>NC_141991.1:119696223-120317056 GCF_049901715.1 Pseudonaja textilis | reverse complement strand
TATATCCCATCTTTCTACCAGGAGCTCAAGGTGCTTTTATGAAGCTCCCACTTCATTTTGTTCTCATAACTAGACTGAGGCCAGTGGGACTCAACGTTCTACTCCCAATCCCTCCAAAATTACCTAGTCTGATTTTTACTGGTTATAGATGTAAGCAGCTTGGAAGAAGCTCTTGCTTTACTTTGGTTCACAGCTTTGAGATTAAAGCATCACATTGCTTGCCCTCTTCCTTTCTCTAGCTTCCCCAACCAAAGACATCAATGTTGCAACCCTGGTTGAACTCAAAAGAAGAAGCAAGCCCATGGCTGCTAAACGGCGCAGTGATGCCAGCTTTCTGTGGGAACTGGTATGCAGGAAGGATAATACCTTGAAGGGAGGCATCTGAATTAATAACAACACCTCAGGCTTTATGATTTGTAAAACAGCAAGATAAATGAAAGGGGATATTCGTTCCTCCAGTTCAGGAACAGGCATTAATTATGATTTGTGCAAGTTGCTGTTTGGCAGAAGAAGAAGCACCAAGTGGCTTACTATTCTGAGATTATCAGGAATGAAGATAATCACACCCACTTCTGAATGTTTTGGAGATATTTGGACAGTAATCAGTGCTGGTTGAAGCACCAGTTGTAACGACACCAAAGACCACAACTGATTTCAAGCTCACATGCAATCCTCATGTGGAAATGGTCCGTTATGTTATTTTTGTTCTGCAATTGGCCTTGGCTGCCTGATCCATGCTGGCTGCGCAGAGCAGGAGTTCTTGGTGTTAATTCCCTTTTCAGCCTTTCAAATTATTCTCCTTTGCAGACCAAAATCCAGGCTTTGCCTGGTGCTGCTCACATTTGGATCTCTCTAGGAGGAAACTAAAGCCGGTATCTCCTATTTCCCACTGAGCTTCTAGCCAGCATCATAGGGCTGTCTCTTGTGAGCTTGCTTCAGCAGTGCAGAGGTCTCCTTATCAAAGTGGCTTTCAGCCAGAATGCTTATTCCACTTGCACCAGTCCTAACACAAACATGTTGACTGCACATTTCCCAGCATTGTGTGTGGCTGGAAATCTTGATCTCACCGCAAAAGTAAATTCCTTCTTCTTGGAAGCCTGTGCACCACTATGGAGATTTCCCTGCAGGCTTCTTTCCAAGACTGGAGTAGCAGAACTTTGTTCTTTCCCACCCCCTGGCATTGATTTCCCCTGCCAAAAGAAGATTTAAAAAAAAACAAAGATCTTAGCTACACATTGAGCTGTCTTGGGGCTAATTGTTGCTAAAATATAGTCCTTTTTTATTATACACATCAGTTGCTGGTCTCCCTGACCACTGAGTCATGCATACATAATTAATAAAATTAGCTATTGCAAGCTGCCTTTTAGCTTAGGTGGCTTTCAAAAATTATTCTGTGCATTATGTTATGGATGGTCTACCATTTTCTTGTGAGCAGCTGAGTCAACACTGGGCTACAAGAGAGAGAGAGGGGGGGGGAGGGAGGGGGGGGAGGAGAGAGAGAGAGAGAGAGATAAATCCTAAGGAAGCCCTCCCTTTGAAAAACTGTTAGATCAGGGATCTCCAACCTTGGCAACTTTAAGCCTGGTGGACTTCAACTCCCAGAATTCCCCAGCCAGCAAAATTGAAAGCTACAGTAGCATTGAAAAAAGTGACTTAGGAGCACACTTATGACCACTGCAGCATTCCCATGGTCACATGATTTACATTCTGATATTTGACAATTGATTCATATTTATGACGGTCACAGCATCTCAGGATCATGCGACCCTCCCCTTTTGCAACTTTCTGACAAGCAAAGTCAATGGGGAAGCCAGATTTGTTTAACAACTATGTGACTAATTTAACAACTGCACTGATTCACCCAACAAATGCGGCAAGAAAAGTCGTAAAACAAGATAAAATTCACTTAACAAATGTCCCACTTAACCACATAAATTTGGGGCTCACGTGTGGTTGTAACTTGAGGACCGCCTGTATTTTGCATCATAAACCCCATCACTGTATGTGAATCTAATGGGAGATGCAATTCAAAGTACTTGGGAGGAACCTTCCTGCCTAAATCTGAACAGGATCAAGCTAACATTCAAAAAGTAAAATAAATTTAAGTCAATTTGCCAACATGCAAACCAAATAGCCAGAATCTTTGTTCACTCTAAAGCAGGCAACCGCTCGAGGGAGCCCCTGTTTTCCCCCACCACCGTAGCCCAAGCCTCTGTAGTATCCAAGGAGCACCCCCCCCACCCCTGGCCTCTCACTTAGCAACATAAATGTTGGACTCAATTGTAGTCCTCTCTCGAAGACTACCGGTAACCTGGTGTATTTATTTTCCCCTTCTTTCAGCATTTTTCCAAGTAGTAAAAAACCCCTTTTTCCCCCTTCTTTGGATTTCACAATATTACAGGCATTGTTACAAACTCTGCAACCTCCACCCAAAAGAGATCTACAGCACATAGCAACCGCCTGGTTTTCCTATTCCCCCTCCCCCATTGTACTCTTGTGCTGACCTTCCAGATGTCATTTCCGGCTGGAAACAGAGCAGTGCAGCAACTGCAGAGGAGTTTTACATATTGTGAGATGATGGGTGAGTATCTGCAAGTGGAGAATCGGCAATTCAGTTATTTCATTTTGTTTTTGTCAAGGTGGGGACCTAAAGGAACTTTTTTGTTAACTTGCAAAGGAAGGGCACACTAAACTACTGGATAGCCTAATTAGGGCAATCACTGATTATCAGGAGCTGTAGAACTGCCCATGACTATAGCATAGGAATCTAACACAGATTTTTTTTTAAAAAAAAGATAAAGATAACTTGGAAATACCAATAAAGGAGAACATTTGTAGCTCAGGGTTGAAATGAAGGGTCCTTTGTGCTCTCTGATCTTGGTTGTTGTCTTGCAGGCATTTCAATACCCTAACTAGTTAACATCATCAGTACTAGTTGTATTACTAACACTGATACTAGCATGGATACAGTATTAGCACTGATGATGTTACCTAGTCTGGGTATTGAAGCATCTGCAAGAAAACAGCCAAGCTCAGAGATCACCAAGGACTCCTATAACTTGGAAATATTCCAAAACCATTAAGTCAATATGATGTAGCATCAGAGTAGAAGAGGGGAGACCCAAGTTTTTATCCAAAGAAGCCCACTGGGTGACTTTGAGTCTCTCCCTCAGCTCAGTCTGCTTCATAGGGTTGTTGTGAGAAAGACAGAAAGCAGTGTTAGTATGCTGCTTTGAGCTCCTGAAACAACGAAAAGAACAACGCACATTTCAAGTTCTTGAGAACCAGATGGTTGTACAGTCTAGAAAGTTATGAGCATGCTAATCCGGTACATTTGAAGAGCATAAATTGGAGAAGGCTGTGATAGTGTATAGGCATGGCAGTATGGCATCCATTTATCTGCCGGTGAAGCAATCAACAAGTCCATTCCAATAGGAAAGACCCAGAGTAATTTTACTTCACAGTGTTTATTGGCTGGATGAGTAGCCACTAGGATATATTCCTCCGCATCCCTTCGGCCTCATTTTAATGTGGAAATGTTTTTAAAAAGTATCTTGGGGTTCAGAGTCACAAGCCAACTTTAAATTCATTACGTTCAATTAGTAAATTTTGAAAAACCAGAGGGGAATAGTTTACATTTGTTTAGCTGGATAAATCATGCACACATGACAGGCTGAAACAGGCTGACTAAAAACAGGTTGCTATCTTAGTCTTTAATTATTATTTTTTAATGTTGAGATTTAGCAAAAAAAAAGATGAAACATTTGTGTGCATCTTTGTTTTAGCTTTTGAAAAAAAAAGTCATTTTTGTGGACGGTCTCTCACCTTTTCCTTTGGGTGGGTTCATGGAGAGGTAACATAACTTTGTATTTAGTCAGTCTGCCTTACTATAGCCAATTTCATGACATATGAAGTGTGTGTACATTTGTGTGTGTAAGAGTGCAGGTGCAATTGGTGGAGAAGAAAACACCAGATAATCCTTGCATTTCAGGCTTATCAAACGGGCCTGAGACAGGGCCAGTTTCATGACGTGAGGAAACCCTCCAAAGCTTGCCAGCTGTTCCTTGAGAATAACAATTAACAGGAAAGGAACAAAAGTAGCTGGTAACAATGGATGCCCTTAATTTCAGAACCCTGGAAGTCTAGACATCATGGCTGTGACCTTGTAGTTATCATCATTCTCTTTAGTAGTGAGATTGGAAGGGTGAGGACTTTGTTATGGATGCAAAAGACAAAACAAAGGGCATTCCCCCACTACTCAGCAAATGTGCTAGCCCTCCGATTTTGAGCTGGCATAAAATAATGCCAGCAGAAAAGCTACCCATCCCAATTCAGTCCCTGCTGCATCTTTCTGAGTCACAGCTAGTGTGAGAGTGCCAGTCATTAAAGTGACTGGATTTTAGGAGACTAGTCAGCAGCAAAACATCCATCACTAGGACACCATAGCAAGCATTGAAGGGTCTTGCTTCAGGACTCCACCGCTTAGACTATTTCATCTGCCCCCCCTCCTCCTCCACTCCATGTAGTCTTTTATCAACACAAAACATAATGTGAAATCAAGAAACATGGGAAGGCAACAGAGTAGAAGAACTCACTAGATTCTGGTCTACATCTGTAAGCCAGTCTCTCTTTCTTCCTAAATTAGAGGAAGTGCAGTGTTTCTCAATCTCAGCTATTTTAAAATGTATGGACTCCAATTCCGAGAAGCTCTCCAGCCAGGAAATTCAGGTCCACCATCTTAAAGTTGCTGAGGCTATGTTAGGCCCCAAACCAAGAATGACACACATGGTGATTCTTCCAAGCTGAGTTTTTCGTTGTTTCACACCTATAGACAAAATCTTGCCAGATTGAGGACTCTATTATCAGCATCTACAATACACTTGGTGAACTATTAGAGAGGCACTGTCTTCACTCTTTCTCTTTCACACAACATCAAGACTGATTTTTTTTTTTTGTCTTTCCACATTCCATGTATTTAAATGGCTTCTATCCTGAGTAGATCTTTTTGTGTCTTCTAAGCCCACTGCAATCAGTAAACGTTCCAACACTCCATGCATTTATACGGCTTCTTTCCTGTGGATTCTTTTGTGGATTCTTAGGTCACTGTTATTAACAAAGGTAGAATTGCCTCCTACTCTTCTGAAATGCAGCCCCTCCCTCCAGGTGATCCAGCTCCTCACTACATCCATCACACCTTGAGAAACTCTGGCTTAATCTGTCTCTTCTCCAGCTGTGTTTGGATTGCAATCCTCATAACTGAAGGAGATCCAGTTATGAGAACAAAAAAGGCTAAGAAAATAGATCCCTTTCCCTCTTTCTTTACTCTGAACTCTCCCAGAAATCCTGAACGTCGTACATTGCTTAAGAATTGCCATATTTGTGTGCCTTCTAATTTTCCTGAGAAGTATGAAAAGTAGCTTTCAGAGAAAATATATCAGAT
This sequence comes from Pseudonaja textilis, assembly GCF_049901715.1. Taxonomy (NCBI): domain Eukaryota; kingdom Metazoa; phylum Chordata; class Lepidosauria; order Squamata; family Elapidae; genus Pseudonaja; species Pseudonaja textilis. Next base: position 120,311,616 of record NC_141991.1, on the reverse strand, counting down.
ATACAACCAGATTATAACAGCATATTTAGTAAGATTTTTAGATCTGCATTTTACTTTCTAAATAAATCAATGAGCTTCAGTAGTTGTAGTGATGTTTAGAACTCTATAAACTTTTTAATGTATTTATTACTATTTGTGACAACAAATCCTAGGAAACCAATCTTTTTGCTCATTTATCTTCCTCCTCCTCCTGCTTTGCCAGAGCAGAATATCTGTAATATCTGCCTGATGTTTTTATGAAAAGGTGGCCATGTTTAAAAACATCAGCAAGAAACTTCATTCTGGGATGCCAAGATACAGTCGGACTATTGTGCATTGCAAAATGGCACCATCTAGTGGAAAAAGACACCACAGAACCGACTGATCTTGTCTGGGTAGGCTTTCTACTGCTCCACAAAAGACTTGATTTTATGAATGAAAACTCAGGAATTAAGTTTTGCTTTTTGGTCTTACAGAGAAGGCTGCACCTCCGATAAAAATTAAATTTTCATGCAATTCCACTGTGACCGAACTGCTTGAATAATGACTTTAAAAGTATATTTTCTGTGAAAGGTAAATTCCATTTGTACTTAAGCTAATTTAATTTATAATCAATATTATATTGTTCCTCACACACACGAAGGATAAGATGGGATAAATAGAGGGCATATAGGCTACAAAAGTTGTTAGGGAGCAGTTTGGATAGTCATTCTGTGACCATCCGCGCACATATTCTCAAATTTTCAAAGATGTTCCCCATTCCCCCCAAATTTAAAACTCCTCACCCTAAATTAAATTGTGGCTTGTTTGTTTTTATCTTGTCTTGTGTGAATTCTGCTACTACACTTATATGAAAAATAGTTAATGGAAGGGATGTGGGGAAACCTGAGCTATTGTCTTCTGATGCTGAAATTTGGCAGCATGTTGACTTGCCCTGCCTATTAGATTAAATCAGGGATATCCAAGCATGGCTACTCTATGACTTGTGGACATCAACTCCCAGAAATCCTTAGCCAGTCATGCTGGCTGGGGATTTTGGGAGTTGAAGTCCACAAGTCTTAAAATGGCCAAGTTTGGACACCCCTGGATTAAATAACTGTCTGTTCACTCTTCCGTGACAATGCGAGTTTGACATTCCTGCTTTACTCAATCAGAAGGTGGTTTAGTCTCTGAAATACTGTTATTCAGAGTCTACACTGTCTAAGTCAAACCCACAAAAATATGTTAGATAACATTCTTTGGACAAAACACTTTAAATAGTTTATAGTCAGTTTAAATGTCAAGAAACACAAGTCTTACATTTGCATTAACTACTATATGAATTATTCCATGTTTGGTCAACTAAATCTCAAAATTCTCTGCTTTATCTTGTATATGAAAAATATGTCTGTAATGTCATGGAAACCTACAGTGAGTAATGGCAGAAATTTCCAGTTATCTACAACTTTCACATTTATAAAATCAGTGGCTTTATGATTGAGGCCTTTTCTGAAATAATTGTTCCAAAGTATGAAAGTAAACATTTTTATCACATCTCGGCGCTTGCTAACTGTCAGTGTTAAGCATAGTAACACCATTGCAACTGTATTGCTCATTTATTCTATACATCCCTTACAATATATAATGAAGAATCACACTGCTGGCTCTTGTTCTCCTTTTAATTATCTTGACTTAACTAGATAGGATGATTACTTTTTCATCTTGGAACATTACATGGTAGATGACCTTGTTTATAAATGAATGAAAAAAAATGCAATCCCTGGTGTTACTTGTTCATTCGGACTCTCTTTAAATACATTTCATTTCAAAAGCAATGATGATCCACTAACATCAGCGTGTTTCCAAAGTTTGTGCTGAGCAAATGAAATATCTTTATTTTAATTCCTATTTTCAAGTGTTTTTACAATATTTATAGATAGCTTTTATGTTTTATGTCTATTTGGATACCACCCAGAATCACTCTGGAAGGGAAAAGGGTAGTCTCTAAATATGATGTATAAAGAATAGAGTAGAGCTGAGTTGAGCAAAACAGAACAGAAATAGAGTAGAATAGAGTAGAATAGAACAGCACAGAACAGAACAGCAGAGAACAGAACAAAGCGTAATAAAGTTGGAAGGATCCTTGGAGGTCTTCTAATCCAATCTGCTGCTGAAGCAGGAGACATTATGCCATTTCAGACAAATGGCTATCCAATCTCTTTTTGAAAATCTCCAGTAATGCAGCACCCATACCTTTTGAAGGCAAGCCGTTCCATTGGCTAATTGTTCTCACTATTAGGAAATTTCTCCTTAGTTCTAGTTTGGATAAATTAATTAGGATTTCATGATATGGCTTCTGAGTTGCACTGCTTTGCTGTTAGCTTCTGAGTGTTCATAGTTATCTATAAAACATGACATAGGTTTGATTTTGAGTGACTGCCCGTCTCCCATAACACCTGCCTGATCAGTTCAGTCTTCCTGGGTTGGTGCTCTTTGGGTTCCTTCAATTAAACATCATCTGTCGGGATTTTGGAAGCACACCTTCTCTGTAGCAGTGCCTTTCCTCTGAAATGAAGTTTCCCCCAAAGAAATGGGTGGTCCTCACTTTGCTCTCGTTAAAAGAGTCATGAAGACCTGGCTTTTCATCCAGGCCTTTGGAGAGAGAGACTTTTATCTTTTATTGATGTTTATTGTGATTTATTTGTTTGTTGAAAGCCACCCAGAGTTGTTAGGTGTCTGGCAGCTTACAAGTTTAGTAAATAACAATAGCAATACAGGAGAATACAGAATACAATCAAGTATTTGCCATATCATCAATTATTGTATGTTGTCCTGTGCCTGATCTGTTATTTTTCTGTCAGAGGAAAGAGATTACCTAAGTAAGCTACCTCTTAGGCAATCTGTCTGTGACCTGTTTTGTTTTTTCCTTCCCTGTTACATAGCAATTACTCTTCTATTTATATCTATGATTATGATTATGGAGCTAGTTTGTTGTTGTTAAGATGGTCTAGAAACAAGGAGACTGTGAGTTCTAATCCCACTTCAGATGTAAAAATCATTAAGATGACTTTGGGCCAGTCACTTTCTCTCAGCCCAACCCACCTCACAGGGATGTTGTTGTGGGAAAATTGGGAGATAAGAAGCATTGGATGTGGCTGCTGCCTTGAGATAAATAAAAACAAGGGTGATATTAAAAGTTTGAACAAATATTATTACTACAATTGGGCCTTAAGTTTGGCTCTCCATTTTACACTTAGGAATCTGTTCCTCCACTTCTCTATTCTTTTTTTTCCAGATTATTGTGTCATTTTCACTTTTCAGCTTAGTGTTCCTTTTCCTCCGGGCATGCAAACAGTTTTGTAATGGATTTTCTGGTGACTTTCTCAATGTTTGATTTGCAATAATGACATGAACCCAGTTCAAACTTTTCCAATTACAATTTTCCCTCTGAGAATAGCTTAAATTAAGCAGAAACAGAAACTAGTATAGAGAAAGATCATCACAGTTTTTAAAACATTTTTTATAACTTTTCATTCTACTGATTCCCACCCATTTATTTGCATTAACTTCCTCTTCAGGCAAAACTTCATTGGCATGATCAGTATTTTGCACAAAAGAGGAAACAGCTTCTTCATTCTTGTTTAAAGATGACCGAAAGACTAGGATTTCTGTATCTCTTGTTAACATTGTGTAAGGATTGCTTTATTTTTTAATAATAGTTCAGTTTGTTTAATGTCATTCAATATGAAATGTTTCACTTTGTTAATGTCACTCAACATTAATTATTCTTAATTTCAATCCATTTAGGGGTGCGAAATACAAAGGAGAATGGTGTTAATGAAGATAATAGAGCTAACCCTGGTAAGTTTTTCCCCAAAATTATAGAAGTACATTTATGTTATATTTGTATTTTCTACTAATCTAATATTTTTCCTTTAAGACCATCAGTTCATAGACTTGGTTGTGATGTGTGTTAAAGCATCTGTCATAAGGATGAAGAACCATCTGTTCAAATATAATTTATATATATATATATATAAAATTTTAAAAGAAAAATGTAACATATGAAAAAGTTTAAATTGTCTGTTAGTCACCTTGGAAATCTGGTTGTATATTATGATGGCAGAATGGCTGCGGATTTTCTGTGTCTTCGGTGCTCAGGCTACAGAAAAGAATATACATTTATTATTATATTTTTAATCTTTGTATTTGGAATATATACTCTGAACTGCTCCTACAAATTGAAGTCACTTCTTTAAATTGGAGATTGGTATCTCTCCTTGCTCGCTGCAAATCCACTGGTATCTCTCCTTCCTCGCTGCAAATCCACATTATTGAATCTTACTTTTCTGAAATTACTAACATTCACTGCCTATGGATGATCATGCTGTTAGATGTTATTCAAAGTTGAGAAAGTTCACAAATGAGAAGAATATAAATGACTATATGGAGAGTAAACCTGCTACTGAAAACTTGTTGTCGAGAGAAGAGCAAGAAGAAAAGTCAGCCATTGCCATTCCAACCAATTTGGCTTATTTACCTCATGAGCTATGACCTTGCATTACAGGTAGTCCTCTAGTTATGATTAACAATTGAGCCCAAAATTTATGTTGCCAAGTGAGACATTTGTTAAGTGAGTTTTGTCCTATTTTACGATCTTTCTTGCCATGGTTGTCAAGTGTATCATCGCACTTGTTAAGTTAGTGACATGGTTACTAAGTGAATCTGGCTTCCCCATTGACTTTGCTTGTCAGAAGGTCACAAAAGGTGATCACATGACCTTGGGACACAGCAACGGCCATAAATATTAATCAGTTGCCAAGTATCTGCATTTTGATCATGTGATCATGGGGATGCTGCAACGGTCGTAAGTGGGGGAAATGGTCATAAGTCATTTTTTTCAGTGCTTTTGTAACTTCACTAAATGAACTGTCCTAAGTCAAATACTACCTGTATTTATTTTCAATACAGTACTACAATTCACAATATTAATTGTAAATCACCTATCAGCAGTAACTGAACAAACCACAATGAACAAACAATGGTTTCACATGATGTATGAAGCCAAGTTTACAATATCTGTATTTTTATATTATGATAATAGCAAAACCTTATTGTGGTCATGGATCAGAATACTCCTGATGTTCTTTTGATATTCAGTATACAATAAATAGCTATGATAACATATAGTTAAAATTGATGTCTATAAAGATTCTCAACCATCCAGATTATGACTGTCCCTTGGGTGTTTTTTTCCAAAAGGCAACTGGACTTTCTTGGTGTTTTCTTTGAAACCGTTTAGCTTTTCATCTAAGAAGCTTCTTCATTTCTAACTGACTGGTAGGGAATGGAAGGATCCTTCAAGTAACCTATGCCACAAAAGGAGCTAAAGGCACTTTGAATTGGATCTGAAAAGAGACTGGTAACCAGTTCAGTCTGCAAAGCAGAGGTGTGGCATGTATTCTAACACACACACACACACACACACACGCAATTGTTCATGCCATTGCATTTTGCACCAGGTGAAGTTTACAAAAACTCTTCAAGGGCAGGTCCATATAGAGCATCAAGTAGATTTTTCAAAGACCATCATCATATGCAGCTCAATATGCAGGTAAAATCTTGGGAGCAGCTTGAATGAATGAAAGGTATACCAACACACACCAACATGCAAGCTGCTTGAAAAATAAGACTGGGGCCATGATGGGGAAGAGAGCCATGGGTCACCATTCAAACTTTAGAAATCTCAGAAGTCCAGTTTGGTATGGAGACTCTTTTATTTACATCTCAGACCTCCAACAATGTAAGAGGCTACCTGTTTCATCTTTGGAGTGCTCTATTGCTTACGTGCTCTGTGAAAATGATTTCATCTACATTACCGGCCTGCGATATAACATATGTATGCAATGACAAAAAACAGAGAAAGCAGAAATCACAGAAACTTTCTTTTGCCTCTGATATATAAAGCTTCTCAAAGCTGAGGTTAGTGTTGAAGAACAGCCAGAAGCAGAATGTTGCTTTTTTTCTGATAACAAAGATAAACTACCCACAAAATAAGTTAAATGGAGTGTATTATTCTAGTTGCTGTTGCTCGTGATTTATTATCTTTGACAGCAGTGAAATGTATGCAGATAAAAAAGCAGTAGGTGAAGAGAAACAGAGCTAAATAGAGAAAAAGTTAGATTCTCCAGATCAGGGGTCCCCAACCCTCAATCCTTGGACTGGCACCAGGCCAAGACATGCCAGCAACCAGGCCGTGTAAACAAGTGAAGCCACATACACAGGATGCAGGCAGCACACAAAACCATGCCCGCTCCGGGCCATGGAAAAGCCTCTTTCCACAGAACTGGTGCCTGGTGCCCAAAAGATTGGGAGCCACTGCTCTAGATCAGAAAATTTCGGAGCTAAACATGTTGGCTATTTCTTCACACAAAACACAAATCAATGTTATGGACAAATCTGATGATGAACATCACAGATGTTGAAGCATTGCTGAAAGCAACGATCTGTTTACAGGGTCTGCATCAGAGAAAGAATTTTTTAAAAAATCCTTACGATAATGAGCAAGATCCATCTTCAGCAGTCTTTATGGAAAAAGTATGATGGGAGGTTTTTTTTGAATAGCAGTTGGAATATAGCTGAAAATTAAAACAGCTTATCATGTGGATTTTCCTTTCCACGCAGTTCAGAAATCCAGCTGTATTTTTAATTTTTTCCAAAATTTTCCAACACGGGTCTATATTCTTTTGGAGAAGGAGAATATTTGGAAAGGAAAGCAGAAAGGTCAACTTCGGAAATCAATCAAAAATTAAAACTTTCCAACAAATCTCATTTGACAGCTAAACATCAAATATTTAAATGTTTTTTTCAAGGGGCTTTAATTATTGTTGTTTATCCTGGGATTATGGATTTGTTTCTGTATGGATTGGGGCTTTTTTCCTTTTTTGTTTGTTTATCCAGTAGTTGCAGAAAAGTTCATTGGCCTAACTTCAGCTAATGTAAAGTGGTAGCAGTAACACTAATGAAACAGTTTTTGTGCTATTAACAGAAAAACCTGTTAGTGGATTTTCGTGGGAGGATAGCAAAGCCAAGGTACAGTGATGACAGCAAGTGGGTTTAGAAGACAACCATCTTGGATAACCAGCGAACACAATGGGATCTAATTAGGGCAGAGATGGGATTTGTATTTCTCAATTTTTACCTTACATCCTTTTGCAGCCAGGACCTTATGAGGAGGTGCTGAAGAGTCAGTGCTACTGAAGTTAATACGGTGTGAATTGTTTGATAATCAGTGTTCAATTTTTATTACAGAATTGCCTCAAAATTGTTCAAAGATTGTGAAGGATGTCAAAATCTACAGTCCCACACCAGAAATCACCATTGGAGCAAAAGTGACATTGGTGTGCTACTGGGAGACAGATTGTCTGCCAATGAATTACATCTTATTTTTAAACAGAGGAAAAGTGCAAGGTCCTGCACCACAGAGCATGAAGAAACAAAAAGTTGTATTTAACATTACAATCCATTCCATCAGTCAGCTGGGTCCATATAAGTGCAAAGCTGGAAACAAATATGAGGCAGCGTATAGCCCAGGTTTCAACTTTACATTAAGAGGTACATGTTGTATTTCCTTATTAAGCCAACAAGTATGTTTTAGGGGTAGCTTTTGGGGTGTTAGTTTGTTTTAGGGTTTGTGCTCTAGATACTTATTCCCAAAGAAATTGGGGAATTTTTAAATGTAATTCCACCTAATTATTATCTCCGTCATTGTAGCTGAACAAAGGCTCTACACTACATTTGCTCCATAAATAAGTAAATATATGGAAAAAGCATAGAGAATGAGATATAGCAGTACTGGGAGTATCTCCTGGCCAAGTGAAAAGAGTCTGGAGTAGATGAAAAGATTGTCCAGTGAAGAAGAATACTAAAGTTGTAACTTAGCAAGATCTCTAGGACTAGGTTATTTCCATTCTTAACCTAGCAAGAAATCAGACTTTTCATAGCTTTGAAGGAGAGAGTGTTTTTAAAAATGTGATAATAGATTATTTTTAAAATACTAGAATATGAAAGAAAACAATAAAAAATAACAATGAATTATTAAACATTTTATATATATATAATATGGCATTCAACTTTGTTCAGGTATTTTCCCACATCATTGTAGTTGTGCTTTTAAAGTTGTAGTAGAAGCCTATACAGAAGCCTGATTATGGCAGATGAGATTCTGCCCAAACGCTGGAAGGGGGGGGGGGGGGGGGGGGGGGGGGGGGGGGGGGGGGGGGGGGGGGGGGGGGGGGGGGGGTGGGGGGGGGGGGGGGGGGGGGGGGGGGGGTTCGTGGGGGCTTGGTTGTGCTCAGGTTAGTCTGGTTGCTGGGGACTGAGCTATATATATATATATATATATATATAGGTAGGTGTCTCATCTTCTGAGTGGGTGGGGAGTCCTGTTTTCTACATGGAAGTGTGGTGGTAACATCTTATGTGTGGCTCTCATGGGTGTGGGTCTAGTGTCCTTCTTCATGTTAGGTACTCGTCTGTTCCTTGAAGCGGGTTTCAAATAGCTGGAAGCGGGGAGGTGTGTCTCGTTTGTTCATGCTGTGTGGGCGTTTTCTATCTCTATGGCTTCTCTGATTATTCTGCTGTTGAAGTGTTCGGTTTTGGCGATAGTTCTGGTATTTTTAAATCAATTTCATGTCCTGTGGCTTTGAGGTGTTGGACCCAGGGAAGAGGTCGTTTCTTTCTTTTGATTGAGTTCTTATGTTCTTCAATGCGTGCTTATTCTTTATTTAGTTTGTCCAATATATATATATATATATATATATATATATATATAGGCTCTATATATATATAGGCTCTCTCTCTGGAAAACCCGAACAACAAAGATCCTATAAATGCCACATGATAGAAAATATATATATATATATATATATATATATATATATATATATATATATATATATATATATATATATATATATATATAAACATATATATATAGGCTCTCTCTCTCTCTATATAGGCTCCTTGGTGCTGTTTGGCCTTGATGTTTTCTTGCAGATATTTCATTACACAATTACCCAATCTATTATATCAGGGGTGTCAAACTCATGTCACCACACCAGTGTCACATGACATATCTGGACTTTTTCCCTCTTCGCTAAATCAGGTGGGGATGGGGCCAGCACGTGATGCATCCGGCCCTATGGGCTGTGTGTTTGACACCCCTGTATTATATGATGAAGTTACCTAGTTCATAATGAAAGATCTGCAAGAAAACAACCAAGCTCAGAGAACACAAACTCCTTCACAGTTCAGAGAGCCATAAATATTCTCTTCTATGGACAATAATATATATCATTAAAATGTAAGAAAGTCGTGAGTATAGATTTTTTTAAAAAAAAACACAGTGAGAAAACTTTCTAGAAACAATCCTCTCTGTTCCATCCATTTGTGCCTCAAACTGCTAACCACAATTTAAATATTTATGCTTTACACCAAACAATGATTGTTGTTGGTTTCTGTGTTAGTCTTAGAAACAATATTACGAAAGGGGAAGACCATGTTTAGTCTGGTAGTCATAGCAGCTTAGACAAAGGAAATACCCATTTCTAGCTTTTTCCCCCCTGATTTTATTGAGTGAAAATAATAACTCACAATAAAAAACTTGGGGGAGAATAGTAACCAGACCAGAGGAGATATTCAGCAGGTTCTGACTGGTTCTGGAAAACCGGTAGCGGAAATTTTGAGTAGTTTGGAGAACCAGTAAATACCACCCCTGACTGGCTCCATCTCCATCTATTCTCTGCCTCCCGAGTCCCATCTGATCAGCTGGGTCTTCTTTTGTTGCCCTGCACAGGAGAATGGAGCTGGAAAGCAGGCTAGTGGGGTGGGGAGGGAATGGGATTTTGCGGTAAACTTCCCCCAAGAGTGGGGAAGGAATGGGGATTTTACAGTATCCTTCCCCTGTGTTATGATATGTACAAAATAACAAGTAACCAGGGTATGCACTTGGAAACGTTTATGAGAGTAGTTATGAATAATTATTCAGCCACACACAGATACACTAAATTGAGTTAAAGTTTACTTTAAGAAATAGCACAGTCCACTAAACGGTCCAGGTCATATACTTTTTACAGTCCAAAGAATATCCAATTACGAAGTCTTCTTACCAGTTGCCTGTGTCATTTACAGTAAACAAAGATATCAATGTATAAGCACAGCATCAATATAACAGAGAACCTTAGATAGCAACAGAATGTCAGAGAGAGCAGCTATAATCTCTAGCTCCCTCTTATGGTAATTTGCAATATAATCAACCAATTGGAATATAGTATAAATCAATACAGTGGTTTTGTCTTAAAGCTACAAACATACATTGTTGGTTTATATATTGCCAACCCAACTAATTGGTGTACAGATTCCTAACACCCTGCCATGCCCACCAAGCCATGCCCACAGAACCAGTAGTAAAAAAAATTGAATCCCACCACTGATATAAATCAGACCATCAGTCCAGCTAACTCAGTAGCAGCCACACTGATGGCCTGAATCTCTCTAGGATTTCAGATAGGAATCTTTCCTTAGACCTTCTCCAGATGTTAGATACGAATTGAGGAACTTTCTACATGCCAAATACACAAGCCACATCTATCGTTCCCCCAGGAGTAGGGAGGGAATGGAGATTTTACAGTATCCTTCCCCTGCCACGCCCACCAAGCCACACCACATCCACCAAGCCACGCCCATAGAACCGGTAGTAAAAAAGTTTGCACCCCACCACTGAACCAGACCAATCATATTTTCCAGTTCTCGCTTCATCAAAAATCAATGTTAAAGTCACTCTCTGCCTGTATTTATCTTTTATCTCAATGACTCTTACACACAACTATACGTAACATTAATGGGGTCCTCACATGTTTCTGTTAGAAAAACACTACTTTGTAGAATTCTACTTGGTAAATGCCAGAAAAGAAACAAAACAAGGACCCACGTTCTTCCCCCCCATTAAACTTAATGTATTTTATTTTCTAGATTATGAATTGTTATAAGTCACCGGTGTGTTTATTTTTTGTTTGAATCTAATCCCAGTGAAATAAATCAATTTATTTATGAAGCTGCACAATTTTATGTACTATTAAAGGGTCATAGCATCACAACATTTGAAAACTTCTACATTAAGCCACCATGCATTTCTGTTACTTTAGCTTAATGGAATCCTTAATGAGACAGTATGATTCTAAATCTTGATTTACAGCCTACTACCGATATTAAAACCAGTCAAGATTTAGTATGTTTGCCAAGCCACTGATTTTGGTCCTTTTATAAATACAGCAGAGTTTACTTAGGTTCAGGAATTTGCTGTCTCTTAGTTGGGCTAGATAGGTGGAGTTTTGATGGATAGCCTGTCCCTCTTTGTCTGCACCCCATATCTCTTTAAATCTTGCTCCTGAGAGTGGAACATCTACACTACTTGGGGACAACAAGAAGGGGAAAATGTTCAGACAGAAGAGAAAATTGATGAAAATTGCTGCTGTCCATGGGTTTTTTAAAATTATTGTTCTGTTTAATTATGTCCAATTCTTAGCAACTATCTGGACAAGTCCCTGCAATTTTTTTAGCAAGGTTTTTCAGTAGTGATTTGCCATTGCCTCTTTCCTATTTCCAATTTGCCATTGCCTCTTTCCTTTGAGAGACTGTGACTGGCCCATGCTCATCCAGCTGGCTTCATGCTTAGGAGTTAAAACTTATCATGTCCTGGTTTTTAGCCTGATGGCATAACCACTACACCAGTGGTGGGATTAAATTTTTTTTACTACCGGTTCTGTGGGTGTGGCTTGGTGGGCGTGGCAGAGGAAGGATACTGTAAAAACCCCAGTCAGAGGTGGTACTGGCCGGTTCTCCGAACTACTCAAAATTTCCACTACCGGTTCTCTAGAATTGGTCAGAACCTGCTAAATACCACCTCTGCACTACACCAAACTAAACTAATAAGCAGTAATTGGGGAAAGATCAAGTTTAGGATCCAAGGCCTTGCTGTTTAGTTAATTTAAAATGTCATCATACTTACTGAAAAATACTCATTAATATGATTTTTTTCCTTTTTCTAGCAATAGAAAATAATAATCTAGTGGTTTTCATTGTGCCTCCTCTCATTCTCCTGCTGCTTTTGATTGCAGCAATTGTGACAATTCGACTATTGATCCTTCCTTGGTGTAAGGCAAGTGAGTATTGGCTGGGCTTGGTTTATAATTACATTCCTTTTATCCCACAAATTTAGAGAATAGAGCATAATACATGCAAACCTATTATGTATCATGAGCTAACAGCTTTAATTTCCTTTACTTTTAAATTAAATTTAAATTAAATGTAATTGCACACAATTATAATATGTTCAGGCAACACGATAGTTTTGTGACCTATTCTGCCTTCCAGTGGGTTTCCAGGTGCAATTGAAGATGTTGGTGATCACCTATAAAGTCCTATAGGGGAATCATATGTTGCAGAAGATCCTTGCATTTATAATTCAAGTTTAATTAAAGTAGCAATAGCATTAGCACTTAGACTTATATATCACTTCATAGTGCTTTACAGCACTCTCTAAATAGTTTACAGAGTCAGGCTATTGCCCCCAACAATCTGGGTCCTCATTTTACTGACTTTGGAAGGATGGAAGGCTGAATCAACCTTGAGCCCTGTCAGGATCAAACTGTGGGCAGTTTTTGCCTGCAATACTGCATTCTAACCCCTGTGCCACCAGGGCTCCTTTGTGGTATGACATATCATAAATAGGATTAACTATTAATGTAATTTAAGGAAGAAATCAAATTTAGGAGTTTAACTAGCCAACTATACTCAAAACTTTTGAGAGATTGCATATGACCTTGAAGACTCAGATTGAGCTCACTTCTGTTTTTCAGCTGGGAATCCCAGGATTTCATTTGATTTCATTTATATGGCCACTCAACTCACCAAAGAAACTTTGTGAAGCTAATATGGCATTAAAACTTTTTTTTAAATGAAAATCAACCTACATTGTGGTAATCAAATACACAGTGTCACCTCCCAAGACAAGTACACCTAATATCCTGAACTAAATGATAAAACATTTTTTTCTGACTTCTGAAAGGTTATCAGAATTAGGGCCAGTGAATTTTTGGGGGGCAGGGGGGATGATGTTTACAAAGAGCAGGTACCCTACAGAAAAAGTACATTTCTTAGGTCCAAGCAGATGACCTTAGTTTAAAGAGAGGACTCCAAGCGCTCCAGCCTAGAATATTATCTGGGATGGGACAATACAGCTGGAGACAGGTGGTCTCACAAACATCAGTTTTGTGCCATATGGGGCTTTGTAGGTGATCACCAGAACCTTAAATAGTATGCCCATAAATACCTGGGCTGCTGCACTCTGGATCAATTGCAACTTCTGGATGATCTTCAAGGGCAGCCCCAAGCAGGCCACGTTGCAGTAATCTAACATGAAGTATGTACTTTACCACTGAATATCACAGAAATTATTGTTTACTTGAGCCCATTGTTTCTACCACTGATTTTTTTTCCTTTTTTTTTTTATTTGCAGGGAAATTGAAATCAGCTAATATTTGCACTGCCTATGATGATACTGGTAACTGTCAACCTTTTTAGCATTGCCATAAAATGTATTTCTTGCAAATGAAAAAGGAAATATTTTTCGAGCATTTAAAATAGCCCCGTCCTTACTTTTTGAGAACAAAAGCAACCTTTTAGCTGCATGCTGGTGCACCTGTTTTGCAGAGCCATCAATGATCTTAAACTCTGCTCCCAAAAATACTCTATAGGGACAGGTCTATTTTTTATTGGCTAAGCATGATTGAACACTGTGATTGGATAAGGAATTTGCCTCAGGTACATAAGCTCTCAATGTACATACAAACCACAAAGTGATAAGTCATCAATCATAGATTCTTTAGGCATAAGACAGTGCTGTGGGACAGTGGTGGGATTCAAAAATTTTTACTACTGGTTCTGTGGACGTGGCTTGATGGGCGTGGCATGGTTTGGTGGGTGTAGCAGGGTAAGGACATTGTAAAATCTCCATTCCCACCCCACTCCAGGGGGAAGGATACTGCAAAATCCCATTCCCTCTCCACCCCGCTACCCTGCTTTCCAGCTCCATTCTCCTGTGCAGGGAAACAAAAGAAGACTCAGCTGGAACTTGGGAGGCAGAGAATAGATGGGGCTGGGCCAGTCAGAGGTGGTATTTGCTGGTTCTCTGAACTACTCAAAATTTCTGCTACCAGTTCTCCAGAACTGGTCAGAACCTGCTGAATACCACCTCTGCTGTTAACCTCAAGATGGCACCAATAGCAGCCTCAGTGAAGCGGTCTCTAGTAGTTTTAAAATACTATTCGATACAAATCAGACCAAGTACAAGAGAAATAGCTGGCTAGGATTAATCCCCTTCTGCATATGCATCCGTATAATAAGGGAAACCATCTTTCCATCTTTCTGGACGTTAGATTGAAGTATTGGTTTAACCCACAAGAGATAATTTCTCATGTATTTGCTGAAGCAAGAATTGAGCTGAGAAACTACAGTCGCTTAACTTTGGGCCTATGCTTTTCTTCCAGGAGAGAACCAACTTGACAATGAACAATATGTGGGTAAGAGAACCGTCCATTTAGTTTATTCGATTTCTCCAACATATAAGAGAAAAAAAATCAGTTTCTGAGTGCAAGAATATTATTAATTTTACTTATTTATAAATATACTTGTCACAGAATAGGGGACACAGATTTTATAAATACATCCTAGGTCCACAGAGCAGTGAGCCACAAAGGCTCAACTCATCCTTCTGATCAGGACTAGACAATCTAGTAAGGGGATCTTGTTACTGTACAGGTAGTCCTCGACTTACAACAGTCATTTAGTGACTGTTCAAAGTTACAGCAGTGCTGAAAAAGGGGCTTATGACCGTTTTTCCACATACATTGCAGCATCCGTGTAGTCACGTGATCAAAATGCAGATGCTTGGCAACTGGTTCAAATTTATGATGGTTGCAACATCCCGGGGTCATGTGATCCCCTTTTGCGCCCTTCCGACAAGCAATGTCAATGGGGAAACCAGATTCACTTACCAACCATGTTACTAAATTAAAATCTGCAGTGGTTCACTTAACATCTGTGGCAAGAAGGTTTTGTCCCTTTTTATAGGGACAAAACTCACACGTCTCACTTAACAACCCTAACTATAGATGGGCCTGGCTCCATCTCTGCCTCCAATGCAGAGCACTCGTCAGAGCCTTCCCCAGACTCCAGGACTGGCGCATGTTCTTCTCCAACCTCCCCACTGTCCTCATAGCCATAGTAGCAAGAGATAAAACTGCAATCCTATCATCAAAACAACAGAGACTACTCCTTTTCAAACAGCTGTATTTCATGCTTGAACATGAAACCAGCCTGCATTATTTCATACTCAAACCAAAATTCATGTGTTTTGTTTCAAGCATGAATAATTTTGAACTTGGATCGTTTCACGTTTGAACCATTTTGCATATCCCAATTCATATGTTTGAATTCCTCTTTCAAAGGAATATCACTTAATTCATTGCCCTTGCTATTATAATAGTAACTGATTTCTTTCTTGCATTATCATTCAGATTACGGAATAACTGAAGAAAATAAATATTGCAATTTGAAAATGAAAACCAAGACAGATTACAGATACGGTAATTTTAATTTGCGTGGTTCAAAAACATTCTAATTATTTGTGAGCATTTGTGTGTATGTATGTGTGTTTATGTGTATATTTACAGATATGTATATATGTATGTATAATGATAAATTGTTTGATTGATTTCTATAGCCACACATCTCAGCAAATGACTCTGGGCAACTCACAATTCAAAACATATATTACAATTAAAATGAATAAAACATTAAAACAATGAAAACAATAAAAAGTATTAGAACTGCAAAAAACATTAAAACTTCTAATTTGAAGTGGATACCAAAGCAAAATATCTGGCCTGTTAACAATATAACTAGGAGGCATGTAGTGCCCCAGCCTCAGCAACATGGGCACATTTTTAGAACTTTATGGAAGGCTAATAGGGTTGGAGATTGGTCTGTGGATGACCAATCACATACATTTGGGCCAGTGAAACTAGCCAATAATTGCAGTAACATTAGGTAGTACTGCCTACTTAAACAGGAGCATATAATTGCTTCCTAAAAAAGATAATGAATGTCTGCATCAGAGTAAGAGAGTTCCTTGCTGTTTCAACTACTAGTTTACATACAGTACAGTCAGGATATACATGAGATAAATGACTTGGGTGTGAAGCAATGTAATTAAAATGCAGAGCACATACTAAAATAAAAATTATCTGCAGTTCCCTAGAACTGGTCTTCCAACTGCAATTATTGGCAGCCATAGCTAGAATAGCCAATAGTAAGAAAGTCAGTGAGTTGTAGTTCAGCATTGTCTGAAAAATTACTGGTTCCTTACCATTGCTTTACAACAATTATTGGTTGAAAATAAGGTCTGTTTCTGAAATGTTGTGAAGTCATTTTATTTACTCAAAAGTGAGTGCCATTGCTTTCAGTGAGACTTCCAAATACCAGTTCAGTACAGCTGCAGACATAAACCCTGCTAGCAGGGGTAGGCTTGAATCATCAGCATATCCAAGTGAAAATTACACAACTTTTACAGTGCAATGGACATGCACCTATCAGTTTACTGCCTGGACAGGTATCAGCTTTATAGCTGACTTATCCAGGTATAATTACAGCCATTTGTCACAATCTTCTACCAGCAAGCATAGATCTAAGTCATTATCTGAGTTATTTTTGAGTCTCTCCTCGGAATAACATTTTTAAAATTTATGTTTCTATTCTAGTGAATGACAGTGAAGACAGTACCATAATCTATGCAGATGTCATCTGTAAATAGAGTGATTCCTTTATACAACAAGGATGAATGTTTAAATTATTCTTTAGTTTCATATTATTTTTGTCACTCTGTATTTGTACAACATGGCAGGCAATCCAACATCAGAGTAAGTACCTTAACATTGATGCAGTCCCCAGAATCTCATTTTTCACCATGACAAAAAATGTTGGTGCAAACATGTTTTGAATCATTCTTGTTCATTCTCAAGATTACAGTAATAGTTAAGAGAAACAAGATGAAAAATTACAAAAATGTGCAAGATATATAAAATTGAGAACTATTTTTGGAACGGTCAAGTCACAGAAGAATGCCATGATGGAAACTGAGGCAAGAATATCTAAATATCTACAGACTTTTTTAGACTGGTGCAGGCTTCCTTCCTAGGCTCTGACTGGTAGAAGGCCTTATCTTCTGTCACCTCTTGCAATAGGGAAATCATCTGTGAAAGCCAGGCAAGATCTTCCTGTTCACCTTTGATGAGTCTTCCTCTGGAATTCACATAATGGTTCTCTTCAGCAATTTTCTTCTGAATTGTCCTGAAACAAGCTCTTACCAAGATAAACATGACCTATCCATTTACTGTTCAGCATTATACTTTAGTAAATCAAATCTTCAATGGCCACTGTCTAGAACCACGTCAGCCACCATATCTTCTCCATCCAAGTTCTCAGAATTTTCTAGGCAGTCTTCTTTTGCCAGCTAATTAACTATCCTTTTCTCTCGTCCATCAGAATTTTCCTATGAGAAATTAAGCTACCTGCCCTACTCACAGCTTTCACTTACCTGCTCAGTAAATAAAGATGGTTAGTTGGTTGTCTGCATGGACATAAGACCCTTTACTGGGAAGACAGAGCTGAATATAGGTTCTCAGAGTTGAACTGAACTCCCAAAATAACCAGAGGATAAAGGTTGCTTATACCTGGTGTAGTGAAGACAAAAGCCAATTGGTTTCTGAGGAATCCTTTCAGATGTTCTCTTATAAATCAATGGAGTTTTTTGCATTCATTTTGAGTGCTTCTATAATTCATTATATAAAGATACTGAGTCTGTCTTATGAAGCAGGGTTTCCACTTGTTTCTCCAAGCGAGATAGTCTCTTCCAATTGCTCAGTTATGCTGAATTTCTAGAAAGTACTTCACTACTTATAAAATGTCACATTTTAAAGAAGCGAATGCTCCTTATTTTATGTCATTAAAGAAGTTTGATTTTATGTCAGTTCTGTTGAGATAAAACAACCAAGAATGGATTGGATCTTTTCTGTCCAGTTCTTCAGAAGTTCAGCATTACTTATTGTCCCTTGGTAATTTGACTCCAAGCTGAAGTTCTGTTTTTATTAAAAAACAACAACATGACAAACACCTAAGCATATGACACCATCTTATATTAGCATGTTTTCAAACTTCTGGAACTACCATTTATGTATATTGTTGTTGAAAATGGGCAAAAAACTCCAATTTGATTAAGTATGGGCTTAAAAGGTCCTCCTTCAGATGATAGATACCCTTAACATAGCCATCCCAATTCCTATTTAAGTCCAAATAATAGAGAAAAACAATATTGAACCTTTGAAATATCTTTTTTTTAAAAAAAGCAAGTTCCTAACTTTGGAAATGAAATGTTCACATATTTTTGTTTGTTAGACATAGTTCTGTGCTATTACGAATTCACCATTGTAACTAGTTCTACACATGTGAGATTTTGTCTGCTTTACCTTCCCATCTCATATGGAAAAAAGGCATATCCCAGAAAACAGAACTACATTCTGACCTAAAGAAGTACCACCATTCAGAAAGAAAGGTTCAAAATTGCCTTTATTTTTTTAAAAATTCAAGTATTTTTAGCAGCAGACATATATTTGATTAAGAAGTCCTTTAATCTCGATATATGCATTGTTTCTTTCAAAGTAGTATCTCTACTTCGCAACTGCACCAGCCCATTCTCTAGTGTGGCATCACTGATCAGGATTGTGAAAAGCACACCCATTTCATCATACCTATCAACAAGAATAAGAACAAAGAGTTTCTGTTCAAGGGTATACAGCAGCTGTATCAGGCACGTATATTAGGAAAGCATATTTTAGGAATCAATTAGAACAGGGGTCCCCAACTCCCAGGCGGTTGCTTATTCAGAACCAGGCACATGAGCAGCAGGCCGGCACGCACACACAGCTCAACTTGTGCTCGTGCAACCCGGTTCCCCTCCCCCCACCGCTGGGCCGCCAAGCTGCGAATGTTGGACACCACTGAATTGGAGAGTAGATATGATCCATTTAAATCATCTAAATTACTTTTCAATCACTTTAACAAATAATTGCTTGCTTTTCAAATGGAGTCCTGAATTTCCAAAAGACCTAAACTACAGTAGTTGGAGTGACATTTCACTCCAAACCATAAAATACTCTGTATAAATCTGGTTTAAGTGAGAACTTATCCAAGTGTGATTTATCCAATAAATACTCTGTATAAATCTGGTTTAAGTGAGAACTTATCCAAGTGTGATTTATCCAATAAATCACATTTACATTACTTATTTATTCTGTCAGTTCACTAAACTGAATGTTAAAGGAATATGATTAAAGTCAATTTACAAATAAATGCAGGCTTGTTTGGATTTTTTTTGTAACTTAAGGTTAATTGGTTTGTTCAAAAAGACTTTGAGCAAATTTAACAACTTGTCAATGTTGTAAATTTTTCAATATTTAGCTCTCAACATTACATTCTGAATTATGCCCCCTTTCCCCTCCTTACTTTGTATAGAGCTGCTCCAAAGAGGATTGCATGGTTTCAAGATAGCCAGGCCAAACAGAAATCTCATTTTCTAACAATTCCTTGAACAACTCTTGGCACACCTTTGAAAACAAACACTTTCTTGAATCACTGAATGAAAAGACAAAACTGTAATGATAAAGATTACAATTATATCTGGCACTAAGGAGATTTAAACACATGATATGAAGAGTCCTTGGTGGTGAGCTTGCCTATTTTCTTTCGGTCGTTTCATTACCCCAAGAAAACAAGAAAACAAGCAAGCTCAGAGAGCACCAGGGACTCCTCATTTCAACCCTGAACTACAAACATTATTCTTTATAAATACATACTTTCTGGGTGAAAGAGAAAAGTAAAAATATCCTTGTGCTAAGAGCTAAGATTGATTTGTTTCTTCCAATATATTTTATTTTTAATTTTCTACATTTGTTTTTGCAAAATTTGGGTTCTAAACTATTTTTTGTAATTACTTAAGACTTATTAGCATTACTAGGAATAAGAGATTGGTGGTCTCAGCTCCCAACCATGACAAGAGGGTCCTATTTTATTAGACTTTGCCTTACGATTCAGGCATTCTCATATAATATCTGTTTAATATGACGCACTTCTAATATTGAATATGGGTTTACCTACACTAATAACGGAACGAAATTATAGAGAGCAATTCTCTATTTGAGTCCTGGTAGCCAAGAAGCCAAAAATATTGCAAAGGTGTTAAGAAGGGTAAAAAGACTTTCGAAAATGGATCAAAATCTTACGCTGCCTGTTAAATCAGAGTCACAAAATTTGAAATGACCTCAGAGATTATGTGACCCTGCTCAATGCTCATCACACTAGATCCTTCAGCTGTTGTGAGTGGGATGGAGCTAAGCAATCTAGCCATTTACTTATAGTTTTTAATCATAAAAATTATGCTCAATTTATTTTAGTTACTTGTTTTCCATTCTAGATGCCCCCAAGTTAAACCCTATGTGATGGCAATTGATACAGAAGCTTGACAGAAGAATCTTGATAACCCTGGTGAACTCTTGAGTGAGATCACAACAGAATGGAAGTTCTCTGTCCAGTTTTCCTACAATCACATAATATACTTGTGACCTGTGACTCAGTACTATGCTCTTAGCAAAAGCGAAAGCTTTTCTAATACAGACCTAACTTCCGTAGATATCAACTTCAGTGCCAGGCAGGTTAAGAGGTTGGTGGATCAGAAATATTTCTCCTCTGCACAGCAGAATCCTTGATCCAACAACAGATACAGAAAAGCCCTATTTATATGAAGTTGTTTTATTTAATGTATGTAGAATTAAATCTGCCCTAATGTTTTCCTGGAAATACCCCAGCACTGAACGTAGATTCTGGCTTTTTTAACCTTTTGGAGAAGGACTTTTATCTTATATTAGAGCTTGGCCAAAAGAATTAGATGGAAAGTGCTTTTAAAAAAAACAACAGTTGATTTTATTAAAATAGAGACATAAAAACTATTTTAAAAATCTTGATGTGATAGCTCACCTGCCTCAACTCTACTGCTGGGCCCCTTCCCATATCCAAAGCTACTTTGATGGGTGCCAAACACGGATGAAGCTTAAGGACCTGAAATAAAACATTTTTGAAAATAAGGTAAAAAATAACAATTGCAAATATTTACAGAGCAGGAGATTTCTTAAAAGTAGCTTCTTTTTTCTCAGAATGTCCCTGCTGGGAAAAATGAAGGCGATACTTGCTTAGTCTCTCTGCAACTTCCAGGGTTTCTTTCTTCCATGCCTTCAACCTCCAGAATTATTGGGGGGGAAGGGGAAGAGAAGAGACATACACATACAGTAGATGGGGAAAGTGGGAAAGGGTCAAAGATCACTCTGTTTTCTTATGGAAAGTTTCTATATCCAGGGCACTGAAAGCAACACAAACTACATTTATAGTTTTCAAATTTACAGCAATGGAATCTTTTAATTGTCCAAATGAAAAGTCTCAAACAGGAGACAGCACAACTGCAAGGGGAAAATCTTACACTTAGCTTCCATTTGCATTGATTTAATTCAATTTAGGAGTATGAATCACCTTTCTCTGCAGAGCTTTTTTGGGGGTCAAACCATTTTCAGACACTTGCATGCTATCATAGAGGTACGCTAATACTCCACTGTCCAAATTGCCGTTCACAGAGAGGACATGAGGAACAACATGCTTTCGCCCATCTCGACCCTGAAGAAGAAACATCAAAATGTGCATTCTGTTAATGTGCCATTTCATCATAATCACCTATATCGCTCGTATTATATGAAACGGATGGTACAGGGAAAAATGGGATGGTGCTAACATAACAGCACTAAAGAGTTTAATAAAACTTACATACAATCTTGATACATTTCCTGGATACATTTGTAATAGTTCATTGTCTCCCAGCATCTGCAGAGTTTCTATTGTTTCCTTCCCCCAGGGAAAATTATAATACAGATTGTTTCCTCTTCTTCCTTCTTCATTGTGAGCACCACTGCTGAAGTTGGATGGGCTTATGGCAAACTATTAAAAAGAAATATAAAAATGCAGGGATTTACAGACTAAGTATATCCCAGGTAAACACAAAGACTACACATATTTTAACTCTCAACACAACTGAAAATATGGAAATACTTTGGAAAGCAAGTACATATTCATTTATAAAAATCTGGCTAGGAAATAATGTATACTTCAGTATTCATTACCCATATAGACACATTACCTATATAGATACTGACTGCAATTTTTGTTGATACAGGAAAACTCATCTTAATTCTAACAAGTTATAAAAACATAATATTCCCCCAAAGTAATTGTAAAAAAGTATTTTTAAAAGTCATTTGAAATTTTTCTGTTTAAATTCCAAATTAATTTTGGACTGTTGGTTTGTAGTTGCTGATTTTTTTAATATAAATTTTATTAATGAACAAACAAACAAAAACATTAAAAACAATGAACATGGTGCATACATAACAAAAAATACAAATTTACATATGTACATAAATATTAATAATTTTTGCTACAATTACTCCTTTCTTTTTTTAAATCAGTGGTAAAACTTCTCCCAGATTTTATAAAAATCAGATTCAGTCTTATCTTTTAATTCTTGAGTTACTCTATCCATTTCAGCGCACGACCAAATTTTTCTAATTATTTCCATCTTTTCTGGCATATTATTTCCTTTCCATCTTTGGGCAAGAGCTAGTCTCATGGCAGTGGTGACATGAACTATTAGGTATATTATCTCCTTGTTATATTTTCCAACATTGATTCCCAACAGAAAAATTTCAGGTCTAAACTCTATTTAAATTTTACACATCTCTTCCAACCAGTTTCTAATACTCAGCCAATATTTCCACCAATTTCCACATTTCCACCATACATGGTAGTATGTTCCAATTTTTTTGTTCCATTTTCAGCATTGTGGGGTGGAGCCAGCTGTCTGGGAGAGAAGACTTGCGAGCAGATTCATCTGCGAAGCACGATCTTTCAAATTTCATTTTGCAGGACCTTTGGGGGCTCAAAAGGAGGCTTGTAGGGTTTCCGAAGGTGTAGGGGTGCTAAAAAACCTACACGGGTGGCGGTTCATGCAGGGAAGCAGAGAGAACCTGATCGAGCAGACAAAGGAAGGCGATCGGCATAGATGAAGACAACTGGTCCTATTATCGGTGAAACAGCGGAATGAAGGTGCATATAAAATGGACAGCTTTAACAACTTTAAAGTGAGTAAAACAAAAAGGGGAGCCCAAAAGCGAACGATATATCTCCTGCATTAAAAACCCTGCATTAAAAGTCAACCCTAGTTGGGAGATGGGAGGAGCTTGCGCCGTGGCGATACGGTATGCAATCGAGCTCCTCGATTGCAGCCGATATCTCCGCTACCGGCCGGTCCAACGGACTTACGCTGTCCCGTAGGGGTAGCCATCGTGAAGAGCGCACCCTGAGGACTCCGGGATACCGCAAATCCCTGGAGAGCCTGGGTGAAGCTCTTCTTGCCAGCGGCGGAGAGGCAGCCCCCATGCTGCTGAAGCCGGGGCGGCTCCAGATAGAATGAGTTTGAGAAAGAGTTCGTCGGTTGGGTGAGAACTTTTTTTTCTTTATTTAACTTTTTGAGCCTTGAAAGTTCACTCTGACTACTTGAAGAAACCTGTGTGATTTTTTTTTTCTTTTGACAAAACTGACGGAAGTTATGCTTTTTTAAGGGAAACGTCAAAGAGAGAATCCATTTACTTTTTTTTTTCTTTGCTTTCGGACTTTATTGTTATTTACTGGATAACTGGACTGTTTCTTTTATATTTATATGTTTTACTCTTCTTCTGGATTTTTCATTTTTAGGCTAGAGGTTCCCTTGATTTTGTTTTTTTGCTTTTGTGTATTCCATATCGGCTTTTCCCTTTTCCCTTTTTTTTTTTATGCTCTTCAGAGAGGAGGGGGAAAGTGAGAACTAAGAAACTTTGTAACACTGCCAACTAGAGGCTCGGAAATATTTTACTTGAACTGGAAAAAATAAACTCTTCTTCTCAAGGACACCCTCTGATAAGATAGAGGAAAGCACTTTGTTGAATATTATTACAGGTGTCTTTCTGGATATTTATGGCTTAGCTTTGAAGCTTGTGGGAAAGAGAAGGGAGTTATAATTAGAGCCTTGGACAATTAAATAGAGTGCAGTGTATTGTTGCTTATTCTTTTTTTTAATTCTTTTTTTTTTAGTTCCGCCACCCCTCCACTAACATCAAGGTCTTTATTTTTAAGTTTGATTTATTTGCAAAGGAAGCCTCTGAATTTTTCTTTATTTTTATTCCATTTTGATTTATTTTGCTTTATTTTTTTCTCCTTTCTATTTGGATCCTGTTTTTTTTTGTTTTTTTAAATGTACATCAGTGGACTATTTCTTTTTTCCTTTTCAATTGAGGCTTTTTTTTTTTTTTTTTTTTGGCTGGACTAAGGTGTGAATTTGAAGAAATTTATTTTTTCTTGGTTTTTGCTTTTTGTTTTTTTTCTTTTCTTTTTCCTTTTTCTTTTTGGCTTGTCTTGTCTTGTTATTATTATCACTGGGTTTTTACCTTATTTTTACTCTCTTTATGGATTATTTTTCTTAATTGGATTAAGGTCAGGGAAGAATTTTTCTTCTTTTTCTCATTATTGGCTTTTTTATTGTTGGCCCTTTATCTTGGATTATAACTTCATACTTTTTTTCTGGATTAAAATTTGAAAGAATTTGAAGAGCTGGAACCACCTAAATGAGTAAGTAAGAAATTTATATCTTCGGGTGCCTCTATGTCTGCTTCTGCCTCCCCACCATCTGGACAGCGCTCAATTCAGACATTGTTAAAGCAAGATAAAGAAAAGAACAAGAAAGAGTATCCTTTCAGATGATTATGCAAGAATTCAAGATCTTAAGGTAAAATAGATACCATTGAACAAAGAACAGGTAGGATGGAGAAAAAAAGTGGAAAGTATCCAACAGATGATGGGAAAATATGAGGAGAGACTTCAAAAAGTTGGAAGAGGGGGGCAAACAAAGAGAGGAGAAGTATTGAAATATTGATAATAGATTAACAGTAATTGAACAAGAAAAAGTGAGATGTTGAAGGAGTTTGGATAGATCAGAATTTTATCTCAGATTTCAAAATATAGAAGAAGAAAAAGGACAAGATCTGGCTGCGATAATGGTAGGAATCTTATGATGCACTGAGATAACAGAAGAGAAGATGATGGATGGAATAGATGAGATATATCGAGTTTTTACAAGATATGCGATAAGAAATAACCCACCAGAGAAGTTCATATTAGATTTATTAAAAATCTATGAAGACACAAGTATTACAAGTGGCAAGAGAGAAGACATTGAAATACAAAGGTAAAGAATTTTGGTTTTAAAACAAATACCTAGAAGAGTGAGAGAGATGAGAAGAGAATATCGATTCCTGACCAAAAGGTTATTGGAAAAAGAGGTGTCTTACAGATGGTTGATCCCAGAAGGATTGATGTTTACGTGGCAGGAACAGAGACATAGAATTGATTCAATTGAGAAAGCAGAACTGTTTTATGCAGAAGTTTTTGGAGGGAGAGAAGGAGGGGCAGGAAAGGAGGTTCCACCAATTGAATCCCAAGAGGAACAAATGGAGATTGGAAAAAGAAGAAGGTGCAGTAGGTGGACAAGTGGATATTAAAGATCAACGTGTGAAGCAAGACCTACGAGAGTGGTTAAATCTAAATATAAAACATAATCATGGAAGAGAAAAAACTGATTACAATGAATATAAATGGACTGAATTCAGCTGCTAAGAGAAGGAAGATTTTCCATAAATTAATGAAACTAAAGTTTGACATAATTTGCTTACAAGAAGTTCATATTAAAAGCAACATGAACAATTGTTATCACAACCAAAATTAGGAAATTGTTTACCTCTTTGACCCAATCTAAGAAAAGAGGTGGTCTTATATATTAAAGAGGCCATCCCAGCAAAAATGATTTATACAGATGATGATGG
Organism: Pseudonaja textilis; assembly: GCF_049901715.1. Lineage (NCBI taxonomy): Eukaryota > Metazoa > Chordata > Lepidosauria > Squamata > Elapidae > Pseudonaja > Pseudonaja textilis. The sequence continues at coordinate 120,285,478 of NC_141991.1, read as the reverse complement.
GAGAATATTAATGGTAGAAATAATGGACAATAATAGAAAGATACTTTTTGACTGCAATTTATGCTCCAATGATAAACAGGAAGAATTCTATAAAAACTACATACTAAGATGGCTGAACTGGATTATGCTTAATACAATTATGATGGGAGACTTTAATGGAATTGTGGATAATAAACTTGATTATATTGCAACAGCAGTAAAACATAATAGAAAAACTCTTCCTAAATCCTTTTTAAAATGATAGATGAATTAACTTTTAAAAGACATATGAGAGAAAGAAATAATAAACTTAAGCAATTTACGTTTTATTCAAATAGGCATTTATCATGGTCCAGACTGGATATGATTTGGATCTCAACAGATTTAATGTCTAGTATTCAAGAAGTAAATATTGAAACAAGTACTTGGGCTGACCACAACCCATTGACAATTAAATGGAAGGACAAAGGAAAAAGATTGAGATGGACATTAAATAATACTATTTTAAAGGATAAGGAATTTATACAATGGATGGAGAAAGAATTGCCCTTTTCTTTAAAGAGAATAGAAAAGAAGACACTTCAATACAGAATGTTTGGGACACAATGAAGGCTTATGCTAGAGGCTTGATAATAGACTATACAAGAAAAAAAAGAATATTAGGAAAGGCAAACTCTTAAAGCCTTGGATGATGAATATAAAAGACTTGAAAAAGAATTACAGAAAATACCACACAGAAAAGATGTCAAACTGAAACTGGATATAACTAAACATAAAATGGACTTAATAGAGAAAGAAGAACTGGCACAGAAAATTAGGAATGCTAAACAGAATTATTTCGAGGATGCAAATAAGCCAGGTAGATGGCTAGCATACAAACTGAGAAAGGAGAAAGAATCGAGGAAAATACTGCAGTTAATAGATGACCAAGGTAAAACTTGTCATGGCAGCAAAGAGAAAAAGAAATTATTTATGATTTTTATAAACATTTGTATAAGAAAGAAGATATTGATGAGGAGAAAGTTAAACAATACCTGCAGAATGTAAATCTACCTAAGATACCTAAAGAGATTGAAGAAATGCTAGAAAGCAATATAACAATGATGGAGTTAAGTCAAGCACTTAAGAAACAAAATAATGGAAAGGCACCAGGTCCAGATGGATTTCCTGTAGAATTTTATAAAACCTTTCAAGAATTATTGTGTATTCCACTGTTAGAAGTTATGAATGAAGTTATGGTAAAAAGATAATTCCTAAAACATGGTCAGAGGCTTATATTACACTTATTCCAAAAGAGGAGGCGGATCTACTTCAAATCAAGAATTATAGACCGATTTCCTTATTAAACGCAGATTATAAAATTTTTGCTTCAATATTAGCAGAAAGACTTAAAAGTATTTGAATAACTTTATTCACCCAGATCAAAATGGGTTTCTGCCAAATGCACAAATTCTAGAGATAATATGAGAGTAATTTTGGACACCTTGGAATATTAGTGAGGTATGCACACCTGAAAAGCAAATGGCTTTGATATTTTTAGATGCTCAAAAGGCATTTGATAATGTAAATTGGAGGTTTATGGTACTTTTAATGGAACAGATGGGCTTTGCTAGAAGATTTATTCAAGCAATAGAAGCAATTTATAGTGAACAAACAGCTAAGGTAATGATGGAGGGAGAATTTACAGATTCTATTAATATAAGAAAAGGTACAAGACAAGGTTGTCCTCTTTCGCCTTTGTTATTTGTATTGACTTTGGAAGTGTTGAATAGAAATATCAGAGAAGATAAAACTATAAAAGGAATGAAAATCAAAAAGGAAGAACTCAAACTACAAGCCTTGCAGATGACCTCGCCTTCATCCTGGAAGATCCTATAGAAACAGCCTCGAAGCTGTTGGAAAAGATAGAGGCCTATGGGGAGGTGGCTGGTTTGAAAATAAATAAAGATAAAACAAAGATTTTGCCAAAGAATATGTTGCTGAAACAAACAAAGAGAAGAGCTGGCAGAACTGTTAAAAATTCAAGTTACAAACAAGGTTAAGTATTTGGGGATATACTTGACGTCAAGATGTAGTACATTGAAGGAGAACAATTATATTAAACTTAAACAACAGATAGCCCAAGATTTGAAAAAATGGGAAAACTTACAACTGTCATTAATAGGAAGGATTTCAACAATTAAGATGAACATTTTACCCAGAATCTTATTTTTGTTTCAAACAATACCAATTAGGCTTGGAAAAGAATACTTTGAGGATTTAAATAAAATTGTTTTGAAGTATATATGGCAAGACAAGAAAGCAAGAATAAAGTTAAAGCTTTTACAGGATGCTAGATTTAGAGGAGGGTTTGGTCTGCCTAATTGGGAGTTGTACTACCAAGCTGCAAATTTGACGTGGGTTAAAGAATGGATAACATTAAGGAAAACCAGATTGTTGACATTAGAAGGTCATGATTTGCTGTTGGGCTGGCATGCTTTTTTTATGGTACAAGGGAACCAAAACACAGGGGTATTTTAGAAGACATTATATATGGGAGTCTCTGTGGTTAAATTGGGAGAAGACAAAAACAGTGTTATTTGAAAATTCCAGTTTGGTTATCGACGATAGAAGCGTTCTCTTTATCCTATAATTTATAAAAAGGAACAAACAGTTAGCTATGGGGAATTACTAGATGAAAAGGGTGAACTTAAATCGATGCAAAAACTAGAAGAACAAGGTATACAGATGAATTGGTTTTCATATCTGCAAATACATTCAAAGTACTATGAGGATTCCAAAGCAGAGGGATTTTTATGATAAGCAAACTGATTTAGATAAGATTTTGATGGGTACTGATGAAAAGGTGATTAAAAAGCTGTATGGTTATTTATTGGAAATTAAGCTGGAGGAAGAACAAGTTAAAGAAACTATGATTGCGTGGGGAGGAATTTTGGATATGGGATTGACTTAGAGAAATGGCAGAATTTATGGTTGCAAAATTATAAAATGACAATGTCTACAGCCTATAAAGAAAATTTGTATAAGATGTTTTACAGGTGGCATTTTCCCCGACAAGGATAGCAAGAATGTTCAAGAACAAATCTGAAAAATGCTGGAAGTGTCATCAGAAACCTGGCTCATACTACCATATGTGGTGGACTTGTGAGGATGCTAGAAAATATTGGACTAAAATCCACATGTGGTTGGAAAAATGACAAAGAAGCATATAGACTTGAAACCGGAGTTTTTTTTATTGGGAATCCTACCAGATACATATAGTAAAGAGTTGAAATATTTGATTGTAAATGTATTGACTGCTGCTAGGATTGTATTTGCAAAAAATTGGAAAAATGAGAAAATTCCATTGCAAGAAGAAGTTGTAAAGAAAATATTGGAATGTGCTGAGATGAGTAGATTGACTTTTGAAATTAGAGAGCAAGAAGATAAACAATTTTATATAGTTTGGGATTTCTTCTATCAATGGTTGAATGATGAAATACTAAAATATAAAGGTTAGACAATAAGAAATAATATTGATTTTATTTTTCTTTTCTTTTTATTGGTGTTTGATACTATATTTATATAATAGTTTTCTGTTTCTTTTTTTTTCTTTCCTATTTAGGAGAGAATTGGCATGATTATAAGACTTGTTTTAGAATAAATTATTTAAAATATAGTTATCTCATAAAGGCATGATCGAATAAAAGTTTAGTCAAATTTCTTTTTTTTTAATAGTGATACTATGATTTATAAATTTGTATTGATAATAAGAGTATTATATAAGGTAATTGTAATTGTGACTATGAGATGAATGCACAAAACTGATGGACCAACCGACTTACTGTTTGTATAAAAATATGGGGGAGCTGATGCTTTTATGTTTTGTTGTTGTGTTTGTATGTTAAAAAACAATAAAAAAATTTAAAAAAAAAAGTCAGCCCTAGTTAACAACGGAAGGAGCGGCAGATTTAATGGTGGGCAAAGAGATTGGAAGAAGATAGGATAGCCATAAAAAAAAAATCTGGTGAACAGAAGAGAGATCGGTGTATATGGCTGTTAAAGAAAAAACGATTAGCTTGGTGTCTGGATTTAATGCAAGAGAAATTTTGGACTATACTTGGAGAAGGGTGACATTTGAAAGTGCCAAGTGTGGAACTGTGAGAGGTCTGTGGGATTACAAAATAAAAATGGAAAGGTTTGGAATAATTTGAGTAACTTTGAACTAATGAACTTGATTTAAAAAACTGAGAGAGAATTGATAACTTTGATCAAATATTGTGGTGACATTGGATTCTTTTTGGATTTTGGTTCTATATTTCTTTTGAACTGTTCTGAACATTCTTGGAAAAAGAAGCTTGGAACTAATTAAAATGGAGGGTACAAAGAAATGAGTCTGCAATTTTGAAGTTGACAAAGAGACACTATAGCGCTTCATGAGAGACACCTGCTGGTTACTGAACTGAAGTGAAACTGTGACAAGAAAAAGGATACTTGGTTACTTTTCCCTTTATAGTAAAGTTCTTGTTTTTCTTTTCTTTTTGGTATATTTTGTTGATTCTTAATTTATTAATTTATTGCATATATAGGCAAGTATATAGGTAAATGTAATACTCTGCTGATCTCTGCATATATTGGGGAATAGAGATTGATATAATTATACAAATACAAATATAAATCATATATTATATACCTGATAACTAGGTTATTACTTAAAGTATAAGAAATTTTTTAAATAATTATATATTTTGATAGATTGGTATATTATGCTATAGATTAATTAGGTATATATTTGTTATCTTCAAGACTTGACTAAGTGGGATTACTATAAGCAATATAACTGTTAAAATTAATTATCACATATTGATTGGTATTATTGTGGATATATTTGAACATACTACTGATTATTGGATATTAGATGGGATTTATTTTTAGATTGGCTTCAATATTAATATAAATATTTGGACAAATGATAGAGTTATAGAACTGATATAAGGGGGAAAATTATTAATTAAATATTGCAGAGTGATGTGTTAGTGTGAGAATTAGAAATTTAAAAACTTGAGGGAACTGGAGGGATTTGAAAGAGAAGAACAAAATTGGAAGACGTGATGGAAAAAGATTATAGCAAAGATATTTAGTATGACAAGTAATACAAATATACCTAAGCCGGGAGCTGGAAAAAAAATACCCACCCAAACATTGACAACGACCTCAATGGCCAGTCCCTCCACACAGAGAGCTATAGATGAAATGTTACCAAGGGAGAGATCGAACTCGATAAAAGATCTACAAGGACTAATGCTGAATATGCAGGAAATGCTATCTAAAAACCATGAAGATCTGAAAACAGAGATAGGATCACTAAGATCTGAATTAAAAGAAAAAATCCAAATTATAGATGGAAAATTTGAGTGCTACCAACAAGAGATGAGGAAAAACCAGGAAAAAATAGTGGAAATAGAATCTAGAATAGATAAAGAGGAGAAAAAAGTGGAAGACCTGATGGATAAGCTGATACAAGCAAATAAAGAGCTGGAATCTACAGTAATTCTACTGGAAGCAGAAAAAGCAGCTCACTATCTGAGATTCCAAAATATTAAGGAGAAAAAAGAAGATTATTTGCCAGATGTAATGGGTGAGATAATTGCAAAAATATTGAAAATGGAAAAAGAAGAAATTGTGATGAAAATGGACGAGACATATAGAGTGCATATGAACTATGCAAGAAGACACAATATTCCTAGAGAAGTTCATGTTTGACTGATTAAGATGAAATATTACACAGAACAAGAGATGATCCAGTAGAACATAATGGAAAATAAACAACTGTCCTTAAATAGGTGCCGAGAAGTGTCAGGGACTTGAGGAGACCTTACCACTTTCTGACAACTAAGCTAATAAAATATAATATCAGTTTTAGATGATTGATGCTGGAGGGAATTATGGTCAACTGGCAAGAGAAGAGAGATCGACTAGACACCATTGACAAAGCGGAAGATTTCTATGATCAACAATTTGCTAATGAAGGAGAGACAGCAGTGGAAGAAGAGGAAGGAAAGACTTGGCTGAGGAAAGAGGAGCAGAGGTAGAAAATAAGGAAGAAAATTCACCGGACAACCAGGAGAGGAGATATGGAAGAAGAAAGGCAGAAACATATGAAAGACAATATGCAGAATCCAGAGAAATGAGAGCAACAAGAAATACGAGACAAAGAAACTGAAAAAAAAAAAAGAGAGAAATGTGAGGTAATTTCAATGAACGTTAATGGCCTAAATTCCCCAGTGAAAAGGAAGAAAATATTTCATAATTTACAAAAATTGAATGCAGATATAATAGCAATACAAGAGGTGCATATAAAAGAGAAATAAAAATACTTGTTAGATAATAGAAAACTAGGAAAAGTTTTTATGTCATTAGATAAGCAAAAGAAAAGAGGGGTGGTGTCATACATAAAGGACTGGATTTCGGCTAAAGAAATGTTTAAAGATAAAGATGGCAGGATATTGATGGTAGAGATAGAATTAGAAAATAAAAAGATTCTTTTGATAGAGATTTATGCTCCGAATGCCCCACAAGAACACTTCTTTCAAAAAGTATATAATAATATTAAAGAAATGTATTATGAAAAGATTTGCATCTTAGGTGATTTTAATGCAATTATAGACAAAGCAAAGGACTATAAAGGTAAAAATAAGAAAATAACAAGAAAGGTATTACCGAAAATTTTTCATGATTTGGCAAAAGAGACTAAGATTTATGATGCATGGAGAGAACATCATCCAAATAAGAAACAATTCATGTTTTATTCAAACAGACATCAGTCCTGGTCGAGACTGGATATGACATGGATGCTTATCTTAGAAATACTTGAAATAGAAATTGAACCGAGCTTGTGGGCAGATCATAGTTATATCAGGTTTAGCTGGAAAAGCCAATCCACGATCCCAAGATGGACCTTACAAAGAATGATTCTAAAGGAGGAAGAATTTAAAATTAAATTGGAAAAGGAAATGAAACTCTTCTTTAAGGAAAATAAAGAAGACACGTCCCTACAAAGCACCTGGGATACAGCTAAAGCAGTTATGAGAGGAATGGCGATAAATTATATGGCGAATAAAAACAAGAAAAAGAAGATACAGCAAAAAGCATTAGAAATGGAATATGAAAACTTGGAGATGAAACTACAAGAAAAGAACCAAAATTGAAAGAGATAAAAACAAGAATGGACTTAATAAAACATGAAATAAATTTGCTGGAAAAAGAAGATTTAACCCAAAAACTGAAAAGAATAAAACAAAATATATTTGAGAATGCCACTAAACTAGGAAGATGGCTAGCCTGAAAATTGAAAAAACAAGCAGAAAAAAGATGGATCACTTAGCTACAAAACGAACAGGGGGAAATATGTTATCAAGAAGAAATGAAAAGGAATACAGCCCAGAAATTTTTTGAGGACTTATATAAAGAACAACACATAAAAGAAGAAAAAGTGATAAAATGTTTCAAGAAAGCGAATCTTTCGAAAATATTGGAAGAAGAAAAAAGCCTATTGAATAGAAGTATAAATCTTGAAGAAGTGACTTGGGCAATAAATAAACAAAAAAATAACAAGGTGACTGGCCCGGATGCACTCCCTGCTGAATTATACAAAACTCAACAAGAAATATTAGGCGACAGATTACTTAAATTATTTAATGAAGTCCTGGATAAGGCAAAGATTCCGGAATCTTGGAAGGAAGCAACGATTATGATTATTCCAAAAGAAAAAAAATGATCAAACAAAGATAGGAAATTATAGGCCAATATCTCTATTAAATGTGGACTATAAAATTTTTGTAACTATAATAGCCACAAGATTCAAGAAAATACTAAATTTATACACACAGTCCAAAGACATCTTAGCAATAATATTAGGACAATTTTAGACATCATAGAGTATTATGAAGAGCGTAGCGGAGAACAGGTAGCATTATTATTCCTGGATGCTAAAAAGGCCTTTGATAATGTAAAATGGAGTCTCGTTCTGCAACAAATTAAGTATATGGATTTTGGGCAAAAATTCCTAAATGAAGTATCAGCAATATATAATAAACAACAAGCTAGGATATTGATAAATGGCCATACAACAAATAAATTTGAGATATAAAGGAACGAGGCAGGGGTGTCCATTATCACCTTTATTATTTATTTTGACTTTGGAAGCACTAACAAGAATAATTAGGAAAGAACCAGAAATAAAAGGACTAAAAATAAAGAAAGAAGAATATAAATTACAAGCCTTCTCTGACAATTTGGTTTAGAAGATCTGCAAAATTTGGGACCAAAATGGATAGTTGCTGATCTTCTGAACTACTCAGATGAAAAATAATTCAGTTACCATTAGATTAACATTTAAAGCAATGAGCTGCATGAATTAAATGTAAGAATATCAATTTTACTTTCAACTTCACAGCAGCTTTTTCAGGGGAACCATTCAATATGTTGATAATTTTAACACCTCATATAGATAAGATCTCTCTAAATACCTTTCTCCACCACTGAAGCCGCTGACGTAACCAATAGCCAAGCCACTGTCCAGCTGTTCTGGCAGAGTTGTACCAAACAAGGGAAGCCATTGTCCTTTCACCTGTTCTTTAAAGAATACCAAGAAGAGGTCAACAAATAAGCAAGCTGTTTTTCTTACAGAAAAGGGCACATACCTACAAAAAAGAATTTAGGAACTTGGATTACTGTACCTCATGGGATTTTTGTCATTTGGATGAAAACATATTCCTATTTGCGCAATTCCAAAAGGCAGTCTCTGGTTTACCAATTCCAGACAATCAATATAATGCTCTAAAGCACCTATCAACATAAAATAATAAACATCAACAATTGATGCATTACAATATTGCAGAATAATTTCATTTATCTTGAACAGAAACAGCCTGTGGATGATCGTATCATGCAAATATGCTATGCACTGATGTAAATGTCTCATACAATCTCATGATTCTAATGCTTGAATATACCATATAATGACCTAATCTCAGACATAACACTTAACATATCCACATTTTCTATTAATAATTACAGTACCCTCTCTGTACAGTTAAATGAATCAAGCATAGGAACACAACAGCCACATAATCATAAAAACATAGAAGTCATGGATTAGGCAACAACTACTTAACCATAAACACACCAATAGCAAAACATTTATAATTACACTATAATGCAAGTTCCTCCTTTTCATGTGGAAACGTAGCAGCACTTTTATGCATTTTTATCACCTACCATCTACTCTTTGTGGCAGTGCAAACAAGTAGCGCCAACCACTAGTACTAACACAACCTTTATTATACAGTTACTGAATCTTGCAAGTGTGAAAGTACTTCTCCTGTCCCTCCTTTTCACTCTCCCCAAAACTAGGGCGGGTCACTTTTGAGATACTTTCTCCATCCCCACCCTTTCTGGATTCAGATTTCATTTATCAGGTGTGTCTAGGCTGCAGTTCTTCCTCCTGTCCCCCAAGTCATCCCCACATGCCATTATACTTATTTTATTTTATAGGCACCTCCTCCCCAAACCCGTGTATTACATTTTCTGACACACAACTGGTCAACAGAGTGCAGACTGTTTACAGATTGATGGATACAAGAACTTCAATTTTGTAACTTTGCTTATTTGCAGTATATAGAGTTGCTGTTACTGAATGCCCAATCCCGAGATATTATTGGTGATCTACTGCAGATCAGGTCCACATCTCAATTCTGAACCTTAGCGGCACAGTGGTTAGGGTACAGTACTGCAGGCTACATCTGCTGAATGTCGGGTGACTACAATTTGGAAGTTCGATCCTCACCAGACTCAAGGTTGACTCAGCCTCCCATCCTTCCGAGGTCGGTAATATGAGGACCCAGATTGTTGGGGGCAAGAGGCTGACTCTGTAAACCGCTTAGAGAGGGCTGTAAAGCACCAAGAAGCGGTATGTAAGTCTAAGCTCTATTGCTATCAGAAGTAACAACCTACAGAAGTGACATCCTACCGTGAAGAAGGTTGTCGCGAAGCATCCCGGACTGGGCTAGCATTTTCTGCAAGGCGGCGAGCGGCTGCTCTCCGTCCGATCCAGCCTCCTGCAGGGTCTCCCCGACGGTGCGCGGATGCACCAAGCGCAGGGACTCCCCCAGGGGCCCTTGGCCAGCAGCGGGCTCGAGTCGAACCGGGCCCTCCACGCCCAGCACTTGCTCCCGAAAGACCACCACGGCCTCCCACCACTCCGTGGCCAGGTTCTTCTTCAGCGCCACCCCCAGAGGCCCGAAGGCCGGGTGGTCTCCTCGCAGGTAAGAAGCCCAGGTCTGCTTGCCCTCGTCTCCCCCGCTTCGGAGGAAACGCCGCCTCTGACAAGCAGCCAAGGCTGCTTCGCCGCACTCCTCGCCTGCATGGTCGGCGCTGCTGCTGCTGCTGCTGCTGCTGCTAGACGTTAAGCAGGAACGCGACTGGGCCACCGAGAGAACGGCGGAGCCCCGGAATAGCCGCGACGGCGCTGCACGGCTCCCCGCGAGCAGCTTCGGGCTGTCGAGCTGCTCCCACGGGACTCCGGGCTGCCTCTCTCTCCGCCTCTTTCGAGAGCGTTTGTGGAGAAAACTGAGGCGCCCACCGGATACGAGGCAGCCGGAGCCGCGCTCGCCGCTGCGAGCTACGGAAAGGCCGGAATTTGCAAGGCACAAGTAGCCCCACCGGGAGGACCGCCTGAGCCACATGTAGGAAAACACCCGGGGGGAAACTGATTGGATTGCGCATGCGCCGCTTGGCCGGGCACTCACGGAGGGAGAGCGGAACAGTACGTCATTACTCTTCCTTACGCGTTTGGCAAACACTTATGGGGACCGCTGAGCCTTTCGGGCGATGCTGAACTACAAGTCCCGGCATCCTTTCGCTGTTAGCCACGCCGCCTGAAGGCTGCTGGAGATTTGTTTACCTTTGGCTTTCGGCCGGGCTCTAATCTTCGTTTTTTGTGGGCGAAAGCCGTCGGTGCAGGTTAGTAAGAGATTTGAGAGATACTCGCCATGCCCTCATCCAGTTAATTCAAGACGCTTAAAGGAAGCTAACAGATGCTGATCTGTTTTGACCGAGAAGCCTTGTGGCGGAAGGCTACGAGTAGTATTTCTTAGGGGGATTTTATGTTGGATTGCCCTTCAGGCTTTTTATCTACCATCAGCACTGCATTATTTTCAGCAGCTCACAAGGCAGGTCTGTCATTATTAACACAGGCTTTTCCAAAAACGACCAGATGTATTGCACTGTAAGTAGTCCTTGACTTACTACAATTGAGCCCAAAATTTCCCTTATTAAGGCAGTTAAGTGATATGTGCCCTATTTTACGATCTTTTTTTTTGTTGCCATTTTTGTTAAGTGAATCATGTAGCCATTAAGCGAATCTAGTTTCCCCCATTGACCTTGTCAGCTGGAAAAGATACAAATGGTGATCACATGGCTCCAGGACAGTGGAAACATCATAAAACATATACCAGTTGCCAACATTGTAATTATGTGATCTTGAGAAGTTGCAATGGTCATAAGTCTCTTTTCAGTGCCATTATAACTTTGAATGGTCACTAAACTAATAGTTTTAAGGCAAATACTATTTGTTCAATCTGAATTCTCAGCAGGCATGCCTTTGGGGAAGCAAGAATCCAAAACATTATGGAACACAAGTTAGAAAAGGCCGATGTAATTTTCCCATTGTTTCACAACCATCACTAATCCTTTATGAGAGCTCTGCTGGGACTATAAGCCTCTCTAATTTAATATACACTATATAGGATTATACATGAAATATGGAAGTGCAGTGCAGCATCCTTATTTATCCCTCAAGCTTAACCCTGGTCCCCAATTTTAACCTTGGATTGTACTGCAAACCTAGGCACATTTCTCCCAACTGCTGCTTCCAATTGGTACCAGGGAACAGAACAACCAATAAAACAGAATGCATGGGAAATATACCGAAAAAACTATTGATAGTAAATTTGATTGTTTTTGACTCCACCATAACATTGAAATAAAAAACTGTAATGGGGTGGGGACCTGTCACAAATGCCACTTCTTTTCATGGATTCTTGTATAATGTTCAGGTCACATCTTCAATTGTTCCATTAATCCTTAAAATGGTTTAGAATTTGATTGTTTTTATTACAATATGCAGTATTTGAAATCTCATCACCAATTAAAACCACAGCCTAGATATACTAATGTGGAGCACTTTCTAGTGCTGCTCCATTATTGCAAATTTAAACACTTCAGCCAGAAATTGGGATCTGCATAAGACCATTTAATAACATTCCTCTTCTGTCAGTTTGCATTGTTTCCATTTTGTGTTGCTTTAACGTTGTCTTTAATTCAAAGTATCTTCTTAGATGCAATCTGATTTGAACTTGTTTAGAATCTAACTTGGCTATATTCTCGGTACTCATGGTTATTGTGATTGGGTAATTTACAGCAAAAAACCATTTGCATGCCCCTGGTGTATATGTATCATAGCATGAAGCTGTAGTTCTCTTCACTTTAGTGAATTGAACAGGCCTGATTTCTCAATAACCCTAATACTTCATTAGGGGCCAAACAGCAGCGGTGAAGATAAAAAGAGGTAACAGAATTAAGATGTAAAAATATAAAACCTTATTAATGATGTCAGAGTTTGGTTAGTAAGGCACCAAGCTAGAAACCAGGACACATTTCATAGGATGGGGTTCGGGTTTTTTGGCACTGTTGAAGACAGGCAATTATTGCCTGAAATCAAATGAGTAAAATTTAGATTATATATTCAACCAAAACGCAATATTGTCTGTTTCTGAAAGGCAAAGATTTGGGAGATGTTATTTAGTATTCTATCTTAAGATTCATAATAGAAATAAAATATCTTCAGTTAAATCCCAAGGAAAAAAAGGCAGCCTACCTCAGGAGAGGGGAAAATCTACATTTTACATCCATGTAGAACCAGCTATATACAGGCTACATTAAAAAGTTGCAAGACAATGGTCATTCTCAACTGCCACAAAAAAGTCTAAACACTACAGTACTGTTCTGTACTGCAAATAATTTTTTTAGCAAAAATCAGTGTGCAATGTGTACCAGAATGCCTTCACTTATACTTAAAATCACATCTGTATTTGCATTTATTTTTCATGATGCCACAAGTACTACATGCATATTTTAAGGTTACAGGTTTGAACAGAAGATAAATATTTCAGTACTGAATGCTGAAGGCCAATTATAACTAGGTTCTTGTGCCCGTGCCAATATTATTTTAAGAATTCGTGCCAATATTATTTTAAGAATTCATTTATCTCCTTGAACATCTGGAAACCTACTATGCAAATTAAGATTTGGGTTGACACAATCAGTGACCCAACAAGCCAGAGGAAATTTCTATTACGCAACAGAATTGCATTATGGGCAAGTTGAAACATATCAACTCAAATATTTACATTTATCTTAAACAAGTTTATTTCTTAACATATTGGACATTTAAGCCTAAAATAATTTAAGATCCATCATGAGCTAGGCTGCAGACTGGGAGATTTGAGTTCTAATCTTAGTCTGAAGCACAAAACCAGCTGATGGCTTTGGGCCAGTCACTTTGTCAGTCCTAGGAGACGAAGGCAAACCACTTCCAAAATGTTGCCAAGAAAACAGCAGAGACTTAGCTAAGTAGACAGGAATCAACACTAACTCAAAAGGCCCAAAATCTCTAGAATGTGTGTTTGGCACAGTGTTCAACCTTATGGTTGTATTTAGAACATATCTAATTCCCAAAACCATTTTAGGCCCTTAAGTATCTGAAGCTGTAATCTGCCTATATCAGGAATCTAGAAGGTTTACATTGCAAGAACAGTGGTTTAAGTCTGGGGACAAAAAAATCAGTATAGTAGAACCTTTTCTATTGACATCTTTTATTAAAAGGTATTAAGTTTTTGTGAGAATGTTTAGTATCCCTTTGAATTATTTCCCAAACTTCAGGAACCCAGTTATAAATCTCCAAAATTATCTTTGTTGAGGGTTCAACTTGCCCAGTAACTGTCTATTTCTCATGTAGCTACACAAAGCTGTGCTAGGGAAAAGAAGCAAGAAATATTTTCCAATGATGTAATAAGTCAGTTCCTGTTCATTCCCATCTGAGAATTGCCAAGTCAGTCTCAAAAGGCTTGAAAGAAATACAGGTACTTCTCTTTTCCACTGCATCAAATATGTGCCCTTTGTAGCAGTAACAAACTACTTTTGGGTTAGACCAATACATCACTCAAATACCAAGAAAATTCTGTTTTGAAATACCTTTATTCGAAGGCCATGCAATGCCTCCAAGTTGCTGTTATTTCAAATCACTGTACATTTACTTTGTGAAAACACAGTCTGCATTTTCTAGTACAAAAAACTAAAAATCATTCAAGGAATGTAGAGAATATTCAACTTAAATAGCGGAAAAAGTGCACCATTGTTACTGCTGCACTGCAGACCTTTCTGCATGTTCCATAAGATATTAAATAACTATCCTTTCTCAACACACAATATAAAGAGCAATTATGAAAAACAAGACATTTAAATAGACTAAGTTATTGGGTATAACTTGCTGGCATTGGATAACCTATCATTGGCGTACCACCAGTTGCAGGGTATGCATACTGTTGTTGGTTCATTGCACTGTGCATGTTTGCCATGTTATTTCCGTACTGCTGGTCGTAGCCATTTTGATAGGCTGGAGTGCCAGCCCTAAATCCACCTTGCATGCCAGCTGCTCCAAAGCTGTTACCAAAGGTAGTTCCGTTACCAAAACTTTGAGCACCAAAGCCACCATTCTGTGCTTTTGCTCCAAAGTCTCTCTTGCCCACTGCACCATAGGTTCTTTCAAAGTTTTCCCTTTCTCTAAAACCAAATCCACCTCTTTTACCCGCAGAATATCTGTCACGTCGGTCCCCTCTGGAACGACCTGTAAAAATTAAAAAGCAAATTAACAGGAGCTTCCCCTACTCCCTAAGTTTCTTCCTCCAAAGGTGCTCTTTTTGGAGGCTTACAGTACTTCCCAGTCAACAGATACAAACATGCTCTATTTCAGGCACCGAAATATTTAGGCCAAAAGGCAATTAAGAATCAATGGGTTAGGTAAGTCATAATTACCTGAGCCTCTGTCTTCAACCAACTGGAGCAATTTGGGATTGATTGCTTGATTAGCTTCACGAAGTACAGAGATGAGGTCGCTTACTTGTTTTATATTATTAGGTGTGAAAAATGTGTATGCTGTGCCTGTTTTGGTGCTGCGGGCAGTTCGTCCAATTCGGTGGATATAGTCCTCAGAGGAGTTTGGGTAGTCATAATTGATGACAAATTTCACATCTTCCACATCTGTAAAGTGTTGCAGTGCAGCAAAAGCAATGTACAAAATTTTGCACACCACAACAGCCAGATGAAAAAGCAAGTTAGATACTAACAGATCTTAAGATGGTAACTGCTGAAAATAATGTTAATTATTCCAAAAAAGAAAAATTGAGCATCGATGCACTTTTCCCTCTGAACTTCTTTGTAATTTATCCCATGATCTAAATCCTTACCAGAGTGCCCCTACAAGTCAAGTGACATCTGAACGCTTCTTGCAGTAGGACCAATAAGTTCACAGTAGCCTCTTCATGTGCTCCCAAGGACCTCACTTTAAACATGAGGTCTTGCCACGCACCAGAAGCTCAAAAAGAGGGCCACACTGCTCATCTTGCCAAGACCTTTTAACCGCAGCTGCAAGAAAAACATACCTGTCCCCGAAAGGTCATCAAGTTGTTTTCATGCACTGTGTCTCGTCTAGGCAAGAGCTTCCAAGAAGCCAGCGTTCACTTGAGTGTCTCTCTCTCTGGCAGGTCTCGACATGACGATTAGGGTATAGGTGACGGAGGAACTCCAGGTTTGCTTTGCCACTTTGCTTTCCCACCCCAACTTGTAAATGAGAGGTGGACTTTCAAATTTCATGTGCCAGTACTCACCAATTTGTTCAAGGCTCAGTACATTTTAAAGCTGCTCTCTCCATTTCAAAGGTTGGGGAAAAAATACCAGGCCACTGAAGTTTGATTATTCTTCAACATTTCAGCAAACTCACTGAAATCCAAAGACTCACGGACCACAGCAAACAATATGCACACAGACTAAACAGCAGTGCACCATGGCAAGTCATGCAAAGCATGGAACAGTAGAAATAACCGGGCAAAAGTGAACCGTGAATGAAGCTACCGTTTGAGAGAACAGTTTATGGGACCGTAGTTTTAGTCTTTGCCTTTTGAAGATTACTGGCACACAATGATCAACTTTCACCTCTCTACTGGACTGGAAGCGTCCAGACGATCACTTCCACTAGACCTCCATCCCCCTCGAGTCCTCCGATAGTCATGCCTAGGCCTTGCCACAAAGACTGCACCTTTATGTGAAAAAACTTAGAAAAACGCAGAGGTTAAAGAAAGCAATTAACTTTCTTTAAAAAAAAACTGTGTATCACCCAAGCTTAGAGTTGTACTAACCTAGACCTCTGGAGGCAACATCTGTAGCAATCAGAATAGGAGCCTTCCCATGTTTGAATTCTGCAAGAAATGGCCAAGTTAGTTTGCTTCACTAAGTATTTTGCAGAATTATTGTTTATTATCTTTTTTACTCACCATTTAAAACCCAGTCTCTCTCCTGTTGACTTTTGTCACCATGAATACCCATTGCTGGCCACCTGCAATTATATTTAACAACATATAGCAAATACTTTTTTCAAACCAGTACAGGGTTCCTGCAACAAAAATTATTCCATTTTGCACAGGAACTAATTGGGGCGTTGGCAGAATCATTATTTAAAGAGAGTATGACAATACTCCTTTATGCAAGACACAATATCCAATTAGGTTTCCTTTCCTGTTACTCAGTTTCAGGCAAGGCGGCTAGAAAGTCTACAGCAGGGGTTCTCAGACTTGGCAACTTTAAGACATGTGGACTTCAACTCCCAGAATTCCTCAGCCAGCTATACTGGCTGAGGAATTCTGGGAGTTGAAGTCCACAAGACTTAAAGTTGCAAAGTTTGGAGACCTCTGGGCTACAGGAACTGGGACTAGGAGCAAACTGCAAAAGTATTAAATACCGTATATACTGAGTATAAGCAGAGTTTTTCAGCACATTTTTGTGCTGAAAAAAAAAAAAAAACCCTCGGCTTATACTCGAATGAGATTCCCCTCTGAAAAAAAAATGGTGTGGAGCTCCGGAGCTGGGCAGCCGCTTTCCTGCTTCCTTTGCAACTTGTAAGCATGGGGGTAATCGGAAGCAGAAAAGTTCTTGCATGAGGATATATTGTTTTTTCTTTTTTTAACTGTTTTTAGGGGGAGAAAAAGACCCACCGTCATGTGAGAGTGCTCAGACACGAAATCTATCCGCCCAAAAATAAGTGTGTGTGTGTGGAGGGGGGGATTTTAACAGAGGGAAGACGTAGGGAGAAGGCAAAAGCAACGGAAGATCCTTCAGGGCAAACTGAAGGGGAGACTCACCCTTGGTCCAGATGAGCCCCCTTCCCTGCCCCTAAGGAAGCAGAGGCAGCCAGCAAGGGCAGGCAAGCCCCACTTCGCAGACTCCGTCCGTCCTCGCTCCCACCCACCCAAAGCCACGAAGTCCCCCAATCGCGCAGCCCAGAATCGCCCTCCCCTCAGGGAACAGCAACGACGCCTGGCGTTTCCCGAGACAAGAAGCTCCCCTGTGCAATGAAAGCGCCCTGGCTCTAGGCTCAGAAAACAACACAAGCTGAGGTGGCTTCGGCTCCGCTCGGCTTCGTTTCCTCAGCCCCAGCTGCTTTCAGTCCGCTCGGGAGGAGGTGGTGGTGGCGGCTCGGCGTTGTTTTCTGAGCTCTAGGCTCGCGGGCTCAGAAAACAACACGAGTCGCCACCACCTCCTCCTCCTCCTCCTCCTCCTCCTCCTCCCGAGCGGACTGAAAGCAGCTGGGGCTAAGGAAACAAAGCCGAGCGGAGCCGAAGCCACCTTGGCTCGCGTTGTTTTCTGAGCCTAGAGCCAGGGCGCTTTCATTGCACGGTGGAGCTTCTTGTCTCCGGAAACGCCGGGTGTCTTTGCTGCCCCCTGAGGGGAGGGTGATTCTGGGCTGCGCGAATGGGGGACTTCGTGGCTTTGGGTGGGTGGGAGCGAGGACGTTGACTTTAAGCGCTGCCGACCGAGTGTTTCACAAATACCAGTGGGACCTCCGTCCACCACCCCTCCCTCTTTTGCCTCTTTCTTTCTGATCAATCAGGTTTTCCCAGTATTTGCTCACAGCTGCGTTTTCTCTTCTCCCGTGCTAGGCGTTGAATGCGGGGATTTCTGATTCCCATTCCCCTTACACGCGCGTGGATATGCTGCAGGGCGTTTTCTTCCAAACACCCCACGGGCAGAGAACACTGACTTTCATGATAGTGAGATCGTTTCCCAAATTAATTGATTCACTACCCCAAAAGATGATTATGACAGTGGGAGGCAGGAGTCACTCTCTCAATTGCAAGCCCCCAGTGCCCGGCCCTTGCGAGTAAAAAGCAAGAGCCGTTCTTATGATCTCTCTCTCTCTCTCCCCGGAATAGTCAAGCCCTTTCCAGCACGCGCGATCCGCCCCCACCGCTTTGCACTTTGCAAATGCAACCCCCCCACCCCCCGGGATTTTGCATTTGCAAGGTGCAAAGCGGCGGCGGCGGATCGCACGTGCTGGAAAGGCCTTGACTGTATTACGGAGAGAGAGAGAGAGAGAGATCATAAGAACAGTTCTTGCTTTTTTCTCGCAAGGGAAAGAGTGATTCCTGCCTCCCACTGTCATCATCATCTTCTTTTGGGTTAGTGAATCAATTAAACCTTTCATGATAGTGAGATCGTTTCCCAAATTTCCCTTAAATCAGGGAAGAAATCAGAAACAAACCTTTGGACTGAGAATAAGCCTGTTCCTATGATGCCATTTTTGTTCACTGCAGTGTGAAAAAACACACACCTTTTTCTTCATCTTCTTGTTCCCTATTTACTGGTCTTTCAAAGAGGAAATTGTGAACATCAAACTTATTCTCAACTGTCCTAGTGAAAGTTTTTATTGGTATCTATTTTTATTTTTGAAATATACCAGTAGCTGCTGCATTTCCCACCCTAGGCTTATACTCGAGTCAATAAGTTTTCCCAGTTTTTTGTGGTAAAATTAGGTGCCTCGGCTTATATTCGGCTCGACTTTTACTCGAGTATATATGGTAAGTAAATATGAATTCAGGCATAAAGCCTATTCCTTCAAATTGTTTTAAAGAAAGGCATAGCTTACCCATCTCTCCTCATTTTTCTTGTTAGATCATCACATCTTCTTTTGGTCTCCACAAACACAATTGTCTTATTTTCTTTTTCACTCATAATTTCTTCCATCAATCGAATAAGCCTATTACAATAAAAGTAGAATTTAGTAATAAAATTGACCACATAAAAAGCAATCTACGCCACACTATGAAGAGAGTTAATCAAATTTACTTACTTGTCATCCTTCTCTACATCATGACATACATCCACTATCTGCAGAATATTGTGGTTTGCACTTAGTTCCAATGCCCCAATGTTGATGTGTACATATTCTTTTAAGAAGTCTTCTGCAAGCTGTCTAACTTCTTTAGGCCATGTTGCACTCCACATCAGTGTCTGCCTATCAGGCTAGAAGTAGATTAACATTTAACAATGTATGTGAAGCTGTATGTAAGTCTTAAATGCTATTGCTATTTGCTATTTTAAATGCTACCTACAGAACCTGGAACAAGCATGTTTCAAGTCAGAATTACCTATCATTCAGCACATTAAGCATGAACATTTATACGTACTCTAATCTGTTCAACAATTTTTCGGATCTGAGGTTCAAATCCCATGTCAAGCATTCTATCAGCTTCATCAAGAACAAGGTAAGTGCATCTTCGTAAGTTGGTTTTGCCAGCTTCTAAAAAATCTATGAGTCTACCAGGTGTTGCAATGCAGATTTCCACACCTAAAAGCAGTAATAAATGTGGTGGATAAGAGTTTTATAATTTCCTAAATCACGTTTAGGAGAAATTTGCTGAACAGTGCTTTTTAATACCTCTCTCCAGATCACGTATTTGTGGTCCCTTTGGAGCACCTCCATAAATACAAGTAGACTTTAAACGGCAAGCTCTACCATATTCTGCAGCCACCTGCTGCACTTGCTGAGCCAATTCTCGAGTTGGTGCCAGCACCAGACACTATGAAGAAATGCAAATACAGAATTACTAAACTTGTTGCTACTTAAGTTATATTAAATATCATAAGCACCAAATCTAGACTTATTTGTATCAAAAACCCATTGATATGAATAGGTTTTTAGTTACAATCAATATAATTTGCATCATTTCACTGACTCCAGCCTGGAAGCTATGTTACTTCATTTAAGAGATGCCTTGAAATATAACATGACTTTAAAAAGGTAATGCTAAAATTTAACTGATTATATTTTCCCACTAGGAAACAGCCAAATTTCAATTGAATTCAACCAAGAATGCTACTGTATTGCAGGGACAATCAAAACTAGCTTCATCTCCCTTCCTTCCCAAAACAAGGGTCATAGGTTCGAATACTTACAATAGGCCCATCTCCTCTCTCTAGGAATGGTTGATGATTTATATGTACTATGGCTGGCAACAAATACTATTAAAGAAAAGAGAATGAACAATTGTTAATCCTCTTAATATGTTTCATTAATTTAAGTAATATATCAATAACCACAGCAATTACTTACAGACAATGTCTTCCCTGATCCAGTTTGTGCTACACCAACCATATCTAGTCCACTCAAAGCAACAGGCCAGCCTTGTGCCTGAATAGCAGTTGGCTCTGTGAAGTTCTGCCTCTGGATTACTTCCATAACATTTGCTAGAAGACAAAACATTTGCCTAATTAACAGTCCAAAAATCCATTTTATAACTGTTAAGCTACATTACCAGTATTGTTTTCTTACCAGGAAAATTAGCTTCATAAAAATTCATAACTGGTTTGGGACAGTTATGGCCTTTAACAGTGATTTCTTTGCTTGCTCTATATTGTTCAATCTCTTGCTGCAAAGATAGCAAAATATCATTTCAGTGGATAACATTTACAAGAACCAATACTGCTTGCAGACTGCAATCTTACTAGGAGAACTTAAATACAAGATATGTTTCCATACCATAGCACGCCGGGCAACATCGGGATGTTCCTGATAGAAATTTTTTTCAAATTTAGGAAGCTCATCTAGATTCCATTTCTTCTTGGTAAGCTTTTCTCCAGGATTTCCGAATTTCTTCCCCCCTAAAGATCCCCCTCTACTTCCTCCAAAACGAGGGCCACCAAATCTGCAAAGGCAAATTACAAAAAAAAAAATTAACTAAAAAGCTTAAGCCGTGATTTTTTTTAAAAAAACAACAACGAAGGTACTGATGTTTATTATCACAAAACCTCAAAATTAATCCACAGTGGGCCCTAAAGCACCACCAGAGAAACCAGGGGAGAAAAAAAATCAGTCCAAACAATGGTGTTTTCCAAACAAACGTCTAAATTGTTTGGAACTCCCTCTCTGCGTCACACTCTGAAGTGGGCGAGAAAGAATTACGAAACCTAGCCGATTTTAGCAAGCAGCTGGCTTTATAAACAGGATTGTTTCTTTAACAGGTTCGTAAAAAGGCTGCTCTCGCACGGCGTGGGAGGGAAGGTGTATGCGCAAGCGCCGTCGGATGCCGAAAGGGTTTCTTAAAAAGCCCCGGCCGCTGTGTCTGAAAGCAGCGTCGCCTTAGCGCAAGTAAATCAAATCGCAGCCCCCGGCTCCCCTTTTGTGTCGTCTGCGGCGCAAAACAAGAGGCGATGACGGGGGACGAAGGGGGCGGCCGGCGCCCTTCCCCACAAAAGGGAATTCGGGTCGAGCGGGCTCTCCTCTCTCTCTCTTTTTTTTGTCTTTTTTTTCTGTCTACGCCACATTTTCCGGCGGGGCGTCCATTTTAACGTCGGGGCGGGGATAACAGAGAAGCAGGCGGAGAGGAAGAACAAAGACGACAGCAGCAGAAGCGGCCGCCGCCGGCATTTTGATTTTCCTCTCAGCCACCGCATGGCGGGGCTAACCATTAACCCAACCGGGGACATCTTTTTTTTTAGACATAAGGAAGCCGCTTTCGACGAAAATGCGGCCACGATAATGTTTTTAATCGCACCGCTTCCTTCTACTCTCTATACCGGGTCCTTCTCACCCCTTTTTTTCCCCCTCCAACGCAGTCCATCCGCCCCCGCCCCAAAAAAGCCCTACCAGCTGTCCCTCGCCCCTTCCTTCCCCGTTTCCCTCCGGGTGCCGAGGCCGCGGATCCCAAGAATTCCTCGAAGCGCTCTGCTCTCCTTCCAGAGAGGCCTCGGGCGCCGATTGCCCGCCCCCCCCCCCCCATTTCCCGTCTCGCGCGCGGCCATCGGCGGCGCTGGGGAAAACGGCGCGTTAAACCTCCGCCGCCATTTTAACGCCCCAACTTGCCACCCGACACAAGAAATGGCTGAGCCTCGGCAGGGGCCGAGCCGACTCAACCGAGCCCCCACGGCTCACCCGCGGTCCCTCTCACTGGAATACCCAGGCATGTTGACGACGACGACGAACGCGGCCTTAACAGCGGGGATCGAGAAGTCCGCAGCCTAAATTGAAGCCGATGACGAGGGCGACTGAATGGGGAGTGGCTGAACAGCCGGATGCCGGTTATATACCCGGCACCGCCACGAATGTCGGGAAGCCGGCTCCTGACGTCACTGAAGGTCCCGCCCACTCCTGTGCTCTTACGTTCTTGTTCGAACGGCTGAAGGGCTCTCTCCGTTTTTCCTTGGAGGCGGGGCTTAGAGGCGAGTGGCGCGTGCGCTGTAGTCTATGAGATCAGCAGGCGCCCTTCAGTGAGCTGGAAGGAGCTGGTCGGCTGGCGAAGCCAGTTGCCTTTTTCATCTCCAACAAACGGAAAAGGCCAGCCCACGATGTCGTCACTCCACCTCTGTAATTTGGGGCTCGCTTAAAAGGCTTTGCCCTTCCCCCATTTGCCAGCACCATTTCAGAACTGGAGTTGCCCACGCTTGCTCAGATACTAACGTGTTTCGTTTATCTCGAGGGATTTGGTTGTTTTTAAAACAATGTAAGCAAAAGTTTGAGTCTCTTGTACGGCTCAAGCCTCTGAGCATCCTAGATTTCCACGCAACTTTATCAAAAAGTCTCTGACCACTCAACCCAGTCCAGCACCAACACAAACCCTAAAAAGAATTACACTGCCCATACAACAAGTACATCTCAGAAACCACTGACAGACTAAAAGTTTCTAGAGATTTTCAGTCATCCAGGTAGGTCATGGCTGTCCCAAAGGTGCTTTCTCATGAGGCAACTGGACTTCCGTGTTTTTTCTTTTGAGAAGCACTATCCTGTCAGCTGAAGAAGCTTCTTATTCAAAAGAAAAAACAAAGTCCAGTTGCCTCCTGAAAAAGTACCTTTTGGACAACCATAACTTGGATGACTGAGAATCTCTACAGACTTTTAGCTATACAATTTGGGATGAACACCTTTTGAATGGCGTGGGAATAGGAATGGATTTCCAGAGGAAAAAATGCTGACTGCAGGAACCAGGAGCACCACTCAGGTGATCCTGAGGACACAGATAAACCTTCAAGTGCTTCAATGACCCTCTGAAAGGATGCAAATGACCAGATATCTGCAAGGAGTATAAATCCTTCCATTCCCTACTATCCTATCAGAGCTGAAGAAGTTTCTTGGATGAGAAGCACAACGGCTTCAAAAGAAAAAAGGAAGTCCAGTTGCCTCCTGAAAACACTAACATACTATTTTGGGACACTAACAGACTACTACAACCACATGGAATCAGCATAGCACACAAGACAAAGCCCTTCAAAACATCCTAAGCAAACCAAAAGACCCAACAACCCCAGAAGAAAAAACAGGAGTCATCTATAACATGAAACCTATAACGACCACTATGTAAGACTAACAAGTAGAAAACTGGCAGAACACATCCTTGAAACTAACTAGCAATCAGAAGATATGTTGAAAATTCTTTAATTTTATAACATATAGACAGATTTAACCATAGTTTCAATTGGGGAAATGTGACAATCCTAGACCAGGCCAAGTCCAAAAATTTCTAGAAGCCTAGCACTCTGACAAATTAGCTGTCAATAGATATGTAGGCATTAACATCTATAGACTATGCAAAAGAGACAATCAACCAGCCATTAAAGAGAACAAAAAGATCAAAACACTTATCCACCAGCAATCAGCACTAGATCAGCATAGATTAACATCAAACCAAGACTCAAGTGAACAATACCCAAATCAAGAAATTGCCAAGAGCTAACAGTAAACAGCTCAGCCAAAGAATCTCTAAGACCACCCCCACGACCTCCGACGGCAAACCACCAGAATATAATCTGACAGCAAACCACACTCCTTACTAGCACTGATAATGTTACTATTCTAGTAGACATTTCATTACCCAAAGTAGTAACATCAGTGCTAGTAAGGATTTCAGGTTCTGCTTTCATGCTTATCTAATGTTCAGTTCTGCTTTCATGCTTATCTAATAGACCTAGCATTCTTACACAAACAAATGACTTCATTCTCCCTTGGATTCCCACATGGTTGTTTTTATCACCAGTTTTGCTCCAATGTACAACTTTGTTGAAGTCTCCATTGTGCTTTATTGTGCAATCAGTTCCATGCCACTACCATAGCATTATAGTATTTGTAAGGCATGTTGTTTATGAATGAAACAGTTGAAGAAGTACAACCACCTCCCTAGAAATCAGCAAAACTTTCATGTCTAATCTCTGTTTCGGCAAGAAAAGTGTGCCTGGTTTTTATTCCACCACATAAAATATCCATTTGGCAAAACATGAAACTACAGGAAACCCATACAATTGACATATGCTGAGAAAGCCTCATGTGTCTTATGAGAGTTTTTGCAAAGAAAGAAGTGGACCTGGTTGTATAATAAATGTACTGCTACTTTTAATTAATGAAATATTCAGATTGGCTGAGGTGTTGCTTAACACAGTTCTTCCAGTATATCTCTATTAAGGGAGCCAGTAAGGTGAAAGAGTTGAAGGATGAATTAAAGATGAACTAAGAATGAGAAATACAAATTCCATTCTATTCCCAATTATGAAAGCTCACTGGACTTTTAGTCCCACTATTCCAACCCAAGTCTCTTCTACAGGGTTACTGTTGTGCAAAAAATAGGTGGAAGGAATTAAGTAATTCAGCAAAATGATAGGTAGAATGTCAACAGATTGCTTTTCCTTTCACTGTATTTTAGCTTGGAAAGCTAGGGTATAGTGAATATGTGACTGCCATGAAAATTCATTAAAAAACAACAGCTTTCTGCTTCATACTAAAATTAATATTGCAGCCCTTCTGAATGTCCAGTTCAACAGGCCAATATGTATATTTAATTACATTGTTGTAATACTGCATGGTTAAAGAGTCAGATCATTAATAATATGCTGTATATTCTCCTTAACTATTTTAGTTGTTAACATCAGCAATAAAATAATAGTACAATAATAGCAATACATTCACGTAAATATATTGTTTAGGAAAAATTAATACAACTAAGAAAAAAATAGCAACATTTTTATTGATGATTGAGCCTAATATAAAACAAGCATAGTATTCTAAATCTGGAATAGCACGGTAGATGGTAAAGAAACTGTAGGAAGTTAGCACCCACACCTCTCCTAGAAAAATTAAATATCCTGGGAAATATAAAAAGGCAGAACATTTCCTCTAAAAAAAATAGAAACTCAGAAGCAGAAACTCATCCCCACCTTTGTTAATGGGTGGGTCACTAAGGCCTGGGCCAGAATACTTTACATAACAAAGATCTCCAGGTAAAAACTATAGCAATTGCCCAAAGCCCTTTCAGTACATCATCATCCAGCAAGGCTCAACCAAGCCTGGAACTCAGGACAGCCTACAGAGTTGCCCCTGCATGGCCTCATGGGAGTCTGACAACCAATCAGAATACAAGCTCCAATTCAAATCCCAGCAAAGGTTATAAAACCCAGGCACTCTCAGTACCTAAGCCCTTTTTCTTGAACTTTTCCTTCATCTTGAAGCATGTGATCATCCTTTTCACTTTGGAGCTTCAAGCCATGTGTCCTCCTGTCCACCATTAAACCTTTCAAACAACCTCCATGTTTCCAGTGTCTTTTTCCCACTGAACCCAGAAGGATATTTCTTCCAACAAAACCTAAAAGAATTAGAAGATAGCATATGGCTGCCCTTAAGCAATGAATTACAGTCGCATCACAGTGACAGAATATCCATTACTGCAGAGTTTCAGGGAGCTCTAGTGCTAAACAACATCACACCAATGTAATTAAAACAATCCTAGCACATACTGTTCTGCTCCCATGTGACAAATCAGGAAAAAGACAATCAGATATAAGGTGTGTTAACACAAGATTGATAACTTATTGCAGCAAAAACAGATCGAAAACAACAGTCAGTCTGAACAAACTGAACAGTAGCAAGTATTAACCACAAAAAGCAGCAATTAGCAGCACCCATAGGACTTTCATGCTTTTGACAGTGATTCCAATGGGACTTTCAACACCTACAAGAAGCAAAACACAGGTAGTCCTCAACTTACGACTACAACTGAGCCCAAAATTTCTGCCACTAAGTGAAACAGTTGATTTTGTCCATTATGATCTTTCTTACCACAATTGTTAACTGAATCATTCCAATTGTTAAATTAGTGACAAGGTTGTTAAGTGAATCTGCCTTCACCCTTGATTTTGTCTGTCAGAAAAATCACAAAAGTTGATCATGTGACTCTAGGACACTGCAACCTTCCTGATTCACCTGCCTAGTGTTTGAATTTTGATCACATAACCACAGGGATGCTGCAACAGTTGTAAGCGTGAAAAACAGTTGTAACTCACCTTTTTCAGTGTTGTTATAACTTTGAATAGTCAAGGCCTACCTGTAAAGAAAAATTTTCCAGATTAAATCCAATCTCATCATATCTAGGTTGATTGTCAAGACAACTGGATGATTTGGGGATGGCCCAAAGGTGTTTAGTGGCTGTAATGCCCCACTATTTTTTCATGTGTGCTTTCAATTAAAACCATAACTTTCTTGTGCTGTGGTTACTGTGCTGCATTAATTTAAAAACCTCTTTACAGGATATAATCTCACTACATCAAAGTCACTTTTGTAGATTGTATGCATGGTTTGGTATATCTCACAGGTGTTTTGGAGTGTTCAGTCACTACTATTATTCATTTCTACTTACTGTATTTTCACTAATATCAACATGTAGCATAACTGAACATACCGTAAGCTTTGGGCCAAACAAATTTTAGTAATGCTACATCCTGTACTATTTCAGGCACCTGAAAGTTGATGATTCTAACAGACCCAAATGCAGGATGCTACACTTCAGATTATATCATCTTATACGAAGGAAATTATTTTTATTATATTGAACTATTATTTATTTTAGAAGTATCAGGAATAAAACAAGAAATTAGTAACGGGACTGGGGAACAGATGGAAAGGCAAACATTTGGAGGAAGGCAGGTGTTGTGATATGCTGCACGGAAATCCTATTCTTTGCTTCTGAGACCATGCAAACAAAAACCAAGTACATGGGCTATTGCCTGGCTAACAAAGGCTTAAGAGCGGGAGGGAAGGCATCCAGAAGATTGGAGTGAAGTAGGACCTCAGTAGCAACCTAGCATAGGGCGGATGAGGCAGGCAATGGGGAAGAGGGCAATGCCTACACCAGCTTTATCCAACTCATCCCATAAAATTACTCCAAGATTGCACCAGAATTTGTTTTATTCCAAGGGATTTTTTTAAGAGTTTGTCATCATTTCCAGCATTCAAAACAGAACCTGTTTGCATTTTGTGTGTGCACAGACACACACCAATTTTCTTTGGCATGCAGAGGTCCCTATTTGTAGCAATAAATGGTCCATATTTGGGTCATTTATGGCTATGATCAGGGCCCTCTGCATAATTAACTATTAACAATTGTTAATTTACCAGTGGAACAGTTTGCTTTCAGAAGTTGTCGGTGCTTCATCACTGGAGGTTTTAAAGAAAAGACTGGATAACCACCTGTCTGAAATGGTATAGCATCTCCTGCTTGAGCAGGGGTTGAATGGAGGTTCATTCTCCAAGCTTTCCAAACATTTGGTTACCAGGCTAAATAACATCTTCAGCAGAATTTAGGGAATGTTAGTGTTGATGTTCTTCTGTTTATAAGGGCTTTACATGGCAAGTAAATCTTGTGATGGGAGAGTCACATCAGGTGAGACTCGTGATCTGTCTTGTCAGGTGTGGGTGGTGATCGATTGACATATAGGTTGGGTCTGTTGTTATGTTAATATTACACTTTAGGTTCTTCAGGTATGTCAACTCTCCTGCTCCAGCTATCTTATTGAGATATTAGGCGAATGATAATCAAATCATCCCCTTCTACTTCCTGTTCCAAATGAATCTTGTGGCACTACAACTTCTCCTTAGGCAAGACCATTCTTCCTTTTTCAGGAATAAACTGAAAGTTCCAACATTCTCCACATCAGATTGAAAAAGTGGATTTCTGACCTCATGTTGATGGATGGGTGCCTTCCCCAGGCCTCCCTTTCTTGTCTTGACATCCAAACAAGGGGACATTTCAATACCCAAACTAGATAACATTGTGATGTTTGGATAATGAAAGGTCTCTCAGAAAACAAGCAAGTTCAGAGAGACCAAGTACCCCTCATTTCGACCCTGAGCTACAAATATTCTCCTTTGTTAAGAGCACAGAGGTTAATTGGTGGAAAAGGGAGCTTCTCCAGATGTTTTTGCCACAGAATTGAACAGAAAATCTTAAGGTCAGAAAGAGTGAGTGTGTGTCCATGGAGATACTCAGTCATCCAGGTTATGGTTGTCCCAAAGGTGTTTTTTTTTAAGAGGCAACTGGACTTTCTGGTTTTTCTTTCACGACGTTTAGCTTCTCATCCGAGAAACTTCTTCAGCTAAGACTGGAGGGGAATGGATGGATTTATATTCCTTGCGGACAGCCGGTCAAGAATGCAAATGTGCGTGTCGCGCTTTACATTTTTGCCCTAACCTGTTTCAAATCCTTGCAGGAGAAGCTAGATGCCACTCAACCATACAATTCTCGGAATGGCCCTGGGCAGGCACCTCAGTCTACCGCAACTCACAAGATTGTTGCGAGGGGAGGAAGCCAGGCGTACCAACGCTCGCGACAAACACCCTACCAACAGAATGTGAGGAGCAGCTCCCTGTTCCCGCTCGAGGCTTTACGTAGCGCGCGCGCGCGGCCTCTGTTTCCCTCCCCCACTCTGGGAACTAGTTTTTTTTTAAAAAACAAAGCGCTAATAATTCCTCCCCTCCCTTCGTTGCCGTAGAAACCGACGATCGCGGAAAATAAACAATAAGCGTAACTGAACAGCGTTAGCCCATCCGGAACTAGGTGTGGGAGGGGAGGGAAAGGGAGTAAAGCAAAAAGGAAATCCCGCCTTTTCCGCTTCTGGCTGGCCAATCATCAGGCAGACGTCCGGAGAGCGGTCCAGGATTTAAATCGCCGAAGCTTTGGCATCCTGCGTTTTGGCTGCTAGGCGCGGTTTTTGTTTTTTTTTCTCCTGGCGTGAAGGGCTGCGGAATGGCTTCTGCTACGGAAAGAGGTGGGTGGGATTGGGGAGTGGGATTCAGTCTCCCCAAAAGGAGAGGCTTGATGTTTCTTATTCCTTCCTGTTGCCATCCTCCTTGCACAAATGGGCAGTGCTGCTCCGTGAAAACAGCCTTTTTAAAAATAAATAAATAAAAGCCAATTCCTCAAGACCTCGTACGGGGAGAA
The DNA here is from genome assembly GCF_049901715.1 of Pseudonaja textilis. Lineage (NCBI taxonomy): Eukaryota > Metazoa > Chordata > Lepidosauria > Squamata > Elapidae > Pseudonaja > Pseudonaja textilis. The sequence continues at coordinate 120,255,599 of NC_141991.1, read as the reverse complement.
CCGTGTTAGCAGTCTGTTACAGCTCCAGATGAGAAAAATCTACACGCGTCGTAAGATTCGCGCACGTGTGAATGAGCATCAGGTCTTGAGCAAAGTTGCTTTCTTAAAAGAACAGGGTAGTTTAAGAACATATTTATGCTACCGGTATATATGTTGTAGTCGTCATTCTCTTTTCTCGGGGAGTAATGAGGAAAGAGTAAGACGCTCTGGCATGCTATAAGTTAGCCCACAAGGTAGTAACTTTAAAAACGGAGGAGAGGAATCAAAGCCTGTGTATAATAAATAGGTTGTGGTGAAATGGATTTTACCGTTGACTGAAGCGAAGCATAGTAATTACTCAAATAAGTCTCCTGTTGCATAAAGCAGGAGGAATTGTTAATATTCCAAAATAATTTCCCTATTTTAAAATGGTCAGTTGTGTACATAACCTGTTTATCCAAAATTGACAGAGATTGTCCTCAGATGCCTCGCTTAGCCATTAATAGGTATATTTGCATAATATGCAGAATAATACATCTTTGAGATAGGTTAAAACCTACACACAATGTCATTGGCTAGAGGTAGTTCAGTGAGTTACAGGCTGTTGTAAAAAACTGGAGGACCATCTTTTTCATACTCTTCCTTCCCTACAATGACGTGACTACCATTATGCTCTGGCTTTAGAATAGCCTACCCAATAAATACCCTTATATTTGAAATAGGTCTTGTTGGTTTTTATTGGAATTATTTCTGAGTAGATTTAAGGACCAGGTTAAAGGCTATGTGATTGCTAAGAGTCTATGGCACATCAGATTGGGATTGCATTGTGGAGAACTGCTGGCTTTGAAAAAACACATTTATAATACTTACAGTTTGCCTTTGCTTCTTCAATTGGCACTATTACATTGTGAGACGGGACTTCTGGTGAAAAGATGGCCAACTTACGACATACCACTTTTTATTTTTCTTTGTATTTTATACATTGATAAAGCAAAAACAGTCATGAGATAAAGCATTGTTCAATCACTTCTGGACAACTATGGGGTTTTTCATAAAATGGAATAATTAAATTGTATTTTTCCTGTTTAAATAGTTCAAATTCAAAGAAATTTGGGTAAAATGGTGAAAAAAATCAATTATTCCCCAAAAGCATCAAACATAATACTTAGTTTTCAGGTTTTGCTAGTAATCTCCAGGATATAAATAAAAAACTTGATAGAATTTGGGAGGAGAATAAATTCAGTTTTACTAAACTAACATTATTCTTGATTACAATGTCATTTTTGTGGGAATTAGTGTGTGATTTACTAGATTTTGGTTATAACATTTGGATTCAAGTTGAGTTCTATTTTTAATCCTAATAAAAGCATAAAAAACCTTATTGGGATGCTTGGAAAGAGGTTTGAATCCCTACTTATGTTAATGCATCTTCTGCTTTTTTCTAAAACCATAACATTTCATGTTCTCTTGTAATTTTAAAACAGATTGGGTCACCGTTGCCAATGATCTTCTGACAAAATGTAACATAGATCTGCATGTCAACAGCCTCTCTGACTGTGGAGCTGAAGTTTTTGTTCATCTTTATGAATCGATATTAGGAGAAAAAGTCCCTGGTAAGAATGCATGTATCTTGCATTATCCTTACAGCAAGGTAATAGTTCCATATTTACATTTGAAACACTCTAGTAATAAATCTATAGTTAAGAGGCTTTAATAACAATTTTTTAAACTTAACTTTCCTCACTGCATCTGCATTTCAAGGAGAAATGTTCTGAGTTTGAAAACAGAAGTATAAAAACCCTTAAACAGAGGATGAATCTCAATTCAGGCTTTAGTATTTATCTTGTCTGCCTGTCCTGGTTGCTCTCCCAAATACTTCCCCCTTTCTGTCTTCTGTATCTGGAATTTTCAGAGTCACTCTCGGGGCATCAGCATGTCTGAGCTGATAAATTATAAATCACAATAATGATCTATACCAGGGGTGTCAAATTTGTGTTGTCATGGCAGCATCACATGATGTATTGTGACTTTTTCCCCCTTTGCTAAACTGGGTGGGAGCCGGGCCAGCACATGACGCATCCGGCCTGCAGGCTTTGAGTTTGACACCCCTGATCTATACTGTAAAATGGAGCCTCAATAAAGTAGATGTCAGACATAAGAAACCAGGAGCCAAGATAGAGTTCAGAAAGCATTGTGAGTTTATTCCATGCACCCTATGCACAAGAATCTCATCTACTAACGTTCAAGGCAAATTGAAGAGTCAAGAGACTTTGAGGGGGGGCTGGTCTTAGGTCTCTTTCAGGGACTCCAGATGGATGATGTGCTTGACCCCACCCTTGGGCTCAGCCTGGTCATCTTCTACAGTAGAGCCTCAGCAAAGGTAGCAAGCTTAATTCTGAATTTGAGGATAATGTAGATAAGCTAACTTTTGTCTCATATATGTGAGAGAAGTGTGTGTGTGTGTGAGAGAGAGTGGCAGGGGGAATAAATGTAAGGGATCTCAGTGGTGGTGTCTTGGTGGTCTTGTCTATGGCCATCCAGAGGGGTGAGAATAAAATTTTTAGGCCTTTTTAAAATGTTCAGATAGTGACTTGAGAATACCATGTTGGAGTATTTTTTACATTTTGTGTAATAATTCATTGTTCACTCCAGAATTATATGCATTTCTACAAGCCGGCTTGGGTGGGGGAAAAAAATCATACTTGCTCTCCAAAAAATTAAGATACAGTTCATTTATTTGACTTTATAGTTATTGTAATGCACAGTAGTAATGTCAAAAAGTTGTTAACAGATTTCATAGCTGTTCCTTCTTGCCAAGAAGACAATATTCATAATGTGCAGGCGGTGATAGATTCTTTGGCACTGGACTACTTGCAGATCAGCTTGTCACATATAACTGGTGAGTATAATTTAAAAAAAAAACATTGTTGCAAAAATGTACCATACATTTGTGATACATACAAGACTGTTAAAAATAGGCATTTGTCTTAAGTTGATCTACATTTGATCGTGCTTTGGGCCAATAGAAATTTATTTCAAGTTAGATGCTTCTTTATCCAAATTTTCAATATATTCTTAGATACTTTTTATGACATTTTCTTTTGCTTATAAGTAAATTCCTCTAAAAATATTGTGACAACTGCTGAGCAATCTTCTCCAAAGAACTCGCTCATAAATTGTTCTAGCAAAATCAGTGAAATAAGATAAAACTTGCAGTTTTAGAAATGTCTGTTCAAAAGTAAACTTCAGGGAGGGTTGTTTTCAAGTAGGCGGAAGTAGTTTTAATCTGCTTTACAGATTTTAAACCCATTGCTGAAAATTTGAAATGGGTTTTGACAGCATAAAATTATTAGAAGCGTACATTCAGGCATGCCCTACTTTTATGAAAGCTATAGTCAAAATGAACGAGAACACAATTATGCTAGAGACCTTTAACTATAGTAAAACGTATGGCAACTATTTGTTGTTTACTGCTGACAAACCTTGGTCAATCTCAGCAATATTGAAAGCTGTGCTATCTTTTACATTAACAGCCAGGAAGATACTTTTATACTACATTTGAGCTTCATTAGTACTAAAAAAATGTAATTAGCTGATTAAAAACCTGCGCTTAATGCAAGATACTTCCGTCAGGCCTTGATAATGTTTTAGCTGGCAGATAAAGTGAAAATTGGTAAGGACAAATTCACTTGTAATTATAAATGTTTCCAAATGATCTCAATAGATCTCAATTATGTAATGTGCCTATCTTTGTTTACACAATAAATGATTCAGGGCCTAGATTTAAAATTGGCAAAGAATCAATTTCTCATCTAAACTGTCCCTTGTTCTAGTGGGATTTAAACTTTGTAGAATGCACTTTGAAAGCATTAGGCCAGGGGTGTCCAACCTTGGCAACTTTAAGACTTGTGGACTTCAACTCCCAGAATTCCTCAGCCAGCAAAGCTCTGGGAGTTGAAGTTCACAAGTCTTAAAGTTGCCAAGGTTGGACACCCCTGCATTAGGCTCTTAATATGCATTGCAGATTGCTGGAAGGAGCCACCAGCTGAATCTTTTCCTGATTAACTTGCCTCAGTGCAAGCCATCTTCCTAACAGGAAAGTCTCGGTTGTAACAAACTGGTTTTCCTTGGGACGATTTTAGCAAAGTAGCAAAACAATCCCCATCAAAACTGTGAAGAAGCAATTACTGTATGCCTTTCATGGTAAAGCACATGGGCATAGAGGGAAGAATAACTTACGTTGTGAGCCTTTAAAACTCATGGTAACCTTAAACATATCACAGATCAAATGGTGTCCCTGATGTTCTAATGTTTTTCACTGAGCTGATTCAATAAGTCACAGAATTAATGTCTGGTTTTAATTATTTTTCCCCATTCAGCTTGGTGCCCCAGTTGTGCTGGTATTATAATTTTTTATGTTGGGTTGTTGGGTTTTTTGGACAATGCAGATTTGAGACAGCTATTATAACCCTGTGGGAATTATATAATGAGTTTTTCTTTCAGCATTGCCTTTCTTGGAGGAAGGCCAGGCAGAAAAAGTTGTCTGGAATGAAAGAAACTGATTTTGCATGGTGTCCTGTTGCTGAAAGAAATTTTTCTTCATTAAAATCAGCATTCTCAACAGAATAAATTCTAATACATGAGCAGTTCCTATTTTAAGTTGGCAGGTTCACTTATCAGGAATGCTCTTTTAAGCAGGACTTTGCTCTTAGCCCAGTTCAGTTGCATCCTCCCAACCTTTTACTTCTCTTCTAAAATAATACTATGTGTTTTTATTAAGGGGAGAATATTGTGAAAGGAGATAAGGAGTCTATTAGGAATCTCTTGGAAATATTTGATGGCTTACTTGAATATCTTACAGAAGAAATCAGTGAAACTGCGTCTCAACAGGATGGTGAGAGAAATAGCTTATTAAATCATAAATTATCTTTTTGAGAAATAAGGTCTTTTTTATTAGTATTTATATGTCTACTTCAAGAGATTGGGATGTAATTAATTTTTTAAAAAAATCATTACTGAGTGTTAAGCATTTTCTGGTTCATTTAGTGATGTGCCAGCCTTTGTTATAAAGTAATTATGTTTTATTGTTTGGATGTACTGTATGCACCTTGCTATAGTAATACTGGCAAGCACTGAAATTACGTTTTTTACACAAAGTGTAGATGAAACATTTAATTTAAAATTGTCTCTTGCAATTATCTCAAATTGCCTTTTGCTGAAAAGGAGATGGTACGTTAATTAGTGGGAATTAGTGCATTTCCTTCTCATCTCAGTAAAAGCAATTTGTGATATTTATATGACACATGTGTTCCTATATGAAATTCTGATTGCTACACATGAAGAGCCTTCATTGGGTAGGATTACAAATTATGCAAAGCCTTAATGTGGTTTGTTTAATTTGAGTAAGATGCAAGTAGATTTTGATTTATAATAAGTCAAGCAAGTTTTTAGAGTCTTAGGAAGACTGTAAAAATGGAACGTTGGCTTCTGAAATCTGCAGATGGTATAGAAATTGCCCAGCAACATTGTAGGAGATGGAGAGGCTGATATACAAGTAGCCCTCAGCTTATGACTACAATTGGGGCCAGAATTTCCATTGCTAAGCAAGGAAGTTGTTAAATGAATCATGTGATCATTAACCAAATCCATCTTTCCCCATTGACTTTGCCAGAAGTCAGCTGGAAAGGACGCAAATGGTGATCCCATGACCCGGAATGCTGTAAATGTTGTATGTACATATCAGTTGCCAAACTCCTAAATTTTGTTCATGAGAGTGGGATGTTGCAACGGTTATAAGTGCAAGCCGTTGTAAGTCATTTTTTTTCAGTGCTATTGTAACTTCAAATGGTTGCTAAATGAATGGTTGTAAGAAAAAGGTTGCCTGTATTGGGCTCTTATTTCTTCAGGGTTTTTTTTTTAATTGGGGAAACTTTTAACAATCTCCCAAAAGGTTTAACAAACCTTTTTACTGGGTTTTCAGAGGAAACAAGTGTCAATTTTCAACTTTGTTGTCAAATTTCAGCAAGGCATTCTAGGATGGCTGTGGTTTATGATTTTGCTCAACACATGAGTGCAGCAGCAGCAACAAACTTAACTGTAATAAATTGACGGATTAATCCAATTATACAAAGTAGAGCCATTCTTATGGACAGATTGTGAATTGTAATATCCTCTTCATGGATATTTTGTGGTTAAATATCTTTCTGTGAAAGAATAGAATAGAATACTTTATTGGCCAAGTGTGATTGGACACACAGGGAATTTGTCTTGGTGTAAATACTCCCAATATACATAAAAGTAAAATAAAAAAGTAAGTAATATAGACGTGTAATTAGAATCCAAAGGGAGAAAGCTGTTGTACCTCGGTTAAGGATTGAACAGAATCTCTTTAAATGTATTTCCTGGACACAGGAATCTATCTGTGTTGCTGCTGCTTTCTTTTTGGGTTTGCCAAATGTACATTTGCAATTCTGGTAGGTGCAAAATACCCCTGAACACAATTCTCAATCAAAGTTAAGTGTGGGAGGTGATGTTGCTTGTTATTTATATTTCTTTTCCATTGCATACCCTTTTGTTTAAATTATTGGAAAGGAATTGTTGATAAAAGAACCCTCTTCTGTTTGCAACAAAACAAGCGGGTGATGGAATTTGTTACAGGTATCCTCAACTTACAACCATTTGTTTATTCACCATTCAAAGTTATGATGCTGCTAGAAAAAGTGACTTACAATCAATTCTCACACAACTGTCAGCATCCCCACAGTCAGGTAATCAGACTTTAGGTGCTTGGCAACCAGCTTGTATTTACGATGGTTGCAGTATCCCAGGGTCATGTGATCATCATTTGCACTCTTCCTAGTTGTCTTCTGACAAGAAAAGTCAATGGGAGAAGCCAGATTCACTGAATGCCCGAATGATACTTAACAACTATAGTGGTTCTCTTAACAACTGTGGCAGAAATGGTTGTAAAATCGGGCTTGGCTCACTTTAACAATCGCCTTGCTTAATGGGTTCAGCTTCAACTGGGTACTGGAGTATCTTGCTGATAAATCACTTTACTCACAATTGGTATGGTAAAATTTATTACAGCAGAATAAAGGCAGCGCTGAGAGCGCCTGCCTCTCAGTGCCTTTTATGCTGTGCTCTAGTCCCTCCCAGCTCTACAACCTGACTGCTGTATTATCTACTCCCGGGCCTCCTCCCTGTGCCTATTTGTCACCACCTAATCTTTATTTACATTCCTTTCCCCGTGCTATCTGTATCCTTACCTACCTCCCATTCCCACCCCCCATCTATCTGAATCAGGATCATAAACCCCCACCAACGGATATTCCCAAAGCCCCACATTGTCGTTTACATCAACAACGGATCCGGAAATAAGGCTGATGACTGATTAGTGTCCATGTGCCTCTCAGCTGTCTAGCTGTCTCAACAATTCAGCATAAATGATAGTCATCCATACATCCATCAGTCTCGCTGCCCCAGTGATGCGTCGGGCTCTGAGCGAGTGCCAGACATCAGTAAATTCCCAAAGCCCGACAAACGGAAGTTTTGGTCCCCATTATGGTTGTATATCAAGGACTTCCTGTACTCTGCTGTAGCCATCAGTGGATTTGCCTACTACGGTAGTAAGATAATAAAAATGAGTATTTAAAGAAATGTTCTGTTTGGATTTATTTATTTATTTATTTAGCATGTGGCTTCTATTTGGATATAGTCATTTTCAAAACGGTTTACAGTTACTATAATACACATTGCAGTTTTATAGTTCAGAAGCAGACCATAAGAAAGGAAATGAAAAGGTTTGATCACACTTACCCATATACTGTATTTTTCAGAGTATAAGACACACTTCCCCCCCCTCGAAAAGTGGGTGGAAATGTCTGTGCATCTTATACAATAAATACGGACCCATTTTTGGCCTCCCCAAGCCTTTGCGCATCCCATTTTTGCCCTCCCCAGCATCCAGAAGCACTCTGCAGGCCGAAAACATGATGCGTGTAGTCAAAATATTTCTTTTTTGTCTTCCTCCTCTAAACCAAGGTACGTCTTATAGTCCAAAAAACATGGTATATGCCTAGGTTAATACTGCAAATCTCATCAATGCATACCAGCTGCCAAAGCACCCGGATTTTGATCACATGACCATGGAGATGCTGCAATTGTTGTGAGAACCGGTCATAAGTCACTTTTTTTTAAATGCTATTGGGTACATTGAATGATCACTAAATGAATGGTTGAGGATTATCTGTATTTTTTGTTATTTTATTTCATTGGCCAATAGATTCTAAAATGTGCCAGGACAGATGTATGCATAGGAGGGAAGAGTGTTAATATATTTTTTAATTTTTTTTTGGGGTGTTCATTGCTTTTAAAAGTGTCATTTATAAACAGGTGGTCTTAATCAGATGGCAGAAACAGAAGTCCAGCACGCTGATTCAAAGCCGCCAGAAGATGGCTGTGACATCCCGGTTCCCTCCCTAGAGCAACCCTCAGCTGAAGGGTAAGGCGGGTCCACAGTTGCCTGCTGCTTTACTAGTTTACAAAGGGCTTATTAGTAGTGGGTTTTCACCTTGTTAAATAACTAATAAGGAATAATGCAACTGTTCATGCTCTTTTCAGAGATTTAACCTTTGCCATGTACAGTTGGCTGCATCTTTGAAATATTTTATATGTGGACAGTGGGTGCCATAACTGTCTTGGACACAATTCTGTGTGAATTAGCATTAATTGCAGTAAATATCCTTTCTCTTCCAAGTTGCTTAAAATTTTTTACTACTGGAGCAACACTTGCTTCCTTCTTATCACTGCCTCTGCAATTAGATGTACTTGTTATACATATTCGGCTGACACATTGGAAAGACTCAAGGTAGCCTAATTAATAAATTATAGATAGTCTTCGGTTAACAATGGTAATAGGGACCAGAATTACTGTTGCTAAGCAATGGCATCATAAAGTGTGATGGTCACACGACAACATTGCTTAATAATTTCAATCCGGCAGTCATTGTTAATTGATGGCCTTGTTAACTAAATCTGAGCATCAAGTGTGGATCCACCAGCCCAAGCCATTCACAGCTTGGTCCCTTCAAAGCCCCAGTAAGAGCCTCAGTAAGGTAAGGGACTGCCTCCTCTTGAATTCCCTCCACCTACCCATCTCCTTCCCGCCCTCTTTGCCCTCTTTGCCGCCTAACTACTTTCTCCTGCCAGCTGCCCACATATCCAGCCCTGCCTACTGCCCTATCACATGCCACTACTGTACCATTCAGGGCTTTTCACACCTCTATTTTTCGCACTGGTGCAGCCAAAGTTCCTGTGGCATCTCCCCAGGACCTTCTTTCATGAAAGAAGCTGGCACAGGAAAAAAAACACCAGTTGTGCTACACACAATAAGTACTCAGCTAGAAAGTTGAAGTTAACCTTTTCCCCCACTGTGTTTCTGTCATTTACATTTTTGTTATTTTCTAATATTTTATTGACCTGCTTTGTTAAAGTGGAAGTATAATGCCAACATCCCTTCCCCTTTAATTTCTGAACGACTGAAGGCATTGATTGATGCTTCTTATGTATTCTACCACCTGGTGGCCAAATTTAAAAAAAGCACATTACTATACTTTATTATGTTCTGTTTAGATCTTCTCAGTCATCAGAGCTGCTTGATCCATCTTGCGAGGCTGGTGGTTCAGAATCTACAAGTGAGCTGATTAAGCTTGGTGACACAGCTTATTTGTTCTCTCTGAGAAATGAAGGTGAGCAGGCTCTGACAAGAAAAAGAACAGCCAAATGCGACTGATGAAATGGTTATTGTACAAGGAACACTTTGAAAGTCTCAAGTGTGAGCTGTTGCCATCCCCACCCCCCGCCCCCCAAAACCACCTCTATATGCTTTATTTAAAAATAGCTTTCACAGAGAGTATAGGTCAGATCATTCATCTATACAACCAATGCAGTTTTCTCCCCATCCTCTGTGCACTGCAAAATAAGAGGGGTTTTTTTTTGAGAATTTTAATAGACTGATTTTCTTTTAAGAATGTTGGATAATATTAGAGTGGCCTAGTGGTGCAGATTCTCAGCTCCCACTCAAAAGGTTGAGAGTTCAATCCTAGGTAGCAGCAGATGTTTCTCTCCTAGGGCACAAAGAAAAAAGTATCTGTTGTGAACTCCACATAGGCATCAGGAAAGGCACACAGCCAGTAAATGCTCAGCTCCATCCAGTCGCCCCAGTTCTACCCCAAATAGGGACTACAGGATTGTAAAAAGTGAGGTTTTTTTTTTTTAAATGTAGTGTAATACAGTTCCAAGTTTTGAGTAGATTTTCTCCTCCGCCTGTTGCTATTTCTAGAAAATAAGGTGCAGATTATTTCCCAACTTGTCCTTTACTTCCTGGGCAAAATATATAAAAATCCCCCTCCAGTGGGATATCACAATTGTGGAAAATCTTTATTAATGCCCAGAAAGAAGGTACTTGATTGTATCTTGTGCTTCTAAACCTACTTCCAAACATTCACGAGATTACTAGGTCAAATATTCATATTTTGCTAACGAATGTTTTTCAGTGTTACCATCAGGAAAAGAATTCCCCAAAAAGGCTGCAGGATCTGAAGTACATGCAACTTTTAGAGAATCATTTGGTCTGTCCTACAGTGGAAAAAACAGTGTTATTTCAGAAAGACCAGGTGAGCATCTTTCTAAGATAATGATATTGATGTTCAAAGGTCTTATCCTGGGGATGGTTATATTTCTGTGAGGAATATAGCAGTTATCCATGAAGACCTTCCATGGATTTAATCAGGTGGATTTAGACTGGGATGTTCTAGTAGGTAAAACACAAAATGTGGCGTCCTTAACCATCTCTGCTCCCACCATTGTCTCACAGTCTCCCTACCTGTTTTCCTGACTTTTCCTTGGCTGCTGCTTCCAAATGCAGTCTGGAATCCTTCCCAGACTGTTCATGAAACTGCACAAGAAAACTTCCCCTATACTGGGAAGAATTTAGTTGGTTCTTTCTGTTCCCCCAAAATATGCTGTGTTTTTCTTTGGCAGACAATATTGAAAGAGAATCTTAATGTTGAAGCTCAATCCATTGATGGAAAACGTGGTAGTTTTTTAAATTACCAAACCACCAATAAAATAATACTTCAAAAGCAGTAGCTTTAAAACCAAATTAAAAAGGAAACTAAAAATTTAAAAAATGTATCTCCACTTTTGAAGAGCACGGCATATCCCATGATGCCCTGTGTAACTTTAGCCATCCAAAAAGGTACCCCCTTACAGAACGGGGAAGCGTGACTTAATGCTGGTGTGGCATATTTTTACATTTCATTTACTACATTGAAAATCTAATGTGTGTTCTCTAAAAGATATTAGAAGAAAAGAATTCCGCCAGCATACCTTGGTGATGTGTATGAAATTTCCATCAATAACACTTGTTTTTAACCTTTTCAAAGGAAACTCCCCCAGTAATGTATTTTAAGCATGTTAACTCTACACATTTGAATCACAGTATTGTCTGCCCTGTTTGCTACAGCAAAATCTGCACAATTGTCTGAAGAGCTGTTGAGTTCCAGTGCTAAGAAGCTTGGGGATCCAATCCGTCCAGCAATTGCTTTGCAGCCCCCCTACCAGCCTTCTGTCAGTGGAGTCTCTTATCTAGCTGAAAGAAACAATATCACAGGAGACAGGGACTCCACACCGCCTTTATTACCACCTAAACCTCAAGAACTGCCACCTACTGTTGTAAGTGTGATATTTCCTTTGTTTTCGTTTAACTGTCATCATTCAATGGCATTGTACATTTTCATAAGCTTGGCAGATTTGATTGGATGCTGTCCAAGTTATCCAAGGGAGAAGAGGGACTAAGAAGAGTATAATAGAAATTAAATAAATCCTCCCTAGCCTTCCTATTCATTCCTATTCCCCTGGATTAGAAATCTAATCATCAAGTCTTAGACACATAAAATAGTGGGGGGGGGGAGTCAAATACTTCAGCCTTCCCAATTTGGTGCCCTCCAGATTTGCTGAATTGTATTTTTATTTTATTGATATATCAAATTTAGAGACCACCTATCTCTCTCACATGGTGGCTCTGGGTGATTTCCCAAACTACCGGAATTTTTTTTTTTTGTAAAGTTTTATTAATTTTCAAAAAAAAACAGTACACAAACAAAACATAAGACATAAGAACATAAGACATCTTTTCCAACAACTACTTAACAAAACAAATAAGACATCTCATTTAAGTACAATATAATTCTAAATTATCACATTTCCACACATAACTTAATAAGCATCTTATATATTCAACTTCATATCTTATTACTGTTTTCCACCTTCTTACTGTTTCTTCCTTTATTTCTATTCAGTTTTATTCATTCATATATTTCATCTTACTATATTTCATATTGTTACTATTTCATATGTTCTTATCCAATATTACTCCTCAATAAGCAAATATAAACTAACAAACACATAACATAAAAAATATAAAACTTCTTTTTAGAAAGTGGCTTAACCCCGGGTTATAACTTTTGGTACAGACTTAAATTAAATTCATGCTCAGCTTATATACTATTTCATATCCTATTAAAGATTCTACATTTTACAGATATCTTCTCCCCTCTTTTCACTCTCTTAATTCTACTTTATTTATTTAATCTCAATTTAAATCATTTCACTTGTATTTTTTGTCCGTTCTTTTTCAATCATCCATTTATCTTTCTCTTAAACACAATCTTGTCCCTGTAATAACTGGTTGAAGTATGACACCTTTCTATTTCCCCCCCAAATTCAACGCTTAAAATTAAACATTATTTCTATTCTGATTCTGCTTAGTACATTCTAAATAACATTTTTTAAAAAAACAAACGTAATATTCTTATAGATATTAAAAATAGTATTCCCTAACAAATTAGTTAAATACACATCAATTACACAGTCCCTACAATATTTTATTGACACATATTTCAAATACAAATATAAAATGCAGTCTTGTGTACCTTTGCAGAATCTCTATTAAAATTTTATTTTACCCTTTGTCTCTGAAAAAAAGTTGCTTATAAACAAAACAAACAACATCTTGTTTAAAGTCCTTATAACTTCCCTTTGCTTTGTCTCTTCCTTCCTTGTCAAATCTAGCCTTTTTACCCCCCCCTCTCAATCTCCCACTTTTTAATCTCCCCTCTTTGTTGCATTCCTCTTTTCCATTGCTTTCTATCATTATATTGATTTTTCACCTTTCTTTTCCCTTTCTTAATTGTTTTTTTAGAGCTTAAATTCTTGATTTTCTTCTCCTTTTTACCCTTTTTTGAAATCATATGTCCATTAAAGATGGCTTCTTCTTCATCGTCCCAGCCTCTTTCTTGTTGCATTTCCTGGTAAGCACAAATCGCCATTTCTAAAAAGCCAAAAATAGATCCAAAAAGGCCATCTTCCTCTTGTCTTAGTTTTTCAAACTGCATTTTCAATTCTTCAAAAGACACCATTGTGAACAGAAAAGGATTTATTTTATTTTTTTTAAGCAGTCCAAATGTTTTGCTCTTCCTGGGGGAGAATTCAATTACATAATTCCAAGACATTTTTTGGAAGTTTTATTACAGTTTAATCTCTAATCTTATAAAACTCCAAGCAGTCTCCTTCAACAAACGTTAGTATAAATCATTTATCTCTCTTCCTTCCCCCTTAAAGCAAAAAGATTTGAGTTTTAAAGAATCAATATTTGAAAATATAATTTCCCCTTGGCTTTAATTTTGAAAGTTAACACCTTCTATTGCCAATACGGGTGTTTCGGATTTCCATCTGCTGCCTCCGTGGGAAGGAAAGTGAAGAGAAAGAAAAAGTTTTCCCTTTACTCTTCCACCGCAGCTTAACGATCCTTTGGAAAACAATATATCACTTGAAAAGCCAAAGTTCCAGGGTATTCAGATGTTAATTGTTTTCCCGTTCAGCCAAAAGCTTTCTCTGTTTTTTTTTCCTCCTTCAGCACCCCTCCTGCGCAATCTTTTCCTGGATGCCAGCCTCTTCATGGCGGCCATAAGACCGTCGCTGCATCGTCTTGAGAGAAGGAGGTTTAAATTGGGGGGGGGGTCTGCGGCACCCCCATACCCCTCCCCAGATCCTCCCTATCTTCGGCTGTCTCTACAAGGCAGCCTTATCCTCCAAATCCATCTGGATCGGAGGCACCAAGACGGTGAGCACAGCGGGGATTGCGAAAAAACGCAAATCCCTGCTGTCACCGAGGCTGGCAAGCGGAAGTATCCCCAAACTACCGGAATTTTTATTTGTTATTTATCTGTTAAATGTATATGCCTCACGTCACACTATCAAGTGATGGAATTGAATTCAGTTCCAATAAACATTTGCTACTCAGGAAGGTGCCAAGGATGCTAGCTAACTAGAGACCATGAGACTTAAATGTCAGTATGTTTGAAAATTGAGAAAAGCTACCATATCTTGTGGGATAAAAGGAGTGGGAGTATATTTTTGAAATATATGATGTTGACGTAATATGGGGTGGGAAAAGTTGTAGGGAAAAGGAGTAAGCGAACCTCATATGAATTTTCGACTGAAATTAGTACAATTTTTCTATTGTTAGAATATGTGCTTCAGTCAAAATTTGCTATTGATTTTAACCTTTTAACCTTTGAGATGAGAAATGGCAGAACTGAATTGTATAAACTCCTTTATTTGTAGATTATTTTTTAATTTAAATTTTAAAACAGCAACAGGAATAGCACTTAGACTTGTATATTATGTCATAATGCTTTACTGTCTAAGCAGTTTACAGAGTCAGCATATTGCCCCCAACAATCTTGGTCCTAATTTTACTGACCTCAGAAGGATGGAAAAACTGAGTCTACCTTGAACCGGTCAGGATTGAACTCGTGGCTGTAGACAAATTTAGCCTGAAACACTGCATTCTAACCATTGCGCCACCAGGGCTCTAGACTCCATGCTCCATAAGATCAATGCATCTTTCAGAAGCCTACTCATTTTGATCATTTTACTATATGTCTTTTCATTTGTGTTGCATTTTCTTTTATAGCTTGCAGAACCTCCTGAGCGTGAATCTCCTGTTTTTTCAGATGGCATCCAGTCTTTTCCAGATGCTACTTCTTGTAAGAATTGCTCTTTAAAGTGTTTTGTTCCAAACTTTTATGGAAGTCAGATTCTTTGCTGCTCTGAATTGCTATTGATTTGTAGCATGGGAATGGGCTTGTAAGAATTCAATGCTTGTGGACTGGAATTTTTTAAGCGAGTTCTATTTTGTATGTCAGAATTTTAAGTTGAGGAAGGAGAAGTTATGGCCTTCCAGGTATTGCTGGATGCTTCCTCCTTTTATCCTTGACAATTGGCCATGCTGATTGTGGCAATAGTCATTAGCATCCAACAGGTTTCCATTCTTGGGACAAGGGGACATTTGTGGTTATGTTTCTTCAAGTGAATTGCTGATTTTGTAGCGGACAGATCTTAAGTATACAGATCTTAATTTCCTACACAAAACATTATCATCTCAAATCTCCTTGAGAATAACAGTAATGTTCTTGGGGCTAAATCTTGTTATGTCACTTAAATAAGTTATAATGGGTGAATTCATGGATAATGACAAGCCATAATGAGTGAGTTAACAGATGCTTGCTCAAAAATCCTCAGGTACATAATATGGTAGTGTCAGTCAGGACATACTCTAAGAGAACCCTGTGCCACAATTGCAACAATGAAGTAGAAATGCTTCTTGTTGGCAGAAGCATGCAATTATTTTTAGCTGCACTAATTCTTACAATTATTTTTCTGCTAACATCTATATTTTTGCAAACAATGTTGCTCACCAGACATTAGCAACACTGTATTTATAGTTGGAGAAACACTTTAAAAATCTAGCAATCAGATAAAAAGAAAACAGATCTTCTCTTGGACATCTGGATTAGATTTATAAGTAAAACTTTTGTTACCAAATATTTTGATCAAGGTTTCAAGTCTTTACTCACACTCTTGGAATTTCTTGTTTTAAAAGAAGACAAAAATCCATAATCGAATAAATAAATTGAGATAACTTTATAACGGTGAATCTTATTTTCCCTTGTGATGAGAAAGATATTGACCATAATTTTCTGAAAGGAAGAGAACTCCAAATCCCGATCCCCAAAAAGAAAAAGGAGAAACAGTAAATAAATACAGAAAAAAATTCTGTGCAATGCCTAGCTTTCTTAACTACGTCCCTCAGACTTACCAATTCCAGTTAAAAACTATAGTGTTGACGTTGGTTTTTATACACCAAGCTGCAGGGTTTTTGGGCATTACCTTTTATGTAATCTAATAAGTGAATGTTTAGTATTTAATAAACTACAGCTATATATCGGTATGTAATTTATATAATTAATTTCTTTGGACTCTTCAGATTTTCCAACGGAACTGTCAGGAACAGGAGTTGATATAACTGGTGAATCAGTGCCACAAGTCAGCTCACATGATTCAGGAAAGGTAACACATTGTTTAGTTGGCTATAGATGTATCTGTTATGTGTTCACAATAATCATTGTCTACAAGCTTTCCATTGTAACCAAAACAAACTTCAAATCTTACAAATCTAAAATTCTAATGGGAATCTTGAGAAAGAATGCAGCATGTGACAGAAGAAGTCAAAGATATGTCCCCTGTGTGTCAGGAGGAAATGAAAAATAAGGGTTCAGTACAGAATATCTCAGAGTAGGTTCATCTGTAAAGAGGCATGTGGACATATAAGATATAGCATTGTGTAAATGTTATAGGATAACGGCTCCCAAAAGGTTGGGAGCTGCTATCCTATAACACTTACACAGTGCTATATCTTATATAGACTTAACAGGGCCCAGTTAAGTGGAGGGCAATTTTTCCATGGACCAGGGAGGGCGTGATTTCATATGCTGCCTTGGATCCCGCGCATTTGCAAATGGGGCTTCACTCGCTTGTATGGCCTGCTTCTTGGCATGCTGTGACCCGCTGTAGGCCATGGTCCAAGAGTTGAGGACCCCTGTTCTAGGAGACTATATCAGGCTCATAGGAACGAAAGCTTGAATATCCAAGCCATTTAATAAAGTAGGAGACCTTTAAAAGGGTAAGTACTGAGGGGGGATCACAGATGAAAGATGTATTTGGATGCAGTGTGGAGTTGGTGACGGTCTATAGCAGGGATCCCCAAACTTGGCAACTTTAAGACTTGTGGACTTCAACTCCTAGAATTCGCCAGCCAGCCATGCTTGCCAAGTTTGGGGACCTCTGGTCTACAGGGAATTCTTGTGGTACGGAGGAGCTTAAAGTTGATCTAGCAATGAGCAGAAAAGTTGCCTGAGGATTTTATGTTTCTTTTGTATCCTTCTGACATTGATTATTTTTCTAAATAAGGTTGGCTATGATTTAATGCTAGTTTGTCAAACCCTAACTTCCAGTAATACTTCAAATACAAATTAATATTGACATTTCTGCAACTGATGATCAATTTAATCATATTTTTATTGGTTTGGCATATATATTGATGGTCCTCTGATACAACCAACTAGAATGTTATAATCATCCTAGTTTAAACATATGACAACTCTTTTTAGAGAAGCGTACATGAAAACAATTCCCATTATGAAAATGTGATACTAAAAAGCTTATGTTTGTTTTTACTTTGATCTGGGAATGTTGAGATTTTGAAAGACTGCATCTCCCTTTTTTATCCCCCTTAAGAAGCATTTAATGTATGAATGATTGATGTAAATGGCTTTGAATTCTAAATGCCTTTATGGCTTGGTAATCCTGCTGTAAATATTGTTGTTTAAAAGGTTGCTGATGCCTAATTTTCGGTATTATCATAGTAATTCTATTGGGCAATTCTTCTTTATGCAGTCTGATCTTTATTACTTTAACACCAGTTTAATATCTTTAAATTTATCCTGGGCTCTTTGAATGAAAGTTTTTCCTCTCCACCCTTCTAAAAGGAAATAGGCGAGAGTTCGCAGTACATATCGATTCAGAGTTGCAAGGAGAATGGATTACCTCAGTTCACCTCTATACAAGCCACAAGGCCCAAACAAAGGAATCTATTTACTGGGAAAAGGTATGTGTTTCTTTCACCCAAAATGGAATTTGGGGTTGCCCTTCCTCCAAGTTCATACATATTGCCACCAACCTGGGGCTTTTAACCTTGTACTGCTCTACAGGTCATTCAGTCTGTTGTCTAGAGATGATGGGAGTTGTGGTACAATGTCAGTTAGGGCAGTGTTCCTTTAACTGTGGTCTGTGGAAAACCAGTGTTCCTTGAACAACCACTATGAGGTGTTCAATAAGAAAAGTCATGCTACCTCTCTGATGTTGCAGGGAAAGTATGTTGCAAACTCCCATCAGTTAAAGCAATGGCCTCCAACCTTTTGAGCACCAGGGACCGGTTCTGTGGAGAGAGATTTTCCACGTCCCAGAAGGGGTGTGGTTTCGCATGCTGCCTGCATTCTGCAGATGGGCCTTTGCTTGGGCAACCCGGTTTTTGGCATGCCATGCCCCAGTACTGGTCACAGATAGGGGGTTGGGGACCCCTGAGTTAAAGAATTCCCACTGGCGGGATTCAGGAAGAGAGCCTTCTCTGCCGTTGCCCCTCCCCTTTGGAATATCCTCCCCTCAGTGGTGAGATTGGTCCCCGTTCTCAGGGCCTTTTGAAAGAATTTGAGGGCCTGGCTCTGCCAAGTCGCATACACACAAATTTGAGATTGGTTAGCGCCTTCACATCTGCCCCACACCTTTTTAATTATTGTTTTTAACTGCCTTCTTTTACTGAAATAAATGTTTATGTAGTTTTTATGTTTCTATGTTTTTAATTGTGCACCAGGTAGAATCACTTTGTGACTGAAATGGGAAGTCTCTATATTTGATACATAAAATAAAAATAGAATAAATCCTTTTGCAAAAACTAATTTTTCAGAAGCAGGTTACAGCAAAATACAAATTATTGAACAGGATTGAACGCTACGCTGGCTCTAAAATGTTCTTGATCACATGGCCCTGTTAAGATTTTTAATCAATGCATTAATATAAAGAGCAATAAAGGTTTTATTTACTCATTCATTTAGTTTAGAGGCTGTCCATGTGGACAGCTTGCCTGAAGAACAGTTAAAAGAAGAAAGACAGCTTAAGCATCCAGAAGACAAAACTGAATTACAATAATGTTCTTGGTTTTTTTAAAATGTTCGTTTTCTTTTAATTCCTCTCCTCTTTCCTTTTCTTCTTTTCTACCTACCCATCTTTCTGTTTTCCTCTTGAAAAACAGGGATAGGGACCCATGCGCCAACTTACATGCTTAAGATGATCCCGTTTGTAAAGTATTATACTTTCAGTGTTCATCTTAAAGCTCATAGATGTGCATTGAATATTGTTTCTTCGATCATCAGATCTACTATTCATGGAAGTAGCATAGAACTACAGCTGTGTATCTACTGGGACCTATTGGTGAATGTTTTTGATACTGCCAAAATGCAGCTCAGGGTCTACTGTCCTTAATATTAACACCTGGTCTTGACTTCTGGCTGAATTTTGTAAGCCATTGTGGTCTGTGGTCTACTCTGCACTCCAACCTCTCCCCCTCCCTCCCTCCCTCCCTCCCTCCCTTTCTCCCTGTCTCTCCCTCCCTCTCTTTCTCATTGTGTGTTTGTGTTTGATTGCGTATGTTATTTTATCATGTTTTACTCCGATTTCCCAGCCAGAAAGAACGCCCTGCTCTGCCAGACTCATTTGTAGAAGACTCTCTTCCCCATAGACGTGCAAAGCAAAGACTCTCTGAGATGTCACAGAAACTCTCCCGAAGGCTGAATGAACTGGATGCAGTAAGTTAATGTCAACAATTCTTGGGATTGTGCTAACCAAACAAGCAACATGACTGAAGCTAAGCAGATAGAGATGAACCAATTTAGGATCCTGCAATCATCCTCTTGAGCTTTGTTAAACCCTAAAGTACAAGCAAGTAAATGTAAAATACTCTTGACAAGAGTAACTTTTCTCCAAAGTAATCCAGTATTCACGATAAAATAATTAGGAGATACCATTCTTTATTTATAATTTACTTATTTATAAAATTTACGAAATCATAGCCGGTTTGTGGTGGCACTTGTAGATTTGATGCGGTGTCTGGCCACCTCTGATGAGTATGGCACAATAGTAAGTTTGGCATTTGCCTGGATGAGCTGTCATTTCACCTCAGACTGACTCTTGATCTGTCCTTCGATAGACTGCCAGAGTTCCCTGGGTTTGTTGCTGTGGGTGCCTTTCAGTCAAGGCTGACACTAGCCTCTTGCATTGTTTGGAAGGGGGAAAAATGCCCATTGAAACAGGTTAACTGAAATCACACTTCAAAATATGTCACATGTTTTGTTTTTTTCCTGGATTGGATTGCAAATTGATTTGAAGCTAAGCCTGTTGTGGGATTCATGGTCAGCAGAGGACCTGAGCCAACAGGAAAGGGTTAGGTCCTCTCTTGCATGAAGAGTCAGGGAAGGACCAAGGATTTCTTCCTGCTTCTTGGCTCTGGATTCTAGAGCAAAGTCTGCCTTCTTGAGTCCCCCTATTTCTTCACCTCCCCATCTTTCCTCTTCAGATTAAGTACCTGAGGTGTAACCTAAGAAGCCACCCACTGCAACCTCTGACCCAAAGCAAGTGATTGGAGTATGGTAGCTCATTAGTACAGCATGATATTGAGGGATGAGCAAGCAAGGAGTTGTCTTCCGTTGAAGCTGGATTTTTCTAGTTTCCATAATTCCTTTACCACCGACTATTTATCACTGAACATATCTGGAAAAGCACAGACATTTCCCTTACTGAGCTGCAGCAGGCTTTTTTCTCTCTCTCTTTAACCATCTGTTTTGTTATTTCTTCACCTGATCTGAAAATATCTGGTTTCACAGCCAGGAGCAACATCTAGCCAGAAGGTTGTATTTAGTAAAGAAAAATAGTTATGAAAGCTTCTTCGTAAAATTATGGAACCCACCCAACCCAAATTATGGAACCATTATGGATTCCGCTTGGTAGTAGGAATCCCTACGTTCTCCCTCCATTTTGTAAATTGGCTTTAAGTTGTAGTGCCTCTCATTTTGAAGTCAGGAAAGTGAATTGCATATTAAAGGGTTTACATGTTGCACAAAATATTTATTTCCCATTATCTGGTCATGTAGCAGTGGTCTTGGTTCCCTAATACCTACAGACACTTGAAACAAATAATATTTCTGTTATATATTTATTTTTATGCAAAATGGCTCTTTTGCTCACTTGGGGGCGTACTGTTTAGAATGCAGTATTGCAGGCTAATTCTGCTGACTACCGGGAATTTGATCTTCACTAGCTCAGGGTTGATTCAGCCTTCCATCCTTCTGAGATTGGTAAAATGAGAATTCTTAGAATACTTAGAAAGGGCTATACAGCCCTGTGAAGTGGTATATAAGTCTATTGCTAAGTGCTATTTTATCAGTCTGTTGAATTGAAATGTACGCAGAATGAATTTGCCCTTGCTTCTTGCTAAATTGTATTGGGATTCCTGTTTTGAAAGGAAGTTCAAGGTTATAATATGTTCAGGCCTGGCTTACACATGCAGTAGAAGGAGATACTCTAGTCCTGCTTGATTAAATGGAATGTATGGCTTCTTAAGTTTAGTTCACATTTCTAAATATCAATTTTCAGCAAAAGAAAAAAAAACTTGACTCTGAAAATATGGAAACAAGGAATACGGACTAAATAAACCTTGGATACTTGTTTCTTACTTGAAGGGATTTTTCACTCTAGGAAGCATAATTAATACACAGCAGAACCTTTTGCTGAGGTCTTTAATAGTGCAATAAAGTAATATAGCACTACTGAGAGTTCTTTAATAGTACCTCTATATATCTATAGCACTATAGAGTTCTATCAGCCATTCCTTTGCTTGTGCAGATTCAACCTATAGCCAGTGGCACAAAGTGGTGACATGGAGTGTTTGAAGTAAATATTAAGACTTTGTGTATTTAATTATTTTTCTTGATTAAAAGGAAGTGTTTTGTATGTAAAGTCATGGAAGATTACTTTGAAATCAACTCTGAATAGATTTTTTTTTTTAAATTACAGATGTTAAAGCACGCTTTGGGTGAACAAAGCCAGGCCGAGTTGTCAGCTGACGAGGATACCCTTTCTCAGCACAGTGACAGCATCATGGACTATCGCCAAATCAAACAACAATCAGGTAACATTCTGAAATTCATTAATGAACGAATTGTATTGTTCTAGGTTGGGACATATAATTTCCATCAGGAATAGAAAATAGCTACATATCTGCCTATGATCTAGCATTTTCCTTATCTATCAGGGCTACAACTTTCATAATTCCTGTTGACCATGCTAGCTAGGACTTTTGAGAATTCTCATAGTAACACCTTCTAGATAGAAAGTGCGAGATTGAAGAGATTTCTTTGTATAATGGGTGTCACAATAGCTAAACTGAGGGATTTGAGCACTATTGGGAACTGTGCTAAGTCAAAAGTTTAAAAACAATAACTTTACAAAGAGCCTGAATCTAATTGCTAAATGTTAAAAAAAAAAGTCTCTTGGATTGTTTGCGGAGATTCTTAGTCATCCAGGTCGTAGTTGCCTCTCAAAGGTACTTTTTTCCAAAGGTGTATCTGATTGAATGTAATACAGGGCAGCCTGTATCTGATCCCAAAGATGAGACAGGGCAAGCATTAGAAACAGAGCTTCTGAAATTTATTGAAAGGGCCTTTATGATCCTTTGGTTTTTGTTTTGTTTTTAAATAATTGTGGGAGAGCTATCTAAAGTTTGTTTCTTTCATAGATATTTGTTGGTCAAGGAAAGCACCCAGCAGGCGACGGTCATTTTCTGCTTCCCCGCCTCCATCCAATTATCAACAATCACATGTGTCAGACAGTCCTCTTCAGAAAGATGCAGAAGAGCCACCGCGAAGGGTGCGAATATGCTGGCAAAATGAACAGGATCAAAGGAAGTTAAGAACAAAGGTAATGGCAGCAGGAATGGAAATGCGGGCAACTAAACAACGCCTTACTGAGTGAATGTATTAATAGATGCTCTCGGCGTACATGGAACCTTGGCGGTCAATAGAACTTGGGTGAAAAGAACTACTGCTTTTCTACTTCAGAGGTTTTATATTGTCCCCAAAAGAAAAGCATGTTCTGAATGTGACAGTATGCTGCACATATCTCCTAATGGGTGGGACGGTAGCATTGTATGTTGGCTTGCTAGATGATCTTTAGAAATCTGAGTTTGTATAGAATAGCATGCGCTTGCTTGGGGAAAAAACTGACCTGCTTGTGACACAATGGCCAAAATGTTCTGAAGCTGACCAGTATTGTCCTTTGTTGGGAGGGAATATTCCAGGGGTGGGATGCTACCAGTTCTGCTCGGCTTGAAAAAGCAGGAAAAAAATGGATTTTCAAATGCTGCGCACCTGCGCACAGCACTTTTCAGCTGTCTGGGCAGCACAGCTTAATGGTTTTTGCGCAGCATGCATCTGGCGGACAAAATGTACTCACCGAACCGGTAGTAACACCGGTTGAATCCCACCTTTGGAATGTTCCATGGAACACAGATATGGTTACAGCTAGTAACCTGGTAAAGCTAGTTTATTGAAGAGTGGCACACTATGGTGGTTAGAATGCAGTACTGCAGGCCACTTCTGCTGGCTGCCAGCAGTTTGGCAGATTGAATCTCACCAGGCTCAAGATTCTAGCCTTCCATCCTTCCCAAGTGGATAAAATGAGGACCCAGATTGTTGGGGGCAATATGCTGACTCTGTAAATTGCTTAGAGAGGGCTGTAAAGCACTGTGAAGTGGTCTATATGTCTAAATGCTATTGCTATCACACTAAAAATATCTGATGACCAAAGCCATGGGAGTTGGCTGAGGTCAATATTTATTGGCCATCTACTGATTAGTATGGCAAGTGGAAGACTACAACTAAGAGCCTGGATGAATGAAGGAAATAAAAGAAAAATAGATAAATTGTACATTTGGGAAATTAAGAATGGGGAAAGATGTAAAGGATTGGAATGTAAAAAGACCAGTCTTGTATGGCATTGAGAAATCATACAGTGAAGTCAAAATATAAAATTAACTAGGCTAATAACTATCCCAGGAAGTATGAATTGGTGTCATCTCAATTGTTGTGGACGGGCATGAGAAAAAGGTTATTGTCCAGTGAATGATGATAGTAGAAGAACCAGAAATAAGTTTGGGAAAAATTGTGGAGTATTCTGAACGAAAGTGATCCAAGGAGAGAAAATATTTTATTAAG
Organism: Pseudonaja textilis; assembly: GCF_049901715.1. Classification (NCBI taxonomy): domain Eukaryota; kingdom Metazoa; phylum Chordata; class Lepidosauria; order Squamata; family Elapidae; genus Pseudonaja; species Pseudonaja textilis. Next base: position 120,231,333 of record NC_141991.1, on the reverse strand, counting down.
GTAACAGGAATAGATAAGTTGAAATGAGACAGAAGAGTACATAAAAAGTGATCACACCGTTTGGAGACACAGCAATGAATGCAACTGATGATTCATTGTAGAAAAATGGCATTTTGTTTCAACAATGTGGTTTCAGGATAAATCTCCACACATGCAGATGGAAAGGGCACGAATCCAAAAGCATGATTAATTGGATTATTCTAGATGAGAGGCTAAAATAATTACTGAAAGATTTAGAGATGCTTAATATAGACTGGACACTTTTGGAAATGCCAGTGGAGAAATCTGGGTAAGTAAAAAACAGACATGGAGGAAAAGAAAGTGACAGAATTAGAGTATAGGTAGAATGACTGCAGGAAGCAAAAGTGCAAGTGCTCTTACTTGTTTTATTGAATGAATCTCTAGGAGTCCCTACCTGAGGCTCAGAAATCTGCCTACTGAGAGCTAATCTCCTCACTGAGACTGGTCCCTTGGTCACATCCACTTGAAGAAATAAAACCTATTCTGACTGACAGCCGCCCAGAGTTTCCACAAATTGCGAGATAGGCGGCATATCAATGTAATAAATAAAAATTAATACATAACTAGGATATTTCTGTCAATATTTAGGATATTGGATCTTATAACCCCAAGCTTGGTTTAGAATTTTATCTGAACAACATCTTTTATTGTAGAATCTTTTATTGCAGAACTCCATATCCATGTATTTCAATTTTATGTCTTCTACCTTCTACATTTAGATAGGTGGAAATAGGTGGAAACAGTGAAGGGGAAGCCTTAATGTTGGTTAACTTTTGTCTTTCTTGGATCATTTTTAATTTCTTCAGGTTTTTTAAAAATAGAAAGAGAGAGCTTATCTTTTTTTTTTCTGGCTCTGAAACTTTCAGTCATTAATTGCTCTTTCAATATGAGTTTTTTGTTCTAGAACTGCAGCTGAACAACTGAATCTAAATATGTTAAGTTTCAATAGCCTAGGACCCACATTAAGTGGAACTCCTGATTTCTGAAAAATTTAGTTGGCGAACTGCTGTGAGGGTAGAACGATCAAACAAAAGGCATGTTTCCCAAATGAATAACTTGTTACAGACAGCAATCGGACTTTCTTGTGTCTTCTAGCATCTGAGTAAAGCTTATGACGAAGACCTAAGAGCATACGAAGCTAGTGAAAGACTGGAACTTGCGAAGATAAAAGCAAAGGCTCAGGAAATGGTAAGGCGCAGAGAAATATTTCTCAGTATGGTTTGGAATGTTAAAATTTGAAGGGCAGCTTCAAAATTTGGGTGAGGATTTTCTCCCCACCAAATTTACCTGAGCAGAACTTTAAATACAGGTTATCCTCAATTTACAACCATTTGCTTAAGTCCCAGTTTGAAGTTATAAGAGCACTGAAAAAAAGTGACTTACAACCAGTTGTCTGATTTAGAGCCATCGTAGCACCTCGATGTTCAGAATTCAGGCGCTTGGCAACTGGCATTTATTTATGATGGTTGCAGCATTCCGGGGCCGTGTGATCTCTATTTGCGACCTTCCCATCTAGCTTCCGACAAGCAACAGTCAATGAGGGAAGTTGGATTTGCTTAACGACACTACAACTCACTTAACAGCAGTGATTCAGTTAATAACCATGGCAAAAAAGGTCATAAAATTGGATGCCCCTCACGTAACAACTGCCTTGCTTAGTAACAGAAATTCTGTTCCCAGTTGTGGTCATAAGTTGAGGACTACCTATAGTGGTCATTTTTTGTGTATCTCGGACAAATCATACAGATGAGTTTTCCTGAGACTCTTGGGAAGGAGGTCCTGTTTTTTGAAGTGTGCACTTCTCGTTGGTCATGTTTTCACCCTGTGTTAAATTCTAGAAAGATCCAGTCATATCAGGATCACCAGTGTGACTTGGTCATAATTTTTGTTTACTGGAATCGAAACCCACATAGCCCAGTATGGATAGCTGCTTATTCATCGTGTTTATTTAAAAAGGAGAAAGATAAAATTCTAGATTTGATTTTTCAGCATTCTTTCTGTTTTCTTTTATACAGATTTTAGTTTTTTAGCTGTAAAAATAATCTGTAAGGACCTAAAATTGTTCGCCTGTAAAAAGAGTTTTATGGATGAAAATTGACTCTGAGCTGATGTGGTTAGTGCAGGTAGTCCTCAACCTAGGACCACAATTGAGCCAAAAAAATTTCTGTGGTTAAATGAGAAATTTGTTAAGTGAGTTTTGCCCACTTTTACAACTTGTCACATTTGTTGATTGAATCAGTGCCGTTGTTAAGCTAGTTAAGTGAATCGGGCTTTCCCATTGACTTTGTTTGTCAGAGAGTTGCAAAAAGTGATCAAATGATCTCGGGACACTGTGACCGTCATAAATATGAACCAGTTGCCAAGCATAAAAATTTTGATCACATGACAATAGGTATGCTGCAAAGGATGTAACTGTGAAAAAATCACTTTTTTCAGTGCCATTGTAACTTTGAATGGTCACTAAATGAACTGTTGTAAGTTGAAGACTACCTGTAATAGGTTGTCTCTGTGATCAGAGTCAGAAAAACAGTTGTTTTTAGGACGTGGCCGGAGATTTAGTATTGTTTAGTGTTATTTTCTGAGGGAAAATGCTACTTGGACAGTTACCAGTTACTGATTTAATATGGAAATTATTCACTGTTCGTTTAATAGATAGATACCACAGATATGATGACAATATAGTTTTTTTTTAAAGTTGTATGTTTGGATTGAAGTATCACTTCCAAATATTGAGGAAGCAAGATGGCAACCTCTCTCCCTTAGTGTGTGTGCAGGGGAAGCCATTCTGGAAAACTCTGAGAGGAAACCAATACAGTAGTCTTTGTCCTCTTTGAAGTGGAAGATGTTGACCTCTTTGGCTCCAAACCAGATATTTGAAAATGGGGGAATAAGATTTTCTGTAGCTAGAGAGGCCAAGATGTGCTTTTGATTAGTGTGAAGAAAGGCCTTTCTGCCTTTTAAGATTATATTTTAAGGCTTTCATCTTAAAGACATGTAGCCATATTAACTAGCCATTGGAGAGCTTAAATGTCTGGTGTACAGAAAATCACCAGCTTCTTTAAAAAAAAAACAAGTTTGATTGAAGTTTACAAATTTTTTGTGCATCCATTTCATAATCTCAATTACAGTTACATTACATAATAACTCATATTATCAATCAAAAATTGAATACCCTAGTATCACTATTAATCAGTCATTTGACTATAATTTTGTTCATTCATACTTTGCGAGATAACTATAATTTCCTTAGTTTATTTTATAACAATTCATATAATCGTTCCCAAATCTATCCTAAAAACATTTTATAGATATAATAACAAAAAAAGAAATACATCTTTATATATTCATTATTTTCTAAAATTCTAAGTATTCTATTATTGTATTTTATTATCTAACCATTGATAGAAAAGGTCCCAAATTTTGTAAAATTGTTTATCTTCTTGTTCTCTAATTTCAAATGTCAATCTACTCATTTCACCAGCTTCTTCTTGTACTTCTTTCTGCATGAATCGTGAGCTGTCATTAAGATCTGCCTGCACTGGCATAACAAGTGATCCAGTAACTATTTGTTCTCTGTGTGTTTGCGTCCAGGAACAAAAATACAAAGAGAACATACTTAAGGGAACTCCAAGAATCTCACATGCAGCAAAGATTTATTCTCGAAAAAATATACCTCGGCATTCCAAACTCAACCAGAGGATTTCAAGAGGAGGTCTTGCGAAGCCAAAAAAAACAGCTCCAAGTAAGAACTGAACCCTTCTTGGTAGAGAGAGCCTGGCAGCCCTCTGAAAGCATGTTCTTTCAGGGCATGGGCCAAGATCACTGGCATTTTAGCCGCATATAGCTGTGAAAAAACACTTTTCTGATTGCCTCCATATGTTGTCTTAAACCTGGGCAAGGGGAGCAGAGAGAATTTAGGGAGCCTTTTATCAGCAATTTCTTCACGGTCACGAGGAAGGCTGGGCTTCCATGGCTGCAACTCTTTATTAGTTCTCTTTAGTTTAGTCTGTCACCTGATTGGTATATTGCTTACAAATCAATGCTTCTCCAAGCAGAGATTTCCAACAGCCTTCCTTTTTCCTTTTCTTTCCCCGCCTCCTGTCCCCTTGACCCAGAAAAAAAAGTAACCATGAATGCTGTCAAGCTATATATAATTAATTCAAGAAAAGGAGCAGCCAAAATTCAACAAAAGGAGCAGCCAAAACATTTCAAGCTTAAAAATAATCTACTGTACCTCCTTCAATTTCAAAATGTGTCAGTTCTGCAAAAGACCATAAGGGTGTCCCCTAATGGTTCTTTCCTGAATGCTTTATTCTCACCCAATATATGAAGTGCAAAAACTCCACTCTGAGTAACTTCAGATTTGTGCACCGGTATGCAATATTGCTTAGTAATAAGTTATGACAGCTGTTATACTGAACTGCTATGCTTGTTTTGATATAGGCTAAGAGCAGGGAATATTAACAATGACCATGCTAATAAAATATTTCTGTGTATTTGTGATGCTCAACTGATGGAGCAAATCTATGGATGAGAGAGTCCTAAGATAAAGCAGCTACCCTATCTACCACTTAGCGGAAAAGTCACATTTTTTTTTCAAACATTGATTTCTTTCTCTTTCTTTTTTAGTATTCTGCCATTGGGGTGAGGGCTTTTATACATGTACATACAAACATGACAAAAATGTTAGTCTGTGTTTAGTTCAAACACAATCAAGTATCTCATTTGGAGTTGTGGTTTCAAAGTAGAAGAATCTGCATCCGTAAGAATTACAGAAATGCAGTAAAAATTATTAGATAGGAAATTATGCGTTTTCAAAAATCAGTTCACAATCAAACAGGATTAATGGATTGAATTTCAACACCAACATAACTTGTTTGACTGTTGGGTTTACAAACTGATTCGTGCGTACAAGCCATGGTTTATACCTCGCAAACTGCTTTTTAAAAGTACTGTTTTGTGTGATGTTTTGTGAGCTGCTATGCATTTCAGCTGGCCTTCAGTGCTGAACAGTTTGTCCTTTGTCAGTTTTACTGGGGTCAATAATATCACCTTAGCATGCAGAGGATCCTCAAATTGTTTTTCTTGGGTCAGGATTACAAGGTCTTTTTGAGTCCAAGCACATATCATTACTGTTTGGGAAAACATGGACATAAATTCACCAGTAGTAGTAGCTATTTCTCATTGCAAATGAGACTTAAGAAGCAATGATAATTCTCAGCTGCCAGATTCCCTCAGATAGGGTACAGTTGTAATTATGGAGCTGGCCAATATCATTCCTTTAAAGAAGTAGAACAGAATATAAAAACATTTTTAAAAAGAAAAATCATTTAAGAGATACACATTTTTCTTCGATGGACTTAGTTATAGTGCTGATGGTTTCCTTGTTGAAAGACTTGAAAGATCAAGTTAGAATCAGAGCATCATGGGGAAAATCTACATGGTTGCTAAGGTTCAACATGACTTGATGGCACATGATCATTTCCATGCTCTCCAAACATGTCTATGTGATAAATATACGTGCCAGTTAGGTCTAGCACAAGGATGCTCAACCAAAGCGTAGGGCCCACTCTTCAGCTGTTCATTGCTTAGCTCTGCCTCTTTCTTTCAGTGAAAGTCAAAGAGAACGATCTCTTGCCTTTACTACTCGAAGAGTTTCCTCACATGAACATTTCTCATCCAACAATGAACAAGATGTGGCAGCAGCAGCTCTCCCAAATTGAGCAATTCAAACCTCCCAGAGATAGGAACCAGTGGAAATTACAAAATGAAGTGAGTTATTGGCAGGCTCAAGAAAGTCACGGCCTTTCAAAAGTGAGGCACAAAAATGTGCCGGCAATGGCTAAAAGATACAAACGTGGGATGAAGGTCATATGCGCTAACCAGGACTACAGGTAGTCCTCGACTTGGAACGGTTTAGTGACTGTTTAAAGGTACAATGGGACTGAAAAAAGTGACTTGTGACCGTGTTTTATTCTTAAGGAACATTGCAGCATCCCCATGGTCACATGATCAAAATCCAGACTCTTGGCACTTGACTCATATTGTCATGTCCCAGGATCATGTGATCCCCTTTTGCAACCTTCTGACAAGCAAAGTCAATGGGGAAGCCAGATTCACTTAACAACCATGTTACTAACTTACCAGTTGCAATGATTCACTTAGCAACAGTGGCAAGAAAGGTCCTAAAGTGGAGCAACACTCACTTAACAATTGTCTTGTTTTGGGCTCAATTTTGGTCATAGGTTGAAGGCTACTTGTACCAATAGTACTTGTAGGGTTTTTTGGGCACATTGTTAATGGCAATGAATTGGCCACTATGTTTACTCTAGGAGGGTCTGAGATTTTTTATTCAAACCAGAGCTTTATTCTTATAGGCTGATGTCACTCGATCACTTTGTGACATTGAAAAAGGAAGGAAATGGGGGAGCAGTAATGGAGAAAATGGATTACAAGTCCCGAGAAAGCAGAGGGAGTAGCTGAAAGGGGAAGTGAGGAGAAATAGAGTGAGTTGTTATTGTGGGGAAAATAGGAGGAGGGAGGAGTATGAGATAAAATATTCTAAGTAATAAGGGTGGGATAAAAATCAAATACATAAAATGCATCTGCCTTCAAATGTGAGTCAGGTTTTCTGTGAGTAAATCATGATGATTGGGGATGTTGGAAATTTTAGTCCAAGATGGCATGGAAACTATTCAGCAGGTGTTTCTGGAAGAGAGTAGATCATGGTGGAGAAATCTTTCTTGAGAGCTGCTAAATTGGTTAATATGCAGAGGTGTGATAAATAAATCTGTGGGGTCCTTGGCGCTCTCTGAGCTTGATTGTTTTGTTGCAAACATTTCATTACCCAGGTAGGTAACATCATCAGTGATACATGAATAAAATCTGTGTACTTCTTTCAGGTACTGGAAACACTGAAGAAGCACAATCTACTCGTGGACGTTCTTAAGAGAGAGCAGGCTCACAACAGGAGATTGGTATATGTGGAAACAAGCTTAATATATTGATGATAATTTAATTTTAAAACATATTTGTAGGCAGCCTTTCTGAAGAAAATATAAGTCCAAGAATAGAACAGGATAAATATATACTATCTATACTTAATCAAAACATAATTTCTTCTAACAATATATTAGAAATTATTTGGTCTTTATAAAAATATAGAGCTATGAGAATAAAGATATAATAAATGAAAATACCAATCGTGCTATTATAAACTGCTGTAGTTTTCTCTTCAGTGGCTCACCAATATATAATTGGCAATAGCACTGGCGAAAGCACTTAGACTTATATACCACTGCACAGTGCTTTACAGCCCTCTCTAAGTGGTTTACAGAGTTGGTATATTGCCCCCAGCAATCTGGGTCCTCATTTTACCGACCTTCAAAGAGTTGAAGGCTGAGTCAATCTTCAGCCAGTCAGGATTGAACTTCTGGCTGTGGGCAGAGTTAGCCTGCAATACTGCATTCTAACTATTGTGCCACCAGAACTCACAATTGGGACTAAAAACTGAACAATCCATTGAAAAAACAACTTCAGCTATTAGAAAGTAATCCCTTGCCATACATAGTGGAACATTTAAGACTCCAAACTGAAAGCAGGACATCTTCCAAATGCATCTGGGCCTAGTAGGATCTCAGTCCTAGGAATCATTCCCCTAGGAAGTCTGGGGCTTAACAAATTCCTGCACCTGCTTCAATGCCAACCAGAAATCTGACATGCTGGAGCACTGCCACTTTTCCAGCCAGAGCTGCACCACAGGAAAGGGGAAAGGCATCGTGCCTTAGAGCATTGCTTAAATATTTGCAGAAAACAGGGGCGGCTTCCCTCCTCAGTCTTCAGGGAATCTTAATAGCTTTTCCTCTTTGGCTTTGTTTTTCAGCACGAGTTTAGGCAGCGCATTGAGAGACAGAAATATACACAGAATAAAATGAGGGAGAGACGCCAGCAAGTTGCCCGAGCCAAAAAATATTATCAAGATTACAGAGTTCAGCTACGTGCCAAGATGATGAGGACCAGAACACGGGAGGAAAGGGTAAGTTAGGGATCTCACTCTTCCGATTGAAAGAGTTTGGGACAATTTACAACATTTTCAGCATGGGGTGTGATTGCAGTTGTAAATCCACCAACTCCCATTTCAGCATCAAATTTGGAATGCCTACATGAGGTGGTTGAGTGCCACCAGCTAGTATGATGAATTTGGGAAGTGCTTAGGTGTTGTAGCTGCCGTGTACCATTCCTTAATCAAGAAAAGGATAGAGAGTATTATGTCCTGGAAAGGCAACTTAGTGGTGAGAACTCTGTACCACAAATGTCAGAGGGTAGTTAATGAACTTAAAAGTTGGGAGCCAACTTGCCTGCTTTTTAAGATCAAAATTGCATTTCCCATGCTGCTGTTGCCTCAAAAAGTTATTACAGGTAGTTGTTAATTTAAAGCCATTCATTTCATGACTGAAGTTACAGTGGCCCTGGGGAAAAAAAGGACATATGATCATTTGTCACACAACCGTTGCAGCATCCTCCAGGTCACTTGATCAAAATTTGGACACTTGGCAACTGGCAGGTATTTACCACGGTTGCAGTGTCCCGGGGTCATGTAATCACCTTTTGTGACCTTCTAATAAGCATAGTCAATGGGCAAGCCGGATTCACTTATCAACCGAAAGTTGATAAGTGAAGTTGTTATCTGACGAAACAACTTCAATGATCCATTTAACAACTGTGGTAAGAAAGGTCCTAAAATGGGGCAAAACTCATTTAACAATTGTCTTGCTTAGTAACAGAAATTTTGGGCTCAATTCTGGTCATAAATCGAGGACTACCTGTACTGGGAGTTCAGTAAAATGCATATGCATAAATATAGTGAATTAACTAGTTGAAAGGAAATGATCAGTTAATTGATTTGATTAATTGTGATTCAGGTTAATGAAGACTAGTTTATTTATGGAGAACACATTGGGTTATTGCTTCTCTCTCTTGCTAACTTTTTTAAACAATTCATCAGTCCCAATTGCTACATCCTTTGCATCACAAGGGCATAAAATAAGAATTTTGATCTTGTAGCATATTTTATATTATGAAATTCCTAATCTGCAAGGTTTTAGAGTAAGTGTTACAAACCCCAATGAGTTTTCCGTTTCTGCTCAAGGATAATTTGATAACAATAGAAGGATCTCCTATGGGAATAAAGAATTATCCATAAAATGGCTGGATAGTGCTTCTGAGTCAAAACTGATAATCAGAATTGTCAAAAGGGAAACTAAGATTTCACTCTATATATGACTTTGTGACAAAGTTGGACTTGGAATCTGTGTCTAAAGATAGTTATGTTCGCCTGAAATTATTATTTTTTAAATAGCTGTTCTTATGCTTGTTAACGAAATGTCATTTTGGTAGATATTTAAACAACTGTTTGAAGAAGCTTTGGAAATTCAGAAACAAAGATTTCTTGAGTTGAGGTCATATGCCAAGGAAAAACGTGCTGAACAAAAGAAGCAGTATCAAGATGAACTGCAATCCATGGAAAACTATTACAAAGATCAGGTAGGTTTGCTCCTGATATCATAAAGATGGTGCTTAAAATCTCTCGCAGTCCATTATTAATTTTTCTTTTTCTTTCTTTTAGTTTGCAATGCTGGCCGAAGCTGTTTCAGAAGAACGTCGAGATATCCAAACCAGAGAGCGAGTACATACCCAGGTAAGTCTTCTCCCATAGAGAGGAAATGCACATTCTTTCCTCAGCGCTTTGAAGAGGACTCCCAAATGTTGTAGTTGAATTTGTACACAAGAGCTATGGTGGTGCAATGATTAGAATGCAGTATTACAAACTGATTCTGCCCACTGCCAGGAGTTCAGTCCTGACTGGCTCAAGGTTGACTCAGCCTTCCATTCTTCCAAGGTGGTAAAAATAAGATTGTTAGGGGCAATATGCTGCCTCTATAACCTTCTTAGGGAGGGCTGTAAAGCATGGTGAATGGTATATAAGTCTAAGTTGTCTGGCTGAGCAAAATACTTCAAAAAGAAGTTGGGCCATTTATTTATTATAGTTTTAATCATAATTAAATCTATGTAATAATTTCCCCGTTAGGAAATTATAACATAGATTTAGTTATGATTAAAACTATAATAAATAAATGGCCCAACTTCTTTTTGAAGTATTTTGCTCAGCCAGACAACTACGCACACTTTCCCTGCAAAGATTTAGAACTATAAATGAATTGACAGATGGCTCAACATAATCCTAATGCTTTCTTTTCAGACATTAAATAAAGTGAAACGTGAACTGAGATCCAAGCTGGAGAAAGAAATTAAAGAGCTGCAGGACATGATCACACATGATGATGATGATTTGTTTTTCCGAGAACTAGAAGCTGATCGGCTGAAATCCAGACTCTTGGTGGCTTCTTTTCAGTGCAGCAAGAACTATCTGTTTCTTTAAAGGCTTGTATCGTATCTATGTGGCTTTTTTCAAGGCGACCGGAATCAAAAATATAAAATTAGTGGTTTAGTTAACTGGCCGAAGACCAAGATTATGTTGATGTTATGAAAACTGATATTTTCAAAACGAATGGTTTTAAAGACTTTGTCAATAAAGATTAGTTTCTTTATAATCAAAATTCAACTATCTCTGAGTGTAACTTCGGTGGCCAAATTTTATTTTGCTCCTGTAAATTGCTATCACGAGATTGGCGTAATGTTAAAAAAAACCAAATTGTAGATTATGACACTTGAATCTTCCCAGGTATCGCTGTCAAACTGCCTGACTGGTCATAGTTTGCTGTATTTTTCCCCCTCCGTTTTGAAGATGGGTATTTGCTCTTCTCCTATCATCTGGCCCTTGTCTAATTTACCAAATGTTCTTAATTATATATATATAAAGTATTAGCTAGCCACCAATTCTGTAAGGTGCAATTAATTTTGAAGTCATTCAAGATATATTCCCTAACCATGTCTTAAATGCCAGTCTTGTTGTTTCAGCCTGTCTTTTGGTTTTCTATTGAAACACATAGTTAGTTGCTTGTTTGAGAATTTTTCTACTATATAACGTTTTATGAGTATTGTATCTCATACACTTTATTAGAGGAAGTATCTCCAGGGACTCTTATATTTATTTCACGAGATACTAATGGATAATTGCGATCTGTTATAAATATTATTTACCTAATGTTGGGAAAAGTTCTTCTCTGCAGAGCTATGCTTTTATATGACTGCATCTTCTTTCCTAGGCAAAAAATGTTAGAAAAACTTTTAATATAGTTTTTCCTACCCATTGGAGATAAATCTTTATATAGTGAAACTAAAAGTAGGCCAGCTGTAAGAGCTGGGTTTAGGTACGTTCTACAGGAGAAACACTTCGCTTGCTCATCTATTAACTGAGATGTAGTCTCAGAGTGGGAAACGATGCTGCAGTGCTTCTTTCTCTGTGGCAAATCACAGTCAATGTTGACTGATGTGGAGGTCCAACCCAAATCCACCAGTTTGTGGAGTGCCTCAAAGCTTGACACTCACCTCTCCTGTAGGACAGCTATGCAAAACCCACTGGTTGAGGACATGCATTGATCTGGAGTCAAGTAGTAGCAGTATGCTGATACTATTCAACCAGATACCTTGTTCTTTGTGCCCAAAGGTTATTTGGATCTGGATGAAGAGGCACAGGCTTCAGTTTAATCCTGGCAAGATCAAGTTGCTATGGCTTCATGGTTATACTGGTACTGGAGGTTCTCCATCTAATTATGCATCAGGTTATACTTCCTTAAACAGCTGGTGCCCAATTGAGGATCATACTCAAGGCTGACTCAGCCTTCCATCCTTCTGAGGTGGATAAAATGAGGACCCAGATTGTTGGGGGCAAGAGGTTGACTCTGTTAACTGCTTAGAGAGGGCTGTAAAGAACACGAAACAGTATATAAGTGTAAGTGTTATTGCTATTGCTATCTTAAGTGCATGACTCCTACTTGATATGAAGGCAGCAGCTGTGGTCAGGAAAGTACGGCTTATCTGATGCTCCAATTGCACCATTTCCTGGAGTGTTTTCTTCCCAGTTTTCCGTGAGTTCAATGTAAGGCTGTATTTGAAGTCCATGTCGAAGCTACAGTTAATCCAGACTGCAGCAGCATGATCAATTATAGTCTCTCTTTGTATGGTTATTATTCCCACTTCTGCTAACCGTTGCCAGTGAGCTGGTTTCAATTCAAAATACCAGTTATCACCAGCAAAACTGCAGCATAGGGTGTGGCTGAGGGACCACTGCTCTCCCATCATGTGACAGAACTGGCATGCTTCAAATGCTATCCATTTATTAACCAGTACCATCTGATGGGACCCAAAGTGTCCCATCTCTGTCACAGCAACTGTTCTCTTGAATAGCGTCTCCCCAGAAGTTCAAACCACTCAATTCCACAAGCCTTTTCACAATCATTGAAGCCTTAGCTCTGGGATAGACTGGTGGTTTGCCCATTTAGTGTATATTGTATAGTTTGGCAAGTATGTTTTTCTTCCTCATAGTTAGGTGTATTATGGTTAGTTTTTATTTTAAGATATTGCATTTAATTTAATATGTTATCCGGAATCAGTGCTAGGTTGGGTGATCTTATAAATCAAATAAATACATTTTGCTATATCAAGGCCAAATGTACAATTAAATTTCTTGTATTTGCAAAAGGGGCACCAGAAACTTTTGCTGCTGAAAATCTAAATCTAAATTTTTTATTTTTTATTATTAAAAATACCTCAGGTTATATTTTACATATAAAGTATTGCTATTGTAACATCTCAACTTCCATATTTGGAAAGAGCTGATCATGAACATTACAGCAAAGCGATAACTGTTCTTCCACACTTTTACTGTTGTGCTGGACACAACAATTTGAATAGTACAAATAACTAATATTTTGTGTAATAACTCTTGAGTCATACAATGCCAAGACACGTAGAAAGAAAAATCTTGAAAATAGGAACACATATTATGTCTAGGAATATAGTGAAAAATATCTCCCCTTTCTCCTTAGTTTCGGCAAACAGCAGAATTTGATTTCAACAGGGTATTTAAAAGTGACAGCTAAAACAGCAACGTAGCGGAAAAGCTTGAAGACTGCATTCTCTCCTTAAAAAAATTACAAATGTAAATATTTGACATAAAAAATCAAAGTTGACATCAGCCAATGAACAGTGGAATGATGCCTCCAAGGTTAGCCTTGTTCCTATCCAGGATTTCTGATTTCTTAAAACTACTAAGAAAATCACTACTTTATTTAAAAAGAAAAACAATTTTCAATTTTATTGCTCAATTTCTGCAGGACTTATATGATTTTTTAAAAACTACTAAGATCACTTATTTTATTTAAAAGTAAAAAAGCAAACAACTTTTAAAACCTTTGATGCTGTGACAGTGCAAACAGCATTCAATTTTATTGCTCAATTTCTGCATGGGTACATACTCAAAAAAAATTATACAGATGTATTGTTAAAGCTCATGTAACAGATTGGTGAAAATACAATATCAATGCTAAACACATTCTGCAATAAATACAATAGAAATGGAACTGAAAAATGTGTCAGTTTGTGGCAGAAGGAAGTATACCAAATATAGGTTTGTTTTAGCAGAACAAAACTTTTAGGATTTGGCAGTCAGAAATCTTCTAAATAAACAGTATGTCTTAAGTACAAATTGAACCTGTTAATTATATAGTGCAGTTCAGAATTTGTAGCAATGATGTCATGTTACATTACAAATGTGATTTAAAAGCACAAGTTCCTTCCATTAATGCAGCCAGTTTAACTGCACCACAGGTTTAACAGATATAGTGTTGCAGAATAAAAAAAAATTAAAAAAAAAATCTGTGTGCTCTGGACTCTAGTACAAACACAAAAGTTTGGTAAAAATAAAAATCAGTTTGGAGAAACTGAACCTATGTGCAAAAAATAGAATACATACTGTACAAAGCACCATTGCGAAACTTTACACCTAGAAATTAAACTTGAAAATGCGTCTGAGTGCTTAATCACAGAATCCTGGCAAATTGTCACTATTCATATTAACACATTCATTCCTGAAAAGCAAGCATGTGAGGTGGCATCTCTCTTAACTATTCAATCCACGTTCAGAATTGATGAAGAAATCCTATGGGAAAAGGGGTGCACTGGAAATAAATATTCACATTTAAACCTAGGGTAAAAATCCAAAGGTCCAGCATCCTATTTAGCACTGGGAAAAGAAGCATGGCTATACAGCTGCAACAGATGGATTGAGAAGAGCTTCCGGTAAGTTGTGTGCTTTAAAGCTTTTAATGGTTTTTATGCAGATAAAAAGGCACTCAGGAGACCTGAGAATTCTATTTGCATTCGTCTGCTCAGTGTTGGTCAAAGCAAGATGCGGTTATAGTTTAATTTTGCCTAATACATAGAGAATTAGACTAGTGCTGTAATAAAAGGTTCTCTGAACACAATTTAAAGTAGAGCAACAATGCAGTCACTGTTCAAAAACAAGCTTTGGAATGAGACCAGGTTGGATTTGCCTTTCCCAAACTTAACACCCCATTTTCTTCACTGTCAACAAATTCTTTCTGCTCTCAGTTTCCACTCTTAAGATTGCTAGGTTTCATCCTATTCAAAATGGAGGTATCTTAAACAAGACAAGACAAGGCTATTACTGCTAAATAGATAAATCTATGGATTTATCTATTTATCCAAGAAGCTCCTAAGAAGCTTGTGTACATACAAAAGAAAAGACCTCAATGGTCAATTATAAAAGGCAGGAAAATCCACCTTCAGAGGTGCTCACCAAGGCTCCATAAGTTCTTCATTCAACATCTAGAAAATAAATCAATGCTATTCCTGAAACCTGAAAGATCAGCTGAAAAAGATAGAGAATATCCCAGAGACGATGTGAAGTGGGGGAAAAAAAATTTCAGACAGGTATAAAAAGATATCCTAACTGGGAATACAGGCTTGCTCCTATCAGCTTCAAATTCATTTTATTGGGAGTGGATAAACTGGTGCTCGACAGATATTTTGTAGCAACCAATCACTAATGGTGCTGACTGGACTCTAGGAGGTGAAATCCAAAACATCTGAAGGGCAACCAACTCCCTACTCTGGAACTAAGCACATTCCTCGGTAGCAGGCTTTGAATAACTAATGCTGTAGAGCCCATAAACAGTAATCTAATCTACCAGAAACTGAATTGGTTCTGTTCAACTAGGAATCATAAATAGACCATCTATCATCACCAACTCCTATACTACAATAGTCTAATTTGTGCAATTGCTTCTTATCCCAAAATTTCTTCCTTTTTGCATAAACAAAGGTACCATGAAATTCTTTCAAGAACAGTTAAATGAAAACTATATTTTTTCCTCAAAATGCAATATGCGCCTGATGGGAGTGGCAATTGCCATACAAGTCTGCTGGACTCCAGGATCAGCATTTGGACCAAGTCAGAAAAGAAACACTATACAGTGAACATGCTTTGCCCTTGCCTTTTCTTTTAAAACATTTTCTTAAAGTTCGACCAGCAAAGCTATGCAGTTTCCAGAGTGTAATTGGCACTCTTATCAGTATAATAATAATAAACAAGTGGTGGCCTACAATTAGTTCTTAGAGCATGCATTGCATTGTTTACTGTCTCTTGATTGTGTTAAGGTAAGCAGCTGAACTGTTAAGTTCACAGCATTGCTGAATGAGGGCTAGTTCAACACATGCAAGCTCTACTTTAATCTGTCACATAGGTAAGTAGGACATATGGAAAATACTAGCATTAACCATTGCTGATACTGATTATGACATTCAGCAATTTTTATGCCATCTGTTGTTCTTGTCATAGCAGCCACACGGAATTTACACGGAAAGCTTTTAAATGTGAGCCATCTTCAACAAATGCACATCTTAACAATTAAGGACCGTGTTCAAATGTAAATAAGTCACCAGTATTAGAAGATGCCTTTTGTTTTTTAAGCATTCCACATATACTTGCATTAAAACAAAGGCAAATAATTTCCTATGTATCTGAGCCAGCTGCTAAACAGAGCACATTACAGCACATCAGCATTTTATAGCTGAATCAACGATATTGTGGGTTCCCCGCCCCTTATTCGCCACTACCACAACTCATTGACTACAAGCAGTTCAAAGTAAAGGCAATTTTATCTGGATCAGATTATTGAGCAACAACTAATATACAGTGCAGGTTGGTTGTATCTGAACGTAAAAGCTTTGGTTGATTTGACATCCACAGAGTGTTTTGAACAATCAACTGATGATCTATGAAGGCTAATGATATCATCCATATATATTTAAGGAGTCTAAAATGCAGCAGTTCCATTTAAAATGGAAAGCAATTTTTTTAAAAAAACACCTCAAGTATTGACTTTTTACAAAAAATGCTCATTTAAAAAATGCTGAATGCCTACATTTTTAAAAAGGGCTTTCCACATTTACCACAAAGTACTGTACCAAATGCAGTGCAATTTAATTCAGATAAGATTCTGCTAGAGAAATCTGACTGAAGAAAAAGACCAAAACCTTATAATTCATGCTTGAGAAATATAAAAATCCTGACACAGGACCACTGAAATTGAGCTTATAACGCAGAATAAAATCATTGCACTGTATAAGAAAATACAGTTTATACTGTGAAGTAGCCTTACTTTAAAAGGTTTGTGATTCGTTTAGCCAATTTTATGCAAAAGTTAGAATAATCAAAATACTTTATTTAAAAAAATAGCAAGTACAGGTGCTATTCAGAATCACATTTATATAAGTCAGCTGGAATGTGGCTTGTATCAAGAGCTGTCCCTTGGACCTCTGATAGTAGAAATCAGGTAAGCAAACAGATCAGATCACCTTTTACAAAAATAGTAGTCGTCTTTCAAAGAGAATACTGCTTAACTGTTGAAATGAAGGAAAAGTCAGCATTCTGCATGTTCAAGATACTAGTTTTTAATAGCAGCTGAATTATTCCTTGGCAGGAGCCACAGAACATTTTCTTGAATGAAGAATTCCAAAAATGGTCCTTTCCCTCATATTGTCCTCTAGTAGAAAAAAAAAAGGTGTGTGTGGGGGGGGAAGTTTCCTATATTTCAAGCATTTATTGTATCATGGCTGAGGAAAGGATTTTCTGCTTGGAATATTAATTCAGTTCCATGCAGATCTGCTAAAGATCATTCCACGGCAAACCCACATGTTTCTTCAATGGCGGTTAGCAGCTTTTCATAGAGCTTCTCATAGCTTTCGTAAGGAGGAATGTCTATCCGATTGAAGCTGCAAGCAAACAACAAAGAAGAAACATTTCAACTTATAACGATGATTCAAATAAGCAATGCAACTAAATACTGATTAATGAAGGTGAGCTACATATTTTAATGGTGTGTTATTGTTATAAGAACACAGGTCCCCCAAGGACTGTTCTATGGGATAGGAACTAGACCTGCTAGGAACTAGCAGAAGATAGATATCTGAACAACGTAAATAAAACTGGTTATCTATCTAGAAATTTTCAAAAATATTTTAAAAATAAGGTATTGCTTTACAAAGTTACAAACACGGCTGAAAAAATTGCTTACCACAATGTGACACACCGATTGCATTAATACAGGCAGTCCTTAACTTATGACCACAATTAAGCCCAACATTTATGTTAAGTGAGAAATGCGTTAAAGTTACTTTCCCCCACATTTTACAACTTTCCCCCCCACATTTGTTAAGTGAATCATTGCAGTTGTTAAATTAGTAACATGGTTGTTAAGTGAATCTGGCTTCCCCATTGATTCTGCTTCTTAAAAAGTTGCAAAAGAGGCTCATATGACTCTTGGACAAAGCACTTTTTTTTCAGTGCCATTGCAACTTTGAATAATCACTAAACGAACTGTTGTAAGTCAAGGACTACCTGTAGTTGAGAAACCCTCGGCACAAAGAACAACTAGTAGTAACAGCAAAATAGGAGCATGTTAAAGCTTTAATTTCAAGTGAAAACTCATTTTGATGGAATCAACAAAAAAAACCTGGGTCTTGTAGGGTTGCCCCTCCTGGCATTGCTGAATTACAATTCCACAAAATCCAAATGACCATGACCACTGGTGAGAGATTCTGGAATTGAAGTTTGACATCATTTGGAAAATTATTGTACCACCACAGAATTGACCTATCTCAATTGACTGTGGTGTCCATCTTTCTCTGATTTTTGAGATTTTTATCGGATTGTTAATTGAGTGATAGAACTGAAAAAGCACACATACAACTTATAAACATGGATACTCTTTCATTTTATATCACAATATTTCCAGCAAAAACCATATATATAAATGCATATATATTGAACCAGATTAATCGTGTTTTTGGAGCTGAAGCAGTAACAACCATATCTCTAATTAGTTGCATAACTTCAATAAAGAAAAAGGATAACAGAGAATAGCTCCTGACTTACCAAGTATGAGCTTTTGGCAGATTATTTGTGCTGGCATCAATCTGGTGAATGGTAAACAATCTTGGGCCAGCAGCACCTGCAATTGCATCAAAGACAATACTGTTCAATATAGGCAGCCCTCAACTTACGACCACAATTGAGCCCAAAATTTCCATTGCTAAATAAGGCAGTCGTTAAGTGAGTTTTGCCCCAAATATCATGGTCATTATGTGAATCCAGCTTCCTCCATTGACTTTGCTTGTTGAAACTTAGATGGGAAGGTTACAAATGGGGATCACATGACCCTGGGATAGTGCAACTGTCATAAATATATGCCAGTTGCCAAGCATCCAAATTTTGATCACATGACCATGGGGATGCTGAAACAGTAGCGTGAAAAATGGTCCTAAGTCACTTTTTTCAGTACCTTTATAACTCTGAATAGTCACTAAATGAATGATTATGAGGACTACCTGTATTACACGGCATTAATCAAAGAACATACTACAAGCCAATGAAGCAAACACTGTTATACTGTACAAGGAAAGCAAGCACATGCCAATATAAGATATACATGTGCACAGTATATCTTATTGAGGAAGTTCTTTCTTCCCCAGATCTATTGCATTAAGATTGATCTAAGACTTTACACTGTACACTTAGACTAGCACTAATTATGCAAATCAAAGTTATATTTCAAATAATGTGTAAAACAACTCGAGAAACATACACTGTGTCTAAAGGTATGTCCTTCGTGAACTAGTAACTAGCACCCAAATGTTTATAAAATTCAAGTTATATGCTGTGTGCCACAGCATGCAGGATGTGGGTCCCACTCTGCCCATGGAAATAAAGAAAATCTGAGATGCGAGTTTGATACTCTGCAAAATAATGGGAATTATGACTGCGACAACTAGGATTAAACTAGATGCACAGAATAATGCCAACGTTTGTTTGGATGAATGAATGAAGCAAATTGATAAATTAAATTGAACCACACGCAGGTTTATGCACTGAAAAGAATAGGGCTTAAGTAGCCATGGCCCCTTCAAATATGATTAAACCTGTACCCAGCTGCAACATATTTCAGTTCAGGTATTTAATCAAAAATCTGTTTTGCAAATTCTGTTATGAAACACTACCTTGGAAAGGATAATGTTTGTGTCAGTAAACTGGACTTGAGGGGATCATAGAAATTATTGTTTTTACCTTGTAATGCTTTGAAACCCTGAAGAGGCACTCTGGATGATCCAGTCACAAACTGTAGTAATCGAGCCCTCCTCTCTTCATCAAAGAGCTCCACAGCTTTCCAGAACCACTTGACAATGTTGCTATCTGGGGTGCAATGTTTTAACCTTGTGTTGGCCTTCCAGTCATTAACATCTATTTTCCCAAGGCCACAAATGATGAGCTGTTGAGAATTGTAGATGCAAAGATCAATGGCATGAACTACGTGTAAAATCAGAAACTACTAGACCTCAGGGACAGGGAACGAAGATACTGTTTAACTTTTAATAATAAGTGCCTTATCAAACCATTATGAAATGGTAATCAGTTTCAGATTTGATGACTGAAGGCATTTTTTCGCCCCAATCCTGAAGGCAGGAATGCTGGCAGAACAGAATAGAACAGAACAAGAATGATGAAACTCATAAAGGGGACAATGTTACAGGTGTTTCCATCTTTTCATACTCGGCAAATCTGGTTTACAATGGGGAAAGACAGGACTTCTACAAACATCTCATGTGACGATACGAGCTGGTCATCTTCAGCTCTGATTACTGGCCACATTTACAAAGCACAAGTTTGTGCCTCTCTTGTGTTTATCTGAGATTCTATATATTCTATGTGTCTGCGTGATTTTTGTTGCAAATGCACCAGAAAGGAGGAAAAATTCCCAGACATCTCATATAGAAGAAAAACATTGATAATTAACATACTAACCTCTAGTTCCTTCTCATCAAATGTCTTCAGCAGATGCTGTGGAATTACTTCATTAAAACCCTTCTGCAGAGCCAGGAACTGAGCTTCAATTCCTCTTAAAAATCGCCAGTTTACATACAACCTGTAAAAAAAAAATACAATTATCACTTTAATTTTTTTTCTGTCCACAAACTGCAGATTCTGTCACCCAAAATAACTGTTCTAAGATGTAGGGAGAAGGCAATAAAAATATCATTTTAAAAAAGGAATTCAAAACATTTAGATGCTAAACGCACCTTATTAATTTATATATATATAAAACAATTCTCTCTGGACAGAACAGCACTAACAAGTAAATCTTTGAAATACCTGACGTATTCTTTTTTACTCTCTTCTGTGACAGGAATGCTTTTGCCATTGGGCTTAAGTTCGTGCTGTATAATTTCACCATATGCATTGTGCTCCACACAGAATGTATGGTCTAAAACTCCTGTAATATCATTCTCCCTGAAAAAAACATGGAAAAATAATTAAAACGTAAATGTCTAGGCATACTATACATTTTTAGTCTCAAAATAATAACAAATATTTACTTCCATAGAGCTCTCTCTACAATATCAATCTAAATAGGTAGTGTATTTGCTTCCTCTTCTTCACTAAATTTTCCTCATAAAAGAATAAATTAAATTCTAAAACATTCTGAAATATGAAGAACCTTTTCACTCAAAGTTTAGATTTTTCAAAGGTATCAGTCTCCCCACTAGCTCTCAAACATTTACAGAACTAAAATGACATTATTTCTCCTATTTTTAGTTTAGTTTAGAGGCGAAGGGATGATGAATTTCTGGCATGTGGTAGATTCATTTCTAGGGTTGATACACATAATGTGTGGAAACTACTGAATTAATGGAGGGATACAGTGTGTAGTAAATTCAAGTATATGAGATAAATTTTGGAACACTAATGAATATAAGAAAAGTAAAAAATGCTTCAAATGCATCCTTAAATGCATATTTTTCCCACAGAGCATCTCTAAAGAAATAATAAGCTGCAAGACACAATGAATGGATACTTTAAAGAATTTAAATAATCCTAATTTAAAATTGGTTTAACAAAACAGCCACTAAATAAAAATGAGCAGTATATACCCCTATTCCAGAAATAGTATAATTTTAAAGGGATAAATACATACAGTATCCATACTAAGCTGTTGTGAAGATCTGGGTCAACTAATTCCATGTCATCCAATGTAATTGGCTTTCCTAGCAGCTGTTTATAAAAAGGCAATGTAAAGCCACCATCAATATAATGTCCGTGAAATACAGCCATCCCCATGATTCGACCAACAAAATGGAAGTAGGATAAGTGTTCCTGGAATTGAAAGAACGTATATAATCAGGATCAAATCAGATTCTTCTAGCACAATTTCTAAGCATACAGCAGGTTCTGTCAAATATCACAAGATAAGAGTAATAAAAGCATTTATTTTACTTCCACCAAGAAACACCCAAATGTATATAAATTATTTTTATTAAAAAACTCATTTTCTAGCTAATCTTACGATTAGATAATAGCAATAGCACTTAAGACTTTACAGTCCTCTCTAAGCGGTCTACAGAACAAGCACATTGCCCCCAACAATCTGGGTCCTCATTTTACCAACCTCAGAAGGATGGAAGGCTGAGTCAACCTTGAGCCGGTCAGGATCGAACTGCCAAACTGCTGGCACTCAGCAGTCCGCAGAATTAGCCTGCAGTACTGCATTATAACCACTGCGCCACCACATAATATAATATCCTTATATTTAGCCTAATGATTTCTTACAACATAAATGTTTTAGAAGATTTGTGCCCATCCATTTTTTTAATCTAATGGCTCACATTTATTTAAACCTGCTGGACAAATACAGCATAAGCCTTAAAGTATTTTGTCATACCGGATTAACAGCAGAATCTGGATTTATCTGTAAAGTATAGATGTCATCACGGGAATACTGGAAGAGGCCATAATATGGATTCAGCATTTCATGGGACAGCAAATACAGCCATTCTCTGAAGAAAACACAAGCATTGCACAAAAAAACAACTTTCAATGAAGCCTTAGGCAAAAGGCGATAATATGACCAGAAGATGAAACAGCAATTATTTATTATTGTGCCTTAAGGACAACACTTTATGATGTCTGAATTCAGCATCTTGCTGGCTTGCCTGAGCTTTCATCATTTCATACTCCATTTGTGTCAAGGCACAATTCAGTTACTATATACATGCTATGGGTATATTGCTTGCAAAATCCTGGGAAAATAGCTGCCAACAAGTGTTTAAATCTATACAAGATGTTTTGTCAAATTTTGGAAGAAGGTAGGGCAAAAAATGAAATTTTGGAACATAGAGATGGGACAAAGACTATGCAGCAGTGGTGGTATGCTACCGGTTCAGCCCGGTTCTGGTGTACTGGTAGCAACGAAGATCAGCTGGCAAAGAACAGTTTGCCCCAAGTCTCTCCGAAGCTCTGCAGTTGGGCCCACCCGGCTCCCATACTGATCTTTATTTCCTGCTTTTGAAGTGCAGCTGCTTTGCACAGCACAGCAATTGTGCGTGTCAGCTGTTGAAGTTACAGGGAGAGTGCAGGATTGCAGGAGGTGAGTAGGAAAGCCTCTGCACATGCGCAAAGTGCGTGTTTGGCGTGTGTGCATGCAAAAAGTATGTGTGCGCACGTGCAAAGCATGCCCACCAAGCCACACCCACCAAACCAGTGGTAAACCACTTTGAAACCCACCACTGCTATGCAGCATTATGGTGGCAAGAAAAGAGAGAAGCAGCTTTAGTTCTTTCCCTGGCATTTTATACAGGTAGTCCTCGAGTTATGACCAGAATTGAACTCAACATTTCTGTGGTTAAGCAAGACAGTTGCTAAATGAATTTTGCCTCCTTTTAGGACTTTTTTTTTTTGCCACACTTATTAAGTGAATCACTGCTGTTGTTATACCACGGTTGTTAAGCAAACGTGGCTTCCCCGTTAACTCTGCTTGTCAGAAGGGACACAAAAGCTGATCACATGACCCCGGGACACCTGCAACCATCATAAATACATGCCAGTTGCCAAGCGCCTGAAATTCAATCATGTGAATGGTCATGTAAAAAATGATCATAATGGTCTGCAATGGTCATGTAAAAAATGTTCATAAATATTTTTTTTCAGTGCCTTTGTAACTTTGAATGATACTAAATGAACAGCTGTAAGTCAAGGACTAGCTGTATTTCCAGAGAAGTATTCTGTAAAGTAAGAAAGTACATAGGGAGGAAAACGTTGGTAGAAATTATATAGTTATATTCTAGGATCCAGGCTGTATTTTATTATTTTGTATTTCACAAAAAGAGACAAACAAGTAAAGGGTTAACATTGTATTTATTCAGAGAAGAAAAAAGAAAAAACAGCTTTTTAGCTAAATTGATTGATTTTTTTCTATTTAAAATTGTATGTACAATTTTAAAGGAAGGCAAAAGAAAACAAATCATTAATCCAGTTAGAACTGTGGGTATTTCTTTTTTAGATTTAAAATACAGGATATTAATTTAAGGGCACAAAACATACAACTATGTCTCAGGAATTTAAATTACCGTGAAACATTTTTTACTGCTTCTGCTCACTGGAAATGTAATTCTGATTATGACAGTCTCATGGCATATGGTTCAACTCAGCCTCAGCATGCTAAAATATGCTTAAATATGCTCTCACTTGCTATTATGTTAAAAGTTCACATTTCGAAGTGCTAAATAAATGTGTTTCCCTTGGTAATTAATGGCTCTGATCTCATTGCCCATAGGTTCATGCCAAAATGAACTGAATTGGAAGGCAACTGCCAAACATTACTTAGAAGCACCCTATTCTACTTTTAAAATATAGGTAACATGTTACTAAAGAAATATGTGGATTAAATTTGAATGGAAGAAAGAAGATATGCTCCTCCTGAGTACAAGGCTCATAAAGCACTAGTTGATATCTACGCACAGTGCAAATACAGAAGATTAAGAACCACCCCTGGGTAGCCATTCCTCACTTCTTTAGTTGTACATGAGAGAATTGTTCAAGAAACTAGGAAAGGCTATAGTTGGAACTGTAGCTGTTGGTCTCCAAAATTATTAGTGACTGCATAAAATCTACTCCTACTCGCTGGCTCCCCATCTTGAGCCACACTGCACCACCAGCTCTACGAAGGCAGGAAGCCTTAGTGAAGGAGTACAACAAAACTATGAGAAACCCTCTTCTTCCTGTGCACGCTGATCTTCCTCATCTATTAATTGGCAGGCTTAAGTCCAGGAAGCCCTCTCTGGCACTCACTGAACAGCTGTCTAACAACTTTGACATCCACACACAGTGGAAAGCCAACTGGGCTGCTAAACACCCAGATACAGACAGTTACACAGAAGATCTTACACAAAAGGTGCCAGGTTTTGAGCTTCCATACCAGCATTAGTCAACTCTGAACAGGATCCGTACCCAACATGGTGTCTGCCAGGACTCATTGTTTAAGTGGGGTCTTATCTCTACCCCTCAGTGTGACTGTGGTGCTCCTCGACAAAATATCCTTCACCTTGTGTCTGAATGTCCATCAAGAGCTTACATCAGCCCAATGTCTGATTTTTTTCAACATAGACCACCTTGTCCTTGAATGGCTAGGTGGGTTGGACATTAACATTTGAACCACTAAAAGTCCACACATTTGCCATACGCTAAATAAATAAATCCAAAATTATTTTCCCTTTGAATCCATTTTCCTGAACTACCATTTGCCTTCCTGTTGTTTCTTTTTTTTTCATTTTCCCACTCCAGAATTTACCTATAATGGATTAGATCATATATAGTATTTAAAACAATACAATTTCAAGGAAAACCAGGCAGTTAGGTAAAGCTTCTTTGCTTTATGAAACATTACCACAAGGTGGAGCCTTATTAGTGTAAATAATTTTACACTAAATATTTTATAAACTTAAATATTTCAGTGCAATAACTACTCTAAAATTGTTATAATTATTGTGGATAAAAGCACATTCAAGAAACTTGCCAACTCTTAAACAATCTTGGCCAAAATCAAAGTTGAAAGACAAAGTCAAGTTGAAAGTCAAAG
The DNA here is from genome assembly GCF_049901715.1 of Pseudonaja textilis. NCBI lineage: Eukaryota > Metazoa > Chordata > Lepidosauria > Squamata > Elapidae > Pseudonaja > Pseudonaja textilis. Next base: position 120,205,864 of record NC_141991.1, on the reverse strand, counting down.
TTACTTAATATTTGGGTGAGAGACTACCAAGAACTACTCAGGTTTGTAAAAATTTTGGCAGGTTGGACTAGGAAGTCAAAAACCTCTCCAGAAGAATACAATGGGAAACTTCTGTTGTACTGTGATTAATACGGACTCTTTTATTAAATGAGTAGGACTTGAGCTTGACTTTAAATTTTTATCTGTTCTTAGCCTTTGTCAGTTCTTTATTAGTCATACTTCCTAATTTGAGGTAGTAAAAAGCAAGCTTTGAGCATATAACTTTCCAAGATCAATGGCCTTTCAAAGGAGGTCAAAAGGTTATGAGCATAAAAGGCTTCATTCTAGAACACAGCTAAGAACTGCTGAATACCTTGTTATGCTATATATATTGCACTCTAAAAAGATGTCAAATTAAAGGATAGGTTTGGCCCATGAAATGCTACCAGTATGCTAACTAACTTGAAGGGAGACCTCCTTTGCATTTAAATTTACCAAAAATTGCAGAACATTGCCTCCAATACTGCTCTCAAAGGTACTAGGATCTAAAGTTAGTTCAATTATCATCATATATTTTTAAAATATATTTTAAGCTGGATTTATTATTTACCTGGCAACACCTCCATAATCAAGGCCTTCTTCCCCACGAAATTTTATCATTAATCTCTTCCATAAGTCTTTCGGTCTCATCTTCATGACTTGTCTATAGGATTCCTGCAATTACATTAGGTAGCTATTAGCCAAATACTTACTATGTTTTCAACTTGAACTAGACTGTATAAAATTTACACTACTGCTTTAATTAGTAAAGTTATATTCTTAATTATCAGATCAATAAAAGAGCCATTAGTGTTCAGAGATGCTGCTTGCATAGGTTTATAAATTCAAGTATAAACAGTAAGTTCTGATCAGTATCTCGTTTACTTAAGGAAAAAAATATCTTTTATATTTTTATAGGAAACCTATACTCTTCTAATATAATTTCCACAATTCCTGAAAAATCCCCAGAAACCACCCTACAAAATTATGTTGTTTGGTCTTATCCATATTTATTCTAATGTATGTCCTGTCAATTGAAGAAAAATCACTGAATTCTGAAAAAGTCTGTAGAGAAAATAAACAAGTTAATTTCAGACTTTACTAGAAGGATGCTGTCTCCATAAGGCCCTACTGAATCTCAAAATACAGGTAGTCCTTGACTCACAGACACAATTGAGCCCAAAAGTTCTGTTGCTAGGTGAGTTTTGCCCCATTTTATGATCTTTCTTAATATTATAATCTGAAAAACAGCTTCTATCCCAGGGCAGTAGCTCTGTTGAATTCTACTGTATAGTGAAATATTATTGCAATATCAGGGGTTTTCAATTCAATATATAGAATGTGAAGGATGTGTGTTTGTGTTTATTTTCATAGTTATAATGTACACTGAAGGGTATTTAATTTTGCTGTATGAGGTGCAATGACAATAAAGTAAACTAAAAAACCTAAACTTTCTTGCCTGGGTTGCTAAGTGAAACACAGCAGTTGTTAAGTTAGTAACATAGCTATTAAGTGAATCTGGCTTCTTTAATGACGTTGCTTGTCAGAGGGTCGCAAAAGGTGATCACATGACTCCAGGACACTGCAACTGTCATAAATACATGCCAATTGCCAATCGTCTGAATTTTGATCACAGGGATGCTGCAATGGTCATAAGTGTGACAATAGTCATATGTCACTTTTTTTCTGTGCCAATTGAACCTTGAATAGTCACTAAAGAAATGGCTGTAAGCCAAGGACTACCTGTATGGTTTGTAGCTCAATAATGCCTTAAGAATTTTCCTCCATTTGTAGTGCAAAATCCCAGATCACCATAATAAGCACTGGCTTTTATTTTAATTCAGCAGTAATTTATAGTTCTCACGTTACCTCAAAAATTTCTTCCCTGGAGACCTCTATACGGCAGTGTCCAGCTTGGGGCTGCTGCTGGGAGAGCTCTTGTCTCAAAATCTTGAGTTTCTGTACTAAATCCCGCTTGTACCTTGGCACAGTAAGACATTCAGCCTCGTCTGAAAGTTGGCACAGAGAAACAACTTGTTGCTGCTGTTGTGGTTGATCTTTAAGTTGATTTTGACGGCTGAAAAGAAACAGAGCGACTTTTGACTTTCTAGATTCCAAGACTTCCAGTGAATCTCATTTCCACAGCCTCCATAAAATGCATGTGAGCTAACATGTGGGAAAATATTCAGTGTGCAATTTTATCAAAATTCTCTGAAGGAGCCTGGAAGAGTACATACTCCTGTTTCTTTTAATACTGAACATTTCAACTCCTTTATTTATAAAGAAAATAAATAGATCACAATATGGACACTGCTCAAAATGTCTCAAATTGACCTATTTTTTTCAAGATTTTCAGGTGTGTCCAAACATAAATAATATAAAAGGAGAATACCATCATACAGTTTAATTGCTTTTCTTGAAAAGTTAATTTACAAAAATGCTTGTAGAGAGTTTGGCTAAGATGATATCGACTGTACCTGAATTTGTCTTAACCACAGGAATGTAGGCAATTTTACAATTGGCACAGATAAATGAATATTTTCACTAGCTATTAAGGAAAATGTTTTAAAACTATGTTCAGACAGTAAGGGATGAAAACATGATATATTCAAGGTAGGACCTTCTGACATTTTTTATAGTTACAAACTCATGCCAAAATCTGCAGCATTTTAAGTAGAAAGAACATTATTTCAGAATAAAAGTTTTGCTAAGAAAAATGTCTAAATCTGATTGTTTAAAAGACTATATGAAATGTCAGATGAAACTGTGAAAGTAATATAGTTCTTAGTAGCCACGATGTGGAGAAACATAATTCATTGCCTCTTCCAATTATTAGCAGAAGCCAATGATAAACAAAGCCAACCATGTCAATCAAATTCATTAATTTTATGAGAAATGAGAGGCAAATATAGATGGAACACAATAATTCTGATAGGTAATAGAACATAAACATGGATTTACTGTTTATCAAAAGGTTGATAAAAAATTCAGTAAAGACTTAAATATACATGTGGATAAGTTCATTCATAGATAAGATGACCCTCAATTTTTAAATATTAAGAAAAATATACCACTCGCAGATAAATCAACACTTGAAATTTAGTGTGTCATAATTTTCACCTGGCTTATCCATTTTTGTGGCATTTGGTTACAAATTCAAAGGTTGGCTCATCTGCGAATGATCTTATCCATTAATATATAATCTTAATTATTATCATATATATTCACAGATAAATCTATCAGTGGATAAACCAAAGCAAATTTTAGGGATGTGTTCAATTAACTGTTAGGTTGAACAAATAATAATAGTGGACATAAATTTTCAAATTTCCAACCTACTGTTTATTTGTAATTAGTTATATAATGTTGTAAGTGCTCACATCTTCATTAGCATCTCAGGATACTTAATAAAATTTAAAGAATATCATGAAGTCAATCTATTGCTCAATAACTCATAATTCATAAAAGTTAATGCCAATTGGTCAAGACTGTGCAATCCTAGTCAGGATTAGATTTCCTCAGACAGAACCATTTGACTACTGATAGCTTGTGATAGGAATGCAAGTCATTTAGTTTTGTTTCTTCTTTTTAACCCTTATCTGGTTAATATAGTTGCATGAATCATATTAGAGCTCTCTTTCTTTAATTCTCAGATTTTTCTGCGTTATGATATGAGAACCCTGCTATAAACTAAGTAATCACTGATTAATGGAATAAGAATGTTTAGATAGTATCATAAGGGATGAAAGCATCTTGTTCGTTACAAAGAGATGGCTGTTGCTCTTATAATTGACATTTTCAGTACCAGGCATTGACCATGGCAGCCAAGATGTCTTGTTTACTGTCAACAGACGTTTGCCAACCATGCTTACTAATATCAAAAACCACTGTTGCCAACCTGGATACAAAGCAGCAGCCAACATAAACCAGAAGCAGCCAGGTCAAGACATCATCAACAAATGCTTTCTTCCCCTGGTTGTCGGTTTCTGCCAAGTAATAAAATTGTGGCTGCTGTTTTTAAACTTCATGCTGGCAGACAGAATTTTCTGTTCTTCCAGCCACAACTTTTCTGCTGTCAGCAGTCATAATAAGCAATTCTATTTTACCTTCAGTTTAAGAATAAGATTATGTATAAGCTTATCTGCTTTAATGGAATGGCAGAATAACAAAATGAAGCATTTCTCAGGAACAGGTAGACTTTCAACTAGATTTTTTAAAAATGAGCTTTTTTATGTTCTCGGGAGTCAATATATTTAGGTTATCAAAGGTAGAAATTAAAGGAATAAATTAAAGGTAGCAAATGTGGTATGTCAAATGCTCCAGTCTTTTGGAAGAGTGTTCCCACTCCAGGAATCATTTAGCCTGCCTTTAAAAATCTGGATTTTTATTTATTTATCTTTATCCCACCTTTATAAGTAACTCACTGTGGCAAACATACCTAATAATACTATATTTTTAATTTAATTTTATTTTATTGTTTTATCTTATTTTATTATTTTATATTGATTTCGTTTCAAAACAACTCTGGGTGGCTTACAGCATTAAAATCATAAAAGATAAATATGTTTAAAGCAATAAAAATAGAATTACAATCACAGGTAAAATGATACTTAAAAGATGGGTCAGGAACCAGGATGTGAGTGTGTAGGTGGGGTTGTCTCTTATTTCACAACCACCTTCACTGTGATGTTCCCCCCAAAGGGTTCCAAGCCATCTGGCAGTGCCAGGTCTTCAGGCTCTTGCAGAAGGTCGGAAGAATAAGAGCCAATATCACCTCAGGGAATAAGATGTTCCAAAGGGCAGGAGCCACAGCAGAGAAGGCCCTTCTCCTGTACCCTGTCTGCTGAAATTATTTGACTGACTTTCTCCACAACAACAACCTTGTGAAGTGAGTTGGTCTGAGAGAATGACTGGTCCAAAGTCATCCACATTGCTTTCATGCCTAAGGCAGGACTAGAACTCCCAGGCTCCTGGTTTCTAGCCAGATGCATTAAATGCCAAACCAAATAGGCTCTCCAGTTGAGTTTGGGAATGGATTACCTATTGGGTGAGACACTCGTAACTGGTTTTCAATATACAGAAACAACTAACTTGTTTTCTTTAGTGCAAACACGAGAAGAAAATATCTTCATTTATCCTATGTCGTATATCATAAAGAAACAAATGCTGTATAAAATTAATCAGATACTATACTTTTGCTGATGACACTGCTAGCTGAATTTCTGAAATCCTTTCATAATGAAAGACAGATGCATAAAGGAAAAAATAAAGTATGCATAAAGGAAAAAATAAAGTATGAAGTGCAAAAAAAAAACCACCTGTGATTTTAGAACCTGACAAATAGAATGTTTTTTCTGTTGCAAGAAGCCTATTTTGTTAAACCTTTTTGTTAGCCTACATGAAACACAAATTATATTCTATACTGATCGTTAGCCAAAAAATGCCTATTTTTAAGTCTTTGGAAAGTGCTTGGCATTTGCTCCAGATAGAAATCTGCTGTAATACCATGTTGGTCAGTAAATAGATAAACCAGATTTGAACAGCTACGCAAAGCAAAAGATTGTCTAAAAAATTGTAATTACATTTTAAAACAGGTATATAAAAATCAAACATTTTTAGATAATTTGTAACCTGCTTTGGGTTCATCGAACTAAGAAAGTTATCTTCCAGAGTCCTATTCCCAAATATTGTTCTGTGAAAAACAGTTTTAACACTTTTTTAAAAAGAGACTCAAGTGAACACGCAACTATTAGCCACATCTGCAGAATGAAGCTGGCAAAGCAGAAACCAGCAGTTCCCAGACCTCAGTATAGATCATACAGAGTATTTTCCAAGGCCATCAAGAGAATGGATAGCTATTTATTGACTTGGAAAGACAGGAGGAAAAAGCCTTGAATTTAAACCCTGAACTTATATAAGGAGTTTAATTTCAATGTATTGAAGTGGATAAATCTTCCACCAGTATACTGTTTTATTCTTATCTGCAATAAACAGATTAATAAAGCTAAGTCATACCTTTGAGGCTTTTGTTAAGAAAAAAAGTAAAGAAAGATAGTTTCTGAATTGGGTGTTAAATACCTAATAAGTTAAAATTTAAAGTTGGGATATAAAGGTATTAGAGTTCAGAAACTATATTCTAGGAAGATCTGAAATGATAAATAATTGTGTCTAGACAATAGCAAATTCTGCTCAAATTTTGCTCTTGGGAAGAATAGAAGTATTAAATGCAGGTGCAAAACTGGAAAATTTCTGGTGCAGAAAAAAAAACAATTTTTTGTATTAGAAATGCTTCCTTAGGTCCCTCTGTTTCAACTCCACCAACAGAAAAACACTCTTAGAGTTTAATTTAAAACTACGTAAGATGTTAATTTCCTTAGAAAGCATGTAATCAGATATTCCTGAAAAATCCCCATCTAGATTAATTACCCATGAAAATATAAATCATACTTTACTACCAGAGAGCCAATTTCAATCAGCATAGAGAAATTTTCTCATATTATATATAAATTAGTATTCTATACTTTAAGCCAAGTACCAATCTTCCAAAATTGAGAATGACACTGAATCTCATTTTTTCCTTTTCTCCTTTCTTTCTATTCTTTCTATGCTTCGTATATCTTAGGTTTTTCTATTTTAATTTGGACAGATACAAAAGAAATTAAGGAGAAACCTGGTTGTCAGAAACAGAAGAAATGCAGAACATGGTTTTTTTCATAGCATTAAAAATAAAATATAACCAATGATTAACAAAAATGGTAACATTCCTAACACCCCTTTACAAATCAGTGACTTATCAAACAGAACACAATTTCAACGTGCTCTTTTCTAGAGCATTAGCCTCCATGACACAAGCTAATCCATGCCTACAGCAGATCAAACATTCTGCTATAGATTAGGTTAATCTAAAATGCACGTGTAGAAATTAAGAGGCATAAGAGATATTCCTGGAAAACTACCTTAAATGCTCTAAATGTTATTAGCCACATATTGGTGACATCAGTGACATTAACTCACTTTAGAACCAGGTGCAAGTTAGCTGATAGTCGTGGATCTGTAAACTGTGTGGTCCTGTTGTTATGATCAACAAAATAAACTCTGCCTGTGGCTGTGTTTCGGATTTCCCATCCAGGAGGCAAAGGCCCAAGTTCTTCACAATTGATGTTGCTAAGATCCCTGCAAAAAAACAAATAGAAACGAGGAATATCTCAGCATAGGGCTTCTGAGCCAAACAGGCAGAAATGTAACATAACTATTCCATGAAGTCTGTGCATATGCATTGTTTCAGAAACATTATCTCTTCAGTTGAAATCTCTAGTCCCTGGGAGTAAGTCCACAAAAGTAAAAGAAAAAAACATACTCTTTAGAAAGACACTGCACTGCACGTGCCTTGGAAACGCTGTTATCACACAAAAGCTATACTGCTTTTTTAAAATAAATAAATTAATATTCCTTTAATCAGCATAATTCCTACTAGAAATATGTAAGTATTTAAAAGCCACCCTTACTATAGGGGTTTAACACTGATTTTATCTTTAGTCATGATTTTAACAAGTCTTTTTAATTTTTTAAGGATATTTGAAATGATTTTTCTAAAGTTGAAAACAGACCTTATTTTCTATAGAGTTTATATAAGCTTGCAGTGTACCACAGGTGACTTTAACCCACCATGTAGACTAACCATGAGAAAGAATGACAAGCCCTAGATCAGGGGTGTCAAACTTGATTTCATTAAGGGCCACATCAGGTTGTGTTTAACCTCGGAGGGCTGAGTGGGCGTGGCCAGGGTAGCATGGCCAACTCAACGTCTTGCAGTCCTCTGCCAGTGAAAAGGCAGAGGCACTGAGGACCAGTCCTTTGCTGTTTCCAGGGCAGCCCTGTGGGTCAGATTTAAGCACCCTGTGGGCAGGATCCGGTCTGCGGGCCTTGAGTTTGACACTCCTGCCCTAAATGAATACAAGTTTTCTCAATACAGTATGATTAATACCTTTTAATGTTTGTAAAAGAAGCCTTCCATTTACTTATTATTTCTATATCCTGCACTGTACATGTTTCACCTCCCACCCCCAGAACAATTATGTGAGGCAGGATAGATTAGACAACAGGAAGTAATCCAAGATTACACAGTACATTTCATAACTCCATAGGGACCTGAATATGGGTCTCCACAGTCCCAGCACAGTGCTTTAACTATTACATCATTTACCAAGTTTTATACTTTAAAAGTTATTAAGTGGAAGTCTGTTTTGAGTGATAAGATCATCTTCAGTTCCCAAGACCTCACAGGTGTCCATGTACCCCAAGAGCTGCTTCAGAGATTTCTCTGAATGTTAAGATTTCTCTGAATGTAAAGAGCAGGGTGCAGTGCCTCTCTCTTAAATCCACTAACAAAAGCCATTTACGTTAGCAAAAAATCTTTACTGATTTGACTTTCTTTGGAAAGAAACTTGGAGGCAAGTAAGTAATAAACTTAGCTTTAATTAATTTCATTTCTGATCAAAGAAATATCTTATTCAAACCCCTTCAGATGTTTGTGAATGTATTAGACATGTAACACATTCTTTTTCAGACACAAGTGTTCAGACCAAGCTACTCTTTTTAAATTGAGATTGAGATTTTTAGGAATGCATTGTTTTCTGAACCATGTTCTCAATTTGAGTGTCTACAGAATCACACAACAACGCACACCATTCTGTCACTGGGCAAGGGTGCAATTATTAGAAATGTGTGTGCTGTTTTGCATTTTATTTGTAAGGGGGCTTTACTTAATTTCCAGCACCAATGAAGATACATTATTTTCTTACCGAGGTACACGGGGATCGTGCCATGTGCTTACACCAGTTTGAGTATGTAGGAAATACACCTGCCCTTGCTGAGTTGTCCTTTGCTCTGTTTGGGAAATGATCAATGCAAAAATAAATCAGGAAGTTCAAATTATTGTTTCCTTTTCTAAAGAACATTCCCTGGATCTCCAATTATCATTGACATTATAGACATAAATATTATAATCTATGTAACTTCCCCTCATAATGCTCCATTTTGGTCTTTCTAGAACAGCTATTAAGGGTTCCAGATCTGGACTACTTTGATCAGTTTGTCTAAGCAAGACTGGGGTAATTTTTTCATACAATACATTTGCCTAACCTTTATTCTGTTTCTATGTTATATTTTTAACTGCTGTTAACCTTCCCAGAGCCAGAACAGTCTCCCTTGAGACTTGCCTGTCTGTCACGGGATGAAGACATTTGCAAGGGTGGGGGAGAAGAAAAGAAAAATATTTTTTGGGAAAGAGCCTTTTAAAGCTCTTCTCCCATGCAGCCACAGTGAATTTTATTCCACTGAAGTGACTGGAAAGATACTGAACAAGTAAGCACACAAAACAAAATGGGGAAATAAAGAGTCTCCAATATCTGTAATAACTTAAGTATTTGAATGCACAATACAAGGAGTCCTCGACTTACAACCATTTATTTAGTGACCGTTTAAAGTTACAATGCCAATGAAAAAAAGTGACTTGGAGGTATCCGGAGAAGGAATTTGTGAGATAGCATGAGGATTATAAATTATTGCAGAATTAAAATAAAAGACAGTGCCTATTATTATGGTGATTATAGTGATCTGAGATTTTGCACTACAAATGGAGGAAAATTCTCAGGCGCTGCTGAGTTACAATGCATACAGGTAGTCCCTGACTTACAACCATTTGTTTAGTGTCCATTCAAAATTACAAAAGCATTGAAAAAAGCGACGTATGACCCGTTTTCACACTTACGACCAATGCACATCTCCATGGTCACATGATCAAAATTTGAACCCTTGGCAACTGGCTCGTATTTATGACCGCTGCAGTATTCCAGGGTCATGTGATCATCTTTTGCAACCTTCTGATAAGCAAAGTCAATGGAGTAGCCAGAGTCACTTATCGACCATGTTACTAACGATTGCAGTGATTAATTTAACAACTTAGAAAGGTTGCAAAATGGGGCAAAAATAGCTTAACAATTGTCTTGCTAACAATGGAAATTTTGGGCTCAATTGTGGTTGCAATTCAAGGACTACCTGTACTTTTCTATATTGAGATGTGAATCTGAGTTAACTTTAACAGGAATTTCTCATATGCAGGTTTCAGTAATACATTGTTCATCCTTGTTCAAAGCAACAATGCATTTCTGTACAAGATAAAAGAACAAATCCTGAAATTACAAATATCCCCAGCTCAGAACTGCTAGTGTGTTCTATATATGTTAACAGATTCTGCAGACGGAATACAGAAATGGTACATATTGGGTGAGTCTGCATGCATATGGACAGCTCAATGCCAGCTAGATCAATACAAATTTCCAAGTAAATCGTAAGAATTTGGTGTGGGGGGAGAGACTTCGTTTCATTCTCTTCCCTTAAAAAGCATCATATATGCACAAATGCAAATAAATACATGTCAATAAATGTTACAAACATTATTTAAATTTGATCGAAGAATCCCAATGCTCTGATGATCAATTAAAAACTTTCTGCTATGTCAATGAAGACTCTCACTCATCCAGGCAAAAATGTCAGAAGGTTGAATAATGATGCAACCTTCTGACAACTTTCTGGTACAGATTTTAAGATCTCAGAACTGGCTATTTTAAATACAATAGCATATTTTTTAAAAAATTCTGTAATACAAACACTTAATACAATATATTCTATAATACAAAAATTCAGAGTGTCTAAGGAAAAATGCTAGAATAATAAAAGCTGAGTTCTGGTAGAATTGTGATATCTGAACCAGAGGAAATACATGTATGAGTGTGTGTGTGCATGCTCGCTCTCTCTCTCTCTCTCTCTCTCTCACACACACACACACACACACACACACACTTATTAAATGTATACCCTGCTACAATCAAATGGCGTTCAGTAGTTTACATGATATATAACAAAATAATATAGCAGGATCCAATCTGGGTCAGTGAGAAGGGCCAGAGATTCTATCTTCCGAGCTTTCGGACTCATAGTGGAGTCCATCTTCAGGGAATTTCTCTCTCTCTCTCTCTCTCTCTCTCTCGAACGAGTCCAGAACGAGTCCAAAGCTCAAAAGACAGAACTTCTGGTCCCGGTGACTGACCCAGATTGGATCCTGAAACATTATCCTGGGACAAGTATATTCATCTCCAAAATTAATATATCTGCATGACTATTAAAAATAACAATAGCACAACCCCTTGGACAGACACCACGCATACAAAACAAATGAAAACAGAAAAAGAGTAAAGGAGTTGGTATAGATATATGCATTTTGAAATAGAGAATACATAACATTAGTGACTTGTCTAAAGCAGTTACAGATTTCTAAATTTTTAAAAACAATGTATCTAATGTGTCCATATTCACAAAAGGCAAATATACCCTCACTGGTCTTTGCAATGCCATATAATATACCTCATTAAAAAATCCCTCATTAAAGTTCACTTCACCTAATGGTACTGATTCAAAATTAGCCATTTTTATGACCACACTGGGTTGTAATGTAAGAGTTTTATGGAGAGGAAAATGTCACTGATTAAAATATTTATTAACCACAAAGTCCCAGCATCTCCTTAGTGTTGCACAATTGCTAAATCATCATAGTTAGCACCAGCACCATACTTCAATTTAAAAAATAGATACTTACAGAGATTTATAAAAGACAAGAAGATAGTTATACAATTTCAGGAACACATACCATATCCCTCAGGTAGATCTGGAGGAGTATGCAGGTGGGTCCTGCTCATGTAATTCCTATGCCTCTGAGATCTAACTCTCCTTTCCGCTAGCCTGGGGTCAAATGACTGTCCACATGTTGCACCATTTATTACTGTAAGAGGTGTGTTCTCATCCACAAAGCAACTCAGAGGTCTACCAGGACTGGAATATTCCGATGCTGGCCTATTGAAAAACAACAATATTTGTTTCTTCTATTAAAAGGGAATTGCAGTCTAAAATTAGAGTTTTAAGTAATGTGTCAAGAAATACTAGTTTCAAAACACATTGCTAGAAAACCACATTCTAATAAATAAATAAAATTTAATGGATTAAAAGGTAAGCTGCACAAGATGGCTGGACGCTGGAGTAAAAAAGAGCACAAGTGTTGAGGACATTCTCTTGGATTATGGCATAGCAAATTCTTGATAAATTCAGCACTGCCATCAAATGAATTATCATGTGACAAATAGATTTTTCTTTAAGCATCTACCACCAATATCCAAACAGTTTTTTCATATGAATATGAACAGATTAGTAGATGGGTATAAAACATTCATATGTCCCTTCAATGATCTGGCTGCAACGTTTTACACCAGAAGCAGTTTCCAGTTCAGCTCCCAGGGTGATTCTGTGTAAAGCATATTTCCAGTAATCCAGCCCTAAAATTGTCACCACAAGGATTGCTGAGGCCAGATTAGCCCTGACAAGGAATGGTTACAGCTGGCAGTTAGAAAAAAGTTCTCCTTGCCACAGAGACCACTAATGCCTCCTTTGATAGTAAGAATTCTAAAACCATCCCCACACTGGGAAATGTTCACACTGTTTGCATTGTACTAAAGATGGAATGAAGGAGACTTGGGGGGAAGGGAGATGAGAAATCTGATTTCCTACCTATTCGCAATAACACATAAAGTTGCCAACTTTACAACCAATCATAGAAGAATCAGGAAAATCCTGGTGCATTTGTACTGGTGCACAAGTGTCACCATCTTCCACTCAACTGGAAGCGAAATAGGAATAATTTCTTTAATGCATTGTCCAAAACTGTTCCCCTTGTTTCTCCCTTTCCTAGAAAGGATATATAAACTAGTAACAAACTTTGAATTAATTTAACCAAAACCAGAGTTCTGTTAAAAAAGGGTTTATCTGTATATATAAATATGACCCCTTTATTCCTGCTGATTTTATTACTTATTATTGAATATTAAATAAATAAATAATAAGGACTTAAGGAAAACTTAACAAAACAGGGATAAGCAACTCTTTTGAGGCATATGCAGAAGTTTGAGATGTTAAATATTCTAGCAAAATGTTTGTTGCAGAGGGGAATTCAAAAAAGAAAAACCCTCTCATTTAACTGAAAACTAATCTGGATGCTCTGCTCTCAAGATTCCATGAAAAGATTCTCATGAGCAAATATGTTCTATATTTTTGTACAGTAATGTAATGTATATTAAATATGTGAGAAAAAGTTTAATTTGGGAGGAAAGGACACAGTATGGCACATCAACTTAGAATTGGATAATTCCTAGCATTAACAACCATTAGAGTTGTAGGCACACCATACCTTTAGCTCTTTAAAAGAATGCTTACCGTGTTGGTCTCTCCCACTGTGTGGTTCGTGTGATGTGATTCAAATACTGAATTCTTCCAGAAGCTGTCCTCCTTTCTTCCCAGCTAAATATTTTTGTATTGAAAGAAAAGTGTACATTACAAGAAGTTTGATTTTAAAATGTTTGAGCTCATAAAGTTATTTATTAAATAGGTTTATGTGTAATACATTTTAAACTAGCATTCTTTCATTTTTGTTATCACTGCAAATATTAAGTACAAATGAAATCAATGTTTGGCACATGCAATATATTATTTTATTCCAACTGTCAAAAAAAAAATAACTTACCCATCAGGTAAATCATTGTCAAATAATCTACTGCAATCAACAACTTGCCCTCCTGTACCTATCCGGTCTCTGGACTGAAGACTTACTATCAAAAAACAAAAATTAAAATTAGAACATTATTATGGAATATCTTGCACAAATCTTTTTGATTCAGTGATATATGCATTTGGAATTTTGAAAATATGTAGGATGCTCTTATCTTTTCACTAAACTCCCTGAAGATTTCTCCAAGGTAGTGCAAAGCAGTTTGATGAGATTCCAAAATGCAAGTAATCTGACCCTGGAAATTTTAGCTCAGTAAACAGGTATTCCTATAACCATGTCTCTATAACCTCAAGCTACAATCTTATACTTTCACTCTGTTCCTCATAGTTGCCTAGAAGAACACAAAACATACTTTTGTTAGAAAAGATTACTTAATACAAAGATTTCTAACAGTATATTAATGGATGATTTATTTGGAATGTGGATCTTGTTAATTCTGAAATATCTAGCAACTTCCAATATCAATATTATAATGTTACTATTCCATATTCTTTTGGGAGAAACAATGACATAGTAATTCCATTTCTACCTAAAAGAAGTAACTCCAAAATGTGATTCTGAGGGAATATGTCAATGTTATATGATCCTGCAAGATTTTGGTTGTCTCCATGGTTCTGAAAGACCAAAAATAAATTGGAAAAGGCAATAGGGAGGTGCAATGAAGCAACACCTTTTTGCTGATAACATCCCATTCTCTTCCTCAAATTCATATGAGGGATAATGAAACTATATCAAGAATAATAATAAACTGAATAAGGGCCAATAAGCAGCAACTTGGTCCTGGCAAAACTGAGTGCCTGAGAACCAACAGATGCTTTGTTTCTTCACAGAATCTCCTTTAAGGACCATGTAAATAAGTGGTGACCAGAAAGAGAGAGAGCTTTCTCAATTAACATGCCACGGTTGTAGAATTGCCTCCTCAAAGAAACTTGCCTAGTGACATTCTTATGGTTTGGCCTGGTCAGATATTTTGTTATCACATTATTTTTAACATGTCAGTCTTCTTCTTTATTTGCTGTTTTTTTCCTGTATGCTACACCTATTTTTATGTTATTTCCTCCTATTTCCACCACTAAAAGCTTTGCTTAAAGCTGACATATAAATCTTGCTAGTAAAGATAAGTCTTTGGGAAATTTAATTCACTAAATGTGTGGAAAATATAGACCATAAATATGATTACCACTTGCCTTATCATTTAGCATAAGTCAATTGCTAAGAATTGGATACTTCTGTGTAAAAGGCATCTCCATATCAGGGATTTAATTTATCCTATAATATTATGATCTGGTTTTTCACTCATTTTTAAAAAATGTTGATTTACAATTTTTATTTGCTTGCATTTTGGAAGATGTAACAAGTCTTAACAGTGGCATATATGACACAGTGCTATTGCAAAAATAGTTTAAATCTATATGAACAATTCCCATTTCACACCTGCATTAAAAAGACAATCTTTAGTGCTAACATTTCTTACATACAAGGATTTTTCACAAATAAAATAAAATGATAATTCTGTGCCTAAAGTGTTGCAAATAATACAACAAAGGCTGTCTGTGTAAACCTAAGTAGTTCTGTTTACTTTATAAAGAGGCCAGTCAAGAATGAAACTGAACACATGACTTATTTGTGGTTTCTGTGGCATTAAGATTAATGGGCTTTTCCTAATCCTGTTTAGATTGGAACTGAAAGCTCAAGTCTAGACCAAAACGAGCATCAACCAGGCGAAAGATAACAGAGGCTGGGCCCCATTGATCCCAAAGGAATGCTGGTGTTCTGAAGGTAGGGCACCATCTGTAAACAGATCCTTATAATTCCACCTGCTGGGATCAGCATTTTCAGAAAAAAAAAATCCAACAACAACAACAACTTGGAAGCAAGAATAGAATCTATAAATCAAATGTCTAAATCAAATTCTCAGTAGAGGCAATCTACTCTTCCTCCAACTTTTTAAATTTGTTAAATCATAGACAGCCATTCAGCGGAATGGATTCTTAAATGTTAGTACTGTAAGCAATGTTAAACTGAATGATAAGGTTCAATTTCATCTACAGAGCCTACTACCATTTACATAATAAGATGTTTGGAATGGATATAATATTGAAACACATAACTTGCAGCACAGGTGTGAGATCAATCAAATTATATTTCAAAAGACCATCACAACACAAAGTTGCTTGTCAATTTCCCTTCTCACACTCCCTACTCTTGAAAAACAAATTCATAGGGTTAACAAACATATTAACAGGATTGATCGAACCATAGCTAAAGCAATATATTAAACATTAACTTCAATAAGAGAAAATAAAGCAGTACATAACACGTAAACTTAGTTGGCTTTAAGCATGTCAGTTAAACAGTATCTGACTGTCACTGTTAAAAATCTATATAAATTATATATATTTTCCAAAGCTTAAACAGAAATGGTAAGCGGTGTGCAATTATTAACAAGGAAGAAAAAAATGAATTCCAAGTAATGTTGATAAGCAGAAATAAAAATGTTTCATGCAATGGTTTCTCTTTACAATCAAAATTGAAATCCAATCACCCAGCAAAGCTCCAGAGGGGAGAACGCTTTCATTCTGCCTATGCTTTAATCTCCCCAAATTTTCTTCAGACAATAGGGAATCCTCATGAGCCACATGGGAGAAGGCAAAGAGGAGGGGAGGTGCATACAAAAGAGAAAATGGAAATAAAATGCCATTCATTTTTATTCATAAAAAACATTTGCTGGATCAAAGGGTTTTTATGGACAATCTGTTTCACCTAATGTACTCTGTACCATTCCTCTTCCACGTTTTTACAGGGACCTCTTCCAAAAGACTATACTGCATTACCTGTTATGTGTTATTCTTAGGAAGGAATCTGTACCACAGAAGCCTCCCAAAACTTCTTTGCCAATAGAATGAAGAATTATTGTAGCTTTAGGTGGCGCTTTCTGTCAAACCTACATAGAGCTATAGCAAAATAATGCCGTTCTGACTCAAAAGAAGACTTAAATAACAGAAGATCATACTTGCATTCCTTTTTTTTCTATTTCCACCCTGGTGTTTGAAATACATATTTAAATTTGGTCTAGTGTGTTCTAGTAGTTAAGGTCCTGGCTTGGAAACAAAAAGACTGTGACCCAAAGATGCTTTCGAAAGTTTAGTTGCCTTTTGAAAAAAAACCCTTTGGGACAATCATGACCTGGATAACTAAGAATCCCCACAGACAAGAAACTGTGAGTTCTAATCCTGCCTTCCCATGAAAGCCAGTTGGGTGACCTTGAGCCATCTCTCTCTCTCTCAACCCAACTCACTTCACAGCATTGTCGTTGTGTGGAAAACAGGAGAAGAAACAAGCATTTTCACCACCTTGTGTTATTTATAAAAAAAATCAAGGCAGGTTAAAAATTAAGCAAACTAATTAAAATCATTACTTACCTACTATCTGTCCTCTAACTGTATCATTGTCATTTGGCCCAAGTTTGCATAGATCTAATCTCTGATCTATACAAAAACAAACAAGGAGATATGCCTTATTTCTATGTAATGATTATGTAGGGTATAATTTCTATGACAAAATATATATTGCTGAATTAAACATTTCTAATTTCAAAAGAAGACGAAAAGCATACTGGTCTTCACCATCCCCAAAGCCACTTTGGTCTAGTAGTTAAAGTACCAGGCTAAAACGTCAAAGGCTGTGAGTTCAAATCCTGCCTTAGACATGAAAGCCGGCTGGGCCAGTCACTCTCTCTCAGCTCAACCCACCTCGCACAAGTTTTGTTGTTGTGGTGAAAAATATAGGAGGACAAAGTTGTGGTGGATATGTTCACCACCTTATTTGTAAAAATAATAAAGGCAGGATACAAATAAATAAATTATAATTTCCATAGAATTAACTTTAAAGTCACTCTAAAAAGCTTACCCCAAAATACCAAAGCACTTTTGTTCTGCCTACTTACAACCAGTGTCTTTGAGGCGGTTGATAGCATTAGAAAGAAGTCTCACACAACCCAGAAAACCAGCTCCCTGTTTTTTATGGATTTTCTTGTGGTTCCATACACTGATTGTTATAGAGTCAGACTTTCCAATGTATCTAAGTGGGGAAAAAAAGGAATCAGCAATAAAACATATGTTGACTGCATACCACTAATAGTCTATAAAGCACAATTTTTGACTGCAAAATATTTTTAAAACTTCATAATATAATATAAAAATGGTTATTTTTATTTTATGCTGAAGAAGTCAAATGCATTATACACAGATGTGTCTCCATCATAATTTATTCATTAAAAGATTCTACTTGAACAAATGTCAAAGGAGCTTTTTAAAAATATCTTACGTAAATCATATATTGCTCACTTCCTTTGGCCAGACAGTCACAGTATGTCAAACAGAAAAAATGGTATGTTGTTGAGTGTTTAATTTGGAGGACGAGTTGTAACAGTTAAGAATTATGTTTCTCTCTGGGAGATGTTTTTAGTAAGCCTCTTCCATTACATGCATTCTGTCATGGTACAAACATCTAAGTGTTCAATTTACTAAAACATCCTTCTGCACTCACTCGTTTAAATTGGTTATTCACTCACAACACACATACCCTAGAATTGCAATGCATCAAAACACATGTGGTCCTTGACTTACAACAGTTCATTTAGTGGCTGTTTAAAGTTACAACGGCACTGAAAAATGCGACTTATGACCATTTTCATAGTTACAACCTTTGCAGCATCCCCATGGTCATGTGGTCAAAATTCAGATGGTTTTGACAACTGGTTCATATTTATTCCAAGGTCATGTGATCATCTTTTGATACCTTCTCACAAGCAAAATCAATAGGGAAGCCAGATTCACTTAACAACCAGGTTACCAACATACCAACTGCAGTGATTTACTTAACAACTGAAGCAAGAATAGTTGTAAAATGGGAAAAGCTCACTTAACAAATGTCTCACTTAACAACAAAAGTTTGGGGCTCAATTGTGGTTGTAAGTTGAGGACGACTTGTATAAATGCTCTCATAATTTACAAATCAATCACCAATTATTTTGTGGTGTCAGCAACCAGAGAAGAACTATTTATTAATGTCACATGTAGTGTGCATTTTTGCCCATGTTCCAAGAAAATCACTCTACATTTGTATACAGATAGTCCACTCAAAATTATGACAGCTTAGAAAGTGTGCTTTAGATTCCATAAAGCACCTCCGGCCATTGTAAAATGTCATAGTACACCTCCTCACAGCCACGTAATTCACACTCATGACTAATTGTCAAGTGCCCTGTGATCACATGATTGCCATTTGGGATCTTTTTCACCAGTTTCCCCAGAAATTCACTGGGGAAGCTGGTAGGGAAGATTATAAGCTGCCATCACTTACCAAAGGATTCCCCCTTCTCTCCATGCACCGGGAAGAGGAGGGATGGAAATCCTTTTATCAGGTTATAGAAACGAATCTCACATCTTTAGGATCTCTATGGGTTTCTCCAACCCAGTGCAGGAGTTCCCTTCTACACATGGAGAAGAGAAGAACTTCTGAGATGGGGTGAAGAAAGCATGAAGATTTTTAATACTTTTAAACAGTGGTCCCCAACCTTTCCAGTTTGGTGGATCGGTGGGGGGCAGGAAGAGGGGATGTTTCTGTGCGAGTGGTGAGCGCACACATGAGCATGCACAGCTCCATTTGGGCACGTCACTCACACAAATAAAGCAGAAGCAGAAGTGCGGCCATCCTCCACTCACACAAGATGGAGCTGTGAGTGTGCTCTTGCCTGCTGCTTCCAAAGCCCGGTTCTGAACGGGCTGCAGCTTGGGGGTTGGGGAGCCCTATAATAGGATGCCAGGGTAGAAATATATTAATTTATTTAGGAAAACTTATTTTTTTTTAATATTGCTGTTGAAAGTTGCCTGATATGATTATTTTAGTCTTTTAAGTTAGAGCTTTCAGAATTATTTCAAGAGCTACTAGTGCCCAACTTCATTTTCTTAGGTGCTATGTATAAACTTACGATATATCAATTAATATAGGTAATGATATACTGATATCATTAGAAGTAAACATACTGGAATAATAACTGGCTTCTGAAACAACCAACCTTAGTTAAAGGAAGAATGCTATATCTATGGCACTAAAATTGTACTACAAGTCCCATAATCACTTGAGGAGTTGGTGTGAATTTGGAATCCAATCTATCTGATAATCCAGGTATCTCCACTCCTCGTCCAGAATCTGTATTTTGTCTCTATTTCTCAGCTGTCACAAAAAATAGACACACCTGTTTTCTCAGGTAAACACTTTGATTTTATACAAAAAAGCAGTATTTAAGAATTAGTATCTATGTGGTTGTTAAGAGTTGACACAAGTGTAATGACACGTAACAAATCAATCAACCAACCCTATGTTTTAGCAATGAAAGACCAGCTACTTTATATAAACAAACCAGACAGCTAGCATAGGCCTGCCTTACTTTTCAGAGTAATTCTTAGCAAAGACTCCCTGGTTTAATATATTTTAATTTTTTAGCAATTACCCAGCTTAAAGTTTGATCATATTAGATACTCTGTATTGACACGTACAAGTCATAATGCTGATTCCACTTTGGATCAAGGGTATTCTTCACAGTATCAGTAGAATGGCACTGGCCAGATCCGTCCACCACCACTTTAGCAAATGGATCAGGAAGCCCTGTCAGAAAATACATAATACAATGAGGATGCTGCTAATTGATATTATTTTCTATGTGATGGTCCATTAGAAAGCATCTACATTTTATAATCCAATGAACAAAGGAATCTCATCATGCTATCAATCTGGTTTTGAGAAAATGTTGTACTCAACTAGATTAATAGTACCAATCCTTTGTGTAAAAGTAGAATTTTATATAAAGAACACATTCTACTAGGAATTCCATAATTTATTTATTTGTTTGTTCATTGCAAGATACAATCTATACTGAATTTATGTGAATATATAACATTGTTTCAAGACACTTCAGGCTACCATTGTAAATGATAACGTTCTAATGTTTTCAAGAATACAAAGATTCAAAGTCAAGATATAGCACTGAAGCCAGGTGTTTTAATACACAGCCAACATGTTTTCAACAGTTCCTGAAAGCACTGCCTGGTTTCAGCACTTCATTGGATTGAGGAAAACCAGTGCCACCCATTTTTAGTAATGAATGCCACCCATCATTTGTAAGTATGAGTTCTGACTTAAATACAAATTTGGGTTAAAGACAGATTTAGGGAACATAACTCATTTTTAATCCAGGGACTGCCTGTACTTCTGAAGCATTTCATTGTAAAGGTAGAGATGAAAAGATAATCATTATGAAACTCACACAGCTATTTATAAATATTCTGTAACACAAATGAAACATCAGCAGGTGGTAGCATCTGGTTGACCTTGACTGGGCTTAGAAAATTAACTAGGTCATGCTGATTATAGCAGAAGTTGGATGGGAGACCAACAGGTAATTGCAATAGATAAGCTGAGTTCCAAAGTTGAAAAACATTCCATAAGACTATCATGGCAAACCACATCCACACTAATGCCAAGAAAATTGCATGGATGTGTTCATGAAGTCACCAGTAGTGGTACTTGACTGAAATGAGCTTGACTTTAGCAGCACTCATAGTCAAAGCAATTCTTTAATAAACAACAAATTTAGCCAAAAGAAACCAGTGTAAAGTATTTGGTGGCAGCAACTCTTTCTAACTGCTCTTATGCTAAATTTTCATGCTATTTTTAAAATTCAAGGGACTTTTGGGATGCCCTAAAAAGTTAATGCTATGAAATGGATTTTGATCTTGAATTTTAGTTCTTATTAAAGCATATTATAATACCAATCCATTTTTAGATTTTAATGTCACAATAAATTGGCATTAATGACATTACAGAATTACAATTCTTAGCATCTCTCGCAAACAAGACGTCGAGAGATGATGGTATCATGACTGCTACTCTTATTGAGAAATGTACACAAATTAAAACATTACAACGTGCCTCTTTTATTCAATTTTCAAATTTAGGTACCACTTATCTCACTCTTAAAGAGTTACTCTCGATGGTTTACAAATTAACTATAATTTATAAATATTTAATAAATATAAATATATTTTAAAATTAGAATATAGTCATAAGGGGAAAAGAATAATATTTTTCTTATTCCCACCTTTCCTTTAGGGGTTCAAGACAGCATACACAACACTTCTTTTTCCAATTAGGCTGAGGGATAATAACTGATTCAAAGCCACCCAATAAGCTTCTATGGTTGAGATTGGAATCTCAGTCTCTCTGCTTTTAGTACAGGGTCTTAACGATCATACAACACTGGCCTATATTCAAAATGCAAGTATATCAATATACTCTGTTAGCACAGACCATAAACAATACTTAAAGGCGAGTAGATAATCTGACTATATCAGAGCATTCTTTTTAATGGTTTATGAAATGCTACCATACCTAATATAAGACAGTATCTTTGAATTTGAATCCTCTGTAATACAGAATAAAAGGTATAAAAACAGAAAGGTGTACTTACGGAAAAAGTCCTTTTTCACCAAATTTTTTGCACAGAGAACTGAAACCAAAACAAACAAACAAAAAATAATTATAGAATAGCATTTTGAGTTTTAATGTATTTATTAAGTATTTCCAAATGTTCAACAACACAATCTCAGGCATATGCAGAAGTACATTGTAAATGTACTTGGAAATGCAGGCACATCATGCAGTTTACAGATCAAGGATCACAGCCATATTGTAGAGTTGGCATTCTGTTATTCAGTATCTTCATCCACTGGAATCGGCAGTGGAGAAACTGAGCTTGGCGCAGCCCACCTAAAAGCACCATCACTAAGATTATATCCGTACCTCTAAACAAATATCACTGGCTAAAATATATGGAGTATACTTTTTGATTTATAAATTAAAAGCCAATATAATTTAAATGTTGGTCATTTCTATGCATGCTTATTCAACATATTATAGTGAGAAAAACACAACTAATATGCTATATCAGCTCTAGAAATGCTGTCATAACAATTGCTTTGTACCAATTAGAAAAAAGAAGTTATACAGGATATGGTATAATTAATGAGAAAAAAAATCTGGCTCAAACCCTCAACTTATTCAATATTTTTGAACCTTGAACAATACAGGATTTTAAAGCTTAAGTGGTAATACCAAGGAGGGAATCAAATTGGATTAAGCCCTAGTAAAGATACATATCTGCAGATCTCCAGTCACAATATCAAATTCCCTGAATTTTATTTTGTTCAGAAGACAGTAAATGGGAACACTGGACTATTTCTTTGTCCTAAATGTCATTCCATTTGTTTTGTTTAGACATAATTATTGCTTATAGAGTCCAAAGATGTAATTATGTTTTAATAATCATGTGATTTTTCACTTCACGATAGACTTACTGGTTCCAACTGTGGTTGATAAGCAAGGACTACCTATACAGGCAAATGCTTAAGAGACAGATAAGCAAAGTATCAGCAGCACAGAATGACAAGTGCCAATTAAAAAAAACTTTAATCTTTTTTTAAAAAAAACTTTAAAAATACAAACAAAAATACAAACTAAGACAAAGATCTTAAATTATATTCCCTACTATATATCATAGAATCTCTTTCATAATAACAAATATTGCTGCATCCTTTGACTGGCAGAAAGAATTGCCTTTTCCAAAACATATACATCAAACATTTCCAACAATTATTCCTTGACATCTGGAATAACCACTATTCCTGACAAAATGTCAAATTCCGAAGCTTTTGTATATAATTTAACATCACATTAACATCTTGAACATTTCCCCATAAATGTACTAATAAACATTAATTTAGATCCCATTATTCCTAAATTATACCCTACAATTCTTCCAAGCATTCTGACACTCACATTACCCCTACTTCAATTTTATCCCTGAAACAGTAACGGTAGCTGACAGAGAGCTGGCCCAAGATTACTCAAGGAGCTTTCTTAGCTAAGAAAGGACTTGAACCCAAACCTCCCTGATCCTAGTCCTCTATCCATTACCCAATCCATTACACTGAAATAAATGATACTACGACTTTAATTTTTCTCATTCACTCCATATTAGCTCAGGGCACCTAGAATCAAATTCAAATAAAAAATATTAGTTTGATTATTAGCAAAACATTCAAAGACTGGACCTGAAAGCTCTGAAATAGTATCTGGAAAAAAGTTAGGATAAGGTAGAGTTCTAAAATAGAGGAGGAGAGGAAAAGATTTCTTGTAATTAGAGAAATGAAGCTAAATTTTCCAGTGTTGCAAAGCAAAACAATAAAGTAAGCACCTACTGGTAATTGCGGCTAATACTAAGCCGTATCTAGTACATTGTATGAGCAGAGTTGATTTGTCTCAAATTCATTTCTTTTAACATAACATAGCTCAGTGGCTAAGACGCTGAGCTTGCAAATCAGAAAGGTCACCAGTTAGGCGGTTCGAATCCCTAGCATCGCATAATAGAAAGAAGTCCCATTACTTGACCCAGCTTCTGCCAACCAAGTAGTTCAGAAACATGTAAAAATGCAAGTAGAAAAATAAGGACCACTTTGGTGGGAAGGTAACAGCGTTCCGTGCGCCTTCGACATTTAGTCATGTCAGCCACATGACCAGAGACATCTTCGGACAATGCTGGCTCTTTGGCTTTGTAACAGAGATGAGCACTGCCCCCTAGAGCCAGAAACAACTAGCACATATATGCAAGCGGAACTTTTACCTTAGCAAGGAAAGTTGCCTTTGCTAAATATGTGATGGAGGGATATTTGCAGCGGGGGGGGGTCTGCCAAGTTCGTCATGTGGCCTTTTTTTCTTTCTCTACCAGTTCAATTTTCTTCTTTGTGCTTGTTATATTGTTCTATATTGTCTGGTGTATTATGCGTCACTAGATTTGTCTGGAGTTGAATTGGATCAAGTTATAGTTAAAAAAAATCAGTACACCAAATATAAGCTAGGCGGATATGACCTTGTTGACAACCCTCACTCTGTCAAGGACCTTGAAGTGCTCATATCAAACAACCTAAGCACCAGAGTTCACTGTAGCAGCATTGCTAAAAAGGCATTAAGAGTTGTAAATCTAATCTTATGAAGCTTCTCCTCTGGTAATACTGAATTGCTAACTAGGGCATACAAAACTTTTGCTAGACCAATACTTGAATACAGCTCATCTGTCTGGAATCCGCACTGTATATCGGATATTTGAGAGAGTCCAGAAGTATTTCATGAGAAGACTACTGCACTCCTCTGCTCGCAACAGAATACCCTATACCACCAGACTTGAAATTTTGGGCTTGGACAACCTAGACCTACTCAGCCTATGGTTGGATCTAAGCATAGTACATAAAATTATCTGCTACAGTGTCCTACAAGTCAATGACTACTTCAGCTTCAACCGCAACAATACAAGAGCACACAACAGCTACAAACTCAATGTATACCACTCCAAACTTGATTGCAGAAAGTATGACATCAGCAACAGAGTGGTCAATGCCTGGAATGCACTACCTGACTGTTGTTACATGCTCAAACCACCACTCCTTTAACCTTAAACTATCTACTATTGACTTCACCCCATTCCTAAGAGGTCTGTAAAGGGCGTGCATAAGTGCACCATCGTGCCTACCATCCCTGTCCTATTGCCCCCATTTATTTGTACCTATTTCCTGTATTCATACTCATGTTTATTCTTATACCTATTATCTTATAAGCTATTGACAAATCAGATAAATAATAATTTACACCAAGACAAATTCTTTGTGTGTCCAATCACACTTGGCCAATAAAGTAATCTATTCTATAATAAATTAAAGAAAGGTTTCTCCACTGGTGTCTTTTCCTTGCTGAATTACTAGTTTTGCCAATATTCTCCTTAGAATGTTCCAGAAGTATAGCACAGACAAATGATGGCATGATGGAGACCCACATGGAAGCTGCTGTGCCCATGGATCATAACAGATATGATCAGGTAAATATTGGAAGAAAAAGAACTATGGAAGCGATTTTTAAGAAAAAGAAATTGACATTTTGTATAAAAATAAATTATTAAAGCAGGCAAATCCAACCTGCAGTCCTGACAGCTAGCAATGCAGCCCCATAAGATAATAGAAATATTTTTAAAAAGAAGTGTATTATTTATATACATTAACCTTATGATATATTGACTGATGATAACATTTGTAGCTCAATATTTGTAGTTTAAACTGTGGGTCCTTGTTCTGAGTTTGCTTGTTTTCTTAGACATTTCATTATTAGACTAGGTAACACCACAGCTAGTAGGGAATGGGGTTTGCTCTCATGTTTACATTTTGTGACAGTGTTGGTGGTGGGAGTGGCCTTGGTGATTCCTTGACTGAATATTATTTACAGTTGCTCGTTTGGCAATTCCTTGATTGGGCTATTCTTTGCTTCTTGATTGTTGGTCTAATGTTAATCTTGGTATTAATCTCTGCTCATCTGGGTGTTGATTGCTGGTGAGTAGGTATTTAGTCTTTTTTGTTTCCTTTCTGGCTTTTTGATTGTCTCTTTTGATTGGTATGTAGATGTTGTTAATGTCAATGTTCCTTTTGATGGCTGTTAGTATATTATATACTTTATATGTCTAATATGATAATGTCTCTTTCAAATCAAGCTCTACTCCTACCAACTATATGGACACATCCATGTAGTTTTCTTGGCAGTAATACTCTACAGAAATTGTTTGCAATTCCTTCCTTTTTGTTTTTTGACTTGCAATCTCACCCAGAGCTGTCAGGAGCCTAGTACTAATCCTGCTTAACTTTTAAGCCCAGACAAGGTCATTCAAGTGCTGCCACCTGTTAAAGACATAACCTTTATTAGCTTTAAGCAAAATAATTTCCAAATTTCTTATTTCTTAACATGGAATGAGACTATTTACATATTTCTGAGTTTATTAGCTTTAAGCAAAATAATTTCCAAATTTCTTATTTCTTAACATGGAATGAGACTATTTACATATTTCTGAGTTTTAAACAGTAGTATGCAGGAACAAAGAATGGCACAATATGAAGCAGAATTTGCGAAGGACTGATTTTTGTTCTGATGCAATAACAGTATCATTTAATACCAGGGTATAGCAATGCAGCTCTGAATGAACTGAGAGTTTTTAATGGGGCAAAATGCATTTATGACTGCAAAAATGCAGCTTTTAAATTAACATTTTAGAATAAAAACATTCAGCTATTGCATGATACTTTTCTGTTTTTCTAATATAACTCAAATTGAATTTGTTTTATTTATTATCACTGGTGTTTATTAATTTTCGTGTTTTAATCTTCCGCTACCTTCTGATCTTCCCTACACAGCAGACGAAAGCATTTTACAAAGGTAAAAAGTAAAGTGAAAATGAACCTTAAAAATGAACAAATGAAAAACTCTCACTCCCTTAGTCAACAAAAAGAAAACAGTCAATAACATGTATTTCCTCTTTTTTCCCCTCTTGCCTTTATCACAATTCAGAGAAAATAGAGGAAAGTAATTAGCTGTTTTATGTATCTTTTTTGCACTCCAATTATCCTATGCTTTTGACGGTAATAAAGATTGCTTAATAGAGGAAAGTATCTTAATAAAATAATACTAAACTGCAGGACTGCATACCCCCCCAAAAAACTAATGGAAATTCTAATCAACAACAAAAATAAAAACTTGGAAAAAAGATCTGAAAAACACTGGAGGCCACAAGAAAAATAATTTCAAGAAAACAAGATTGGAATGTCTGTTGGTAATCTAGTAATGAAGCACACTGAACACTAACAACAAATTTATCTGCTACAATCTCACAGTTGAAAACTAAGGCTTGGCAAGACCTTATCATTTATTTAGCATGCATAAAGCCTTTAATGTAATACATTAAGATTTTTTTTTAAAAAAATAAAAACTATACTATTTTTACAGCAAAAGGTTTTTTAAATCTAATAGCAAGGCTTTTTCATTGTTCAAATTCCAATGTGTATTTCTACATCAGCAATATAATAATAGTCAGAAGTAGTAATTATAATATTATAATATTCAGAAGTAGTAATTTCTAGGCTAACAAAAGAACAAAGTTGTAATAGAAAGAAGTTGATCTCAAATTTTCTAATTCTCCGCCTTTCTGATGTCATCACACCAAAGAAAAAAAGCATCATTATATCCAAGTCTATTTATTTTAAAAAAAAATCTAAATAATGCAACATCCTCTTTCTCAGAGGAATGCATATGGTGGGGGAAATGGGCAAACTGAAAAGGGAAGTTCACAACCCACTTCAAATAGAAATTCAGCTTCTATTCAAAATAATATTCTACTGGAATTCATTAGCATAGTATTCTCAGATTGGTTCCCTTATGTTTGCATATATAATTAATATATATATCCCAGCTGTAGAAACACAATGCTACACTGCTGTTAATGTGTGTTGTACAAGCAATGCTTTAATCTGAATAAATCTCCAACTGCTCTATTGCCTCTTGCCAAAAATTCCCCTTTCCCTCCAGACAGTGGTTGTATTCCAATTATGCTGCTGATTGGAATGAAACTGCTGGAAGGGAGGGAATTAGAAAAATAGAAAGCTCTCCATTTCAAAATAGTACTTCTGAAATCAGAGAGCAGCACTGGCAATTCAAAGGCAGGGATATTAAAATATTGGTGGCTCCCCCCTCTTTTCAGAAGAGAACTTTTTTAAAAAAAGTTTCTCCATCCAATTGTCTATGTACTCACAAAACAACGGAGCTATATTTGGCGTGGGGAGGGGTTGTAATGTTGTAATATGCCTTCCCAAAAATTATAAACCAGGTTAACAAAAAAGACTAGGAAATTCACTTAACATCATTCAAATATCCAGGTACAATGGGACAAAAACTGAAATATTTCTCCAACATAAAATGTTCTATGCCTCAACTACAAAAAAAAAAAAATCCCTAAACCCAGAATTCCCCCTAAGCATTAGTTTTCACCCAAGAGAATGACAAAAACTGGTCACTGTATAAGGGAGAGTTTGCCTGCTTTTACTACACTCTCTTAAATAAGATCACATAACTCAAGATTGTTCTTGGATCCCCAGAAGATCTATAGCGACTACTGGGCCCGATAAGAAAGATCTTGTTAGTCATTTCACTAAATTAAAGTCAGTAGCGTTTTATTTATAAACTTTTCCTTGTTTCCTCATAAACACCTTTTTCAGTTTTACTATACACACATAATTAATGTCATTTAAACAAGGAGTTTTCTTTAGAAGAAAGTATGTCAGACATCTACCAAATACCAATGTACGGCATACCAATTTTGAATATCAGGGGAGTCTGAAAGGAATTAGTGATACAGTCCAGCTTTTTTTGCACTACTGAGAGAAAATATTTGTTATTTGGTTACATATATTCATTTTCTCTAGGTTTCTTATATCTCAATTGGAATGTTTAATAATTGCTCTTGAAGGTGAGCTACTGTATATAGGTAGTCCTCAACTTACAACAGCTCATTTAGTGACCGGTTACAACAGTGCTGAAAAAAGTACTGACCATTTTTCACACTTATGACCATTACAGCATTCCCACAGTCATGCAATCAAATTTCAGATGCTTGGCAACTGATTCATATTTATAATGGTTGCACTGCCCTGGGGGTCATGTGATTCCCCTTTCGCAACCTTCTGACAAGCAAAATCAATGGGGAGGCCAGATCTGCTTAACAACTGGATTACTAATAACTGAAGTGACTCATTTAACAAATGTGGCAAGAAAGGTCATAAAATGGGACAAAACTCACTTAATAAATGTTTCACTTAGCAATATAAATTTTGGGCTAAATTGTGGATGTAAATTGAGGACCACCTGGATAGATAGTCCTCAACTTACAACTGGTTGCTTAGCAATCATTCAATGTTACAGCAGACACCCGCCGCCCCAAAAGCTACTTAGGACCCAGTTCTGATACTGGGTTTTCCCTACTGTCACATGACCACATTTTGGGCACTTGGCAAGTGACTCACATTTACGGCTTTTGCAGCATCTTGTGGGTCACATGTTCACAATTTACAACCATTTTGCTGGAAACTGGCACTAACTCCCCATTTAGGGCATGACACCTCATAGCAATCAATGACTTTGCTTAAAAACAGCAGTGAAAAAGTACAAAATTGGGTGGTAACCTGCTTTATGACTGTCATAACAAATAAACATAATTGCCAGGCTCAATTACAGTCATAACTCGAAGACTACCTGCATCTGTTGCAACAGACCCGTCATCTAACTCAATATGGAATGACTTACGCAGCCCTCATTTGTTAGCTTTGTCTAATGCTAACCATCAAAACTTATTGTGCAGCTTTGGTATTTTCTTTAATGAAGTATAATGCAATGTATGGAGAGAGAGAAAAACATTACAAATGAAGATTTTTGTCATCTAGAACTTTCATACAATTATATGCCTGAAGCCCATAAAATCTCTTTCTCAAAACAACCTGTGCTTAACTTAGCAGACAATATAACTCGAAGAAATACATTTTCTTAAGAAAACTATAGTAGATACTTAGGGCAAAAGGCAGTCACAATTAACACTAATTCGATATGCCAGTTAAACATATCTTTTAATCTCTGCTATGATAACATAATGCCTTGCAATTCCACTTGTCCCTGCAGTCACTAGGAGGCAAGATTGACTTGAAGGCACAAATAAATACACACAAACATAATACACAAAGAGATATCCAAACAGGTTGATTTGTGGGTCCTTCCACGTAGGGTACATTCGCATCATTAGATCTTTTTCTTTCTTAAGTTTTTTTTGAAGAAGGAAACCTGACAGGAGTAGTAGGAAAAATTATACAGTTATAAATGGAGACTCTGATTCGGAAAAAAAAGAATAATTACACAATAAGAATCTCACCTGGAGACACACTTAATTGGCAATGTAAACCAAAATTAAGCATTGCCAAGAGTAAGCCACTAGTAATTAAAAAAAGAACTTTTAATTTATGCTTTGTTCATTAACATGAAAGCATGCTACCACCTGAGATTACAAGTGAAAAATGTTTACCTAGCGTTATTACTTTACAAGAATACAGTTTAACTGTTTAATTTGTCTTCCTATATGTGACTTCCCATATAACTCATACATTTGATCAGGGCAGGCAGATTCAATTTGAACATTTAAAATTTGCATTTTTTGAGAAGCTATGATTAAATCACCAGTGGAGTGATAGTTGGACTTGACAAGTAGCCAACTAGTTATCAAATAATGGACCCAAAAGAAAGACATTCTAGATAAGGCAACTTTAAAAAATATATATTTCCCCCCTTTCCTCTCTCTTGGGAGGAAACCTCTGTCACGACAATTTATTTTTAATGGGCAGAATTGTCACCTTTATAGCATGGAATCCCATATTAGAAACTAGTTATGTTTTAAACAGTCTATATACTGAGCAGGAGAGGAGGGGAGGAACTTCATCTTAGAGAATTCTTCTTTTTCCTTCTGAATCCATCAGAAACTGTATTTAAGAAGACCCATAGTCTGTCATTCCTGAGGGAGTTTTTTTTATGATTCTTATTTAAATATAGGCTGAAATAAATACTCCATCTCATGGGTTTTAAACAAAAACTCTATCAATGTTAGTCTCCTTTCCCAATCAGCCCTCTATCTCAGGGGTCTCCAACCTTGCTGGCTGAGGAACTCTGGGAGTTGAAGTCCGCCAGTCTTAAAGTTGTCAAGATTGGAGACCCCCGTTCTATCTTTTCTGGAGTTTCCAGTAAGTTTATTTTTTTCTCAAACTGATTCCAGAAGACAAGATGGGGAAAGGTAAGGGATGTAAAATGATCAATAAAATCAATAGCTGCAAGTAACTCTCAAAATAAGATTTTCCCTAATCTAGATTGGGTGGGAGAAAGTGTCTATGAAGCATTTTCTTGGAGGTGAAAGTGCTGCACTGATTCTTTTCTGTCAGAAATTGGTTAAAGCAAAGCATTCATTTTAAATGAGATTAGAACTTGGAGAAAGTGATACATTGGTTCCCCCCCCACACACACACACAGCTAAAATGGGCTGTCTGGTTCATACTGTAACTCTCCCCTTGGGATTGGTGTGCCTTTGACCACTCAAACTTATCCTACCCTCCACTATCCTCCTCCTCAGAAGTACCTATTTCAGCTCCTCCTACACACTGTCATCTCAGGTAGTGGTGTGGTAGATCAAGGGGAATAGTCCAAAATCCAATGCCTGTTCTCTTGGCTATTAGTGAAAGCAAACATCTGTTGTGCAACCATCCAAAGTTCATCGTTCTTCTTCTGACTTCCCTATGTTTCTTTTTTCTTCCATTTTTACTATAGCCCTCACCTAAAGATCTACCAACTAAAGCTGACTGCAAATTATTTGTTTGTTTGTTTGTTCACTCAATTTACACTACCTTCATTCTTGCAATTGCAATTGCAATTCTAAGGTTACAGCACAGGATTCAAACCAACACAGCATAAAAATAATACTAGTAAAAAGCAAAATAATATACAATGATGTGAAGATCTAATACAATCCATGTCATCATAGGTTATTATTGATAGTCTCACACAACCTCTAGACCTAAAAGCAAAATGAAGTAACAAGAGTAATAAGAGTATCACGACTTAACAGAGTTCAGAAAAATGCATTTATGTCCATATTTGTTTCAGCAGAATAATTTACAATGAGGACAAGATTCACAAGTCATTTGTGACTGCTACTTAACAAAAATTGCCAGTT
This sequence comes from Pseudonaja textilis, assembly GCF_049901715.1. Taxonomy (NCBI): domain Eukaryota; kingdom Metazoa; phylum Chordata; class Lepidosauria; order Squamata; family Elapidae; genus Pseudonaja; species Pseudonaja textilis. The sequence goes on along the minus strand of NC_141991.1, from coordinate 120,173,438 downwards.
GCTTATCTATGATTATGATTTCTGACTGACTTATAGACATAGCCAGATGAAGCCTTCCTATATCCGTCATGTTTAGACTCCTGTTTTAAGTATCATATCTACTTCACAATATTGTTTTACAGTAAACAAAAGGTTTCCTATTCCACAATTCCTCCTATTTTTCCATCCTATGCCAGAGTTATAACGGAAAAGAAAACACATACAAAATTATTTGCTTAATTCATTCTATCATTCTCATCTTTGTTAAAATTCTGCATATTTACTTAATTGTCAAAAACAGGACAATGAGACATTAATAATGGGGAAGCAAGTAAACCTATATATTATAGTTATGAGAATGTATAAAATTAACTTTTTAATTTTACAGGTTCTTTCAGATTTACCATATATCCCTGCTCCCCAGAGATAACAGCCAGACATTTTTCAAACTGTGAAAGCAAAAAATATATTAAATTAATTGTGTTTGGGACTTCTCTTAGTAGTTTTATTCTTTATTATAATTTATTCTTAGTCAACATCTGCTAGTACATCATGATGCTGAAGAACACAAGATCCAATTAATCCAAATAGACGCAATGAGTATTAGATAATATAATGTGACCAGAGGTACACATATAGAGAGGTTCACTGGGTGAAACCAGGCTCAATAGCAGTAACTGTGACAGGGATCTTGGAGTCTTAGTGAACAACCAGCTAAATATGAGCCAGCAGTGTGCAGCAGCAGCCAAAACAGCTAATGCAATCCTAAATTGTATTAACAGAGGGATACAATCAAGATCAAGGGAAGTAGTAATACCACTCTATAAATCCTTAGTAAGACCACACCTAGAGTACTGCATCCAGTTCTGTTTACCACATTATAAAAAAGATGTTGAGACTCTAGAAAAAGTACAGAGAAGAGCAACCAGGATGATGAGGGTACTGGAGGCTAAAACATACAATGAATGGTTGCAGGAACTGGGCTTGACTAGTCTAGTAAAGAGAAGGACCAGGGGAGACATGATAGCAGTCTTCCAGTATTTGAGGGGCTGCCACAGGGAGGAAGGGGTCAAGCTATTTTCTAAAGCTCCTGTAGGCCAGACAAGGAATAATGGATGGAAACTGAACGAGGAGAGATTTAACCTGGAAATAAGGAGAAACTTTCTGACAGTGAGAAGGGGCGTTGGTTCTTACCTGATACGCTTCTTCTCGTAGAGCTGCATAGAGCATCCAGAGTGGGAGGTGCTCCAGTCTCGGCTCTCACAGGCTGAGCTTGAATTGAGGAATGCTCCTCCCTATCACGTGGTCCCTCGTAGCGTTCCCAGTTTTGCGAAGACGAGAAGGAAAGGCCTTATTCTCATCCTAACTAACAACTAATCCATTGGCCGAAACAAGATTCCCCACCAGACGGAAAAAGGGGTGGGGCTGGATGCTCTACGCAGCTCTACGAGAAGAAGCGTATCAGGTAAGAACCAACGCCCCTTCTCCATAGAGCTGCTGCGAGCATCCAGAGTGGGACATACCAAAGCTTGGCAAGTCCTATGGGAGGGATCCCGTCTGGTTCGGAATCTCCTCTGGATCCTCAAGGACCCGTTGTAGGACCCGCCTGCCAAAAGAGGCCTCAGCCGAGGCGAACACATCGATTTTGTAATGCCTGATAAAAGGGGACGGGGATGCCCAGGTGGCAGCCTGGCAGATGTCGGTTATTGAAACTTGCGTGGCCCATGCGGCCGAGGTAGCCGCGCTCCTGGTGGAGTGCGCAGTTATGCCAGGGGGAATAGGTAGGGCCTGTGTCTGGTATGCCTTAGAGATAGCGGCCCTAATCCAGCGGCCAACAGTGGCAGGTGACACTTTGTGACCGAGCGACTTGGGTTGGAAAGACAGAAATAATGCCTCTGACTTCCGGAAGGGCTGGGTGCGCCTGATGTAGATCCTTAGGGCGCGCCTCACATCAAGAGTGTGCCACTGTCTCTCCCTTTCCCGAGAGGGTCTAGGGCAGAAGTTCGGGAGGATGAGCTCCTGAGCTCTGTGAAAAGCTGAGTTAATCTTGGGTAGGAAGGTGGGGTCGGGTCGGAGAACAACCCTATCCAAATGGAACATGCATAAATCCTTTCTGATAGACAGGGCTGCTATCTCCGAAATCCGGCGAGCAGATGTGATAGCAACGAGAAACACAGTTTTGAGTGTCAGGAACTGGAGGGAGGCCTCCCTGATGGGTTCGAAGGGAGGCTTGGTGAGGGAAACGAGGACCCTATTGAGATCCCAGGTGGGATAGCGGTGGACAGCTGGGGGGCGCAGATTGGAAGCTCCCTTAAGGAAGGCCCGGATACGGGGGTGATGAGAGAGGGAACCCCCATTACCAGTGGGAATAACGGTTGCCAGGGCCGCAACCTGCCATCTTAAGGTGTTAGGGGACAGTCCTTTGTTAAGGCCCTCTTGAAGGAAATCCAGGACTTGTGCAATGGAGGGAGAGAGGGGATTGATCTGGAGTTTGTGGGACCAATTACGAAAGGCGACCCACGTGGCGTTGTATATTCGTGTGGTCGAGGGCCGTCTGGCTGCCAGAATGGTGTCTATGACCTGGCTGGAGAACTTCTCCCTCCTTAAGCGGTCCCGCTCAACCTCCAGACGGCTAATTGGAGCCATTGGGGTTTCGGATGTGAAAGTGGGCCCTGGGACAGAGAAATCTTGTCGGGGGGGATCCTCCAGCGGGGGGCCACTGAGAGGTTGCGGAGGTCCGCAAACCACGGACATCTGGGCCAATAGGGGACCGCCAGAAGAATTTCCGCTTGCTCCAGGATTAGTTTGTGGATGACCCTGGGGATAAGGGCCGGGGGGAAGGCGTAAAGACGCCCTGGGGGCCATGAGTAATGCAGGGCGTTGTGGTTCTCCGCCCCTTGAGAGGGGTACCTGGAGAAGAACCTTGGTAGCTGGGCGTTGAGGGGGATGCAAAGAGGTCCACCTTGGGAAGGCCGAAGATTGAGGCTGCCTCCCTGAATAGGGATGGGTGGAGACGCCATTCCGCTTGGACTAGGGTGGCTCTGCTGAGCCAATCTGCTTGGATGTTTAGAGCCCCCAAGATATGGTCTGCCCTGATGGATGACAGGTTTGCTTCCGCCCATCGACAAAGGCGTTCGGCCTCTCTCATGAGCCGAATCGATTGGGTGCCCCACTGTCTGTTGATATGGGCTTTGGCTGTGACGTTGTCTGTAAGGACCAGGATGTGGCGCCCGCGTACCTGAGGTAGGAAACTGCGAAGTGCCAGGTAAACGGCATGGAGCTCCAACCAATTTATGCTGCAGAGTCGTTCTGTTGTCGACCATCTTCCCTGGGACGAGAGAGAGTGGACGTGAGCGCCCCATCCAAACAGGCTCGCGTCTGTGGTGAGGGTCAGCCTGTTGGGCTCTTTGAAGTAGTGGCCCTTGTTGATGGCCGGTCTGGTCCACCAGAGGAGGGACGTGAGGACTCTTGGAGGAACTCTGACCAGGAGCCTTGAGTTGCTCCTTCCTGATCGCTGATACGGAAGCAGGAACCATTGAAGGGATCTGGTATGAAAACGGGCCCAAGGAAAAACAGAGATACATGAAACCAACTTGCCTAGCAATTTTGACAAGTCTAACAGAGAAATCTTTTTTGTACGCCTAATAAGATTAATAGATTTTTGAATGCTAAGGAGTCTTTCTGGGGACAGGAAGACCAGCTCCTGAACAGTGTCAATCACCGCCCCCAGATGGGTTAATCGGGTAGAAGGGGAAAGGTGATTTTTTTCCCAATTTATCAGGAACCCGTGGTCCTGGAGGGCAGCAAGGGTGAGTTTGGTGTCTCTCTCTGCCTGTTCTTTTGAGGAGGACTGGATGAGGATGTCATCCAGGTAGCAGTGGAAACGGACTGGGAGGGTTCTAAGGTGGGCTGCCAGGGCCGCCAAGACCTTGGTGAAGGCCCTGGGAGCGGAGGACAGTCCAAAGGGAAGCGCGACGTACTGGAAGTGTTGTTTGTTATAGGAGAACCGTAGAAACTTGTAGCGAGAGGGTCAAATTGCGATGTGCAAGTACGCCTCTGAAAGGTCAATTGAAGTGAGCCAGTCCCCTCGTCTGGTTCCTAGAAGTATTGATTGTAACGTGTGCATTTTGAATTTGTGGGGAGACAGAAAACGATTCAGTCTTTTTAAGTCTAAGATCGCCCTCCAACCCCCCGAGTGCTTAGGCACTACAAACAGATGGGAATAGAAACCCCGTCCTCGTTGAGGGACGGGGACGGGTTGAATAGCTTTTATGTCGAGGAGGTGACTGATGGCGGCCTCCATGAGGGCCCGCTTGGCAGGGTCTCTGGAGAGGGGGGAGGACATGAAGAAGTCAGGAGGGGGTGTTAGGAATAACAAGGTTACCTAACGTAGTTTGGGTAAAATAATATATATAAACTATGATTGTAAGTTTAAGTGTGTGTCACTTTAAAACTGCAAAGCATGTAATTTTGGGTGCGGTGTGAAACCACCATAAGAGGGAGCAAGAGAACCTGACGATTCCTGACAATTACTGGATTGCATGGATTGATGGTTTGTTAACTGCATGTTTCCCCTACTGCTGAGTTGCTGAAGGAAGAGAGGAGTTTTTGACTTCTTCATATCTCTACTGCAAGGAGATACATTACTGGATTGATATTTGTAAGTTTACTGACCTCTCTTTTTCAACACTGGAATTTGCAACTGAATAATCCTTGGACGGACTGAACTAGTGAATGATATATGGACTGTTTGACTATGCTATAACTCTTACTGGAATAAACTATTTAAATAGCACGGTGTATCTGTTTTACTGAGTGTAAGCTACAAAACGTTTATCTCACATATTTTGCCTGCCTGCCTGACTGCCGTGCAGATTCTGCTAGGGTGTATCCCTAACAGGGGGGGACTGGAACTCAAGGGCAAGGCCAAAACGGACTGTGTCCCTGACCCATGCATCGGTGGTAGGGGCCTCCCATCGGTTGGTGAAGTACTTGAGACGGCCACCGATGGGGAGGGAGAGGGTTAAGTTATCTGGAGCGCCGAAAAGGCCTGCTCCCAGATCCCCAGAAAGGCCTTTTATAGGAGCCACCCCTTCTGGACCTCTCGGCGGACTCGGCCCGATCTTGTGATGGGGGCGGCCGGTAGGAGGGAGATCTCTGGTATCTGGGGGGAAAAGAGGTCTGGAAGGAGGAACGAAAGGATCCTCATCGAAGGGGGCTCTGGAGTCGGACCTCCGAAAAAAAGAGGGGAGGTATTTGCGCTTGTTACGGCTCTCAACCCGCAAGGGATCAAGGACCGGACCAAATAATTTACCTCCCGAAATGGGAGCGGATGCCAATTTCACCTTGTTTTTAATGTCCGCTTGCCAGTGGTGGAGCCAGAGCAAGCAGCGAGCTGTGACCTGCAAGGATATGGCTCTGGTGGAGAATTTTACAGCCTGATAAGTGGCGTCGGCCTAGAACTCGGCCGCGGCCGTGAGCTTCGCAATGTCCTGGTGTGCCCTAAGATTGGACGCGGGGACATGTTGCTTTAGCTGGTGGAGCCATCTGATTGAGGATCTGGTGAAGAAAGATGCGGCCATGGCCGATCTAATGGCCCAGGCATCGGATTGGTGGGCCCGGCATAAGGCCAGCTCGGCTCGCTTGTCTTCTGGTTTCAGGGCCTCTACAGCATCGCTAGGGGTGGAGGAAGAAGCCAAGCCTACGATGGGTTCGTCAACCGTGGGGGGGTCTAACAGGAGAGAGAAGTCAGGATCAAGGTTGAAAAACCGTTTGTCCTGACTGGAGGGGGCTGCTTGGAAACCAGATCGGAAAAGATAGGTGGGACCGGAATGACCTCGGTCTCTACTACTGGCTGACTAAAGATGGAGTCATGGCCCCCGAGGCTGCGGGAAGGGGCTCAGGGGAGGCTGGGAGATCAGGCCGGAGATATTTTGACCTTGAAAAGGATGGACCTGAACAGATGTGGCTTGAACAACCCCACAAAGGTGGGCTGGTCCGGGGTGAGGCCTTCATCCTCTGACATCTCCCCTCCATTGGGTCTGCCCCGAGAGGGGTTCGCTATAGATCATGGACCCCAAATCAAGGTCCTCCTCTTCCCCGAAATGAATCGGGTCCCCTTGATCTTGTTCCTGCTCCTCCTCCTCTACCCCATGAGAGAGAGGCAGTTCCCTCTGGGAGAGTACCTGACCATGTGAAGCATCCGATCTGGGGGAGATCTGACGGATGGAGCCTGGACTTCAGGGGCCGCAGGCCGAGGGGCTGGACCGGCCATCTGCTGGAGACCTTGCGCGATTCCCTGGCGGATGGCAAACTCCATCCAGGATCTCATTTTCTCAGGGATTTCGACCATGGAATCCTCCTCTGGTTCCTCCTGGCGCAAGCCAGCAGCAGTGGGGGTGAAAGTAGCTTCAGGAACTTGTCTAGGCACCGAGGCCGAAGATTGAGTAGGTGAGGAAGGAGGGGGTTGGGTGGAGGTTGGGGAGTGGCGGGGGTAGGGCCAGAGGCATGGAGCATGACTCTCTAGACTGCCTATTTCCCTCTCCAATGCCTTGTGGCGTCTGAGGGTATCCTTCTGTGAGGCTTTGGAGGTCTCCTGTGCCTGTCTGCGCAGGTAATGCATTTTGGATTTGGCCTTCAGAGAACGTCCACGTGAACAATTGTCATCTGCCATCTGGAAAAAAAGCTGGAAAAAATTTATTTAAAATTAGTAAGAGACAGTTGGCTCGTCTGATTGCGACCTGCACCAAGGCCGGGTATCACAGCGGTTGTTTCACGCCCCCCTTTTGGTGAAAATTTTTTTTATATATATATATTTTGTTGAATTTAATCATTTAATTATTAATCGTTTTCCTTTTTTCTCTTTTCTTTTTTTTTTAAAAAAAAACGGATTGAAATTGAGATATAAGCAAGATGAATATATATATATATGAAGAAATTGGGCCTATTGGCCTTTCAGTTTTATTTGTTACTCTTATTAATGCACTTTAAAGTTGCTCCAGAAGGGAGGGAGCAGCAGTTGTAAGTTACAGATGGTAAATCAATCAGCCGAAACGAACGCCAGGCCTGAGAAAAAATATGATGGCCTACAGCAGCTGCCTCCCCAGACGAAGACCGGGGGGTTGAAAGAAAGTGCTGCTACCTCGCCAGCTGAACATGGCTGTGGAAGCCAACAGACCTTGGGAAGGCTCGGAGACCCTCGAAAAAGACCCTGAGGGAACGAGCGATGGCTCTAAGCAGTCCCCAGGGATCTGCCTAGTGAGACAAATTATCAACGCAGCCTGGTTGCACTGTTAGAAAGGCCCCAAAATGGCAGCCGGCCACGAGGCCGCACCCAAAATGGCGGCCGCCACGCGGCGCCCAAAATGGCGGCCGCGAGTTGCGAAGAGGGGCTATCAGCGGCAGATTACTCTCCCGGCATGGAAGGAGGCCTATGAGGGCCCGAAAATGGGAGGAACAGGGGGTAGTTAGATCTCCCCTGGTTATAGGCGTTCAGTGGGGGGGAAACAACCGATCAAAGGCAGGAACGAAAAGGCGCTCAGCGGTAGAGCGAACGAAGCAGTAGGCGGGGGGGGCCGGCAACGCGAAGTGCTGGAATTCTTCCCAATAAAAAAAATAAAAACCCCCCCAGGAGGGGGAGAAACTCCCCTAGGGAAGCTATAGACCCCAAGGTAAACAGCGCAGGAATAACTCAAATTAAAAGGTCCAACCTGGAGAAGAAATCCTAAGAGAAATCCTGAGTCGGCCAAGAGCTCAGAGAAAACACAGCCTGACTGTCACAAGGCTGAGCTAAAACTGGGAACGCTACGAGGGACCACGTGATGGGGAGGAGCGTTCCTCAATTCAAGCTCAGCCTGTGAGAGCCGAGACTGGAGCACCTCCCACTCTGGATGCTTGCAGCAGCTCTATGGAGAACAATCAACCAATGAAACAGCTTGCCCTCGGAAGTTGTGGGAGTGCCATCACTTGAGACTTTCAAGAAGAGATTGGACTGCCATTTGTCAGAAGTGGTGTAGGGTCTCCCGCTTGGGCAGGGGGTTGGACTAGATGACCTACAAGGTCCCTTCCAACTCTGATTATCTGTTAACTAAGAGCCAGTTTGATCAAGTGGTGAAGGCACCAGACTAGAAACCATGAGACAGTGAGTTGAAGTCCCATCTTAGCCATGAAATCCAGCTGGGTGACCTTGGGCCAGTCCTCTCTCTCAGCCCAACCTACTTCACAGGGTTGTTGTGGGAAAAATAGGAGGAGGAAAATGTGTTGGATATATTCACCACCTTGAACTATTTGTAAAAATAATAAAGGTTGGGATAAAAATAAATCAAATAAACTCCCAGAATTCTCCAGATAGCACAGCCGCAGCATACCATTCTGGGAGTTGAGATCCACACATCTTCAAGCAGTCAAAGTTGAGAAGCACTACTTCAAACAGTTGTTGTGAGGCTAAAATGAGGAAGACAACCAGGTCTTTTTGCCTGGAGTTCCCAGAGGATACAAAGACAGTAAGTAAGCAACAAAATTATTTTAGGTCTAGTAAATCATGACATTCTTGTTTTTCATGTATCACTGCTATCATAAAACTAATCTAACTGAAGAACATAAATGTTGTATATATGGATATAATTTAAACCTGTCAAAAATTCAATATGTAAGTCTTCATACAACTGATGAAAAACAATTTCGGGCACAGTATTTTGGTTCTGATAAATTCTGGGGAACAGAATAATGAGATATAGAAGAGAGATATCGTTATAATCATTTACTGGTGGTATTTGAGCCAAATAAATCTCAAATTTTAACTATTTCTGTTTAGTGCTCATCCCATTCAGAGACGATGAATCACTTCCCATTTGGCAAGCTTTCTGCCTACAAGGCAGACTTCTGTAAAGCTTTTCCTGTATCCTTGTTACAGGCTAACTAATTCTGTATATCTAGCAATAAGCAAAACACCTAATGTTATTTGTGAGACTAGACTTTGTCCTGTTTACCAGGCACATGTGAAGCTAAATAGTGCGGACCTAACTTTAATTCACTAGCATTATTTTAAAAAACCCTATGATATACATGAAGTTTTGTAACAACAGAAGGAAAGTAGCAGTTGGCAGCAGTTTAATCTGACAGATATATTCACTAGCAACTATATTGTTTTAGAAAGAAATAATTAGAAAAGCTAAACTAGAAACATTACTATGTTACAATGATGTACAATACCCTTTATTATGATATTAACATTCTAAAGGCAAGGTTCTATAACGTTAAAATATGTGAACTCTTCTGAGTTATAATTTTCACAGATTTTCAAATAATTTCTTTTAAATTTGTGAGTCTGTGTGCAACATATGTGTGCAAACAGAAGCATAAAAGAGTGGGAGAAGAAACAGAGAAAAACATTTTTAAACTTCTGTACAGAATAAAGTTATTTGGTAGACCATCTGTTTAAAAATCATGATAAATTCACTTAAATCTACAAAGTCGTTTTTTTAAAAAAAACACTTCAGCTTCTGGGCTATTAACAGTTACTTTTATAGAATTAACATTATTTCTGTATTAGTATGACCTAAGTCAACTTTGTACTTGAAAAGTCTTGGGCACTTTTTATTTTAAGACAACTTTTATTTTAAAATATACAACTATGACTCCAGAGAATGTAAACAGGTTGCTGGAACTTTTGTGTTCTTGATCCATGGCGATTTCTAGCCAAGAGATTATCAGAGGCCCCTAATGGGCTGTGAGAATAATTTGGGAAATAGGAGAAAGAGCCACCATCTGTCTGACAAGAGGATCTCAGCTCACAGAAGGAATGAGGACAGAGAAAGCGTCTCAGAAGGGATCCTCCCTAGTTCTTTGGAAAGTAAAGGCAAGGAAAGGGAGAAGTTCTTTCAGACTTGCAAGGTTCTGCTACTGTAAATTTACAATAAAGGTAGTGTTTAAGACTCTCAGATTTGGCTTCTTGTCTCAAAGGTTGACAAGATCTTAGTTAACACCATGAATGCCTTTCTGTAGGACAGCAGAACAACTTGTTATTAAAGGAAGTTGTTGTTGTTGTTAGTCTACACTGGACTCTTTGAAGCTGACAATTGTATTCTGGCTTCTGCTTTTCGATTACTGAGTAATCCCCAAAGCCCTGTTTTCAACTTTTTCTGGAAAGGAAATTAACACTAGAACCAATCAAACCTCAAAAAGATGGCATTCCACAGAACCAGTCCATCATAGAAAAAAACAATGTTTTTGGTCCTGTAAATTTCCCAAGATGGGGAACAACCAGCTGCTTCTTCTGATCCAACTGAAGTGGGGAGAAATAGTCCTGCAGATAAGCCTGTGTCAAGCTATAACAAGCTTTGATTAAAACCATCACTTATTTTTTTTTTTGCATCTGGAAACTAATAGGAAGCCAGTGAAGAACCTATGAAAAAAATTTATGTGCCTATCAGCAGGCACCAATGAACACCTTGGAGACTACATATTGCATCAATGGAAGCTTCCATTATCTTTAAACACAACTCCATACAGAACTCATTGCAGTAGCCTAATCATTCAAATAAGGCTCAGCAATCGAAAAATTTCCTGGTCACAGCCTCTACCTGCTAATCAAGCAGGATCTGTGAGTCCAGGAGGATAATGAAGGAGCAGGTCTGCGACCTGCTCCTTCGTGAGCAGTGCAACCCATCTAGAGATTAATCGGGGGGTACAGTGTAGAGAGTAAGGAAAATGACCATAACATAGATATGTATGCTCTATTACCCAAGCGATGAGAGACAAAACAAGTATCTAGTCCATAACAGATATAGAAAATATTTTGAAGGGACTCATACAGACAGATACCTTATTCACAGGAGTATTAAGAACAGCACCATCACCCTGTCATTGTAGCCACTCTCAATAAAAATAGTTTTACTCTTCCTTTGGAGTTGATTTTTTAGTCTACCTAAACTACAGGTAGTGGAAGACATCCTACACACACTATCCAATCCAGTTCCTTGGAATTAACAGGTCAGAAGGAAGCCCAGGTAATATGGCAGCATAGTGTTTCACAGCAAGACTCCACCACAAAGAGCTCCCTGGGATCAGCCAGCAGAGATAGGCTGCTGAAGGGCTATTCTGTCAAGGGACCAAAATAACACCCCATGCTAGCAATAAATCAGACGTTCAAATTATTTGCCCACAAAATCTGTAAGAACATCCTCAAGCACTTGCTTGAAAACACAAATCTAATGCATATGGGGCAAACATCCAAAAGGGTCCAGCTCTCTAGAGGAAGTAGGGAATAATCAATCACATCTGGATCAGGAACGGCCATGACAAAGGAAGATGGTAATACCCTCCATCTCCCCATCACATAGCAACTGTTTTAAAATGAAAATAAAGTTTAAGATCTCACTGCTCAAATGCATCAAAACTGATATAACCTTTGACAGGCCCACGATTTTCATGGAGGTCATTAATTCCTGGCCTGTACTATGCATGATTCTATTTAACTGGAGATTGAAGTCCCCAAAACCAATAGAGATCACTGACCAGGCCCAGGATCTCAGAAAGGGTTAGTAACAAGCACTATAGCAGCCAGCACATCAAAAGGCCTAACTGAACACACATGCACTCACACCCAGCCTTTGGAACAGCTACCTTGGCCACAGATAAGGCCAACACATCCCTTCTCTTCAGCCCTGGCATCAAGGTTGGTGTAGGACCTGAAGCTGAGCAGAACAGATTTCTTTAAGGGCAACATCAGTGCCCCCCATCCTTCAGCCAAATCTCAATAATACACATCAGATCTGCCTGTTTTTTTCACCACCAAATCATGGGTAGTTTTATAACAAACAAACCTGGCATTAACCAGCACCAACTGAGTCCTAGTAGCCCAAGTGGAAACAACAGATTTAGAAGAAATCTGCAACCTCTCTTCCCTGGAACAGCCTACTCAGTACCTCATGCTATATCTCTTAGCTCAGTAAAACAGATATTGCAGCCAAGTTCTTCACAAAACCCATTTCTGATTGCAAGCAGTTTCCACACACACACCCCACTGCTTTCCTACAACCTCGTCAATCTTTTAGTCAGTATTTAACAAAGCTTTCCTATAGCTGTTGTACGCTTGAATGTCCTACATCTTTAGGACTTCAACTTCCTGTTGAATTTGGATGATTGGCTTCTTCATTATCTCTTTAAAAGGTTATAAACACATTTTTAAATCCCCTTTCATAGCTTATCTTGTAATATTTTTAGTTCCAGCTTTGGCGTTATACTTTTGTTTTAAATTTCCAAGTGATCTGATATCAAATTGTTATAAAATTATTATTACAATATTGATTGTTTGATTTAAGGACTGTTGCAGCTACTTCCCCAATATATTAACATGCATTTTATTCACACAAAATACTATGCAATTTATACCACAATAAACAGTACATTAAGAAACCTGGAGGGTAAAACTCATATGGCATTAAACATTTTGCTTAAGAATCAAAGAGGACTTGTATTTCCTGCATCTGAGTTCCACACTATATATCTGTGGGAAAATTCTCAAGTATTCTATTACTAAAAAAAGAAACATACTAAATCTAACCACACCGCTTTTATCTGTACGATTAATTCCTACTCCCGTTAACAAATGAGCAAATGTGGGATTTTGAAAACTGGATCCGAGATTAAAAATAATAATAATAATTTTGCCACAGGATAAAAGTTGTGAAAAATATAGATAGGTTAGAAAAAGAGTAAAATGTATGGTAGTTATTAAGTGTATCAGAATTTCTTCCTTCAATTGTATCCATCCAATCAATTCACTGCATGGATGTCACCTGATTGTCACTGTAATTTGTATTTCCCAACTATTTCTGCTGTTTAAAGGACTGGGGGAAAAAAAAACAAGCACAGATATTTAGATTATAAAATAAACTGTGCTAGATATGATGAATTCTCACAGACGCTCGTGGCACATCTCTACATTTATTACATTCAAAGCCCATAAAGAACAGAAATCAGGAGACCGTGAGTTTTAGTTCCATTTTGGCATGAATATCCTTGGGCCACTCACTCTCAGCCTGAAGATGAAGGCAATAACAAACCAATTCTGATATCTTAACAAGAAAATTGCAGGAACTAATCTAGGCAGTTACCAGGAGTCAACACTACGGTATATGCATGTACAGACGCATGAAGATACTGCAAACTGGTGCTTTTTAACTGCTGTTTTTAGCATCTTAAAAACTTTCTGATGAAGTTTCCCCTACACGTACTTTTTATTACAGAAAACATAATTCTATCTACCATATTTTTCAGCCTGTCACATTCTGAAACCTTAAAATAGGAAAGATAATAATTATGCACATGTGTTGTGATTGGAAGGTCCAATCCTGTTAGGAACTTTGAATCTGATGACTGTTAGATCGTGGATTGACGTCAGAACCAGGAAACGTTACTCCCTTTAGTTTGATTTGATTGTGAAATGACTGTTTGAATTTCAAAGGGAGTCCTAACAGTTTTGCTTTGCAGTTTTGAATGAGAACGCTTACTCCCTTTAGTTTGATTTGATTGTGAAATGACTGTTTGAATTTCAAAAGGGAGTCCTAACAGTTTTGCTTGCAGTTTTGAATGAGAACGTTACTCCTTTAGTTTGATTTGATTGTGAAATGACTGTTTGAATTTCAAAAGGGAGTCCTAACAGTTTTGCTTGCAGTTTTGAATGAGAACGTTACTCCCTTTAGTTTGATTTGATTGTGAAATGACTGTTTGAATTTCAAAAGGGAGTCCTAACAGTTTTGCTTGCAGTTTTGAATGAGAACGTTACTCCCTTTAGTTTGATTTGATTGTGAAATGACTGTTTGAATTTCAAAAGGGAGTCCTAACAGTTTTGCTTGCAGTTTTGAATGAGAATGTTACAAGGGAGGACACATTTGATTTGCAGGACCGGCCTGAACCTTCAACCTCCTCTGCTTCTCAATCAGGTTATCAGCCGGGAACGGCTGACAATGAGGAACTTATGGAGACGTCAGGTGAAGATAATAATAATTTAGATGATTGCTGGGTGGATGTCAGAAGCAGGCGTCTCCTTACGAGAAGAAACCAACGGGAGCACAGGAGGAGGGCAGATCAGTAATTAGACTAATTAGCTGCTGCTCTATAAAGGGAGAGAGATGACTTTGCACTCTGTCCGGAACAAACTGTTTGCAAGGAGAACCGAAGATTTTGGCTTGGAGGATTTAAACCTGAAATATCTTGTTGGGACTTGGATTTATTTCCTTGGAACTATTAACTTGGACTATCTTGTAGAGGCTAACTACAGCTGTTATCAGTGAAGATTCCTGTTTGCTGCCTTTATTTGCGAGGACTGCTGCTTTCAGCCTTATCTGTTTATTTTGGAAGGTGGGACATAACACACATGTACATAAAATGTGACACAAAATGTTAAAATCTCAACTACCAAGTTACTTCCAAAGCAAGTTTTTGGTGTATATTTTGGCTGATATCTAAAACTGATCTAGACAACAGATTATTTGACATTTCACCAGCAACTATGGCTGGCATCTTAACAGGCAAGGTTGTTTAAAAACCATAGGTAACAGAAGATTGACTGGCTTTCTGTCTCTGTAGCCAGGTATCCTGGGGATTGATTGCTCTGGTCCATGGCTGGACCAGTACTGAAAAGACACTTTAGAATAAGTCTTGTAAATTCCTCATCAGTTCCTTTAGCCCAGCAGTCGCCAACCGGTGGGCCATGGGCCATGGCCCACTGGTGGGCCTTGAGAAAATTTTGGTGGGCCACAGAGAAATCTCACCCCCAGAGCACCCCCCCAAAGCAATTAATCCAGGCTGTCCAGAAACACAAGGCTGCACCGCCCACATAGCCCGCAGGAACGTTCCCCGCCCACTCACTCCTTACCTGGCAAACTTGCCTGCTAAAATTTCTATTTTTCCTTTTTCTGACCATCATCTGTTCTGCTCTGCTGGGAGATTTAGATTAGCTAGGAAGCAGGAAATGGTTGGATTTCTTGCTTTCTAGCTAGTCTTTAGATCTTCGGCTCTGCTTCCCTTAGGACTGAAGGTTTGCTTGCAAGCAAATTCAGCGCTGACTCACAGCGAACAAATTTGAGAGACTGAGCTATCCAATGGCAGATGGATCACTGAATGATTCTGTGAGCAACTCAATTTGCCTGCTTTGCCTGATTTTGGGTAAAAATTGCTTTTTTTATAAAAAAATTCAATATTTACATACATGGTGTGTTGTGAGTTAATTTTATGAGTTTGCTTGCAAGCAAATTTTATGTGACAGACAGAGCTAGCCAATGGCAGATAGATAGATTCTTGGATGAATCTGTGATTCTGAGAGCAAGTCAATCTGCCTGCCTGCTTTGCCTGATTTTAGGTAAAAGTTGCTCTTTTTTATAAAAAAATCAATATATATATAAATATTTATAATATTTACATACAAGCTATGCCCAACCAAGCCACACCCACAAATTAGGCCATGCCCACAGAACCCGTTAGTGGTCCCTGATATCTAAAATTATGAGTTTGGTGGTCCCTGAGGTCCAAAAGGTTGGCGACCCCTGCTTTAGCCTGTTCTATAAAACAGGATATGCAAGGTCTTCATATCAGCATTCTCCTTATAGGATTTTTAGATTAGCTATCAGAAGGAGAGAGGAGGTGGGTCAAGAGTTTCCTCCAATGAGCAACAACAAGAGTTACACAATCATGTTAACCACTCCTCAGCTGAGACATAATAAAATTAGTTTAGCTCTTTAACACCTTTGGCACTGTGAGAAGTAAAAATGCTTTTAAGCTAGTACAGAATGCTTATGTCAAAATATCTAATACACTTTAGAAAAAATATGTACAAGTACTTTAAAAATCCCCTGAAATCCTGCTGTGCTGCTCACTGTGGTATTCCAAGGAGGAATAAATGAAGAATATTGGGAGTGTATATCAATAATATATTAACAACAATATAAAATCCCAGCAGGTTCACCCAAAACCTGAAAGACATCTCAGTTGTCCAGCTAAATCAAGCAGGCACCTGTTAGGCAACAGCAATGCATGAAAATACTAGTATAGATGATCACTGTAACGGCATCAGCAAAGGTATAATTTCACACAGTGTACGAAAAAACAGTGCTAAGCTTGTATTTACCAAGAAAATCATATGAATAGACACTGTAAAACGATTGTCAATGTAGCTCTGGATAAGTGCCTTTCAGGTCCAATGGCACAACATGCTACTGAGGAAGAGCTGGGAATTTTTCAGAATAGTAATGGTATTTATAATGTAGCTAAGTGAAAACCTTTGGGATGTCTCGTTGCTGATATTGCCATGTAGGAAAAGAACATCCAAAGCTGCAAAAAATAGTCAAAGCATAGGGTACAAGAAGCCTGAAGAGGAAAGTTGATATGAACTGAGTATACCCTGACATTTTGGACATCAGTCAATTGAAATGGACTGGAATTGGACATTTTCCTCCGAATATCATAAGGTAATCCTCAATTGATGACAACTGAGCCCAAAATTTCTGTTGTCAAGCAAGAGAATTAAGTGAGTTTTGCCCCATTTTACAACCTTAAACGAATCACTGCAGGTGTTAAGTTAGTAACAGAGTTGTTAAGTGACCCTGGCTTCCCCATTTGACTTTGCTTCTCAGAAGGTCGCAAAAGGTGATCACATGACCCTGGGACACTGCAACCATCATAAATACATGTCAGTTGCCAAGGGTCCAAATTTTGATCATGTGACTCTGGGGATGCTGCAATGGTCATAAATGTGAAAAACATAAGTCACTGTTTTCAGTGCTGTTGTAACTTCAAATAGCCACTAAACAAATGATTTTAAGTTGAGGACTAGCTATACTATTTACATCCCTGGATATCAAAAAGAAAAAAGAAATGAGGTTGATTTCATAGTCAGAAAGGAGATAGCAAGGGCAATATTTGGGTACAGTGCAGTCAATGATTGAATAGCATCAATTAGATTTTGTAACATCCCTTTGATCTCATGATTATTCACATTTATGCTCCAATCCTTGATGTGGAAGAGAAGTACACTGATGAGTTTCATGGTCAAATTCTATCTGAAATCAATAAAACATGCAAGAAAAATATGCTGTTGTAGTTGAAGACTGGAATGTCAAAATTGGAAATATTATGGAAGAAAATGTAATTGGAATGTACGGCATAGGAAATTGAAATCAAGCAGGGCAATGTCATTCTACTAATCCAGTGATTTTGTTTCATTGCTAACACAGTTCTCCAACAACTAAAAACAATTCTTGTATACTGTACATGGACATCACCAGATGGAATATACTACACAAAAATCAAACTGACCATGTGATTTTTTCAAGGATATGGAAAGCTACTGTTAAAACAACTCAGATATGACCAGAGTATGCAAACTATCATACAATATATTTAATTTCAAATCCTGGTATATCATAGTCCTGATACAAAACTGTATACAGGTCAGGAAGCCGCCTAGATGGAACATGGTGAAACAAATAGGCTCCAGGTCATCAAAACTAACGCTGTATGTTCTGTCATGATTTTTAATCTATATGCTAAATATATATAGTGAGAGGAACTAGATTGGAAGATGATGAGCCTGGTTTTAAAACTGGAGGAAGAAACATCAAGGACCTGCGCTAAGTAATGTGAAATTATGCTGATAGCTGGAAATGTAAATGAACTGCAAATTCTAGACACGAAAAACAACTCTAGAATTAAACATTTAAAAAATGAACGAATGATGACAGGTACAGCAACTAACTGAAGATGAAGATACTGAAGTGGTAGCTTCTGCTTTTTTGAACTGACTATAACCAATAAATGAACCAGTGGTTTTAAAAACTGCCATAGACTAGCAATAGAATAGCGATGAAAGCTTTGGAAACAATATTCTGATGCAACGATTTTCCTATACCTACAATGATTAAAATCATACAAACTTGTTTCCCCTGTTGTAGTCCATGAAAGCAAAAGTTGGACTTTGAGGAATCAGAGCTAACACCAATTTGATGGCACATAATAAAAAAAGGTTAGCAAGCACTGCCATCGCATGCTTTTGCCTACTACAGTTCATACATAGAATACTTAATAGGCATTTTGCTATTATTGGATTCTATGGTTTTAAGACTAATTTAATAGTTTTTTTCCTCCCACACTTTAGCAACTTGAAATCTTTATGACGAAAAAATAATCCATTTAAATTTGTATATTTTCTGTCATAAGCCCTGGGCCTTTCCTCACTTTTACCTAACCACAGCATAAACATGTCCTGGCAACATATTTTTCCTGCCACGTTCCATTGGCACTGCTTTTATCTCATCTCCACTCCATAAATAAGACAGGCTTAAGTAATATTTAGCTGTATTAATTTAAAGTAGCATCTTCACTCTTAAGCTCACATAATCTCAATGGAAACTGCAATTTATGTAAAATCTGTTACGCTTCTCCCATTTTATCAGAGGCAAAGCTAGGTACAACTAGAGGAGGGCAACAAAAATTTACTGTTTCCAACTGATACAAACATACTACCTCCCCTCCAATCCCAGGTAAGTCTCATCTGCTACTGTTCTACTTAGAATGATAGGTACTGCAGCCCTGTGCCTATTTACATTGCACAACTGGGCTACATTATTCAACTAGCAATACTATAGCAGTTTTAATTTTATTGCTCTTTCTGGTTTAGCATAAGGCTGAAAAAAACATAACAAACTGATATACAGGTAGGCCCTACAGACTCTTGAACAAAAAAATATTTTGTAAAACAAACAGTGAATTATTTATCCCGACCAGTTATAGAAACTATAGAAATTTGCAAAAATCTTAACTTCCCTCGCAATCAGTTTCAATACAATCTTTTTTCTGGTTGACTAGTGTCTTTAAGAATTCATTAATTTTATAACATGCTCAAAGATGGTATTTTTTTTCTAGTCTTTGTAAGCCTCTGGAACCTTTATGTTGTAAACCTGTTATCTAGCAAAGAAAGAAAATCACTAGTGAAATTTATCTGATACAAAATAACACGTGAAAAACTAGTCGCTTCACTGGAGGGAAGAAATACAAAGACTACACAAAGATTAAGTTCTTTGAAAGTACATTGCAATGGCCAAACTGACACATATCAGAAGTCTACAAGTAGAACATAAACGTAGCCTTTTTGTATCCCCAGCTGCTCTTCCTCCAGCAATGAGCATTGAGAAGCACATTGCCTGTTACTAGAAATAATATATAATAACTATGATGACTACAAGTTATAAAATCTTTAGAATAATTTTATTACAATATCTGTAAAGATATTGTAGGGAAAGAGGGAAACAGACATGGAAAAACAAGAAGAGTTTTTCAAAAGATCTTTGAACTCAAAAAGAGGTTAAATCACAAATTGGTATGCTAAAGGACACCAATGGACAGACAGAAAACAATTCAAATGAGATTAAACTATGAAGAATGGATACACACAGTACAGTAGAGGTGTCAATATCCAGGTCATCTTAAAAGATATTCCGTACTTTACAAAAATCTCTAATGCAAGAAAATGAAGTTAGATCAACACTCTGGTCAATACTGAGTCACAAGATTACAGAAGCTGATGGAATCACAGAAATAATGGCAAGCAACAGAAGTATCAGTAAAGGCTCTAACCAAGCTGTGTTGGCAAATATAGAGAACACATTGGCAACACACAGGAAGAGGTGTTCGAGTACCACAAAAATATTTACCAGAGTGTGCAAAGTATCATAAAATATCCCTAATTTTGCATGCTAGCACAATAATGTTTAGGATCATCAAACACAGATTAGAGTCCTACATAGAAAAAGATGCCACAGGAATCTGACTTTAGAAACGGCTGCAGAACATGAGACACTAATGCATGCTAGGAAATTGAGAAAGCCAAAGGATCCCATAGAAACAGGAATCCCACTGGGAATCCCACATCTCATCCTCATGAGCAACTAATTACAGGTGAGGAAGTCCCAATTTGGACAGAACATGGTAAAACAGACTGACACCAAGTTGGCAAAAGACTGTGACAAGGCTGTATTCTCTCCATTATTATAATTGTTGGCCACACAGTCTGCATGATGTTCAGACTAGATTTGGCATTATATTTACCTATCAAGTCCTTCCAAAAGTCCTGGGATAGGGAAATATTGTTTAATTATGTTAAAAAGTATCCTCACAGGGTGTAAGCTATCCCAAGCAAAATTGCCTTTTGCTATTGACTGTGTGAGTGACCTCGTCAATGCTGCTGGTATACATGCACTGCTTCCGTTGTTTTGAGAATGCATCCAAGGTGCCTATTATTATTGCTACTATCTTTGCTTTCATATTACTTCTATTTATACTTCTATTTTATTATTTTTACCAGTTCTTTCTCTTCTATTCTGCTGTCTCCAGGTGCTATTACTATATTTTTATCCCGCCTTTTCAACTTATATGCTGAATATATATTAAGGAAAGATAGATTGGAGGAAAATAAGCATGGTTTTATAATTGGAGAAGAAACTTCAATAATCTGTCCTATTGCATTACCCTGATAGCTAAAAACAGAAAAGATCTGCAGGCCTTAGTAATAAAACTCAATGAGCACAGTGAACAAATGAGTCTAGAATTAAAAAAACAAATGAAACTGAGAAATCAACTAATTTAAGAATGAGTAATAAAGATGTTGAAGTGGTAGATAATTTCTGCCACTTGGGATCAACCATTAACAATAAAGGAACAAGCAGTCAAAGATTCCATTGCAGACTAGCACTTGGTAAAGCACCCATCTAGGTCTTGGAAGATATTCAAATGCCATGATGTCTCGCAGCTTACAAAGATCAGAATCATGCAAGCTATGGGGGATCACCAAACAAATCAACTTAGAATTCTCAGCTGAGGCACAAATGACAGGCTTGAATGATCTTATTTTGAACATATTATACAAAGACCTAGCTCCCTAAAGAAAGCTCTAATGCTAGGAAATGTGAGAGGAAAGAGAAGAGGATGACCAACAACAATGTGGATGGACACAGTTTCAATGGTGATGAGGGCACCATTGGAAGATCTGAAAGACCGGGTTGGAGACCAAGCCTTAATGGTATAGAAATATTGTAGAAGAACTGTAAGTGAGCAGTTCATGTGAGGAAGCTTTCTAATATCCTTGAGCTGGTAGCCAATATTTTGAATTGGGCAGCTAGTAGTAACTAATACAGCAACTTTTAATATTCCTGCCATCCTGCAGTAGCTGGTTGCCCCACCGGCAGTTTGGCCACTGGTTTCTGTGCCAACTGCAACTTACATGTTATTTCCAAAGATAGGCCAACACAGAATACATAACCACATTCTGATCCAGGTGTGAGTTTGTAAAATTGCTGTTATAATCTATAAATCTTTTCTGTGATATATCAAGCACCTGACAAAATGTACCAACTTTTTAAGAGAATGTGTCTCGCCCCAAGCAAAAAGTATATGAGATATGGGTGAGGTGCCAGGCATTCTCTATCTTAGCCCCTATGCTCTACAACACATTCTGCAGAGGTATATTTTCTCTCTGTATTTTGCAAGACAGAATTGCAGTGGTGATTAAAATTTTGTTAACCTTTTTCGATTTTCAACATTTCTGCATAAATATAACCTAAAATGTGAACTGTTCTTCACAATTCAACAAATGAGTTAAAAATATACTTGTTCATTTATTTGTTGAGGAAAATTATTCAATAGCAATAGCACATAGACTTATATACCGCTTCACAGTGCTTTACAGCCCTCTCTAAGCAGCTTACAGAGTCAGCCTATTGCCCCCAACAAAGTGGGTCCTCATTTTACTGACCTTGGAAGGATGAAAGGTGAGTCAACCTTGAGCCAGTGAGGATCGAATTGGTGGCAGCCAGCAGAATTAGCCTGCAATACTGCATTCTAACCACTATCCCAACACGGCTACATATTTGTGTGTGTGGCAAAAGCATGTGAACCTTTGCTTTCAGTAACTGGTGTGCCCACCCCTCCCCCCGGGAACAATAATTGATTTAAACATTTTTGATAAGTGTACATTGTCTTGCCAATTTGGTTTGAAGGAATTTTAGTCCATTCCTCCTTATAGAACAGTTTCAACTCAAAAATGTTGTTGGGCTTCTTCACACGAACTGCTCACTTCAGGTCTTTCAAAACATTGCTATAGAGTTAAGGTCACGATTGAGATCTGGCCATTAGCTTTCTTCTTCTTTAACTGTTCTTTAGTTCTTAGTCATATGGCCTGTGTGTTTTGCATCACTGTCTTGCTGCATGATCCATTTTCTCTCGAGCTTCAGTTCAAACACATACTTTTCTGGTAGAATTTGCCAATACAGTTCAGAATTTATATCAATGACAGCAAACTGTCCTGATCCTGGTGCAGCAACGCAGGCCCAAATCACGATACTGCCACCAGATGAGACAAGGTTCTTATGCTGGAATGCAGTGTTTACTTTTGCCAGACAGAATGCTTTTCATTGAAGCCAGAAAGTTCTATTTTGGTCTCATCAGTCCACAGAACATTCTTTCAATAGCCTTCTGGCTCATCCATATGGTCTTACACAAACTGTAGATGGGCGGCAATGTTCTTTTTGGAGAGTAGTGGCTTTCTCTTTACAATCCTGCCATGCACATCACTGTTTTTTATGTAGAAATGCTGAATATTCATAAGGATTCACAAAAGTTTTAAGCAGTCCTGCAACTCTCATTATGCCTTCATGCCAACTTGATCATGCCCAGATTTATAATTTTTCTTTGTTTACTTTGTTTTTAATTCATGCTTTTTTATTCACTGTCGAGTCTTAATTATTTAGAGTGTTCTAAAAAAAATTATAAAGAAATAAAGCAACAGCCTCGGTGGCGCAGTGGTTAGAGTGCAGTACTGCAATTATTACTTCTACTGCAATTTGGCAGATCGAATCCCAGCAGGCTCAAGGTTGACTCAGCCTTCCAACTTTCCGAGGTGGGTAAAATAAGGACCCAAATTGTTGCGGGCAACCAGATGACTCTGTAAACTGCTTTGAGAGGGATGTAGAACACTATAAAGCGGTGCTATTGCTATTCCAGAATTGTTACTTATTGTACAATGACAGCACAGAGACAGACAGATGGTTTATCTGAAGTACTTTCTATCTATACTGACTTTCTCTTCATCTCCAGTCCTAGCGTAATTTTTCTTACCATTTTCTCCCTGTCTTATATTATTTAATACATGTCTATCATTCCCAATCAAACTCATTCTGTTTTCCTCATAAGGATTATTTTTAGCTCCTTGATCACTATCTTTTGCAATTTTTTCAACTCTTGCGCCAGATCATATTTAAGAATCTTCTATTCCTTAAAATAATATCATTTAAAGTCACAGACTGAAAACACAAGTTGTTTTCAAGAAGTATAACCAAGAAGAATTTGAGAGTAGTTTCCAAGAGACAGTGATGTATTTTTAAATTTTGAGTGCCTTGTTTTGCTTTGTTTTTGTGTATATCCAACTCATTTTCCAGATAATTCTAGAAATTCTTTCTGAGTCATTTGGTTCATGTTAGTTCAGATATATCAATACAAAATAAAAACCAGAACTGCTCACAAGTGTTTATAAAGTGGCCACCAACTTGTTTTTTTTCTCAAAAAACATGTCCTTAAACAAGACAGACTAATATAATTCCCATACTTCATCATTTCCTTAATGACTTAATGAATACAAAATAGTTGTTATGCTACTCTTCTGTATTGTATTTATTAAGTTTTATGGTATTACAGGTACTTCCTTATTATAATTAGGATTCAGCAACTTTGTGAATCCATAAATTCAATAGCAATATACATACTCTTAAAAAGCATTTAAACTACAGCATTAGGTTGATAGAACAATCTTTCATTCAAAGTATTATGCAAATAGTGTGTGAAGCATCTTCCTTAAAGTTTATTTGGTGTGTCATTCTGTGGAATGTTAATGACTGATACATGAAGAACAATCTGAAATTCATTAAAAATAAAGTCTCCATTGAATCAATCTCAAATCCTATATGTTGATTTCTTGGCAATTATGCAAAAGTAGTTTGCCATTTTCTTCCTGGATTTTTTTTTTTAATTTAGCCGTCTATTATACTGCTAGATGTTTTTTAAATGCAGATAAAGCTTTTATCAAGCAGTTATTTGCCTCATTCATTACATTTATGATTCAGATATAGATACTTTCCATAGCTATTTTTATTTAAAACTGTTGCTTTTACCTATTTTCTTTTCAGTGAAAATCTGTTAAGGAGTGAGAATCTGAATAGTGCATAATGCATTTTGATTAATAGCGCTAGAAAACTATCACCTGTAATTCCTAAAAAATGATTTCTCAGCTGTGGCTCAGTACGGAAAGCAGAACAAACCTATATTTTAACAAAAGCATCTGGGCCTTTTCCTTTATTAAAAAATGAAGGAAATCCAAAATCAACGCTTCAAAAAATCAAATTCTTTTCCAACTTTAATTTATATGAAGCAAATGACATTAGTAATCCCTGACCTATGGTTAACACTACTGTCATTAATAGAAAAGTTGAAGGAAGAAACTAATTTTTATCCTAATATGTGTCCATATTTGTTTAAATAATTTATATGGCTACCCATTTAACAACTTCGGCTCTAGGTGGCAAAAAATTAAAAAACCTCAATTAATTGAAAACAAATTACAACTATAATCAACCAATATATCACATGTTAGAGATCAGAAAAGAACATTGTGTCTTACAATCAAGAGGTTTTTTTTTTAAAGCCATAAATAAACCAACCAACAAACAAGTTGGCTGAAATGCTGAGAGAACAATCAGGTGTTTACTGAATTAGAAAAGGCCAAGAGAGTCAGGGCCATCTGATCTCTGGGAGGATGCTGTTCCACAGGACAGGTGCTGCAACAGAGAAGGCTTAACTCCTAAGTCCCACAAGATGGCGCTGCTTAATAGAAGGTACTCAGAACATGGCTACCATGTTGGTTCTGGTAGAATAAGCAGAAACAATTTGAGTAGGATGTCTGACAAATAATGTATCCATATATTATTGATATCTGAGAAAAAATATCACAAATGATTCAATTTACAACTCTTCAAAATTAATATGGGAAAAAAACCATGAAAAGATCTTTTATAAAATTAGGTCTTTGTAATGATTATAGAATAAAGACCTATGTAACACTTACAGCAAAGGTATGCCAAACATTCCTCAAGCATTCTTAAAGTTGCACAAAGAATCAGCCTTTTCTTCTAAATCAGGCCTAGGTTAAATATTTTATTTGGCTGCTCAAAATGATAGTTGGGCATTAGGTCCAAATCAATTCTTGGACTCACATCAAACATTACCCTGTAATTTATCAAGTTAGTCACAACAATGTTTCTCGCTAGAACCTTTAATGTTTACATCCTGAAAATAGCTAATTGAATCCAGTTTTTCCGAACTATTTTTCAGACTGCACCATCACACTCAGAGATAGCAAATTTGAAATATGTATTACATGTTTGCTATATAATTAATCTAGACAAGAGGTTCCAAAATTTATGGAATCTAAAGAGTACAAAGAAATCAGATTCTTAGAGCAAACAGCATCTAAACATACTGATAGCATACAGCTATTCAAACAGTTTCAGTTAAATTTGTAGTTTCAGATATTTAAAATCTGCATAATTTTAGCATCAAAAATTATTGGAAGTAATTTTTTTATCAGGATGAGAAATCGAACTGCAGGAGGCATGGAATTGAGACATTCTACAAAGCCTTAATATATTTTATTCAGAAGTCCCAAAGTCCTATATTGCTTACTTCTAAATAAATATTATGATTATAGCATTTTTTCTTTAAATATTGTTCCAAAGCATCTTAACTACTAAAGATTCCCTAGACAATGGAAAAAGAGACATTAAGTACAGACTTGATAGTTTGCCAAATGGTGTATCCTCTCCAATGCCAAATATTTTGTTGGTATATGATTACTAAGAATAGACAATTCTAATTCTTATTGTTTTCAAGGAATATTACAAAATTGCTTGGTAACCAAATTACAATACTATTATTTACTCAAGGTTCTTAGGATCTATGTGAGTACACTGAGTTTAAAAAGTGTACCTCTTAAATTAACTGTGTTTGCCATTTGAATGAGTTCTTAAAATAAATGAAAATCTGATTTCCCTTTAATCTCTTAATTAGGGTATTATCATGAACAATGTCATATATATTAGCATGTAGCAGAAAAATTAGAAACTAAAGTAGAAATGCAGAGGTAAAAATTGTTCAAAAATATTTTCCCCTTTGCACATCAGGCTTTTAAAGTTTAAAAGATAGATTTGTTCCACCATATGATAGCTTAGTAATATCAAAAACAAAATTACAAAACATTTCAAGAATGTATTTGAAAAACTCTACTGAACAGAATTTACTCAGAATTAACTTTCTGAGTAAAACATGGGTTGCAGATTTATTGGAACATAAACATGTAAGATGTATATCAGCAATCATATACAATACTGTAAATGAAAACAAACCTAACATTTTAATGTTTCAATATATGAAAAAATATATTGGCATTTAAAAACTTGCTACAACATCAAAATATAAAACTTGTTTATGTTTTTATATGCTTCTGTAACAATCCTACATAGAACTGATTGAGACCAAGTTCCACCAAAAGGATGTATTTTGTTTAAAGTACAAGTAAACTGCAGTATTAAAAGGTAGGGTTTGTTTGTTTAAGCTACAGGACTCATCTACTTCAGATAGATATTGATGTAAGCTGTAAAGGTTCTAAAAAATCTAATTACACTTGTATTCCATACAACATCCCAAGGAGCTATATACCCAGGTAACCTTACACAACCTTCCCCTATGGTGGTTGATTCAAGAGAGCAGCGGAGCACATCAAAACAAAGAGTACAAAGAGGCGGAAAACTGATTCAAGTTTACACTCAAAAACTTTGGAACTTACACTGAACCTTCAAGTGGACTTAATCCTAGAAGCGTTGCAATATTTAATTTCAGACAGCATAAACCGTTTACTGGCTTTAATTAATCCCCCCTAAACCCTGCAAATAGTAGAATCAGGGGAAGAATTAAAACCATGGAAAGGCGGAATCCGTCCTGCTCACGCCAGCGATTCAAACTGGGATTGTTTTTCACCTTTCCGAATAACCAGCCCTGCAAGTCCTTGAGGCGTCTATTTCGTCTCTAGGATTTCACTTTTCTTTTCTTTTTTTCCGCGGCACACCAACCTTTCCGTCGCCCTTCCCTTTCCAGTCCCTCAGCCGCGTCTTTTTTTTTTCCCCATATTTTTTTGGGGGGTGGGGGTGCGGGAGAGTTTACTTTTCTCCCAAGGCCTGGAAGCTTTCGGTGGAATCCGGGAGCCCCCCAGGTTCAATCTCAAAGGCACCCAAGCAGCTTGTTCCCACCCGGGCTCGGAGCTCTTCCCGTCTCTTCTCTCCAAACTCCCCTTTCCCTTCCCTGCACCGGGCCCTCACCTCCCATTCCCTCACCGCCCAGAGCCGACCACTGCCCCGCCACCCCCGAGAACGCTTTCCTCCCTGCGACCCTCTCTCTCTCTCTCTCGGACTCCCTCCCCACTGAAACAAAGCCGGGCCACGCTTTCCTCGCCACGCCGCCCACGGGACGACCCACACATTTCCTCTCTTCCGCACCGCACCCCACCCCCCCCCCCCACCCCAAACCCGTTCCCAGGTCAAGGGGCTCCCTCCCTCAGCCGCGGCGCCCTTCCCGACCCCTGGGTCTCCTCCTTCCCAGCCACACACACGCACACACCCAGGCCTGGCGCCCTCCGCGGGCCCAGCAACGTGTGCGCCCGGCAGCCCCGCACAGCAGCCCTCCTCACCTGTCAGGCGCAGCTTGACGGGCCCGTTCCTCCGGGGGCCCTGGTTGGACATGACACCGGGAATCCTCCGAGAATGCGGCGCAGCCGTTCTCGGGCCCTCCCCGCCAGGGACGCGGCGGGGAGAAGGAAGGAGGGAGGGAAGTCAGGCAGTCAGGGGCGGGGAGGGACGGGACCCTTTAATGGAGTCGGGCCGGCCGCGGCTCAGAACAGCAGAAGCAGCAGCAGCGACGTTGGCGGCGGCGGCGGCGGCGGCGGCCGCCGAAGGAAGAAAAGCCCGGATGTGCCCAATGTCGCCATGAGCGGGGGGCAGCGCCAAGAGGAGGAGGAGGAGGAGGAGGAAGAGACGCAGCCGCCTTGCCTTCCGCCCCCTGCCCGAGGCTCAGCCGGCCAGGGCAACAAAGCGAGAGGCCGAGAGAGCAGCTTTGACTGGGCGAGCGCGGCTATTGCTACTGCTGCTGCTGCTGCCGCCTCCGGCCTTTAGAGCGCTCTCCAGGCTGCAATGAGCAAAACCCCGATTTCGTCACGCGCTGAGGGAGTCCCTCAGGGCGTCCCAAACAGGCTTCCCCTGGCCGTAGAAGTGGGGCGAGAATCCTCAGTCAGACCCAGGAGCGCCGAGGACTGAGCCCAGCACACCCAAGGAGGGTATCCCACACTCCCGGGGCGAAGCTGCTGGGCCTGCCTGAGAGTTCAGGCGGAAGCCCCTTCGTCTTTGAAACACCTGGGCTCCTCGGTCAATTTGGAGATTGCACGGATTTCGGGCTTATTTTTTCAAGGTTTCCCTCTCAAACACAGAGAGAGGTCACTTTTGTTAATGGCACTCTAGAGTTGTTGAGTGTAGACTTGTGTTTTGGGCCTGGAGAAATTTCCGTCTTCAGTGTGATGTCATTCGCGAAGCCTTCCAATATTTACAGTTGGTGGCTATAGTTACTCAAGTTGATCAGTGATATTAGGATCACTTCCATCCGAGGTCCAAAAGATTGGGAGGTTCATTCATTTTCCTACGCAAAACAAGATGAGGAAGGTGTTTAGCTGGAGCTCTGGGCGAGGGTCAGCCTGTTAGCATATAGATCATCCTCTATTTACAACCACAGTTGAGACCAAAATTTCCATTGCTAAGCAAGACAGTTGTTATATATATTTTTTGCTCCATTTTATAGTCTTTCTTGCCACAATAAAGTGAATTACATTACTTCAGTTATTAAGTTAGTAACATGTTAAGTGAATGTGGCTTCCCTACTGATTTTGCTTGTCTCAAAGTAGACACCGCAACTTTCATAAATACAGGTCACTTGCCAAGCATCTGAATTTTGATCATAAGGCCATGGGGATGCTGCAACGGTCATAAGTGTAAATAATGGTCATAAGTCATTTTTTTTCAGTGCCATTGTAACTTCAAACAGTCATGAATAGTTGTAAGTCAAGAAGTACCTGTAATAAACACATGGTCCTCTAATGTTCTTTGGGTTCACAATTCCCAGATAGATGTAGTTCTCATTTTTTAGTTTGATGGGTTTCAGGAATCTAGGTCCCTGGTAACTATTTGGGCTGGCAGAGCATGAGTAAAACGAAATGGTAATTCAGCAACTAGCAGAAAAGCAAAATCTGGAGTCTGTGCCATGAATGAATATTCCATATTTAATGCTTGAATTAAACACTGGATTACTTATTTCATACAAGGATTGGCAATATTCAATACAATCCAATATAGCATGGTCAGTGGTAAAAGATGAAAGGATTTGTAGCTCAGTATTGAAGAAGTCTCAGTAGATGCTACTATAGTATCAACTACTCGCTGAAAACTATGTAGAAATCATGAATGGTTAATCTTGGATAGGGGCCCACTAGGGTTGTAGGTTAGACAGGAGCATTTAAAAGGATCTGAGACTATGACATTGACTAATGACTTGTGTGCTATTTCCAAGAAAACAGTATGGATGTACTGTATAGTAATCAGGAGTTAAGTTCAAAGGTATTTTTGCTGTTTTAACTTCCAGAAGATTGCTTGCTAAAAAACCTTGGAAAGCCAGTAGTATACAGGTAATATTAGATTAGATCAGGCATTTTAACCCACAGCCTGCAGACTGCACGCAGCCAGGGAGAGCTAGTAATTCAGTCCCACATAATAAAAACTATTAAAAATAAAGGAAGTTTGTTGTTTATATATATTAACTATATTATATACTTTATATTCAGATCAAGACAAGTGTTCTTTGCTCAACCCAGCAAGCCAAAGGGTTGGGCAACCATTGGCTAGATGGCAAATTATCCGTACTGTTGTTCAGATTTCTTTCTATTTTATCTACAGAGATAGTATTCAGCAGGTTCTGAGAATTGGTAGCAGACATTTTGAGTAGTTTGGAGAACCAGTAAATACCACCTCTGATTGGAGATTTTACAGTATCCTTCCCCTGCCACGCCCACCAAGTCACGCCCACAGAACCGGTAGTAAACATTTTTGAATCCCACCACTGTTTATCTAGCATCCCTTCTTAACCAAAGCAGCCACATATCCTTCTAAATTAACTTGCAGACATCAATGGTGTCCTCACAGTTAAACAGCAAAGTTGTACATGCACCTGATTTTTAAACAAACTTTAAAATCAGATGCAAGTACAACTTTGTTATTTAATTGTGAGGAGGTCACACATGCCTGCAGGTTAATTTTAACCTTATCATTGTTTTAGAAGAAAGATACTTGTATTTGCTTCTTTTCTAAGGTTATGAAGTTATTTTTTCTCTAATTTCCTCATGTTTCTCCTTCCTAAATTCTTTGGAATTGTTCTAAAAGCTCAGGGTGATATTTAATCATGTAGATTCTAATATACCTGATGGTATTTCTGGAATTTGTACCTATAAGCTAAAATGAGAGATTTATATATATATATAATCAATTTATTAGCTACATTAATTACCAGAGTGACTTTGCAAGAAGCAGCATATTAAGTCATCTTGAATTTTAATAATATAGTCTTGTAGATAAATATCTGAACTTGCAATAACAAGCAAACCCATCTATCCTGACATAGGACCCCATTGAAAAGTCTGGCAAGTTAGTTATTGATGGAATTATTATTACTCACACTGTATGAGATGACTTGTGACTAACTTCAGGACTGCTTCTACAATTTTTCAGCTTGTGCTCTCAAATATTTTAATATTTATATCATTGATGCTGATGACTTTAAATCACTTACTCAGGCGTCATTCTGTTGAAACTCATTGCAGAGCAAGTGGCTTAATGTTACTGGTACAAAACAAACCTCAATAGATCTTTGTTATAAGAACAAGGATTAACATTACAATATCAAGAGAATATGTAGATGGGGAAAATCAGAGATTTTCTATGGCAGAATGAAATTATTCTGTATCCTGTACAGATGCAGATAGATAAACTCCACAAAACATCCATAACAAAGTACTTTTATTGGTTCATCAGATATCCTCATAACTCACATTTGTGACAAAGTTCATCTTTAATGACCAATCCTTTGCATATCTGTCTTGTAGGTAAAAAGGTTTATCTCCTATCCTTTTTTCCCCATCTTGTAACGATAGAAGTAGAGCAGTTACCACAAGTCCATGAGTTCAGACAAGAGTGAGGAAAACTCCCCCAATCCTTCGAGGGTCAATTTATTGACCAATTAGAATTAGAGATGTGGTCATGTGACATGGACTACATTTCCCAGGACACCTTAACTACATTTACCATGATGCATTCCCTTAAGGGAACAGCTCACAATTGCTACCTAACTATCCAATTCCCATACACCGGCTGGACAGCACAGAAACACTGAAATATTATTAGGTTATACTTAAAATATGCCTCCCTGAAGTAGCTATATCAAATCTAGAGTCTCAAATTGATAATTGTTTTAATTATTACAAATCAAAAGCATCACTTGTTCAACTTGAATTACTTTACACATTACAAAAATAACAATATCACCTTCTAGGGGAGATGGGTGGCATAAACATTTAATAAATAAAAGAAATTAAAATTTTAATTAATAGCCACAAATCTAGTGCCTATGATCCTTGTAACATAAATCATAGTCACAAATGAAGGCAAATATATGTGTCTGAGGAAAATGTTGCAAAATCCAATCTGGGTCGGTGACTGGCGCCAGAGGTTTAATCTTCTGAACTTTCAGACTGTTGCTAGAGTCCACCCTCAGGGAACTTCTCTCCACCGGAATGTATTCAGAGAAGTTCCCTGAGGATGGACTCCAGCACAAGTCCAACAGCTCAGAAGACTAAACCTCTGGTCCTGATTGGATCTTAAAAATCATAGTGTTTATTATTCTTGTGTTATTAAAATTATATTGCTATGTTCACAATACATTTCTAAGTCTTTGACACACTTGCAGTTTTAAAAAAAGGCTGAGTCTCATATCACAGGTGTTATACAGATCAGCCCACTTAATCTTCCTAATTGTGAAATACCATCCATGGGGCTTCAAAGCAGCTCAGCAGTAAAACAGATCTCTGTAAAGAATTCAAATACGTCACACATGTTGTATTGACATAATCTGTTACAGTTCCTTGACGTAAAAAGTGTCAAACAGGTATATGAGCAGGTGATTTGCAGGTAAGTTTGTAGAATTAAGGAAAGCGCTCCAAGGGCAGGATATTTACAGTAATTAGATATATTGAAATAATTGAAATAACTTTGCAAAATATGAAATAAACTTAGAACTAGAATTGAAAAATTCTGATTAAATTACAGCCCAGATTTTTACAGTTTTTCTATATTTTAATAATACCAAAATAGAACATAAGAACATCCTAAAAATCTTTTTTTGACTATATTAAATATATTTGATACTTTAAAATGTCTTTTAAATGGTATTGCTGGGAAATAGTTAAATAAATCCTTTAGGTTTTTTGAAAGTAATTTAATAAGTAATTGCAAAATTATTGTCTATCTAGCAATTGTCCTTACAACATTTAAATATGATTTCAAATAATTGCATACCATCTTTTCTATAAGCTAGTTTCATTTCCTAGCAACTATTTTAAAACAAATATGTTTTGTCAGAAGTGTTGAGGTTTTGACAGGCGATTACACTTTCAGTAATGCCTTCTGGAATGATTAAGGATTCGAGTACACTACGACTGGCTGTAATTTTATACACAATTATCTGGGATTAAGTCCAATTGAATTAAGTAATACTTCCTTCTGAGCTTTGAGTAGACATGAATAAGATTACATTATTTAAAAACATTCAATAGTCTAGTTGAATCAGATTAAAGGACTGTCTCTCCAGCATTCCTTTCCAACACTAGTATCAAGATCCAGCCTGTCTTTCACTTAGAGGCTCTATGGTTAAAAGTTATTTACTCAATCCAATTCTGTATTTACACAATGCGCTTAACTGGATCAATGGAGAGGAAATAATTGAATTGTGAAAATAGGGGAAAAACAGGAATCTAGACAGTTTTAGACCAAAACAAACCCAAGTTTGCCTTCCCAGATAAGTAAATTTGAAGTCAAAGCTCATATAGACTTTGTATAAATGATGCCTTTCTAGACCTGTTGCTATTTTAATTTTCCTCATACTCGTGTGTGCACTTGTATCCCATGACCACATGGAAGTGAAAAATGGGCAAAGGTGGTGAGCAGAATAAGCTTCTCTTTAACTGTCCATCTTGATGCCAGTCCTGATCACAGTAGTCTTATCTCAGTTCTCCTCCACCTCCCAGGAAAAAGGAATGTGTTCCCTCTGTCAAGGAAGAAAGGAAGGGAAATTTATTCCTAGCATCT
This sequence comes from Pseudonaja textilis, assembly GCF_049901715.1. Lineage (NCBI taxonomy): Eukaryota > Metazoa > Chordata > Lepidosauria > Squamata > Elapidae > Pseudonaja > Pseudonaja textilis. The sequence continues at coordinate 120,139,860 of NC_141991.1, read as the reverse complement.
TTTGCAGCAGCTGTAAATATTTAGAAGGCATGTGTTTGACTATGCTGACTGAGCTATCATGCCTTGTTACCTTGATACACAAAGGCTGATTTCCTGGAAGCAGGAGGTTTTAATTACGTTATCTCCATATTGTCACTATGTCACAAGCTAATTATCAGTTAAGCTAATGACCATGCAAGGTTAAAATGGGCTGGTTAGTGTTCAGAACCCAACTTGTGTATTCATGAACCCAACCTAAGAGTTTTCGTCTCAGGAAGAAGATACATTTCTGTGGAAATATTCAGTTCATGTTTAAAAAGTGCTGAGAAACTTCCACTTGAGGAAAAATATTGATTTTATTCCAGGGAGATCTTTTCTAGCTTCTTAAAAATCTATTCAATCCTTCTCTAGCTCCCAACCCTAATCCTACAGCAACTCTGAACATCTGTGGATATGGATTCAGTACCATCATAGAAAAATAAGAGCAAGTTTGATTTAGTGGTTAAGGCAGCAGGCTAGAAACTGGGAGACTCTGAATTCTATTTCTGCCATGAAATAGCATGCCAGTGCCCGTCACACTCTCTCTCAGCCCTAGGAATTAGGCAATGGCAAACCACTTCTGAAACCTTGCCAAGTAAGCTACAGGGATTTGTCCATGCAGTCACCAGGAGTCAAAACCAACCTGAAGTCAGAAATGGAAAACAGAAAAATAGTTTCTTAGGAAAAGACCTAACTTTGAATAATAAACCAGCCTAGGACCAGAAATAAAGTAGCAAAAGATTAAACATATTGAAAGTTATGTATACAGTATAAAGCTTCAGCTTTCTCTGGTTGAATAGTTCCTTACTTTAATTAAATGTAGTTTTTATTATCACAGTCAACAATTGACTATTCCTAATGAGAAGGAATTTGTACAACAAAGTAAACTGAATTAAACTTGCTTGTTTTTGACTTGGATTAGACCAGTTTTTAAACATGTTTGGGTTTTGAGAGGTGAGGGTTTGAAAGTGCAGGAGTGCAGAACTCAGACTTGCAGAAACTTCAAATTTCACCTTTTTAAACTTCAAAAAATAGACCCAACCACTACCTTGCCCAGTGAGGTCACAATGTCTCACGTCACACCTCCTACCATTCCTAAGAAGCCAAAATCATTAAGTGCATCCCTTGGTTTAGTTTATGATGTGAGCAGAGCCAGAATGCTATAATAGCTGTTATCATGAACAAAAAATGAAGAGAGCAAGCTTGATACTAATCCAGCCCCTTTTAACAGGCCTTTTGTTGCCAATAACGGGTGTTTGTCACCACTGGCTTAAATGAGATAAAACATCTGGCAGTTCCACAAAGTTATGGTTTCTCTCTCCACAAAGGAATGCAACAAGAATTTTGTGATTGGTAACTTTGGGTGTTTTCTGTCTGTGCTGCTAATCATTCCTACTCCACCCTGTTATTGTTTGACCCTTTGCCTGAAACGTCAATCCTTAAATCAATATATCATGGATAAAAATATTTTGCTATCCAAATGGCAGAAAATGGATGAGAGTGGGGTTTTTTTACACTGTGTTATATTTTACGAGTGCCATTTATGAAGAGAGTATTCAAGTATTAAAGTAAATTTCTGTCCCATGATCTGTGTTCCACTCAAGGCTGAGACTGTATCATCAAGTCATTAATCTTTTCAGGATGAGGTAAAAAGCATAAGCCCAGAGGGAAAAGAGTGCCTTACATCACCCAGCAGCTCAACTTTTTGGATGACATCATTTCTGACAAAAAGGAGTTTCTTCACTTCATGCACCAGCTGTCAGAGACCTCATGATGGAACAGTATGTATGAAGGAAGGAATATGGAGAAATCCTGTAGGGTCTGATGCTCCTCAGGAGCATACTTAAAACAACTTGCTGAAGCTTACTGAAGCTGGTTCTGTCACATTTTGAGTGCCATGCTTGAATTAGAAGATAGATAAAAGACAAATCCTTGCCTATCAAAAGAGAGGACAGGACATGAGATAACAGACACAGCCTTTGAAGCAGGATGCAATTAAGGGAAATGATGCATCTATGAATGGAAATGACTGAGTGCCAGTGGCCACCTTGTTAAAAGCTGCAGTTGTATAAATCAGATTTTTCCAAGAGTTAATCACCCTCTGAGTCCATCCTTGGTTGTGTTAGTAATGTTAGGTGATGTATAAATATGTTGTTCCTTAGTCTGGAATGCTTGCTTACATATCTTTCAATTCTGCCATCTGTTTAAGATATGTCTTAATACTCCAAAAGCTAAAATTCTTCCCCTCAACAAAGGAAACGTTGCCAAGATGCTCTCAATCTTACACTGAAAAAGACCCGAATACGCCTATATATATATATATATCTTTTTAATCTCTATGGTGTGTGTGTGTGTGTGTGTGTGTGTGTGTGTGGTATATATATATATATATATATATATATATATATATATATATTAAAATAGAGATTGAAAAAGACCTGAAAGCATGAATAGAAGAGATGATTCAACCAGATTGTCAATTATTTGGAAGCCTGCACTCACAAACAAAAAAATCTCCACACCACAAGCCAGGCAAATACCTGGGCACAAACAGATCCCCCCTGATACCTCCAGCTCAAACACACCCCAACCAGGCACCCAGGTGAAACCTAGGTTCCTAATAAAGGATAGCCGTCCGTTTACTCGGAGCCAAGCCGCACTAAAAGCCTCCAATACAGGAACACAATGTTGCCAGCCAATCAAGACAAAAAAAGCTATAAAACAAACAGATGATATTAGAAACACCAATCAAGCAGAACACAGCAAACTCCAAGACCAATAAACACCTACCAAGACTCCCAACCAATCAGGATGAAGAAAAAACCATTCTGGCACAGCAGTAGGCTAACCCCAAATTTAAAACTGAAACGGCTGTGAAAGTCTGACTCACAGACGAACACAATACAGAAGCCTGATGATGGCAGATGAGATTCTGCTGAAACGTTGCTACAACTTTAAAAGCACAACTACAATGACGCGGGAAAATACCCGAACAAAGCTGAATACCTTACATGTAAGTACCCACGAAAACTTAAGAAAACGTACGTATGTATGTATGTATGTATATGTATATGTATATGTATATGTATATGTATATGTATACATACATGGATCTTTGGTTATTCGGGTTTTCTCCCGCGTAAAATTGGAAGTATTTTGGCGATGTTTTGACAGCATAATAATCCTACCAGCAGACAAGGGCAACGCGACAGTGGTTATGAACTCATCTGACTACCAAACCAAGTTAACCAACCTACTCCAAAACCCCACATACAAACCCCTAAACACAGACCCCACCACCTACCTAGAAAAAAATACCAGATCCAAAATAAAAGCTTCCCCATCAGCGAAGAAATCCAGCAAAGAATCATACCTAGAGAGAAATCATCCAGATGCCCTAAGCTTTATGGTCTCCCCAAGATACACAAAGAAGGAACCCCACTTAGACCAATAGTCAGCTCCATAGTCTCACCTCTACAAAACCTAGCCAAATTCCTTGCCAAACAACTACAGCCCTATGCAGAATCCATCAACTCACACGTAAGAAACTCATTCCAGTTCATTGAGATCATAAAGAAACAAAACTTACAGCCCAGCGACCTACTAGTGAGCTTCGATGTCATATCCCTCTTCACCCAAGTGCCTATAAAAGAAGCCTTGACAGCCATCCAAAACAAATACAACCCCCCACAAGCACATCCAAGATCTGACCAACCACTGCCTATCCAATACATACTTCACTTATAATGGACAAAAATACAAACAAATAGAAGGAGCACCCATGGGATCACCCCTCTCACCTGTCATCGCAAACCTCTACATAGAACACTTTGAAACACAAGCTCTAGAAAAATATGATCACAAACCCAAACTCTGGCTCAGATATGTAGATGACACCTTCATAATCTGGCCACACGGGAAAGTAAAACTGAACAACTTCCTCACACACCTCAACAGCCTACACCCAAAAATACAATTCACCATGGAAACAGAAGCTAACAATCAATTTCCCTTCCTAGATGTCTTAGTATACAAAAAAATCCAATGGCTCCCTAGGACACACCATCTACCAGAAGAAAACACATACAAACCGCTATCTACACGCTCTCTCACACCACCACCCATCACAGATCAATTCCGTAGCTGAGACACTCATCTCCAGGACAAAATGCTTAGCCAATGAACAACACCTAAAAACTGAACTACACACTCTCACTAACATGCTAACAGCCAATGGATTCCAAAGAAAGAAGATTACCCACCTAATCCAAAAACAAACCCCAACCAAAATCCAGGATAGAGAACAAGAGAACGGCAAAGCCCTCCTCCCATATATAAAAGGCACTACAGACAAAATCAGCAAGATCCTCCAAAAACACAACATTAAGACAGCATTCTGCACAAACAGAAAAATATCCACCATCCTAAGAAACCCTAAAGACAGAATCGAGTTAGATAACCAAGGAGTATACGAAATCCCATGCACTGCCTGCCCCAACACATACATCGGACAAACCAACAGAAGAATTAGTGCATGCCAAAACTCAACACTTCAACAACAGAATAATCAGAGAAGCCATAGAGATAGAAAAACGCCCACACAGCATGAATAAACGAGATAATACCTCCCACCTACCAGCCATTTAGAAATCCACCCTCATTAACAAACGAGTACCTAACATGAAGAATGACAACAGACCCACACCCACGAAGGCCACACAAGATGCTACCACCACACTTCCACGTAGAAAGCAGATTCACACCCACACAGATGATGAGACACGACCACGGACCAGAAGCCATACCGCAGCTGCATCACTGCCCGCTTCAAACCCCTCTGCCCCATACATGAAGCGAACTGACGCCCAACATGAAGATGTGGCACGACAACGAACGCGAAGCCAAACAACAGGATCACAGCTCACCAGCTCAAATCCCCCGACAACTAAGACTAACCTGAACCCCCACCTGAATAGAACACTCCCCCAGCCAATCAGAACACAGCCAAACCCCCCCCCAACCAATCAGATCACAGCCAGGCCCCCAACCAATGAAAACACCCCCCCACCCAATCAGAACACAGCCAAGCCCCCACCCAGTCAAGCCACACTCCCACTGGCAGTTAAAAGAAAAAACAGCTGCAAGCTCACATTACTTCAAGAAGCACAAAGCCGAAGACACAAGCCTGAAGATGACAAATGAGATTTCGTCGAAACATCGCCAAAATACTTCCAATTTTACGCGGGAGAAAACCCAAATAACCAAATATCCACATACAAATACCCGCAAAAACCTCAGAATATATGTGTGTGTGTGTGTGTGTGTGTGTGTGTGTGTGTGTGTGTAAGTTTTCGCAGTACTTACATGTATATATGTGTGTGTGTGTGTGTGTGTGTGTGTGTGTGTGTGTATATATATATATATATATATATATATTCATATGTATATATTCATATATATATATATATATTCATATGTATGTATGTATGTATGTATGTATGTATGTATGTATGTATATCTCAGAGGTTTTTTAAATTGCAACATTTGCAACCATGGGTTTTCACCATCAATTAATAAAGATCCATGTTGATTCAAGAAAAGATAAGTATGATTATATGGCTATGATAGAATTATCACTACAGCAGCCCAGGCACATGTGAATGCATGTGAGTCTTCCAGTGACTAAATCCATGTTACAAACTATTTGGTTCTTATGAGGATGCAGTAACAGTAATACTGGTTTGGAGGATAACCCATCCATTAATAACCTTTTTTCCCCTCAGCCAAGTGACTTCAAATGTTTTTTTTTTAGACTCCTAGAAAATGTGAGATTAACATTTGCTCATAGTGTTTTGAGAAGGCAACATTTAACTAGGTAATGTGTTAGCTTGGGACCATAATGGGGGAGCATCACAGTGGAGGTAGTTATAGATTAAAAATAATCCCATCTCCCCCAATCCTGCTCCTCCCCTCCCCCAGTCTTTTAAGTGTATGGCTTTTTATATGAACTAATTTGTGTCATTTAGCTTATACATTTTTTAAAATCTTTTATGACTGTAAGATGCCCAGAATTACCCTGAGGTAAAATGGACTGCAAATCAATTTTATAAATAAATAAATAATTGAAGCATTATTGATGTTTGTATATAAAAGATACTTGTTTATCACTGTCTCAGAATGGACTAATTTGCTAACATTGTCAGCAATACAAGAGTAGGGGGGAAAGAATGCTTCTAAATGTGTTACATTTGGAGGCAGGATTAGTTTATATTTGGAGGAATTATGTCATCATATTACCATATTTCTGATTTTATATGCACCAAGTTCTTGAAATTACTAGAAATATGGATGCTGAGGAAATCTAAATATATGTAACTCCATGAAAAGTTTTTATTCTAATATTTGCTTTGCACAAATATTTTAGATGCGATGACATAATGCTACAAAAATGTCAATTTTTCTAACAAGTAATCAAAATGTTCTTTTCCCTGTCAGTTTCTGTGCCTAGCTTAGCAGCCTTTTGAGATAACAATGATTGTGAATAATGTGAACAGTGAATTTGACCCTGAAAGGATTTTTCCCCATGTGTCTAGATCTTAATTCTACATAAAGATCTTAATTCTATATTTCAAACTGTCAATTAGCTTTCTGAGCATTAAAGCCAGGTTTTTTAAAGAAATGATGCCAAAACACCATCTGAGTCACTCAATATCCTGAAATGTTCAGTATTTGCATTTGCAATTCCAACTATTATCAGAGGTCAGCTAGCAAAGGAAAAATTATAAATGGTTTGGATTTCTTGGTTATATTAATGGAGAAATTTGAGGCTGCTTTTACCCAATTACTGGATATCATTCAAACTGAAAATGGCTCCCTTCTCATTGTAATCGGTAAATTAATTCAAACAAAAAATTGCTTGTGTTTAATTTTTGGCAGAATTAATCACTTTATTTTAATAAATGTAAACTTTCTTCATAATAATACATTGCTATTCCATTGTCCCACACAATAGTGAACCAAATATTGTAGACAAATTCACACTGCACACTAAATAAAACCAAACAGTGCTATGAGTTAAAGCAATATGTGAAAAAAGTGACAGAAACCCAATTACAAGAACAATGTTACCATAATTTATAAAGGGAAAGGGGAAAAACATTCAGCTATGATATTATACCATTTCCTTGGATTCATTCTAGACTTCTGAGTGGACTGGGTCACCTTCACTATCCTGTAGAATCCCTGATATAGCATAATCTCAAATTTTGGGACAATTAAAATCCATTGGAATCTATGTCCCAAAGGTGTTTTTCTAAAAGGTAACGACTTTCTTGACTTTTTGCTTGAAAACATTTTGTTTCTCAAGAAGCTTCTTCAGTCCAGTTGCCTTTTGGAAAAGTACCTTTGGATCAAACAGAACCTGGATGATTGAGAACCTCCTTAGACACCAGAATGTATTAGTTTAAAAAAATCCAGATAATTTTTAGGTAGCTAGTGGTTATCTTTCTGCCAACCTAGCAGTTCAAAAGCATATTAAAATGCAAGTAAAAAAATAGGGACCACTTTGATGGGAGGGTAGCAGCGTTCCATGCACTTTCAGCATTTAGTCATGCCGGCTACATGACCACGGAGACATTGTCTTCAGGAGAGATTTCCTAGAGCCAGAAACAACTAGCACGTATATGCATGAGGAACCTTTATCTTTACTTTTAGTGGTTATCTAGACTTTTCTAGCTTGGATATTTTAGCCCTACTACTGACAGAGGATTCTCAGGGATATTTTATCCAGATCTCCTTAAATGTGGAGCGCTGTCAAGAACATTCCATCCCGTCAGAGGTGGTATTCAGCAGATTCTGACCAGTTTTATAGAACTGTTAGCAGAAATTTTGAGTAGTTCGGAGAATCAGCAAATACCACCTTTGACTGGCCTCACCCCCATCTACTCTCTACCTCCTGAGTCCCAGCTGATCAGCTGGGTCTTCTTTGGTTGCCTGCACAGGAGAACGGAGCTAGAAAGTGGGGTGGGGAGAGAATGGGGATTTTGCAGTAACCTTCCCGCAGGAGAGGGGAGGGAACGGAGAATGTACAGTATCCTTCCCCTGCCACACCCACCAAGCCACACCCACAGAACCAGTGGTAAAAAAAAATTAATCCCACCACTGCATCACATTCATTATGCACTTGGAAATGGATTCCAAAACATACGAAATTCACACATTTACCTGTAAATTTCATACCCATTTTAAAATATATGAGAACAATGATAAGAACAATGATTACAACTGCAAGCCTTCTCTGGGAGGGCCTCCAACATAATTCATTAGAGCTTTCTTGTAAAGAGATACAAAGGATTACACTTAACATTGCCAGCTGCCAGGATTTGGATTGCGCAAGCTGGCTGGTGCATACTGGCATCTTTTGCATCTGTTCCTGGATACAAACATTTTTATATGAAATTGGACTGCAGAAGAGTGAGTTTTATGAGAAAAAAACTGGATGGATAAGATGTCTCTTGAAAAGAATGATGTTGATTGGAATGCAGACTGGCTAAACAAAGATTAATCATCAAAAGAACTCATTAAGACATAGCAGTGACCAATGAGAGAAAGAATCCATGTCATTTCCAGACCCAGCCAGGATACGCCACTAGTTGAAGATATATCTGGGGATGGGGAGGCTTATTTATAACTATAAATAAAAAAACCATTACTGTTCCTCTGTCATAAATCGTTGTCCTGATGTTATTTGATATTCCCCTTGATAAAATTTTAGCATCTCACAAAACACAAAGTATTTATCTTTGTGATTTCTCATCTATAAAATGCTTCACGTGCTGAGAGTCATAAATGTGTTTTGGGGCATAACTAGGACTGTATTTATTCCAATGGTGGGCCTCATTCAATGACCTCTTATTTTCTAGTAACTCTGAGCACAAAGGCTGGGCTCACCTAAATGATTCGGTTTGGGTTTAGCATGTCGTGTTAATCCCATTGTAAATCATACCTTGACAGCCCTGCGTCTTGTACAAACTTGGCTAACGGAAGTGTGTTGAAAAAGGGGCAAAGTCTAAGCCCAATCAAATGTGTTTTTTGAAGGAGCCTTAAAGCACGGCAGACCAGTGGTTCCAGTTGTTGTCCCTGCAATCACCAATGTGTGAGTAGCACAGCCTGAAATCTGCTTAGGCTGGTAATGCCAGGGATGCAGAATGCAGCCCTCAACATGGAAAAGACATATCCTGCCAAATCCTCTCAGAGGAAGGTTCTTCAAAGATCCTTGAAATTTCTGTCGAGGGTTTCTCAAAGGCGGGCTGTCATTTTCATAATGTTCCCACTGTGCTAAGTCAGACTGTTGAAACAATGCTCTTTTTCCAGCCGTCAGAGGAAATGAAATGGTATGCGGAGGTGATTCAAAAGTCCCTCCCCATTCCTAGCGAACCGATTCAGAAAAGAAAAATGTCCGAGAATTGTTTCTGTCTGGCATGGGGGTTGGGGAGAGAAATTAGAAGAACTTCTTCTTAGTGTAGCGCTAAGAGGAAGATTCCTCTGGAACTGAACGTCTACCCAGCTGCCTGCTGATGAAAAAAGCAATTTCCACATCTGTTTCACAGAGTGGCTCAAGAGGAAATTTTTCGGAGGCTGGGATAATGCACTTTGGAGATTTTTCAAGGATTTCCAATAGCCCCAGTATATCCAAGGTTCTCTGTCAACCTGGCTGTATTCCCTAGTATTCAGAAAGATTGCAGCACGATGCAAGATTTCATACTCCAAACTACCAAGGTCCTCCAACATGTCATAGTAGAAAGTGGAATAAGGCAACTAATTGTTAATTTCTTGTTTGATGCTCCACATTTTCCTCCAACAGGATGATTAGATGGCTAAAAAGGGAAAAGAAAGTACAAAATAGAATTAAAAGGCGATTTGAGGTATAACTGAAAAACTATATATTATTAGGTTCTTCATAAAAATACAGGTAGTTCTAGTAAGTTCTAGTACAGGTAGCTCTAGTAACGATTAACAGTTATGAGGGTGAGGAAACATAACTTTGCAATTAATGCCCACAATCTTTAGGGCCTCGCTCTCTTGATCTCATGTTTGCCCTTACAGTCAGTTAGCATGCATTGTCTCGCATAAAATCACAAGCACAGTCATGGTTGTGTGATTTATTTATTTTTACTTAGTAACTATTTTGCTTAACAACTAATCAAATTTTCTGTCAGATATGCAAGTTTTGGTTACCCATCACCACTGTGCTTAGGTAGTCATTGGGATTTAACTAAGAATTTGGGTGTGTGTGTTTGTGCACATGCATGCATGTGGGTGGGTTTGCATGCAAACCTTCGAGTCAGTGTTGACTTCTGAACAAGTTTCTGTAGTTTTCTTGGCAAGACTTCGGAAGTGGTTTGCCATTGCCTTCTTGGTAGGGCTAAGAGACATTGACTGGCTCAGTCAGCTGGCTTTGTGCCTAAAGTGAGACTAGAACTTCATTCTTCCAGTTTCTGGCCTGAACCACTACTTCAAACTGGCTCTCAGCTAATGGTTACTGGTTTTCAATTTATGCAAATTGATGATGGCACGTAAGCAAACTATGCACTTTTTTCTTTTTTGTGCTTTTTATATTTTTCTCTGCTCACATCCCTCAAGCCATCTGCTGCAATATGGTAGGTGAACTTCAGCAGCCTGGGAAGTTACTGCAGCTCTTCTCCATTTTTGGTCTGCTCCCTGCAATAAAAAAAGAGAAAGCAACCTTCATCATCATCAGAATCCTACCTGTCAGAGCTTTTTTCCCTTGAATACATAGATAATCACTTGAGAAGGGAGGGGAGGTCTTTCCTCCAGTCATGCTTCATGTCTTAAGTCAGAGGTCTCCAAACTTAGCAACTTTAAGACTTTATGGACTTCAACTCCCAGAATTTTCCAGCCAACATAGCTAGCTGGAGAATTCTGGGAGTTGAAGTCCACAAGTCTTAAAGTTGCCAAGTTTGAGGACCCCTGTCTTAAGTCTTTAGGAAAATATGTATCTTTAGCTAACTCATTGGTTTCCTTTGATGGGTGACTAGTGATGTCAAGAATGAATTGAGCTTAGATAGGCTCACCAAGGGCAAGAATGGTTGACTTTCATCCCAACTGATAAGATTGCTAGCACATTTTTCTGCTCTGATTCAATGCAATATCAAAAGGATTCAGAGGCAATAAGGCAAGTAGGAACTTGGGGATTGTGGTTTGCTCTCTTTTGCAGCGTCATCACACATAGATTTTAGAATCTGTTTCATCATGAATCGAACCATACTTTCTTGGTCCGGTGGACCAGCTTCAGAGTTGAATTTACTACCTGTCTTCCCTCCTCTTCTCTTTGTATGAAGCAAAGGTCAAGCTCATGCTCCCTTGAGGAACATCCTACTCGTATTGGAATCTTTCCTTGACTGTGGTATGTAATGTAAGGGAATAGCAAGGGGATTTCCCCTTTTGGTTCCATGTAGGATCTGCTCCCTGAGGCAACGTAGCTCTACCTATTGCGAAGCCATAGCCTTGTCTACAGATAAATTTTGATTGCCTACTAGCTTGCTAGGACAATCAGGTCTAATAAATTTATTTTAAAATGATCTTTTTCTCTCTCTCTCAAACTCTGAACTAGTGTATTATGGAAAACTAGTATAGAACTCCCCAAGTTCAAATGTAAATTTAAGGAGAGAAGCTGAGAGTCCAACTATTGAACATTGTCTTTAATTAAGACATAGTACTTAGAGCACTCTCTGGTGGAAGAGAGCTACATTGCTATGAACAATTACATAGATGGCATGGGAAGATTCAGTTTAAACCCTGATGAGGACTCAAATCAGAGAATTATTGTGAAATTCCAACTGGTTTGTTAGAAACCAGCAACTGAGATTCAGTAGTACAACATAGTTTGTACGTTGGTGGTTAGATTGCTTTAAATGGAACATAGTAAGGAGAATTGGACTCTTTCAGAACTCATTTGAAGAGACTAGGATTATGGGAGAGGCTAGGTTTTCACAGTCAATTGATTTTTTTTTTTTTTTGCACATCCTGTAACACTGTCCCCCTCCCTTTTTTCTGGAGGAAGGGTAAATTTTAAAGGCATAGGAATTCCACCATCAAGTGCTTTTGCACTGGAGCTAAGGAAATAGGTTATGTGGTCCTAAAACAGGGCTCTTCAAACTTGACAGCTTTAAGACTTGTGGACTTCAACTCCCAGAATTCTTCCTCCAGTCATGTTAGCTCAGAAATTCTGGGAGTTGAAGTCCACAAGTCTTAAAGCTGTCAAGTTTGAAGACCCTTGCCCTAGAATGTGGACTCATCTGCTCTTAAATCCTATCTTCAATTCCATTGACCACCAGAAGACACCATAAGAGCAATTTTGTCTTATTTTGGTTGATACGGCCAATCTTAAATCAGATGAAGACAGTCACATGGTGCCTCCTGGTGGTCAGTGTAATTGAAAACACCAAACACTAAACCAGACTTCCGGTTTGAAGGGCTTCGGCAACAGACAGAAATCCGCAATCGTGCGCGGTTTCTGTCTGGGCTCACTGCTGGAGCGCCCCAAGCCGGCTGATTTTGGGGGTAAGCCATCCCGTAGAGGTGGTGAAGAGGGGGGAGACCGCCAGTAGGGTCGAGGAGAGCTGCATCTCTCCTCCTCAGCTGGCCATTACTCCCTTTCCTGAAGGTGGTTGCAGCGGTGGTCAGAAATGGCCACCACAAAGAAGAACTTGACTGGAAAAGAATGTGCAGGAGGAAGATAAGAAGTGAAAGTTTTGGCTGACTGGGTTAAATTGTAAAAGCAACAACTAAGGTACCTTGGAATTTAAACTTACAAAAAATAACATCACTCCCAAAGAAGAGTCGGAAGCAGCGAAGGAAAATGAAAAGGGAAAGGTTTGGCTTTTTTTTTTCCTTCTCTCTCTTTCCCTATACTGACAACTAAGAGACTTAAATAAGAAATCGTAAAAATCCACTTTGACATCAATAGGCAATTAAGCTGAAAATAAAACAAAATGCCAAAGGGATAATAAAGATTTCTGGACATTAAAAACTTTCTTTTTCATAATCAGGAAGGGAGAGAAAAAGAATAAGGGCAGGATCTGGAAGAGGGAGGAGACTGCCTGGAATTAAAAAGAATTTAAAGTAAAACTTCAACAAGACTTCTAAAAGATACATTTTAACTGAAACTTTGCAACTAAATAGTAACCCCAGGAAGAGAAAGTGGAAAAAAAAGAGCAAAAAAGAAACAGCTTGCATGTATTTGGACTATTTGGTGATCTTTGGATTTTTGGTTATTATATTTGAATGATTAAAATCAATCAGGTGGTTGTTTAAAAATTTATACAATGGCACCACTTCTGGATGAATTGAAAATAGAACTTAAAAAGTACAAAGAAGACGCACAAGAAGGGAAGGGTTCTTTTGGCTTCGTTTTTCAATTCTTAGAAATGGAGATTTGGAACTATGAGAAACAACAAGACTGCAAAACAAGAAGACTGGGACAAAGAAGAAGCCATCTTTAATGAACAAGTAATTTTATGTGGGGAAGAAAAAGGAAAGGGGGGAAAGAGAATGGAGAATTTAAGACTTAAAAAAAACAACCAAAGAAAAGAAAAATAATTTGAAAAATAAGTATAATACTGGAAAGCAACAGAAAAGGGGAATACAGAAGAGAGAAATAGAGATAGAGAGACAAGGGGGTAAAAGGGGAGAGAGAAGAAGAGAGGGAAGAAGGAAAGGAAAAGAAGTTACAAAGGACCGGGGCAAGATATAGAGAAACAGGACTTATTTAGAGACAATGGGTGAAAATCTAACTGAAAAAGGGATTCTGTAAAGGTACATAAGATTGTATTGTTATATTAGTAATAGAAATAACTTTAGAAAATTGGAAACAACGTATGATTAAAATGAGGGATAAAATAGTGTAATTTAGTGAAATGTTTGTGAATAAAATAAGTGAAATAAAATAAACGAGAAAATTGAATTAGGAAGGAATGGGAACATTTTAATTAGTTAATGTTTTATAAAATATAAGTGAAGACGGGGGGAATTAACTATGGAAAGCTTATAATTGTTCCCATAGAAGTATGATATTTAATTGAAAAGTAATGTTAAAGAGGTTAAGACTTTAATGAATATTAATATTAATGATAGAATTGAATTGGAATGGAATGTTGTTTTAATTATATATATTTATAATTTTTTTCTTTTTTTAAGAATACAGTGTGTATTTTAAGAATGTACCAAGCAGAATCCGAATGGAAGTTATGTATTATATTGAATGTTACAACTTTAGGGAAAAGATATAAAGGCGTCATACTCCAATTAGTAACTACAGGAGAAATTTTGTTTAATGAGAAAAGATAATAGATAATTGAAACAGGACAGACAAAAAATATAAATACAATGATTTGAAATGAGATGAGATAATTAAAATAAAATTGAGAAAATTAAAAGAAGGGAGAAGCTATGTAGAAAAGGTAAAATAGTAATAAGATATGGAATAGAATATAAAAATGAGCATGAACCTGAATTTGTGTCTGTACGAAGAAATGTAACCCGGGATTACGCTACTTTCAAAAAAGATGTTTTATTTGTATTTTTTTTCTCTTTGTGAAAACTCAAATAAAATTTACAAAAAAGAAAAAAAAACACCAAACACTAAACCACTGGCATCCAACCTTGCAAATTTTAAGACCTGTGCAGTGCACTTTAACTCCCAGAATACCTCAGCCAGCTATGAATACTGAGAGTTGAACTCTACAAGTCTTACAAATGCCAAGGTTGGACAACTCTGCATTAAACACTGTTTATCAGTGTATCAACATCAAACACCAACTATGTATGCTATGTACCAACACTAAAAAAACCAAACACACACACACAGAGACAATGTAAAGAATTTTACACAATTTTCCACCACCACCACTCATCCAAGGAAGGTGATGAAAGTAATGTATCATGTAATCTTGGGGTATGATCCTGTGTAATGTAACTGCTATGTGTCTCTAGTCTGAAAATTCAGGAAAGATGGACTACATATGCCATATCAGCAGATTAAAAACCATCGATTATATCAGCTTGCTCTTTAATCCAAACAAGGAATCTAAAATGCACAAACAATTTGGAATGTATTATTTATTTTACAGGAATGACCTATCAGTTTGCAAGGTTTCTACATGTTTGATACCTTCAAAACATTTAAACCCACTGGCTTGCTTTCCATAGAAATGCAAGCAAAGAAGTAAGTATAATTAACAGACTTTCTGCTTTCCGTTGAGCTGTCAACTCTGGCAAGAAATACTCTTTTTCTGCTTCATGTTCTTTCTGTAACACCCTCTTTTATTGACCAATGGAAAAGTTCTTTGGGATGTATATCTATTCGAAGAAGAAAATGTTTTCTACCATCTGAAATGTGAGTATAAACACGTAGTACATAATTGGACAGAACAATGTTGAGATAGCCTACTGTATTTGACCTCTGACAAGGATAATTTCGTAACACCCACCAGGATGTTTGGTTATTATATCTTAACAATAAAAAAGTAAAGCTAAAAATAAAGGTTTCTCCAGTCCAGTCATGCTGACTCTAAGGTCTACTTTATCTACTTGCATTTGCAGGCTTTTAAGCTGCTAGTTGGCAGGAGTTGGGGCAAGTAATAGGAGTTCACTCCGTCACATGGTACTTGGGTCTCAAACTGCCTTCTGGTTGACAAGCCCAGCATCTTAACTGCTCAGCATCTCATGCTCCCTATCTTAATAATAGCCTTTATCAAATAGGCCCATGAATATGGACTATTGCAATCACTCACGGTGAGTTTGATCAACAATATTTTTATATAATGCTTTTTATGAAGACAGAGTATGCTAGATTGCAATTTCAGGAATAGATATGTTACATGTGTATTCTGTTAATAATAATGAGACAATATTTGTCAGTTTCATATTTTTGGTTCAGTTTAGTCCAGATATACTCATGTTATTCTATGCAAATTAAGATCATTAGGATTTGTAACCCAACATATTATGGTATGCATCCTGTCATCTAAAAAGCATATGCAGTGCATGATATATTCAGGATTTTGATGAACTAATATAATATAATAATAATATCAGAACTAATAGAATTTTATTTTTAAAATATATTTATTTTTTAAATACAATTGCTCAAAAAAATATAAAGGGAACACTTAAACAACACAATGTAACTCCAAGTCAATCACACTTCTGTGAAATCAAACTGTCCACTTAGGTAGCAACACTGATTGACAATCAATTTCACATGCTGTTGTGCAAATGGAATAGACAACAGATAGAAAGCATAGGCAGTTAGCAAGATATCCCCAATAAAGGAGTGGTTCTGCAGGAGGTGACCACAGACCACTTCTCAGTTCCTATGCTTTCTGGCTGATGGTTTGGTCATTTTTGAATGCTGGTGGTGCTTTCACTCTAGTGGTAGCGTGAGACGGAGTCTACAACCCACACAAGTGGCTCAGGGAATGCAGCTCATCCAGGATGGCACATCAATGCAAGCTGTGGCAAGAAGGTTTGCTGTGTTTGTCAGCGTAGTGTCCAGAGCATGGAGGTGCTAACAGGAGACAGGCCAGTACATCAGATGTGGAGGAGGCCGTAGGAGGGCAACAACCCAGCATCAGGACCGCTACCTCCACCTTTGTGCAAGGAGGGACAGGAGCACTGCCAGAACCCTGCAAAATGACCTCCAACGGGCCACAAATGTGCATGTGGCTGCTCAAATGGTCAGAAACAGACTCCATGAGGGTGGTATGAGGGTCTGACGTCCACAGGTGGGGGTTGTGCTTACAGCTCAACACCGTGCAGGACATTTGGCATTTGCCAGAGAACACCAAGATTGGCAAATTCGCCACTGGCACCCTGTGCTCTTCACAGAAGAAAGCAGGTTCACACTGAGCACATGTGACAGACATGACAGGGTGTGGAGACGCCATGGAGAATGTTCTGCTGCCTGCAACATCCTCCAGCATGACCAGTTTGGCAGTGGGTCAGTAATGGTGTGGGGTGGCATTTCTTTAGGGGGCCACACAGCCCTCCATGTGCTCACCAGAGGTAGCCTGACTGCCATTAGGTACCGAGATGAGATCCTCAGACCCCTTGTGAGACCACATGCTGGTGCAGTTGGCCCTGGGTTCCTCCTAATGCACGACAATGCTAGACCTCATGTGGCTGGAATGTGTCAGCAGTTCCTGCAAGACAAAGGCATTGATGCTATGGACTGGCCCGCCCGTTCCCCAGACCTGAATCCAACTGAGCACATCTGGGACATCATTTCACGCTTCATCCAACGCCATGTTGCACCACAGACTGTCCAGGAGTTGGGGGATGCTTTAGACCAGGTGTGGGAGATCCTTCAGGAGACCATCCGCCATCTCATCAAGAGCATGCCCAGGCGTTGTAGGGAGGTCATACAGGCACGTGGAGGCCACACAGTTACTGAGCCTCATTTTGACTTGTTTTAAGGACATTACATCAAAGTTGGATCAGCCTGTAGTGTTTTTTTTCCACTTTAATTTTGAGTGTAACTCCAAATCCAGAGCTCCATGGGTTGCTCAATTTGATTTCCATTGATAATTTTTGTGTGATTTTGTTGTCAGCACATTCCACTATGTAATGAACAAAGTATTTAATAAGAATATTTCATTCATTCAGATCTAGGATGTCTTATTTTTGTGTTCCCTTTATTTTTTTGAGCAGTGTATATTTTTCTAACAAAGCTGTTAGAAAGCCTTTAGCAATGCTACCCTAATACTAAAGGGAAATACATTCCAATCAACTGGCCTCTTATTCTCTAATGTAAGCAGCTATTCAGAATATTTCCTGACCAGCTGATGTCTGTTAGAAATTTACAAACATTTTAATCTTACAAAAAAAGAGACATAAAATTAAAAATACAAACTAGAAAAGAAAATCATCTCATGATTATACCACATAACTCTATGTCAGTGAGTTCCCAGATTCCTTATATAAAAAACCTTATGTCCATCTTTTCAAATATATTATTTGGAAGTCCAGTATACCTCAAATACAGGGTTTTTAAAAATTAATCAACCTGAATCGCAAATCTGTAGCTACCATTTAGACCATTTTTAGGGAAATGAAGCCATCGCTGTTGCTTTATTGGAAATTCCAATTCTTTAGTCCATGTTTGAAATATCCCAGAAATGTCCACTTTAAAATTAAGCTTTTGATATAGGTTGTATTTCTGTAATGGATTCAGCCAAACAAGAAAGCCAAAGCATCTGGTCGATTAATGATCTGTTAGAACAGGGGTGGTCAAACTCTCATTGCCATGGCATCGTCACCTCGACATATCCTGACTTTTCTCCCCTTCCCTAAACCAAATGTGGGCGTGGCCAGTGCGTGACGCGTCCAGCCTGCGGGTCACGAGTTTGACAGCCCTGTATTAGAATATGCTTCAGCAGAAGATACCTCCATTCTTGTGAATTTGGGAAGACCAAATTAAATTTGAAGGCAAGAAAAATCCTTAAAAGTAGCCATGATGTAGCAATTGATTTAAAGTCTTAATCCAAGCTTGTACTGCAATTAAGCTTTGCAATAAATAAAATGATTCACGGATGGGATGCTTAGCAAATGATTCAGCATTGAATAGTGAATAAGACAAGGAAGTTTAAAGTTCCCTTGGAAGTTGAATGTATTTCTGAATGAATGTATTGAGATAGCATTAGAGGTATGTTAGTTTGGTAATATAAAGATGTGTGTATTGTTTGTATATTGGCTGAGAACTCAAAAGAATGTGCAGCAAGGATCAAGAATGAATGGAGACTGAATATAAAGTTACTGGCATAAATACATCGAAGAGGCCTGAAAATCTAATTGTAGAATTGTGGAAGAGTGAATGAAATAAGAGAAAGATCACAATAGGGTTGGATAGAATTGACCAATTTCCCAAAAAAGAAATATTAAAAACAACATGAATCAGTGTGTAATGAAGCTAGTACAGGTTGCAAGGAAATAAGATAACATATTGGGAGTGCTATTTGTATAAACAAGGTCTAGTTAACTTTTCTTTTTTCTTAGCCTGTAATTTACAGGAAGCTATACTAGATCAGTAATCACCCAGGCCAAGGATTTCTACTAATCAGCCTATTTAATTTGAATTTTAGAAACCTAAAAACATTTGGACCATGCGTGCTGGGTGTTCAGGTTCCTGGACTAGAGGAAAACAAGTGTTCTACAGGATTCAAGGTTATTAGCTGAGCAACCAGGGCCAACAGCTGCAGGACCACTTGAAGAAAATTTGTTTACTCGTTGCAAATATACAAAGCCAGAATTGACTGGAATTGAAAAAAATAGAAATGCCACCTCTGCAAAGAAGCTGAAGAAACACTGGAGCACCTGGTTAGCTTCTGCAAAAACTAAAAATTCCAGCCTGAAACTCAACTGAATCTAGATTAAGCTTCCGTTTCATCACCTTATCCTTCCCCAAAAAGGGAGATTTGGAGATTGCTTAACACTTGAGTCCATGGAGTGCTTCTTGTCTTATATAGATCAATATACCTCTACCTGCCACAAATTGTTTCCTTCAAACTCCTCAAAGAAGTATTTTTATATTTTTCAGTTGAAAAAATTCAGTGTTGCCTAGATATCTATGGTGTTATCTAAGGCAGGGGTCGCCAAACGTTTGGACCTCAGGGACCACCTAACTCATGATTTTAAATCCCATGGACCAGAAACCCTGGGAAAATGCCCCAAAACTCTGCAGGTAAATTCCCCACCCGGCTTTCCTACCAATCAATCATTCTTTTGGGATTGCAGGATACCGTCTCCAGCTCCTTTCTGGGGGGGGGGGGGGGGGAGACACTTTTGGCTTAATGCAAGGAAAGCAGCAGAAATCTCTCTCTCCCCACAAACTCCGCCAGAAATGAGTCTTTGCCGGGCGGCCTTGCAGGGTCCCAAAGACTCATTTCTGGCGGAGTTTGGGGGGAGAGAAAGACAGACTTTGGCTGCTTCCCTTGCATGCAGCCAAAGGCAGAAGAAAGAAGTGGAAAGAAGCAGCCCGGTGGCTAGGCGAGGCATGTGGGGGAGTGGGGCAACTTCCCCACTTCCTCCCCTCCCCTACCTTGTGTTGTTTGCAATACAAGTGATGCTACCCTAGGGTTCCCACGGGCCATGTGGGGTGGCACAGCCTTGTGTTCCTGCATAGCCTGGATTAATTGCTTGGGAGGGTGACATTTCTCTGCAGACCACCAAAATTTTCTCAGACTACAAGTGGTCCCCAGGCCACTGGTTGGCGACCACTGATCTAGGGGACACTTATTTTTTTTCAACTGAAAAAACATTGATTACTAAAAATCTTCTAAAGATTACTCCGCACTTGGGTTTACCTTGGAGGAAGATTTTGTATTTTTTTCGTATTGTTGCCTTTTTACAGTATGAGTATGCATAAAATGAGAGCTGAAAAAATGTTTTCAAATTTCTAAAATCTAAATTAAATGCACCAATTGGTACAAATTATGTGTTACATAATTAAATACAAGTAAAATAAGTACACTGCTCAAAAAAATAAAGGGAACACTTAAACAACACAATGTAACTCCAAGTCAATCACACTTCTGTGAAATGAAACTGTCCACTTAGGTAGCAACGCTGATTGACAATTTCACATGCTGTTGTGGAAATGGAATAGACAACAGGTGGAAAGCATAGGCAGTTAGCAAGATATCCCCAATAAAGGAGTGGTTCTGCAGGTGGTGACCACAGACCACTTCTCAGTTCCTATGCTTTCTGGCTAATGGTTTGGTCACTTTTGAATGCTGGTGGTGCTTTCACTCTAGTGATAGCATGAGATGGAGTCTACAACCCACACAGGTGGCTCAGGTAGTGCAGCTCATCCAGGATGGCACATCAATGCCAGCTGTGGCAAGAAAGTTTGCTGTGTCTGTCAGCGTAGTGTCTAGAGCATCTTATCAGCATGCCCAGGTGTTGTAGGGAGGTCATACAGGCATGTGGAGGCCACACAGAGTTACTGAGCCTCATTTTGACTTGTTTTAAGGACATTACATCAAAGTTGGATCAGCGTGTAGTGTTTTTTCCCACTTTAATTTTGAGTGTAACTCCAAATCCAGACCTCCATGGGTTGCTAAATTTGATTTCCATTGATAATTTTTATGTGATTTTGTTGTCAGCACATTCCACAATGTAATGAACGAAGTATTTAATAATATTTCATTCATTCAGATCTAGGATGTCTTATTTTTGTGTTCCCTTTATTTTTTTGAGCAGTGTATTTTCTTGGTAACAATGAAAGTATACAAACCTAAACTACTAAAGCGGCTACACTTTCCAATCACATGGCCTTTTATTCTCTAGTGTAAGCAAATATTCAGAGTATTTCCTGACCAGCTGATGCCTGTTAGAAATTTATATTTTGCAATTGTGTCCAGATTTCAGGATAAATGTAAAGTGGCAAAGTTCACTTTGAATTTGTAGAAGAGAATGAACCTTTTGCTCTCAGCAGGTCAAAAAAATTGGAAAATGCCTAACACGTCTCTGCTGACATATCATAACCCTGCTCCCCCAAACAAGGGAAATCACCTCCACCTACATGAGCAAAATAATGCATTTACTCTAGTGATAACTGAATGTGGCCCTCTCTACACCCATCTTAAAAGTTGCCAAGGTTGAGAAACAGTAGACCAGACAGTTGTATAAAAATGTCATTGGGCCTTTTGAGAACAATAAATCAATGTTTCAATTTGCATTTGCCATCTTTTCCTGCCCCAAATAATTTTCATTCTACTAACATGACTCTGATACATGTATAAAGAGTTGTTGACATGCAGCAAGATTAAGTGGTCTCGTCTGTGTTAGTTCTCTTTAAAATAGAAAGCACAATAACAGGCATTCTTTTGCATCTCCAGAAAAAGATTTTTTATACTTTGGATGATACTCAAATATTTCATTTCAACAAGTACTCTTTATTTCATTTGAACAAGTATTCTTTAAAATCCGTCTGAGAGATTTGCTTTTGCTAATGAACATTGTATGTTCTGCAAACCAAACGGAGAGTGAAAATTCACAAACCATTTCTGTCTAGCTAACTGTAGTACGGATATAATCTAGGTACATCCACTACTGAAAGGCAGTAGATTCAGAACTGGAGAATTTACAGAGTAAAAAAAGGACATATAAGTAGAAGACACAAGTTCACTTGGCATATGTAACTGCCATGATCTGTTCAAGTAGTTTTAGTTGAAACAAAGTGCTATTTCACATTTCACATAGAAAAAAGGCAGTGCAAGAGACAGAACAGAAAGTGGGAAAAAAAACAGGCTGAAGACGGTCAAGAGACTTAAAACTTGAAGGTATCAGGACTGTCTTGAATTTGGAATGTATATGCATCAGAACCAGACTCTGGAACAACATTATCATCTTCCTCCTGCAATAAAAGAGTAAAACTTAAAATATTCTAAGTTTCTTCACAGTCTATCTAATACACTGTCATATTTTAAGCACAAATTGGTGCTTGTGTACATATAAAAAGTACCAATCTTTTCATGTTTTTAATAGAGCAGCAGCACCCTTACTGTTATTGTTATAGAATGTTAAGCCCTTACATGAACAAACTTTGTATCTACTTTTTATCAAGTAGCTTTTTGATTATATAGCAACCTCTACTGAGGACAACTTGAATTTACTTACCTCTGCTGAAAAATATTTTTCAATCAGAGTTGCAGCCGATTTGTAAATCTGCTCATTTTCATGGGATTGTAGAGCTTCAATTTTGTCTAAGCCACCACATTCTTCAATCAAAATGCACAGCTTTTCAATCTCACCTATTTTTTCAGCTGCCTATAGAGATAATGTCATTATAATGGACATTTCATTTCAGACAAATAAGATATTCTGAACATGCTTTAGCTTTAAGAGCTCTTGGTAGTGAAATTCTCCCCCACCCCCAGAGTGGATTTGCATTGTCAGCTTACCATAAAAATATTAGTAATAGCATCCAGAATCACCAGGACTGTTTTGCTGTCTTTAACCACAAGTAGATCCAATAATGGCTCTAATACACCTGTCTGGACAAGGTAAATGATCTGGCCAATTGTTCCTCCACTTGTATAGTTGGTCACTGCCCATATAGCTTCCTTCTGGGATTTAAAGTCTCCCTATTTTAAGATACAGGAAAATAAGGAGATAGCAATAGAACAGCCTTGACAAAGTTTAATATTGTAAAGTTAGTTTTGTGACACGCTTACAAATACATGTTTAACTGTAAGATTATACACTTCTGCTATCCCTTTGAAAGGTTTAGTTGATTTGTACAGCCACTTAGCACAGGACTCTGGTTTGGATACATCATGGAAGAATTAGTGCGCTTTATTATTATTTTTTAAATGCAGTGTTAAGCAGTGACATTTCCTGCACCATTTCACTGCTTTTGGTACATAAAACTGATGGTTTTAAGTTTATTCTATTTGCAATAACCTCAAAAAGATGAGAAAAAGATGAGAAGTAACCAACATAAGGCAGTTTGCATCTTCAAACCTAGCACTTCTCTAATTAGCTGACTAACCACTAGAGCAAATTGGTTCTTTAAAATATCAGGCTGAAAACAAGACAGCACGTTCAAGTCCAAAAACCACCTGAAGGATAAAAGAACCTTCTAAAGTATCATAGGATCAAACAAATTTCCTTCTTTCTTCTAGTTCTACATGGCCAAAACATTTAAAGAACACTACTTAAGTATACCTTTTAAATTAGGAATGTGACAGATGTGACAGATCCCATGTTCTTAAATAGCAAAGGTATTTCATAGACTTATTTTTATTACTTTCCCAAAAAGTTAAAAAGATAGAAAATAAAACCTTATAGGCAGACTATGAATTTAATAATTTTTCTCTTTAAAAATATCTACCCAGAGGCAAATCATTTGTTTTTAAAGCCAAAGTTCATTGCAAGGCAAAGAGATATCAAAATATATTTTCAGTGTTACCTTTTTCAAGATGCTAACAAGATATGGAACAAGCCCATGGTCCACAACCTTCTGGATCTGATCCTGGCGGCCAGCAGTTATATTAGACATAGTCCACGCAGCTTCTTTCTGGATGTTGTTTTTGGGGTGAATAAGCAGACTTGGGAAGACAGCTAGTGCTCCAGCATCTATTACACTTTGGGTTTGCTCATCAGTCCCAGTTACAATGTTTCCTATAGCTCTTAATGATGGAGTCTGGAAAAGAGGTTTCAGATATTGAACAAGAGGAAGGTCTTGGGCTGCATATAAAAATATAACATAGCTAAAGTGTATAAATCATATGTTGAAAGTTGGAGGATTTTGAGCTGTCTGGGACAATATGTGGCCCATAGGCATGCTCAGTCTACAGAATATGGAAGAAATTCTTGCAATATCTCAATATTTACATACAAGCCTGCCCACCCACAAAAGTTCTTAATGCAATTCTCAATATTATTCTATGTATATACTATTAACGAACATTGTTAAAAGCTGCCTAGATCATCTACTTCATCACAAACATAAAATGCAACAGCAACATTACAGAACAATTATATTCCCACTGTAAAAATGTTTTTAAAAGATTTTAAAATCTTATCATTATACAGTAGGGGGCACCTTTGTGGAATTCATATATCTGGTCAATTCCATGGCTATTCAATCAGTGTCAATTCCTGGCAACAGCCTGAACATGTCCCTGCAGCTTTCTTGGCAGGATATCAACGTTTACTTTTTTTTTCTTTTTGCTAATATCTGCTTCCTAAGGTTGAGAGAAAGTGACCGGTCCAAATGTAGCCAGTTAGCTCTATACCTTAGGCAGGAATAGAACTTTGTGATATGAAAAATCAGTTATGTCCAAATAGAAAATCACAAGGATATTTCAATAATTTATGTCAGAGGAGGAGGTAGAGCCATCTCAACAGAACACTATTTTCACCCCAAAGAGCTTGCAATTTGAGCAACATGAATGTACTGAAAATATTTCTAAACCAAAGAATATTAAAAGTACACTTCTCAAGAAGTTGACATTACTACAGAACTATCTCCTATACAAAGAATTTCAGCACTTCATAACCTTCACTAATTTATCTTACCATTATTGGAACTTCTCCACATGCTAGCAGTTTCACCAATTGTGGCACTAGGCCAGTTTTGACCACTACTTCAATTCTATCATTTGAGCCATCAGTCAAATAAGAAATAGCCCAGCATGTGTCTGCCAAAACTTCATGGTCATGGTAATGCAATAGGCGAACTAAAGTGGGCAGAATCTGTTCAACAGCTTCAATGGGTGGTGCAGGGTTCTTGTTACGGCAGAGGTTTGACAAAGTCCAAGTTATGTTACGCAGGTAGCCAAGCTGAAAAGAAAAACATGGTTATGATTAAGTAATGCTGAAATTGATTTTCATGCTTAAGATTTTAGCTGAGAATTCCCACTTACAGTTATAGAAGAGAGATCAGGAACAGCAAGCAGAGCCAAAAGTGGATCGAGTGCACCATATTTAATAACTAAGTCTCTATAAGCAGAGCCATCACCTGAAGGCAGAAATAGAGTGTCAAATGCTAAGACTAAGAGGTCATATGGAATTACTGCTAATTCAGGGCAGGAATATCACCATGACAAGCTGACTTGATCACAATCCAAGCATTATAAAAATAATATAACAGCCATAGAAAACTGTTCAAGAAGAAAAGTGGTAACAGCATTAAAACCCTTGGAACTAGCCACTATCAGCCAGAAGCCAGAGAACATTGCAGTCACAGATGTTAGTCATTGAATGCCACTGCGCAGAAATGATTTCAACAGTAGCATTGCAGAGTTGGGGGGAAAAATCTTGAAATGTGTTGCATTGAAACGTACAAAATCATAATTTCTATCTAGACACCATAATGAAGCTTTTAAGGACAAGGGCATATTTAACAAACTCCCATATATTAAGTGATATCCCCTCGGCCTTCAACATTTAATGTTATGAATTCTAGAAAAGGCTCTGAAATAGCTACATAAGTTCCATATAATACAGCGCACTCAGCTCTAAATGTTGAAAATGCTGGCATAGGATTGTACTTGGAAAAACAGTTATGCATCTATGCACCATACAAATATGAAAAAATGACTTGCATTTCAAATGAAACCCATTGGCTTTTTTGCGTACTATTACTTATAAGAAACACACCAATTTTACTAACTTACCTGCAATATTCCCCAAAGCCCATACAGCTTGCTCACTAATGTGAGTATGAGGAGAAGCCAGTAGAGATATAAAGGCAGGAATTGCTCCACCATCTACTACAGCTTTTGTCTGGTCTGATGTGCCGGAAGCAATATTGGTCAGTGCCCAAGCAGCTTCAAACTGAATAGGGCTGCAATTTGCTTTTCCCAAAAAGGACACAAATTTTGGTATCAAGCCAGCCCT
Organism: Pseudonaja textilis; assembly: GCF_049901715.1. Taxonomy (NCBI): domain Eukaryota; kingdom Metazoa; phylum Chordata; class Lepidosauria; order Squamata; family Elapidae; genus Pseudonaja; species Pseudonaja textilis. The sequence continues at coordinate 120,113,415 of NC_141991.1, read as the reverse complement.
AATAATCTGGTCTATAGGGGGCTGCTTTTCTCGGGATAGCAGTTTCCTATGTGTAAAAGAAATAAATTTAGCTTTCCTATCTATATTTTAGAGAGAAAATTTACATTTCCATGACAACAGGTGTTAGTCATATTTTATTTTGGAAAGTTGGTCACTACAGTTTCAATTAGATGCAGAACAATGAAATATTCCTTTTGTTGCAAAGCATCATAAGATACAAAATCTCTGTCTAGTGGCAATTAACATGGATGAGGTTCACACAGCTTTTTGTACACATATAGCAAGCCCAAAGTTTTCTAGCAATTACTAATAGACTGAATGACATATACTATCACTTTTACAGTATCTTGCATATTCCCAACTAATGCTTTATTTTGTACCAATATCTTGTACCGAGAGATGTTTTCAAAATTAGTTTGCTGATTTGTTTCCTAAAGATTTAGATATTCCCATTACTCACATCTAACCATTATATATCAGTTGGGCTCATATCCTGCACAAAGTCACAATTTTCTGGATTGTACACTGCATTGCCAAAACTAAATAAAAATAGATTTTGGGTAACCCATTAAATAAGTATGCATTTTTACTGTGCTAAAAACTGTATCAAGTTTTTATCTTCTTGTCCTGTGTTACTATGAAACCACAAGTTACAATTTTTCATCTCTTATCTGCAGTTTGTTTCATGCAGAATGTAATTAGTAGTGACACTTACCTGGCAGCCTGAGTAGCCTGCAGCTGGAATTCTAAATTAGTATTGTTAATGCCTTTGACAATTTCTTCAACAGACCAGTGGACAGCAACCTACAAGGCAAGATTTCAAACAACTACATTAAGTTTAACAATTATAGTAGTCTTAGAAAATGACCTCACTAATGCTATACCATTACAAACACAAATTTTACATTACACACATTAATTTTAGTTTCATTTAACTAAAATAGAACAAAACACTTCCTTCTTTTAACATTCCAATGTTCAAACTTAATTTGTCCACAGAAGTCAAATGAAAATAGATAAAAAATGTGTTATTCTAAATGAGGAAGGCCTACAGCTCAATAATTGTGAACAGAAAGCCTCAGGTTGAATCTCTGCCCCCTTCATTTGGACTGGGAAAAACACCTGTGCAAAACCAGAACTATAGCTTAAAGTAGACAACTAAAGACAAATCTTCAGAAAGCTTATAAACAGGGATGGGATCCGACCGGTATAACTACTGGTTCGGTGATTTTACATTTTGCGCATGCATGCGTGCCTGATGCACCCATGTATATCGTCATCATCTAACTGCCTAGACAGCTGAGCAGTGCTGCGCGCGGGTGCCCAGCAGCTGAAAAAGCACTTTTTTTTTACTGCTATTTCAACCACAGCTGTGTCACACAAAGCAGCTGCAGTTGAAAACACAGGAAATAAAGGTCAGGTAAGAGGCCAGGCAGGCGGGTGGGTCAAAACAGCAGCAAACATAGAACGGGTTCTAGGTATGCTCTGTTTGCTGCTTTTCACATCAACTGGCTCTACAGAAGTGGACAGAACCGGTAGAATCCCACCCCTGCTTATACAATAGGCACTTACCTGATTGCCCCGATTTTCTTGCAGAGGTGAAGTAGCATCATCTGGAAAAGTGCCTACATTTCGCCTTTTAAGCATTTGGTCATCTTTTTTAGCTTTTCTCAGCTCTACATTGACTTCCATTCGTCGTCGCCTCATTTCCTAGTGAAAACACATACATTGAAAAGCTGAGCTACTGCTTTAAAAATACAAGCAGTTGTATCTCCAGTTGACAGTTACTCACACTGGAATCTTTGCCCTTGTTCTTGAATCTGTTCAGGCGGGCAGCCATTGCCCCAGCATTCTCATTGGTAGACATGGCGACTGTTATACAGATCTGTCTCTAAACCTACAAAAAGACCCAGTAATTAAAATTAAGATATTACCCTTCAACTATATTGACTGCAGAACTGCAATTGGCATCCATTTGTAAATTACCAACAGCTGGCAAACACCGGGCAAAAGGCAGTTTACAGCCTAAGAGGCAGCTCTGTTCCAAGCCTATTTTAATCAAATATTGATCTAAATGGTATTTAAATATAAACTTTCCTTTCGGTTTCAAGTTTGAGAACGTTTAAGATACACAGCTGACTCGATTTCAAACTTTATGCCTCTGAATTAAGAGGGATTGGCTTTCATAGCGTTTTAATTTCTCTTCGGAAGGAAGTGAGCTCAACAATATCTTAACTTATTTCCTTAACTCTGGACTTATACTTTGGGGCCGCAGTCACTCTTGCGGAAAGTCCATTGAAACTGCGAAAGAGAATTTTTAGGGCACTAGGCATTACACGCAACGCTGTTGTTTATCCTCACATCCTCTCCCCAAACACACGCCTAATTCGCCGGCAGTGTTCACAAGACACCCCACCCCAAACCAGCCAACCGCAATTTATTTGGTTCTCATCAATTTACAGACCAGAGTGTCGCGCGAGCCCAGAAAAGTGAGCCAACTGAGTTAAACCTCGGCTAAATGAGCCAACCCGGGAGAACCAAAAGTGCCCTGGCTGTTTCCCTAGCTAAGAAATGAAGGTTTCGTGAAACAACGTAACAAATACGAACGAACGAACGAGCGGGCGGCGGCGGCAGAGAGAAGATGGGTGACCGGAACCATCCCGGTCTGGAAAGCTCTTTTATTAACATTCCTCCGTCCCCGGGCTTTTGAACCTTCTCCACCACAGCCTCCCGACGTTTCCCCGATTTCGGACGCCTCTAAGGAAGCCTGCCTCACCCCACCGTCCTAAGTTTCAGCGCACCCTTCGCTCCTTGTAGACTCGGCGCGGCTTTTCCGACAGCGACCCAACACGTTGCGCCGAACTGCTGGAGCTGCGGACCTCCCACTCTCGTTTTCCTTCCCCCGTCTCCTCGAGGTGTGATTTAAATTTCTTGAGGCCTCACGCTCTCATTGGCGAATTCGAGTCCAAGCAAACCTCTCATTGGCCAGTTTGAAAAAATATAAGACGCTCAAGCTCTCGCGTTCCCGAGAGAGAGAGAGAGAGAGAGAGAGAGGCCGGGGGAAGGAGAGAAGGGAAAGGAGGGAGGTGTCTCTCGTGAGTCCGAGATCTCGCGATCGTTATGTTCAACGCCCAAGTGCGAGGCCCGCGGAACTACATTTCCCAGCGTAAAAGGGGCGGTGATTTGCGAAGCAAAGGCTCCGAGACGAACTCCGCGTGGCGTAGAATTGACCGTTATGTCGTCAGCTTGGTTACCGGGGGTTCTTCGTTGTTTATATGATCACATACAGGATTTTTTAAGTGGTGACACTATGGATAGGCGGTTAGCGGTAAACGCTTCCAGACGGGCGGTAGATCAGTTTCAGGCCGGCAAACCTTTGAGGAGGAGTTAGAACGCGGCCAGCTTCCAAACCCACTCAAAAGGGTAGCGAGATGAGGGGGCGTGAGCTGGTAGAAGACGAACCTAACCGAGCGGGAGGGGGCGTGGCCAATTTCCTAATGACGGAAAACTAAACCAGGAGGGAAAGGACGGACGTGGGTGGGCGGAGTCATGCGTGATCGGGAGGGGCCCTTAGAACGCGGCTCTCAGAGCTCTTTGTCGAGTGACCCAGTGGCCTAATGGATAAGGCATCAGCCTCCGGAGCTGGGGATTGTGGGTTCGAGTCCCATCTGGGTCGTTCGAAGTTCTTATTTTGCAGCGGGATTAAAAATTATGAAGATGTTTCCTGAGCTTGATGATGTGTGTTTCTTAGGCTTTGTTAGTCGCTTTGGTTCTTCATTCTCACCATCGGTCTGTAATAGAATAAAAACCCTGTAATAGAATAAAAACCCTGGCCATGGGTCTCTTGACACGATGAATGGGAGATAGGGCGCGAGTAAGGCTTGTTAGCATTCGAGCTACCTCAGGAAAGCTCGTGGGTCTCCTCTACTCAAAAACGGTTGTTACCGCCAGATGCACCCCGGGGATCTTTTCCACGCTTTGCGTGACTGCTTAGAAGCAATATTGAACTCCCTTGAAAACGTTGTTTCGTATCTGCGGATAATACAAAGTAAAGGGGGGGGAAACAGTTTAAATCAAGTGTTTTTTTAAACGTGGTTGTGGACTTCAACTCCCAGAATTCCTCAGCCACCCTGCCGGCTGGGGAATTCTGGGAATTGAAGTCCATACCTGTTGAACTTTCCATGTTTGAAAAACACTGGTTTAAAATAGTCACATTTATGGTCAACAAATGCTCCTTCACTTTGCATATTCTGTGGTGGTTCTTCAAACTTTAGAGGGATGAATTCCAATATCAGTTGCAGGTGCCAAGTCTTCACAAAAAGTTCTGGATCTCAATTTACTCTAGAGTAAAGAGAGCTAGAGATGTCTTTTTGACATCAAGTTGGATGTATGGTCAACTGTTAATTTCTTGCACCTATGTGTATTGGTTCCTGGTGAATGCCTATACAAATCCTTGCAGTTTTCTTGGTGTTTTGGAAGTGGTCTGCTTCCCAGAGCTGACTGGCCCTAGTTGGCTTGGTGCCTAGGTCAGGACTACAACTTGCCATCTGCCAATTTTAGCCTGCTGTTTTATCCATTATACCAGACTTAACCACTACACCAAACACGGAATAACAGTTTTAATCCCACTAAAGCTATGTTCCGTTTCAGCACTGCTAACAAGTACAGGTAGTTCTTGGCTTACAACAGTTCATTTAATGATTAGTCAAAGTTACAACGGCACTGAAAAAAGTGACATCACCATTTTCACACTTATGATGATTGCAGCATCCCCAAGGTCATGGGATCAAAATTCAGGTGCTTGGTAACTGATTCATATTTATGATGGTTTAGAATTAAAATTGAGCTGGAAGTGACTTTGGAGGTCTTTTAGTCCAGCCCCCTACTCAAGCAAGAGATCCTATAGCATTTCAGACAAGTGATTGTCCAGTCTCTTCTCCAGTGATGAAGCACCCACAACATCTGAAGGCCAGCTGTTCCACTGGTTAATTGTTTTCACTGTTAGGAAGTTTCTCCTTAATTCCAAGTTGCTTCTCTCCTTGATTAGTTTCCATCCATTGTTTCTTGTCCTGCCCTCTGATGCCTTGGAATAATTTGACCCCCTCCTCTTTGTGGCTACCACTCAAATACTGGAACGCTGCTATCTTTGCAGTATTCCTGGTGTCCAATGTGATCAACTTTTTGCAACGTTCTGATGAACAAACTCAATGGGGAAGCCACATTCACTAACAACCATATTACTAATTTAACAGCTGCAGTGATTCGCTTAGCAACTGTGGCAAGAAAGATTGTAAAGTGGGGTAAACTCACTTAACAAATGCCTTGCTTAGTAATAGAAATTTGGAGCTCAGTTGTGGTCAGTTGAGAACTATTGTATTGTATTTTAAAAATGAGCTTTAGTAATTGTAGATGGAAAAGAATTTCTAAGTATTTAACAGTATCTGCAAACTCCACTACAAAAAAGCCTCCAGCAATGTACAATAAACAGAATATAATGCAAGTTATTAATATAAATGGTAAACTAAAGAACATTACAACTATAATCAGACGGCTGTCCACAATCTCCCTTTGAGCCAAATGCTCATTTTGATTCCATAACCCAAACTTTAACAGCTGATTCAAATATGCTTTCTTTTCTCCCTTAACATTTTGTCATAATTTCCAGGAAGGTGGGCCCAACTAATTGAACAGGATGAAAAAATTTTCATATTGTTGATCAGCAGTTTTGTCTTCCAGTTCATATTTCCAGTTCAGAAATACAGTGATTTGTGGATGAAAAGTTGGGTCTCAATTAAGTTTCTTCCCAGAAGTCAGTGAGTTTTCTTTGAACTGATGCCAGATTAGAATCTAACAGTTTTGATCTGTAAATCTGCAATTTTGTCAATTCTGAGGCAACATTTCCTCAACTTAAAACATAGAACATAAAATAATGGGAGGGACCTTGGACCAGGGACCTTGGAGGTTTTTTTAATCCAATCCCCTGCTTGAGCAGGAGACCCTATACCAGGGCTGTCAAACTCCTGGCCCATGGGCCGGATGCCTCAGGTGCTGGCCACACCCACGCCTGGTTTAGCAAAGAGGGAAAAAGTCATGTGATGCCACTGTGACATGAGTTTGACACCCCGCCCTATATAATTTAAGGCAAAAGTTTGCCCAGTGATGGAGCACCCAAAACTTCTGAAGGCAAGCTATTCCATTGGTTGGTTGCTCTCATCATTAGGAAATTTCTCCTTAGTTGCTTCTCTCCTTGGTTAGTTTCCATCCATTGTTTCTTGTCTTGCCTTTTAGTACTTTAGAAAATATGTATCACTCCTAAAAAGATACAAAACCAATAAATAAATTCCCCATTACTTATAAAGATGTTAGAAATGTTACCAAGATGTTTCTGAGCTAGGAATAAAATACACAAGCAGTTGCATTAAGACAATCTCTTCATTCTTAGGCATGTTTAAAGATTCCATCTTCCCATTCACATTTAATAATCAGCATTGAGGGAGAAACATAACTATACTGGAAGTTGACTTTTTATATATCACATCTGAGATCTTTCAAATGACATTGGACACCAACTCTTGCCAATTTTAGCAAACGGGACCAATAGTGAAAGATGACTTAGGTCAGAGTCAAAAAGTATATTGAAGTTACATATAATTCATCTTTGCCTTAAATGTGGCAGACAAAGAACTATCTACTTTCATAAGAATTGTCCTAATCACTTATATTATGCTGGTAATCAACCATCCAGATTTTGATAACATGACCAGGGATATGCTGCAATGGTCATAAGTGTGAGAACTGGTTGTAAATCACTTTTTCAATGCAGTTGTAACTTTGAACAGTCACTAAACAAATAGTTGTAAGTCATAGACTTCCTGTATACAGTTCAACACATGCTGTTTTCAAAAAAAAATATGTCTTGGAATGTACCCCGATGTTTCCAGTGAAGACCGTACATTAAAAGCCCTGTTATTGTTGAAGGCATTGCGGAATCTGGTAGGAAATATCTCCAAAAGGATAACTGAAGGTATCACAGGTTGTCTACTAGTATTATAAAATTGAGAGGTTCAATTTAGGAGAATAAATCTACCTATGCTTTCTGCAAAAGTCCAAATTAAACCATTCCCAATGGTTGTTTAGTGTCTATTGTTCTTTAGCGGCGGTTATGGCCCCTTTACAACCTGTGGACTTCAATTCTTTCCAGAGTTCCCCTCAAAGTTGGATAACAACCTATTCCTATGACATCGCTCTTTTTCATATGCTTTCCATAATTCTGTGAAGTGAAGTGATCTTTATTCTTGCATTAATTTCTTTTTTTGGCTTTATTTCCCCACCACCCCTTTTCAAATATTTTTGTCTCCTATCACTTTTCATTCTTAGTTGGTGTTTTTTAATTGTTCCCCCTAAATCTTGGCTCTAATTTTCTTTTATTCTTACTGGCATTTAATACTTTAATATTTGTTTAAATATTCATTTTGGTTTGACCCATTTTATAGTTGTTTAACAGCCTTTCTGATTACTCCTATCTTTCTGTTACTATATTGATTTACTTCAAATTTACTTCCTTCTTTTCTTTGTGATTTTTATTTAGTTAGAATTCATTCTGTTTCTATGATTTCCCCCCATTCAGTCTTGTTCTAGTAACTCAGCTATTTTAGTCTTTTACCTTTTCTAATTATTGGCTCATTATTCATGTTATGTTTGCTATTATTCCACAGCTATAACATCTTCCTTTCTCAGATCCAAATTTAAAAAGATTGGTGAGTTGCAGAGTTGAACCAATGCCACAGGTTATCTTTTTGCTATTGCGTTAGCTTTTATTAATATATAGTAGTACCTTGGAACACATTATTAATTAGTTCTGGGAGGCACAATGAGTGCCAAAAATGATAAGTCCCAAACAATTTTTTCTTATGAGGAGTAATGTATTGAGTCACAAGGCAGCTGACATTGACAACTTCTGGCTTGTTCATTCAGTACCAAACAAGCAATGAGTACTGAGACAAAATTTTCATGTCAAATGTGTTGAGTGCCAAATTTGATGAGTTCAAAGCAGTTGAATACCAACCTACCACTGTATCTCAAGAATCAAAAGAGTTACACATCAAATGTGCCATTTTTAACATGTATGCTTATGAATCTGCACTATGTTGAATATGTCAGTGGTCCAATCAGTGTAGGATTCAATAATGTGACTTTCAGCAAAGTTGTGATTTATCAAGACTCGGGGTTTTTTTCCTCTCTCTTCTTCAAATGACGAACGTGTTTTGGATTGCTAGGAAGAACTAATAAAACTATTATTTATATTGTTTCTCCCCTTGGAGTTTTAGGGAGATCATTTGCTACATCAACAAATATTTGCAGCCTTTTCCTTCTCTGCATTCTTTTCCCCACTATGGAACAGCTGCCTTCTGTCATATCACCCTCCACCTACATCTCACTTAGGAGGAGTGTGACTTCACCTAAGAAATTACATACATACCGTGTTTCTCACAACATAAGGCCAGGACTTTTTTTTTTTTACCCCCGAAAAACAGCTAGGCCGTCTTTTCGGGGGTGACTTAATTCCCCCACCCCTTGCATCCTAGGGCGGCGACGGCTTGGATGTTGACTTCAGCATTGGTGGGGCACTTCGTATCGGGAGACCTTCCGCCACCATTGCTTTCCCTTCTCCCCGTGCTGCCGCGGCATTTAGAGCAACACCGTGGCATTTGGTGCAGCCACTCGCGGCCAGTCAGGGCTCCTCCCTGCAACCAGAGCTTGGTGGAGACACTCGGCTTCAGGCACTCCTGTCACTGCCTTCCCTTCACCTTTGAAAGCAAAGCCAATTCTTTTAAAAACAACGCCCTACTACCGGTACAACAAAGCCTCCCCTGCCCAAGAGGGCAGCCCAACCCCACGTGGGGAGGCAAATCTCCCGGGGCCACAGCGCAGGATCAGCCCACCCCGGGAGAAGCACCCACCTGCCCGGCGGCGGAGCTCTCGCCAAGGCAGGGAGGCGCTCGCTGCCAGGCCCTCTACTCATCCCGCCAGGGCCACGCCAGAGCTGTGCGGGCCGGGCAGAGCTGGGAAAGCAAGCCATGGGTGCGCGCCCGCTTGCCATGCGAAAGAGCCGGGCCGACCTGAGCTTGGCTTCCTTCCCAAGTCTCTCCAGCCTGAACCTGAAGGGGCCACTGGGAGAGGCTGCCCGAGGCAGTGATAGCGCCTACCCATCCCTGGACAGGGAGGCAAGGTGACGGCCTGCGCTGCATCCTCCGAGCTGAGCCCTGCCGAGTGAGCGCCTCTGCCCGATGCCTGTGCTGCTGCAGCGTTTGGAGCTACCGGTGCATTTGGAGATGCGTGGGGATGGGGATGGGCTGGGTGAGGGGTGGAAAGGACGGGCGGCTTCAGGCTCTCTCCGCCGGACCTGCCGGCCAGGGAAGCAGCACTGCCGTCACCTCACCTCCCTGTCCGTGGATGGGTGGGCGCTATCATTGCCTCAGGCAGCGTCTCCTGGTGGCCCCTTCGGGTTCGGGCTGGAAGGACTTGGGAAGGAAGCCAAGCTCAGGTTGGCCCAGCTCTTTCGCTTGGCAGGCAGGCACACACCCGCAGCTTGCTTTCCCAGCTCTGCCCAGCCCGCACGGCTCTGGCGCAGCCCTGGCGGGAGGACCAAAGGGCCTGGTGGGGAGGCGCTCGCTGCCTTGGCGAAAGCTCAGCCGCCGGGCAGGTGGGCCTGCCTGTCAGCTGCACCCGGCGCCCCAGGTGAAGCTCTTCACACTCTGCCCGGTGCCAGGCAGGGATGGCGGCTGGGCGCTTCTCCCGGGGTGGGCCGATCGCGTGCTGTGGCCCCGGGAGATTCGCCTTCCCACGTGGGGTTGGGCTGCCTTCTCGGGCAGGGGAGGCTTTGTTGTACCGGTAGAAGGACGTCGTTTTTAAAAGAATTGGCTTTGCCTTCGAAGGTGAAGGGAAGGCGGCACCAGGAGCGCCTGAAGCCGAGTGTCTCCGCTGGGCTCCGGTTGCAGGGGGGAGCCCTGGCTGGCCGCGCGTGGCTGTGCCAAACTTCGCAGTGTTGCTCCAAACGCCACGGCAACATGGGGAGAAGGGAAAGCAACGGTGGTGGAAGGTCTCCCGATACGAAGTGCCCCACCAACGCCGAAGTCAACGCAGGCAGCACCATATCTGGGTATGCAACAAAAGTACTTCCTAACAGGAAGTCCCCACCACCATTCCCCCCCCCATTTCGCATGTTCAATTGGGGGGAGGGGCTTAATTTGATTTTATGCCTATAAAACATGCTGAGACTTCCTATTGGGGGAGGCTGTATTGTTGGAGAAACACGGTATAAACATACATACATGCACACACACCCATTAGAGTATTTTGGCTGGAATTTCAGTTTGAATGGAAGATATACTGAGTGATTGTATCTCCAGGGAGTCTTTCATCATTACTGCAGGAGACATTGCAAACTCTGACTTGTTGATGATATTACAGGCAATTAATCAGCAACTCTTGGAATATGCTGCTAAAGTAGATCTTTTGGAAAGGAAATATAGTGTAGCAAGAAAAGTTTAAAATGCAAGAATCTAAGAGCCGGACATGACTGGACAAGGGAAGCCTTCAGCTTTTTTTTAAAGAGCAAATTATTTGATAAGGAGATTAAACCTAGGAACAGTTAGAGAAGCAAAAATGCAACTAAACAGAACTATTGGTGACTGGTCAAGAATTGAACTAGATCCTAGGTCAAACATCCTAGGGAAAAGAAATTGTCTGAATCAGAATCAAAATAGAGTTGGAAGGGACCTTGGGGGTCTTCCAGGCCCCTCCTCAAGCAGGAGACCCTATACCATTTCAGACAGGTGGCTGTCCAGTCTCTTCTTAAAAACCTCCAGTGATGAAGCACCCACAACCTCTGAAGGCAACTTCTGTTCCACAGGTTAATTGTTCTCACTATCAGGAAGTTTCTCCTTAATTCCAGATTGCTTCTCTACTTGATTAGTTTCCATCCATTGTTTCTTGTTTATTTAAGAAACTTTTATTTTTGTAATTGACCAAGTTATTTTGAGCTCTGAAGGTTATTATATAATTTTAGTTGTTAATCAGAAATTATTGGAGAAGAAAAACTGTCCAGAGTTATCTTGAGGTAAGATGGGCAGCCTATAAATTAAATAAACCAACAAAGAAACAAATGTCTTCAGGGTGCTAATGACCAGATGCAAAGAATATAAATCCTTCTATTCCCCATCATTCAAAACTGAAGTCATTTCTTGGATGAGAAGCAAAGTGTTTTCAAGGAAAAAAATCCCAAGAACATCCAGTTGCCTTTTGTAAAGCACTTTTGGGACTGCTTTTCTTTCATGATTACACTTGCAAATCATTTGCCTTTTCAGCTATCTGAGTAGTATCAGTATCGCATAATCTTTCTTTCTTCAGTTTTAAAACCATACTGATCATTCCTAGCACAGTCTTACTCAGTAATGTATTCAGCATGCAGGTTGAACAAATTAGAACATGCAGCCTTGTCTTATTCCTTTGCTGACCTAGATCTAGTCAGTTTCTGCAGATTCATTTGTACCTATTGCTTCCTGTCCTATGTGTACTTTTTTCATGAGGATGAGAACAGTAAGACCTTCTGGAACTCCCATTTTATTATAGTTCCCACATTTTCCTAAACACATTCCCCAGTTTGGCATCTCTAGCCAATGGAGTATGTACAAATTATTGTTTACAATTTCCTCATTGCATTACCACCACACCTGCTTCTCTCTTTGCTTATTCACTTGGTGCCAGAATGGTGAGACTGATTTAGGATTTAAATTGAGGGTGGGGATGGAAGAGAGTGGATGACAGCTTGGTTATGTAGTTGTAATTTACACGTGAGACAAAGGATCAGCCCCTTATCAATTAACAATTGTGTTTAAAACTGTAGTACTGTTAAGACTCTTTGTGATTTTCTGAAACCTTTTAATGTGAGTTCAGCAACCTTTTACTCAATTTTGGAGTTAATGTCCACCCCTGCTTTTTTCCCAAAACAGTAACTTTGAGGCCCAAGGAGTGTCCTAGAAGGATGAAATGCTCTAATATTACTCTGTCCTTGTTATGAGTTCTAATGCCAAATTTGTGTCCATTCTTTTGTACAACATTCGTCCAGCAGATTCCAAAGAGGCTTCTCTGGAAGATGACTGCATGAATCATATTAGGGGAAGAGTTTATTAAAATAACTCTAAACTCTTGTGTGTGCTTGTTGGGGCTTGTGATGTTGATGTAGATATAGAGGCAAAGTAATCATCTGGGTGATTACCATTCAGGGTGTGGTTTCCATGTTAACATTACTATCCAAGTTGTACCTCAAAGCCACTTGGTTATCACCAGATTGTACCTCAAAGCCACTCTCTTGTTGCCAAAATATGATTTACTTTTAGCCTCAGTGATTGACTAACAGCAGGCAACCTTGGAAACTTTAAGACCTGTGGACTTCAACTCCCAGGATTCCTTAGCCAGCCATTCTGGGAGATGAAGTCCACAATATTAAAGTTGCCAAGGTTGGACACCTCTGAACTATAGAAAGTGCTCTCCAGTTTTTCCTGGGAAGATCAAAGCCGGAGGGGTATTGTACAGGGTCAGACACTAAATTAAACACTAAATTAATCCCCTAGAGATGATAAATGTCTTTCCCAACCATAGTTTATGAGATGAGGATCAGGTCGTCGGCATATAGCAACAGTTGACTGGGAAAATCACATTCATGGGGAAAAACTACAGAATTTGCACAAATTAAAAATAATTACTCATTAGTTGGGAACCAGTTTGGTGTAGTCGTTAAGGCATCAGGCTGGAAACTGGGAGACCCTAAGTTCTAGGTCCATCTTTGGCATGAAGCTACCTTGGTTACCTCAATCTCAGTCAATCTCTCAGTCCAATTAAGGACACAAGGACAAACCACTTCTGAAATCTTGCCAAGAAAACTGAATAACAGACTAAGAAGGTACCTTAGAAGATCTTCTAGTCCAACCCCCTGCTCAGGCAGGAGACCCTATGCCATTTCAGACAAATGGTTGTCCAGTCTCTTCTTAAAAACTTCCAGGGCTGGAGCATTTAAACTTCTGGAGGCAAGTCGTTCCACTGATTAATTGTTCTCAGGAAGTTTCTCCTTAGTTCTAGGTTGCTTCTCTCCTTCATTAGTTTCCATCCATTGTTTCTTGTCCTACCTCAGGTGCTTTGGAGAATAGCTTGACTCCCTCTTCTTTGTGGCAGCCCCTGAGATATTGGAACACTACTATCTTGTCACCCATAGTCCTTGTTTACATTAAACTAGATATACCCAATTCCAATAACCTTCTTTATATGTTTAAACCTGCAGTTCCCTAATCAACTTCAGGGACTTGTCCAGGCAGTGATAAAAAAATCAAGACTACTTTGAAAGCTCTCTCTCTCCCTCCCTCCCTCCCTCCCTCCCTCTCTCTCTCTCTCAGATCATAGAAGGCAGTTATGATTCGTTTCAATATGAACCTTTGCCACAGATCACAAAGGCCTCTGTGCCTTAATTGTTAGGCCTGTGAGTTGCCAACTGTGAGGACAATGCAAAAACAGAAATCTTATAGCTCTTTAAATCTAAATTAAAGTAAGGTCAAACAAAGGAATAGAAAACAGATATAGATTAAACCTCAGAGTTAAAAATTATGATATTTTATACCAGCAAGAAAATAAAAACACTGAGAAGCAAAGGCAAAGGTGGCCAACTGGCATGAAACTAAACCACAAAACCAACTACTGAGTCAATTACAGGGTTGTATCCCCAAATCTCTATCATGGTTACCTGGAATTTGAACAAGTCTTATTTCATAAGGAAAGATTAGGTCTGAGACAAGCAGGAAATATTTTCTTGTTTGGCAACAAGTGTCAACTTAGCATCAAGTATATAAGATCAAAAATTTCCAACCTCAGGATGAAGTAGCAGAGTTTGATGGTTGTTATTCTGGTCGAGTTAGCTTCTCAGATTTATTAAATAATTCTAGTTATAGGGATTTTTATAAACATTGTTGAACAGTGGGGGAAAGGTCAACATCGGGGTCCTGCACTAACGTTTAATGGATATCACTGCTTAATGGCCTTGCCACTATGTAAATAGTAAATTTATCTATAGCCATTTTACAGCCCCTCTCCAATTGAAGTCCTGCCTCTAGTCTTGCCCTCAAGACATCCTCCTTAAATTCCAAGTCTGCATTAACAGTAGTGTTATTTCTCATTATTACCTAGCTTATCATGGTAACTGATCTCTGTTATGCATCACTGTCAGCTACTGTAGTTTTTTTTGTTTGGTTTGGTTTTATTTGGTTCCTGCAAAGTATCAGTTCCCAGTCATAGACTACCTCTAAACATGGAGACCCTTTTTACTGTCACATCTTCCCATAGCTTATAATATAATTAACTTCCTCCATTAATTTGATCATCTTTTACATCCTTGAATTCCTGGGGCTTTCCTTTCATCTCTTTCCTTCGCACACAAATTAAAACAAAGTATGTTCAGTCTGAACTCATCTTTGTACACTTCCTTCCCTTTGGATTCTTCTTCTTTAACTTCTTTGACCATCCCCCACCCCAAGTGTTCTGCAATGTTAAATTAGTCTTATTAAGCAGAGTTCAGAGTTGTTTCTCTTAATCTTTTGTCAGATAAAGTTAACATTATTTTGAAGGTCTAAAATTCATCATGTCTTTATAGACTCAAATTATTCTGGAACTTTTCCTCCTAGGTCTTTTCTCTTTAAAGTCCAATGTCCCAGTCCTCTACTAAACTATTTCTTGCTTTTCCATTCTACAATTCATTGAATATCTCATTCACTGCATTTTATTAACTGCTCATCAGGAAGCAAACTAATTTCGTATGCGGTTTGAAGGAAAGCCTTGCTTTGAAGTCATCCTTAATATAACAGGTTTCTTACTAAGCAGCGATGTCCAAAGTTTGATAGTTTCATATTACTTGTCCTTCAAGTAATTGTAGGGATTAAGAAAATGTTTTCCAATAACTTCAAACTATAAAGTTGGACATTTTTTTGCAGGAAAACAAGCTGTGCCAACCTCTCCCACAAAAACAGAAAATTGTGTGTTTGTTTATTTATTTGCTTTATTTATTATTCTTTTTACATTCTATTCCATTCCATTCCATTCCAATTTTCTATAACCCATTAGGACAAGATTCATCAGTGCATCTGCATTTGGAAGAAAAAGGCCACTCTTTTGAAGACAACAATGTCCACATTCTGGATCGAGAGGGCCACTGGTTTCAAAGGGGTCAAAGAGGTCATCTATGTTAAGATTGAACAGCCCTCTCTCAACAGAAGCAGAGAGATATGACACCACCTATCTCCTGTTAACAACACAAGTCCTTTAAGCAGTTCCCAGAAGGTTCCCTGCTCATTTGCACTATTTAGGTGACTCTGCAGGCACAGATAAACCTCCAAGTGGCCTCAGTGACTCTCACAAAGAGAGCTAAGGACCAGATGACTGCAAATAATTCTTCCATTCTCCCACCATTCAGTCAAAAAAGAAGAAGCTTCTTGGGTGAGAAGCAAAATGTCTTCAAGGAAAAATAAAAATGCCTTTTGAAAAAGCACTTTTGGTACAAACTGAATCTAATAATCAAATACTATATATCTCTAGTTGTTTGGGTAAAGCCTAAGTAAGTTTAACATTTTAGTTTTAAGTGCTTTTACAGAACAGTAATAAACATTCATCGCTTAATTTTATTTCCATATTCTTCTTCTAGAATGCAAAAAAAATGGGGAGGGGGGAGAGAAGGATAGGAATATCTCATCCCAAAGAGGAACCTTAAAAAGGAGATAGGGAAGCAGTTCAGCAAGTTCTTCTAGTTCTCAATCCTTTTCTAAATACTGTTTAGTGCCGAGATGTTTATTTTAATCAGTTCTTGCTTTAGCAATAATGAGCAAAATGCTGGAAAGATAGCTTATGGAGATGGTTGAATAATAATAATAATAATAATACATATAGCTGCTGGGCTTATATGCTGAGCATGCAAAAAATAGGCAACTGCTGACCATCCTCTAAAATACAGTTAGTCCTCGACTTACAACCATTCTTTTAGTGACCATTCGAAGTTACAATGGCACTGAAAAAAGTGACATGACTGTTTTTCACACGTACAACCATTGCAGTATCTCCATTGTCAGGAGATCAAAATTTGGGCTCTAGGCAATCGACTCATAATTATGACAGTTATAGTGTCCTGGGTCATGTGTGATTACCTTTTGTGACCTTATGACAAGCAAAGTCAATCAAGGTGGAATCCAGATTCACTTAACAAGTTTGTGACTAACTTAACTGCAGTGATTCACTTAACAACTGTGGCAAAAAGGTCATAAAATAAGGCAAAACTCACTTAAACCTCTCGTTTAGTAACATAAACTTTGGGCTCAATTGTAATGGTAAGGTGAGGACTACTTCTATTTGTTTTGGAAATATTTCCTGTTGTTAGACGGTTAGAGATAATCGTAGTGAAAGTGGTATTTTCATACCCTATAACGTTGGCACACTGGCAGAGAACTGGAGCCAAATCATGGGTCTGTTCCGAGTACCCATTTTTCCCAAGGTAGACTGCCACGAAATAGGAAGTTTTAATCGAAGAAGCACGTATCATTTGTGCAATCAAACTCGGGAAAAAAGGCGGCGCTGAGGCTGAGCAGCTTTGCTGCCGAGCGGTCCGTCAGACGTTCACCCGGTCGGAACAACCTGCTTGGTTTTTAGGCGGTGCGATTGCGGTGTGTGTGTGTGGCTTTTAAACCGGAGCCACCGAAATCGGACTACCGTCCCTCACCGGCTTGCCGAAAGCTAAGAAATAACGGGGTGGGGTTGAAAGGAGCCAGGGAGGGTGGCCGGGACTTGGAGCCCAATTTGATCTGGTTCCTCAGCTCTCGTCAAGGACCGAGTCCCGTTTTCCCCAAGGATGCCTCTCATTAGCATGGGGGCGGGCGGAGAGGGCCAAAACTGAGAGAGACGGAGAGAGGGAAGGAGAAAAAGAGAAGGGAGGATTGAGAGAGGGAGGGAAAGGAAGAGAACGGGGAAAGAGGGAGAAAAAAAGAAAAACAAAAGAGGGAGATAGGGAGAAGAGACAGACGGAGGGGGGGAGAAAGGGAAAAAGAGAGGTGGGCGAGGCAGGGAGAGAGAGAGAGAGAGAGAAACGGGAGAAGGAGGGCAAGAGTGAGGCGGGGAGGAGAAAAAAAAAGAAAGGGGGAGAAAGAGAAGGAGAGATAGAGTGCAATGGCACTCGAAGCTGCCTGGCTCCTGTGCTTCGCCTTGGCCTCCTCCTCCTCTTCTTCGCTCTCTTCCTCTGAGGTAGCAGGTAAGTCTTGCCCCAGGCTCAGGTGGGACGGGGAGGTCGATCCGAGGCAGCCCCTCCCCGCCCGCCCCGCCGCCAAATTTGTCCTCAGAGGCGCCGCCGCCTTTTCTCCGGGCTGGGGCAGCGCCTCTCCTCAGAGTCCTGAGAAGGGCTGCCGGGCTCCGCAGCCCTCTGGACGCGCCCGAGGACCAGACCGCGGCTGGCGGGCGGGAAGGCGGGCGAAAGTAGGTTCTTTGCCTCCCCCCCCCACTCCCCTTGCGGAGCTGCCTCGTCGCTTCAACCCTCTCCCCCAAAACTGTCTCCCGTCCCTGCCCCACGCACCTTCGTATTTTCCTTGGGGAGAAGGTGGGCTTCGCCGTCTATCCAGGGGTTGTTGCCCCCGACCGAGCGTGTTTTCGGGGTGCGCTCGGCTCGCGGAGGGCTGACCCTCGGGAAACCCGGGTGGGTAGGTGGATGGGTTGGAAGAAGAGCTCGGGAGGCGGCAGGTGGGACGAGAAAGAGACGGAGGTTTGGCGTCCTTTCTTCCGTTCACTGAGGCGAGAGCCCCTTCGGATGAGAGGGTGGACCTGGATTGGGAAGGGGGGGGGGGGGGCAAATCAGACGGAACTTGATTTTCCTTGCAGTAAATGGGGGAGAGAGAAGGAAATTCAAAAAGATTTTCTTTTTCTTTTGGAGACTGCCTGGACAAGTCCCTAAAGTTTTCTTGGCCAGGTTTTTCAGCAGTTTGCCATTGCTGCCTTCTTAGGGCTGAGAGAAAATGGCTGGCCCCAAATCACCCAGCTGTTTTCCTGCCTAAGGCAGGACTAGAACTAACTGTCTCCCTGGTTTCTAGTCTGGCCTCTTAACTGCTGTCAAAAGCAACCATTTTTCGTCTTGGTTGTTGAGCTGTAGAAGGGGAGGGAGTGAAAGAGGCAGGTGCATCCCTCTGGGAGGGAGAAGGGTGGTTCTTAAATATGATACATGAATAATCAAATTCTATGTTACATTACTGCTATGTAAATTGATGTGACTTTTAAAGAAAAAAAAATGGTGACCTTCTTTTTTGAAAGAGGGTGGAGGGAATGTTAATCTCTCCTGCATTCGATGAAAGTTGCAATCTTGGACAATGCCGGACTGATCTCTATTGAATTTGACTAGGCCTGTTTCTGAATAAACATGCCCTGAACTCAGATGCCAGTCACTTAAATTCATTTTGTGACATTATTCTTAACTGCCCAGATTCCAGACCTCTCTCCATTTAATAATAAACTAACCAGTGATTTAAGCAATCCTAGTTAGTCTAAAATAGTGTCCATCAGGCTATATTTTCTCTCTTGCCCAGAAGTAATTAACCAAAACAAATAAGGCAGTGAGTAGGTAATTAGTTATCCATTAAATATTTAGGGGTATTCTCATTACAGTATTGTACTCCTTTATTCTGGCTTTTTCCCAACCATTTCATGACATGATTCATTTTTTTTCTTTTTCAGCCATCCAGCAACCTAAGTTAAGTTGAAGGTTTGTGTCTGGTGGCTGAATTGTACCTTAAATCCAGATATCTCCTAATTTCTATGTCCTAAATCTTACAGAACATTGCTTGGTTTTTTCCAGTCTAGCTGTGTAGTTCATTAAAGTCAACCAACCCTGTGAGAGAAACTAAAGCTGTTCTGATTGTTTCTTATTCATACACCACAACACGCTTCGCAGATATAAAACATAAACTAATATATCTTGTATTATAAATGGGGTAATGGATAGTGCCTACATAAGAACCTTCTCTTATGCAATATTAACATAAATAAATCAGCATTTTATGGAAATCTAATCTTTCATCTCTCGCCCTTCAAATTTTGTGATGAGAGTGATCATCCCAGGCACAACAGAAATGAAAGGCTTGGTTGATCAAAGCAGAATGAAGTTGATGGGGTGGAGAGATGAACAGAAAGGAACATGTTGAGGTGAAAAAGCTGCCTGCAGCACTGAACTCTCCACAGCTTCACATTAATCTTCCTTCACTTCATGGCAATGTTCTGCTTTCACAGGCGAGATGGGGCAATCTTTGTTCTCACCAGCTGTTGTCATGGGAAAGAGACAAATAAATGATGAAGTCAACAGACAGGAGACTTGGGAAATGGACTTGAACCAACCATCAGAATCAGCCATAGGAACCCTGAGCCAACCATGTAAGGTTTGTTTGTATATATATTTAGAATCAAAAATTCAATTTACTGACAAATGGCATCCCAGGTGGGAAAGAAAAGTTGGAATGACTACAGAGAAGCAACCACCATTTGCTCTTCTGCCTGGGAAAATCTCAGCTTCAATGTACTGAACCACTTGGTTAAAGAAATTTGTGTGTGGAAAATGAAACTGGTAGTCATAATAATCATTCTTTACTTTGTCAACCATATTTCATGATTCCCATGCTTGTTGCAAAAAAATAAGGTAGTTTGCTACAACAAGGATATTTTTTTAAACCCACCATATATCTGCTGAAGAAGTTTATAATTTACAGTATCTAATTTGCTTAGGAGAGCTAAGTGGACAAACTTCAAGACATGTAAATTTTATTTACAAATTAAAAAGGAAAAAAGAAACCTATAGATGGTAGTTTTAGAAACTGAGAATCCTGCTGCATATTCCATAAATTCAAGTTCATTAGCGGTGCAGTCTTAAACATTCTTGCTTTAGATGTCACACCCGTAAACATGCCATCTGAATAAACATGATCTAAGGTAGATTCAAGGTCTTTTGGAGAGTATTTGAACAACTGTTTTTGCCTTTAAGTCTAAATAATTATCCATCACCCATGCAAAGCTGGTGACAGGCCTTAAATAACGCAAATGACATTGTCAACAAACCTCCACAAAGCTTCCCATGGATGGGAAAATTAAACATCATGTTTGTCAGATACATTTAAACACTGAGACCAGGATATGATGTGAACCCTGCTCCCCGGATGCTCCCTGGACATCCAGTTTTCTTTTTTTAGAAACAATTTTGTTTATAAATTGTGTTTTTAATTTGTAACACAAACAGGGGAAAAATGTTAGATCTTCATGCTCCTGTGTGACCACTGCAGAGCTGCCTCCTCCCTCCTTGTGGAAATGAAGCCTTAGCTGAAAGATGTCAGAACATTCCTTGTGGTTCACCTTCCAAGTTTGGCATATCTGGGTGGGCTTGCTATACATCTTCAGTCTTCCTCAATCTGGAAGCAAATCTGCCCTCCATATTTGTTGCACAACTCTCAGTCCTCCCAGACAGGAATGATCAAGATGGCTGATGAGACTTTGTGTTGTCTACTGGAGTATTGCCTTTTGTAGTTATTTGATTCTGAGATTTCACTCTGATGTTAATGGCTAAGACTAAGAATGGCTTTGGAAATGAAGTATTGTCACAAAGTCAAGCCAGTCCCAGCCGTTGCTGAGATATTGCCACAGTGCGTTACCGCCTTAGATGGACTATTTCAAGTATCTCAATGTGCTGTGCAAAGAAGACAAAGGAGAGGCAGGATAGGAAAAGGCCAATTCTGACATATACCAGATCACCCAGATAGTTCAGGAGCACAAAGTCACACAATGCTTAAATTGTGTAAATATATTGCCTGTCCCAATTCAAAGTCTTTGCAATTAGTAAATAAAAGGACAAGTACTTCTCACATTCAAAATCCTGCACCCATTGCTCTCCTGTCCAACCCGCTTCTCACAAACACAGCTTTTATTTCCATTTTTTTTTAAACTAAGATTGTCTTTTCAAGGAAGACTTCAGTGAGGAAGGCCCCATAATATTGTTGAGCTTTCAGAACTCACATGATAGACCATTGTTCTCATCAGATCTCATTTCAACTCAGAGAGCACCAAGGACCCCTCATTTATAACAGTCTTCCAATATTTAAGGGGCTGCCACAGAGAGGAGGGGGTCAGGCAATTTTCTAAAGCATCCAAAGGCCAGACAAGGAATAATGATTGGAAGCTGATCAAGGAGAGATTTAACCTGGAAATAAGGAGAAACTTTCTGACAGTGAGAACAATCAACCCATGGAACAGAAGTTGCCTACAGAGGTTGTGGGAGCTTCATCACTGGACGCTTTCAAGAAGAGATTGGACTCCCATCTGTCAGAAATGGTGTAGGGTCTGCTCGTGTGGGGGGATTGGACTAGATGACCTACAAGGTCCCTTACAACTCTGATTATCTGTTATCTGTTATTTCTCATCCTTTAAAGTCTCTCTTTTGTTTGTGTGTGTGTGTGTGTGTATGTGTGTTTTGGAAGACAGGGACACTGCCTCACGCTGGAAAATCGATGAAGACATTCAACAAGGATGCTTATGGGTCTGGGGGTGCCACTCCTCCCCAGAACAAGTCTCTTCAAGGTAGCAGCATTAGCTACATTGAGAGGGCTGAGCACCCAAAGGACCAGTTCCTACCTCGAGATGAGTGGAATCCCTTGGAAGTGAAAGCATTAAACACATTCCAGGTACTCTTGGATAAAAGGAAAAATATGAAAAAATCAGTGGAGAATCAGACAGGCTTAAGGAAGCAGTCCTTTCAGGATGCCAAAGGCCTTCCTTCCCTCAGTCATGAGGAGGCATCTCTCCCTACCGCTTACCTGAGTCAAAGGAACCAAATCAGCAGAAACCGGCTCCGCTTGAAATCTGCCAACAGCATGTCTACTTACTTCCATCCGCCTGGATATCCCCACTGCCAAGGCAGACTTCTGGCGGAAGCATCTACGTTGAAAAACACAGGGTCAAATGTTGGTCAACGCTCTGGTGACTTGAATCACCTCAACCGGCCTGGGAAGAAAAACCCTTACCACAAATTCCATGGTTTCTTCCGGGATATCGCTAAACCCTATTGGCTCACAAACAGACAGACTCCGAGCTTAATGAAAGGCTTCAGCACGTTTAAGATTGGTAAGCAGCTCGATGGCATGTAATCAATCAAAATAGGTACTCCTCAATTTACAACAGCACATTTAGTGACTGTTCAAAGTTATGACGTCACTGGGTAAAGTGACGTATGACCATTTTTCTCAGTTACGACCTTTGCAGCATCCATGGTCATGTGCTCAAAATTTGGATGCTTGGCAACGGATTCATATTTATGTCGGTTGCTGTGTCCCGTGATCATGTGGTCACCTTTTGCGATCTTCTGACAAGCAAAGTCAGAAGGGAAGCCAGATTCACTTAACAACCAGGTTACTAACTTAATTATTTCAGTGATTCCCTTAAGAACTGTGGCAAGAAAGGTCATAAAATGGGACAAAACTCACTTAACAAATGTTTCCCTTGACAACAGAAATTTTGGGCTCAATTGTGATTGTAAGATGAGGACCACCAGCATTCCAGATCCTTCAACACTGCATATTTATATATTTATAATTATAAATTTTTGCACTTAACAAACTTTTATATTTGCACTTTTATATTTTTTCTATTCTTTAAAAATAATGTGTTTTTCCCCTCCTTTATCACCTGTGACATTAGGTTACCTCCTGGAGGGCAGGGGAGATAACAGGATAGTTCTAGTCACAAACTCAGATGCTATACAGCCAGGAAGCAGTGCTATAGCAAAACTATTTCATTTGTACCCTTTTAAATCATTAGAACATCAGCACAGTTGGAATACCCAACCTCTCTACATACTGGCTGTTAGGAGGGAACCTGCGGGAAACTGACACTTTAGGCATTCCCATAGAAGATAGCGGTAGTGGCAGGAATTACGGAGCTGCTATCCCAGGACAGAAAGCAAGGTTAAGTTGTGGAGGTCCTGAAGGTTTTTGGGAGAGGACACTTGAGATCTTCACCTACCATCCAAGAAGTCAGCTTTGCTCACTATGGTAATTGGACTAGAGGTATGAATGTAGGCATTTATTTGCTCGTTAAAATTGAGACAGAACCAATCACAGTCATCTCCAAAGCACCTGAGGGTAGGACAAGAAGCAATGGGTGGAAACTAATCAAGGAGAGAAGCAACTTAGCACCAAGGAGAAATTTCCTGACAGAACAATTAATCAGTGGAATAACTTGCCTCCAGAAGTTGTGAATGCTCCAACACTGGAAGTTTTAAAAAAGATGTTGGATAACCATTTGCCAGAAGTGGTGTAGGGTTTCCTGCCTAAGCAGGGGGTTGGACTAGAAGACCAAGGTCCCTTCCAACTCTGTTATTCTATTTTTCTGTTCTATTCATTTTAGATCATGTTTTCTGAGCAGAAAATCATTTGCAAATTTTAATCATCTGTCAACCTCCCATCAGAGTTTCCTAAAAATATTGGATTTTGGGGTTCTACTTTTGACTCAGAAACAAGAGGCATGCAATGGTCCTTGACTTGCAAACATAACGGATCTTGGAATTTCCATTGTAAGCCATGGTGGTCTTAAGTTAAGGCACCCACATGATCGGACCCCATTTTATGGCTTTTTTTTTGGTAGCAGTCATTAATCAATATATTCTTATGGGCATTTTTCTGCAGGAAACTGGTTAAAAAGGCCAGAAACCAACAGAAAAGGTAAATCATGGTCATGTGACTATGGAACATTGCAACAGGCCATAAAAGTGAGCCAGCTGCCAAGAGCATGAAATGTGGTCTTATGACCATGGGAGGGCATACAGACATGGGAACTCCAAAACCAGATTGTAAATACTTTGTTGGGGGGAGTGTGTCCATCGTAAATTTGGTCACTAAGCGACTAGTCATTAACCAAGGACTACTTTTATAAGTTGCAGCTCTCTGATAAGCTAAGGTATAGCTGATGAATACTAGAAGCTTGAGGCTCTCTGAGCCATATTAGAAGTAACTAAGAGTCGTCAGAGATCAATTTATCCATGTGTTTCATTGCTTGATTATTGTAATTATTAAGGTGGATCCTTTTCTCCCCACATACCCCCATACTCACTTCTGTACATTTTGGATTTATTATAGATCATGTTGACAATCTAGAAGTATGCTTGACTGGTTGCAAGAGGGAACCTGAGGAAATAGAGGCTTACTGTAGCAGTGAATTTGGTAAGATGATCTTGTTAACTGGTGGGCATAGTTTATGCAGTCTGTGTATTCATGTTACTTGTAAATATAATTTCTTTTCCAAGTATTTTTGGCAATCGTTTCATAGGGCTATCAAATAAATCATCTCAGTGGGCCAGAGAGTAGAATTTATTCTCTTCCTTTCAAAATTGGGGATAGAGATAACATCCAATTTAACTGTACTGTATACTGTTTTAGACTCTATTAAATTCAGTTGGATTAAATGCTGCAAGTTTACCACTGCTAGGATAGATTTATTATGAACCAGATTCAAAATATACATGAGAAAGCTAGGAATAAGCAAAAATAAATTTTACAGTGCTTAAAAGATCTTGCTTGTTCGAGGATGCTCTTACGAAATGCTGAGGACATTTCCTTTTCCACATTCTCACAGTACTTAATGGCATTTTAACAATATTGCATGCACACTGAAAGTGGTTTATATACTGCAATGGTTTTAGAGATAGCCTTCCTTCATTGCACAGTTAAGGGCAGCAACCCACTTAATTTTCTACTCTTTTCTTTATAAAAAGTGGTGAATGGAATCGTTCATGATATTGCCATGATATACAAAGGAATGTATTTGGTGACCATGCTGGTGAACAACAATGGACTCTACAAGACAAATCGGCTGTTCCTCAACCCTGATGGCTACTTCTTTCGAGTTCAAATGCTTGTTGTGGATGCCCTGAATTGTAGCACACACTGTCCAGACTTTCAACTTGGTAAATAGAGTCTTTCTCCTAATCTCTATCATTCTCTCTCTCTATCATTCTCTCTCCCTCTCCCCCCGCTCTCTTTCTTTCTCATAACAGATAACAGATAATCAGAGTTGGAAGGGACCTTGTAGGTCATCTAGCAGGAGTCCCTACACCATTTCTGACAAATGGCAGTCCAATCTCTACTTGAAAGTCTCAAGTGATGGCGCTCCCACAACTTCCGAGGGCAAGCTGTTCCATGGGTTGATTGTTCTCACTGTCAGAAAGTTTCTCCTTATTTCCAGGTTAAATCTCTCCTTGTTCAGATTCCATCCATTATTAGTCTAATCTATCTATATCTACCATCTCTACATCTATCGTCTATCCATCCATCTCATCTCTATCTCTTTTCTCTCTCTCAACTATCTATCATCTATCTATCTATCTATCTATATCTATCTATCTATCTATCTATCTATCTATCTATCTATCTATCTATCTATCTATCTATCTATCACCTCTCATCTCTTTCAATCTCTACCTCTTTCCTACCTCTATCTAGCTCTATCTTTATCTCCGTCATCTATCATCTCTATCTATCTATTACCTACCATCCATTTCATCTATCAACTCTCTCTCGCTCTCTATCTTGGATGCCACCCAGCTGCCAATGTCTCTTTAGAAGCTCTGTAAAGGTCAAATGTAAGGGGCCAAGCTTATCACCAAGGGCAACGTATAGTATTCCACATAGTAATTACAAAACTGGGAAGGCCTTTTCTGTAATTCTTACCCCCTCAAATCACATTGAATTGGGAACTTAAGCACTTGTTCTCTAGATCAGTGTTTCTTAACCTTCACAACTTCAAGATATATGGATTCCAATTCCCAAAACTCCCCAGCCAAACAACCTTCCAAAGTCTGACACATCCTAGCTCAGGGCCATCAGGAAGGGTGGAAGAGCAGGAAGAAAAAAGGAAGGAAGGAAAGGAAGGAAGGATCTACTCATTAGTGTGTGCAGTGTCTAAATGCAGCTGGCCACTAAAAATCCTTTTTTTCTTGCAGGCTTGCAATTTAAGAAACAATGCAAAATGAAAAGAGGATGGAGGTTGAAGGAGAAAAAATCCTTGTTATTCATGAATCTGGGTCAAAGAACAACAAATAGACTGCTCTTCTCTTTTTGTTCTACTTTTACTGCAAGCCTTAACATCTTTAATTGGTAGCAAGTAAGGGGAAGGAACTCTCAGAGATACATCCAAACCAAACTAGACTCAGTGGCAGGGAGTTACAACAAATCTTTCCAGAAACTGTCCAAAAAAGGGCTACAATGAAGATAGCCAACTCTCCTTCATTCCATGGAATCTGCTGCATTCAGCGTATACTAACAAGCTGTGCAATTAATGGGAAATGACAGGCCTAGTATGGAGATGAAGAAGTCCCTTATGGAAATGTCCCATTGTCCTCAGTGATTATGCAGATTATGCAGCCCAGTTTTATAATATGGCCCCAAGAAGTTCAGAATGAAGAGTTGTGCTGTTTACCTTAGTTCCTATCCTTAGGATTGAAGAGGGGAAATGCTGCAGAGAGAAGGATTGAAGGATATTATTTTCTATGGGCAAGAACCTTAAATCGGAAATGGGTGACCTTATTCCCCTTGCGCATAAACATGTTCCAGAGGCGCTTCTGAGATTTAGCTTTTCTTATTTTGCAGGCGGCAGGTACATTGTGATGGGCCACCTCTATCAC
Source organism: Pseudonaja textilis (assembly GCF_049901715.1). Classification (NCBI taxonomy): domain Eukaryota; kingdom Metazoa; phylum Chordata; class Lepidosauria; order Squamata; family Elapidae; genus Pseudonaja; species Pseudonaja textilis. Next base: position 120,086,645 of record NC_141991.1, on the reverse strand, counting down.
CGGAGAAGGCAACTGCCTGCGGTTCTGCAGGAGCGTGTAAGGGGCCGCCTGAGGCCGGGAGATGGGCTGCTTTGCAGAGGCAACAGCTACATGAAGAGGTTCAACAGAAGGCGGGATCAAAAGGTTCAAGGGGCAGCTCGGTCCAAGTGTGGATGAGAAGGCAACTCAGCCATCACTTTCTCTGGATCTGAAAGCAGTTTTAGAGTAACAGGTAGATAAAAAAGTGTTCTCTGGTTTTGCTACAGGCTGATAAGACTTTTGGTCTGAGAAATCGCTTGCTTTTGCTATTAAACAAGGAACTGGAGCCTGCTGAAGCCTCTTAATCTTTTCACCCAGTTATCAAGGCATGATATTTACTCCCTGTAATTAATCTCTATTAACTGATCTGCTTGGTCAGATCGAAGTCAACCAGTCACTCATCAAATGCTTTTCCAGGTACCTTTAGGGATTATCTTCTATATACATCATGGTTATCATTAGCTCCTAGCTAATAATTCTATTCCACAACATCAGTACAGATGGTCCTTGCCTTATGACTGTAATTGACATTAGGAATTACAGTCATATGTCATGACAGTCATGAGTCATCAGCTGACTCATTTTTACCTTTTTTTGGAATGATTATTAAGCAAATGCCATAGTCATTAAATGAACCCATTGTCTACTTGGGCCTTTTTTTTTTTTTGCTGGAAACCAGAAGTAAATGCTAATTTCTGGCAAAACTGTTGTAAATCGCAGTCACATGACCACAGGGCACTGCACATAGCTGTATAAATGTGGGCCGGTTGCTGAGCATACAAAACACAGGCATGTGATTGCGGGGGGACGGAGGGTGGGGGACGGACTGATGTTGGAACTTTGAAACCAGGTTGCAAGTCCCTGTTCATAGGAGCATCATCACTTCAAATGGCCACTAAGTGAAGTGTTTCCTGTGGTTCTGCATTCATTTCTAAAGTTTAAATTGTGGCTTTCACAACTGTAAAAAAAAAAAAATAGGAAAATGTGATACAAACTAAATATGTAAAGTGTTAGCAAATGGTTGGCTAGTTTTATTAATGGGTTCATAAATGCTATTGCTAACATAGAAGTAAAGCATTCAAACGTTGTGAGAGATACTTATATAAATGATGTGAATTCAAATGTAAATGCTATCTGACAAGAATGTCAGCGATGTAATAAAAGTTGTTAATGCTCCTACAACTAATTACAATATTATTATCAGAATTGTAAAAACTAGGAGGAGGAACACTGAAATGGCTGGAAAAATGCAGACACCAATGACAATGAGCATATGAATTGTGGGCTGGAATAATTTAGCATGAAAGTACTTGCTTTAATAATCTAAAAGACACAGTCATTGGCATTCTCTATCATTAGAGAATCTAATCATTCTCTATCATTTACCCAGCCAGCTGTGCCTGGAATCATTTAGGAGCTTTTAACACAGTACAAGCAAAATCTTAATAAATGCCTCTTCACTTCAGATATTAGGATTTCAAACAGGTTCATGTATTTCTAACAGAAGCAGGAAATATTAAGTCCATATGGTGTTATGTCAGTGCCGAAACTTTTCCGATGAAAAGTTTTCAGTGTCTTCAATGAAAGCTCTTTATTATCACAAAATAAATTTCCTGGAAGCAGCCTGTAAGTAGGAGGAAGAGGGGAAGTAGCTTGTGTCCAATTTATTTTCGCATTCATTTCCTTATTTTGCTTTCTGTATTTAACAGATACATCTACCGGTATGTTTGTGTCTGTGCGAGACTTCCATTACAAGCTTTTTTTTGTAGGAGGAAATCTACAGCACCAGTTTTAAAAAGAGTAGTTGTAATGTTAAAAAATATTCAATTGAAATACTATTAAATTATGCTAACAACCAATGTATGAAGTTTTAAAAATTATTGGATGTCAATCACATGAAAGCTTTGATTCACAGGTTTCACTTGCATGTCACTTTGTTCTTGTCTAGAATTAAAATTGCCTCTCTTTAATGTGAGGAAGCACAGTGTGTTCATTACATGATTGTAAGGTTTTCCCATGGATCCATAAATATGTTCCATAGATAAGAAAGGCTCAGAGTCTAATTTTATATTTCCCAAAACCTATGCTGTGCCATCCATGCGATGCTGAATTTCTAGCAAAAAGGAAGTCAATCCATAGAAATTGGGGATCTCAGCCCAAGGGCTCTGAGACAATTAGTAACGTTTATGTACTGTAGGGCTTAAGAATGTTTTAAAAGCACTTCACAATAATGATCTAATTCAAATGGAGCAATCAGTTTCCTATTGCATACCTAAATCACCTATACAAATACAGCTACTACTTGTGGAAGCTTCTAATTCTCACAACTGAAAGGGAAATTTGTTTAAGCTGCAACCCAAGCCTATATCAACTCTAGTTTACAAAGTGAGAGCTCTGTGCAATTTATCAGTATTATTCTCCTACTGTAGGTTATGTATATGCTTGAAGCTGACAGTGACTTCCTTGCCTCAGTTTCCCCAGTCTCTCCACACAGTCTCTCAATGAATTTTACAAAATTATGTCTGGAAAAAAGTCTATTTAGTACTGGTCTGTAATAGGTAGATAATTTCTCACTGTTCCAGAATCATAGATTGAGAGACTTAGTCTATTAATAAAGGACTGGCAAAAGCAGCCTTTCTACCTGAGGAGAAGAAAAGTTAAGGCCTAGCAAGGAATTGTTTTAGGTCTAGGGAAATGCTGTTCTTTTTCTCAAGTTACAAATGATTCCTTAATATAATACGGTACTGTTTTTCATATTTTTAAAGCATCAGAAATTTAAAAAAAACCTGCCTCAAGTCTTTTATATATGGTATAAATGAGCCACATTTCTTTGTTTTTTCTACCTTTTGAGTCTTGTTAAATGTTTTTAAAAGGAAATGATGGTTTTGTGCATAACAACAGCTATTATTTTCTTTGGCAATGGTAATTCCATGTTTCATTGCATTGAAGTCTACAACATTTATGTATTCACAAATGCTGTATTGGAGTATACACATTTGTATATTAACGTGGGTGAGATTGGAGTATTTAAAAATTAGGAAATAGTTTTCAGTTCAGCTTTAAAAACGTACGGTAGCTAAAAGTAATTCACTTTGGGTGCAGCTTTGCATGGTATTTTTTCACCAGCAGTCCCTTAGGGATCCCCAAGCCCTGGGCGATGACCCCTTACTGGGCCATGACCTGTTTGGAACCGGCCCCATGAGTAGCTAGCTAGTGTACAGGTGTGGGCAGCTCAATTTGCATGAATGGTGGGTTGGTGTGCATACATGCAGCTTGACTTGCACAAGCGGCAGACTGGTTCCCCTTCCCCTCTGCCAGACCACCAAGCCCTAAAGATTGAGGGCTGCTATCTTAAAATTCATTAAAAACTTCATAAAAAAAAAACAGCAATGAATCTGCTTCAAGGCAACTGCTGATTTATAATCTCCCTATACTAAGCTACTCCATAAAAATGCTCCTGATCTCTTGCCTAGAGCCATTTCATGAGGATAACTGACTCAGTGGTATCAAAAGCCACATTCCAGCAAATGTAAGAGTTGCAGAACAGTGGAGACCAATTCTGTTCAATATTCAGACCTGAATCCAGAAAATAGATGCCCTAATTCACGGTTTCCCAACCCCCAGTCTGTGGCATGCCAACAACAGGTCTGCACAAACAAGCGAAGTCCCATTTGTGGGATGTAGGCAGCATGCAAAACCACATCCCTTCTGGTCCACGGAAAAAACATTCTCCATGGAACCAGTCCCTGGTGCCCAGAAGGTTGGGGACCACTGATCTAGGTCACTAGTCTTTTCCAAGGTGGTTTGCTTCACCCACCTCTGCCAATAGTACAGCAATTTGTAAAAATCTTCCAGTCCAAAGTTTGCTTCTTGCCTTAGCTTCTTCTGCTAGTGTAGCCAGCTAAATATATAAACCAGGAATTATTGTTTATTATCCAGGTTTGTTATTTGCAAAAGCAGGTATAAAAGCAATGATACTTTAAAGTATGTGATAAGCCAGGATTGCTATTTTAGTCACTGTGTGAAAGAATCCATCCGAGATTTAAATAGAAGGAAAATGAGAGCAAATAGATTGCATATACTACCATGTGGTTTGTTCACAAAAGGATTCTAGAAACTGAAGCAAATATTATTTTCTGTTAAAATAAGTAGCAATCATTAATAAAACATTGGAAAACATTTATTTCAACAAAGCTAGTATGTGCATTTGTGTGTTTCTGAGAGAAAATTATAGTGAATAAAACTATCATGTATCTAAAAGCATGTCACACATTAAGTAATTCACCTGGATAAAATGCTTTCCAATTTAATGGTTTTAATTTAATCAAAAATTAAAATAAAGGGTTAATCATATGTCCAGTTCAGGCATCCAGAGCAGCAATTCAGAGAGCTTTCTTACCTTATCCAGTTTAAACTGAGCATTTTGCCAATAGTGGTACAAATATTTTGCAGCTGTTCAAGACAGTACAATTCCAGCTTACGTCTCATTACAAAAACAAAGCAGTAAATGAGTGTTTGGAAGTTTGTAGCTGTAACACCAAATATTTCCATTTGATTGAGGAACTGTGAATAAAAATTGAGCTCATTTGGTCTGTGACACTTGATACCCAGTGAGTGATTTTAGTGAGGCATGAAGTGATCAGAAAAAAAAAGTATTCTGCACATTGTTTCATTTAAAAACTGAGTAAAGTATAATTTCTTTATTCCTTTTACAGAAGTGGTATTTAAAATGTACACACATTACACTGGCTCATAAATAAAGTTTTTCAAAAAACTAAAAATTACCATAGTTGGTACAGCTAAGAATTGTCTTCATATATTACAAAGCAGTAGGAAAAATGATGAGGCTTGGTAAAAAGTGTATGAAAGTAGCATTTTCCTCATTCATAATTAATATGAAAAACTTCAAAGAATTTCTGCACAGTATGGCAATGCCAAGCGCTACATATTTTATTCTAAACAAATGATGTTTCATTAGGAACTCCACCAAATCTGAGGTCCAACATTATTTTATTTGTCTAAGATGAAATGTCCTATTATGTACAAAAAGAGTTACTTTTCAGTTTGTCACAATCTGTTAAAAACAATGATCTATTGCCTATAAGTAGGAAAGTTCTCATCATGGTTTTTCAAGGTCAGCCATAAGTATGAGTAATAAAGAAATATGATGAAGAGGCAGTATTTGTAGGATTAAATTTGGAAAAGTCCTTCTTTTATAAACATAATGCATACAATATGTAGCATCTCTTTGAAAAAAGTCCTAAGACAATATACCCTAGCACACAAATACTCTTCTTCCTACTGTCTAAGAAACATAAATGGATGGTCTCACACTGAACATTAACTTCCTTTCGAATTCATATGGATTAAATGATAGCATCTATGTACAAAAGCAGAAGCTTTCTTAGAGAAAATTAACCTTATATTATCTGTACACCTGAGCCTGTACTTATAAGAAAAGTGTGAACGGTAGCAATGTCTAATAAAATTAACAGAAAAGATTTTTGCATAGCAGGGTGAGGTTAAACCCAAGGGAAGTTTATCCATAATCAGATAAATTCCAGATCATCGAAGGGCAAAAATTCTGAATTAGTGCAAAATCTAGTTAAAATAGGTGTAATAGTCAGAAACCAACTGCTGCTGAAGAAGAATTTTATTATAGTCGATTAAAAACAAATAGAATCACACGTTTAGGGCCACTTTGTCCCTGCTTTCCCTTTCCCGCATTTCCCTTCTGTACTCTGAGGATCTTACACATAAGAACAAACCTCACAAACATGTTAGTGAACATTCAAACGACACCTACATATGTGGAGAGAACAATGATCTCCATTTATTTGTTTCATATACATCCATGTTTTGATTTTTTTTTTTAATACAAAAAGAAAAAAAGTTAGAATCTGACAAATGTTTACAAACAAGATACCTTCAAATAGATTTTACTCAGATCAGTCCATTGCAGAGTAAATGATATTCTACTTTTTATATTCAAGGCAACAAAGTCTGTAGTCCATGACCACTTCGCCCAACTTTAATGCAAGCTTAATTGGTTTCCTCTACCGTGAACGATAAACTCAATGTTGATTCCCAGTTGGTTTGTGCACATGTGTACATAGCAGCTCCTTTCATAGAAAGAAAAGACATCTAGAGGTCATCTTGTACTTTTACCTACAGGAATCATGGTAAGATACAGAATGGGTAACATACAACCAGGGCTGGATTTATAAGGCGGGGGGCGGGGGGGGAGGAATAATCAGCTGACAAATGAGGGCAGCAATAAAAAAAGCGTCCTTTTGCAACAATAAATAAATACAGTCTAAAGTTCTCTGTGTGGAATTTATAAACCAGCTTCTTCACTGAAGAACAGATGTGGCATTTCCATGGAGTTAGAACTTGACCCCATTTTATGGTTATCTTGTTTTCTCTTGCTTGTTTTCTTTCCTGTCCTTCAGCAAAATGTTTTCCTGTTTCTGCCACAACAGCACAATTTGATCTTGACAAGAAAACGATTCTGCCGATTTTCATTCTTTCGTCCTTTGGACAAAATTAGCCAATAATATAAATCTGATGTGACTGATAAAAACACAGTTTACATCAAGACTTGTCAGGACACCCTGACTAAAAACCTCTGGCTCCCCAATTAAAAAAATTTAGGCAACCAGATTCTTGTGGTTTGTGGTACAATAACACGTAGAACTTTAAGAAGCTGTCGACTGTAGTTTGTTGTTATGAGACCTGCAGGATGCAGAAAAGGGAACAAGTAATCAAAACCTTCATCAAAGCAGGCGCCCAAATCCAACTACTTGGTGGGGAGTGCACACAATTTGCTGCTCTCTTTTCCAACTTTTATAAACCAACAACAGTTACAAAGCAAGACTTTTTCCACCTTCACAGAGGCAGATCTGAACTTACACCATATGCAGCTCTAGCATCTGAAAACATCCCGTAACACTCTGAGGCAAGCACAGATAAAGAGCAGCCATGCAAATCACTTTGTTTTGGGAAGAGGATAACGTTTATTGTTAGTGGAAGAGCACTTATGGTAATTGATCATTCTCTTTCAGAAATGTTTGCTTTGAGGACACAACTGGTAACACCTTGGGCTTTATTATTATTATCGGACTTTGTTTTGATACAGTATTAAATGACTGACCATCTTCTACCACGGTTGTTAGCAAGTGACTGCTTCTGCATCAATACATTTTTTAAAAAGAAAAGGTAAGCTATGACAGGTTATAGTCATTCCATTCTGAGTCTCGCTAGAAGTTCAACTAAAGCTATCAGTTATCTGCAAACAAAGAATGCAGCAGACATAATGTGGAAGTTGCAGCCAAGCAATCTAATGTTGACAAGAAAGCAAATACGAAAAAGGAAAAAGTGATAAACTACTGTCAGCTCAGCTGCAACCTGAAATAATTTATTTGACAGAGGAAACTTAAGAAGCATGGTCAGATATTACAGCAACACGTGTGTGTGTGTGTGTGTGTGTGTGTGCTGCTTTGCTAGCAGATATTCCCAATCTTTTAGTAAAACAACTCTGCCTCCAATCCCTTATAACCACTGTGTGGTAGTAAATGTCATTGAAATTGACCTTCCTTCGCTAGGAATGTGTCTCAAACAGACCTGGACATTTTATGGCCTGTAGGCCACATCTCACCCTTTGGTTGTCCATGTCTGGCCCGTGTGAAATTAATAGGAAATTAGAAATCAAATGTAAATAAATGTATGCTAGGCATGCAATACAAACCGTATTGCTTTTGTTTTGAAGGATGCTGGTTTCTGCACCCACCCACCCATTTCTGTGTGGGCCCACCCACCTTTACAGCCTTGTTGATTCAGCCCTCCAAAACAGTCCCAGTTTCTCATGTGACCCCTTTGGGAGAGTTAATTGCCCACCCTGGTCTATAATTTGATCACTTAGAAGAACCAAAGGACAGGATTAAGTTCAAAGCAAATACTTGAACACCACTTATAATATTTAAACAGATATTTAGGCATATCACCAATATGAATGGATTAAAAAAAATAACTATATCAATCTTTAAATGTACTTCTGCCTTGCTTCTAATTTAGATTGCATTTTTTTTAACTGGGGCATGAGTATTATTGAATCAACAAGCTTAGGGCTGCATTTCTCAGATCTGCTAGAAATATTTGGAGACTAAGGCATTAAACAGATTTAGATGCTCACTATTTCAAAATTCAGCTTCATTCTATATGCTTTATTTTCCTCTTACTATACTTTATCCAGTTTGTTATTTAAACAAAAAGACCTGAATTATTTCACAAAATTGTATTTTATTTGGATTAATTAGTAGTTATTTGCCTCACTCTAGTATATGGAGAGAATTAGACATGCTGCAAAAAAATAGAAATGTTCTAGTGGTAAAGTGTATTTCATACCAACAAAAAAAATCACATTACATGAAAAAGCTACATACCTGCTTGCTTTGAATCCTTTTAATTTCTGTACAAAGAATGACTCAAGAACCTCTGCACACTGATAAAAAGGAGAGTCACTTGGATTGTAGTAACGACAATTATCAAATATTTTGGTCATGTCTGCTACAAATTCTGTCACCTTTTTGTAATAACGCTTCAGTATTCTTTCCTCCATGGTGGAAAGATCTTCAAAACAAAAAAAGATTATTCAAAAACAAAGCTCAGAAACTTGCAGCATAACAGTCCAAACCCGCGGAAGTAAGTCAGAAAAAAACCCTGACATTTGACTAGAATGCCAGTCATGTATACAGAATATGTATTTAGGGCATTATGTGAAAACGTTGAGCAGGCAGCAAGAAATGCTCCTTATCAAAGATTACCAGATCAAAGACAAGACAGGTTACAAAGATGTACTTTTGAAAATGCCGTTTGAAGAGCACACACTGAAACTTATACAGATGCATCTCCACTGGAGACCGGTTGGCTTTTATACTCGGAACTCTCTGGTTCGGGGTTTCCTTGTTGTTTAATTACCCCCAAGTAATTAGTGCATATAAACATGCTTAATTTCTCTTGAGCACTCATTATTTCAATTCAGAGCCTTGTCTGAACCTTTCAATTAGTTGCAGCACAAAGAACACACTGTGATCAAAGACCCCAGTTGGTAACTACCAGTCACAGAAATAGGCGAGCTTGTTGTTGTTTCTTGACTTTGAAACATTTTGTGCACTTCTCATTAAAGAGTGGGGAAAATAGAACGGTATCTAAAAATGTATGGCATCAGTAGCACTAACACACCCTTATACTCACAAATCTATTTGAACCCCAGATGTTATAGCACTGCTAAAAATAAGGACAAGCAGACTTGATAATCTAGTTAGAAAACCCTCATAATGGTTTACCTAGGAATATATAGGGTACTGATTAAAACACTGTAACCCAAGAAAGAAAAGGCTGGAAGCAGGCTGCAAATTTTGTTTGTATTTATTTATTTGTAGGAAAAAGGGAAATGGACAATGAAAGATCTCCCTGGAGTATCACTGTGAGATTCCCTCGTTGTAAAGATTTATTGTGCACTTGAGCATTTAAATTCTGTCTTCATGCACCAGATTTTTCTCACTGGCTGACCACAATTGACGTTTAATTATTTCAGCTTTCACTCTGGATGTAACTAAATAACGCAGTTTGCTAATTTCCATTTGACTGTTGATACCCAGAATTGAAGCTGTTTATGGGAAATAATGGAAAAATACAAAAATTTATTTTGGCTACAGATGGGGAGCAATATTCTCACCACAATTTAAAATAGAGGCAGAAACAGGAATTTTCATATTTGGCTTAACTGAGAATATGAAAGATGCATTTCTAGACAATGGAAAAAAGAATTCTAGATCCTCGACAGCAGTCTAGAATCCAAAAAATTGTCAGCCCATCAATTTACAAACTAATTACTTTATTGTTCTTTTAGCTTCTCACCCATCCTAAAAGAAGTATCCTATTCCAATGAATAAGAGAATTGCTTCTAGTACATAGTTCAGTGAAGAACTATGAACTACCTTATTAAAAGAAATCTCATGATATATAATTTCAAGCAGTAACTTCAGCAACTTCAAAAAAAAAAAGTATTATTGTCAGATCTGTAAAAACAGATAAATCTAATGGTAAGTTAAACAACAATTGGAGAATTGAGAATGAGCTAAATACAAGGTTTATAGCCTTTAAGCCAGGAAGAAGAAAAAGAAAAACTGAGAGAGAAAAGGAGAGGAAAGGGGTTAGAGTAATAGGGAAAAAAAATATTACAGAAAGAGATAAGCAACGGGAATATCAGAATAAGCAGGATAGCAAAATAAAGGAATCATACAAGCATACAGATCCTTAAAAAAACACCAAAGTCTTAATTGCAGTTTTCAGAGCAGATTTAAGAATACAGATTGAATAGGATGTATAAATGTATATATATTGTCACAGTATTGTTCAATTAGTTATGGTATTATGTATAAACGGAAAAACACAATAAAATGTTGGGGGGAAAAAAAAGAATACAGCCTAAATGACATTTCAAAAACTGAGAAAAGAAGCAAGAGCCGCTTAAGAGAGACTTCATATTAGCACAAAGATTACAATTTGAAAAGGACAGACTGAAGACATCTATGAAATGTGAACCAGAAATAAGAATATGAAATTTGAAGAAACAAGATCAGAATGAATACAACAAAGCATGAACCTGCGTCAGGAAGAAATGAAAAGATGGCAAATGACCTATTGACAAACAAACAAAATGAAAAACACAATAGATGATCTGTACAAAATACTAAATATTTTGATTACAAGAAATGCTACAGAAAGACTGAATCCTACATTGCATTTAATGTGATGTAATATGCAAACCAAGACCAAAGCAAAACTGTGCCTCTTCATAAAGACCATGATTATGTAAAGAAATAAACAAATGATTGATATTGTTAAAATTGAAGGAGAAATCGGACTACATATATAGACTAAAGCTCCTCAGAATAAATATGTGTATTTCCACTGATCAATTGTTGGAGCAGATCTAGTTGTGATGTTATGAAAACAGAAAGAAAATAGAAAAAATTGAAAATTTCAATCAGCGCAATTAAAAGTTTGATCCTTAGGAAAGCCACAAATGATTCAAGAATTTTGTCAACAAGGAAAAAGGGAGAACAATAAAGTCCAATAGTGAATAAAATTAAGAATAAAAACACCACACTAATGGAGCAAATAATACAAACTGAAATCTGTCCAGAAAGATATAGCAGAAAATAGAAAAATGGTAATAGTGATGGACATAACTATTCAGCAAAAAATAAATTATATAGAGCTCTCATATGATCTCATACAAGGATACCAAAACCTAATCCAAAATTTGAAATCTTATAAGAATTTGCCGTTTGGAGATTAAAAAAAAATGTTTTTTTTAAAGAAATCTTACTAGGTACTTTGGCACAAGATACTGTAAAAAAAGAAAAAAAAGAGCCGCATTGGCACAGTGGTTAGAATGCAGCACTGCAGGCTACCTCTGCTGCCTGCCAGCTGCCTGCAATTTGGCAGTTCAAATCCCACCAGACTCAAGGTTGACTCAGCCTTCCATCCTTCCGAGGTTGGTAAAATTGAGGACACAGTTTATTGGGGGAAATAGGATGACTCTGTAAACCGTTCAGAGGGTCATAAAGCACTGTGAAGCAGTATATAAGTCCAAGTGCTATTTCTATGCAGAAGAATATTATGAGCAGTGCCCCTAAACCATTTAAGAGAGAGAAGTAGGGTTAACATCTGGTTTTATTGTATGAAATGTGATTCTGAATTTGGAAGGAAACTTGGGAAATGAAAATTGATTAATAATCATGTCTTGGGAAGATGGTTCTCTGACTGAAAACTGTGACTCAACAGGTTTTTTTCAGTGAATATTTAAAAGATCATTTTACTTCACTTAAACTGCCAGTTTCTGCAGCAGTTACTGGAAATCTTGTTCCTGGCTGCCCCTTTTCTTTCAGTTTTTAGTGAGGCACCAAAAAGAAGGAATGCTTTCTCTGGTGAGGTGATGGTTCTTACATTTCAGGCCAAGAGAGAATTTTTTTTTGCTGCCAAGGATGGATTGACAGCTTAATCTGCCCTGATACACTTACATGTGTGGTGCACCCCCAGTAAGCTCTGTATAACTGAGATTATTAAGGTAATTATCTCCCCACTTTCCTGCCTTCCCACCAAAATTGGAAGAACTTTAAAAAACCTACTATGGGTCTATGGATATTCTCAATTGTCCAGGTCAGTTGTGGTATTCAGCCGGTTCGCACCGGTTAAGGTGAACTGGTAGCAAGGATTTGGCATGGATCACCAAACCGGTAGTAAGTTCTGGCTGGCCACGCCCTTGACCCGCCCGCCACTGGCTCTCTTGCCCTGCCTGGCTGATGCTCACTCACCCCGCCTGCCTGACACTTACCCCTTAAGGTATTTTTTCCTTTGAAGATGTTTCACTTCTCATCCAAGAAGCTTCTTGAATGAGAGGCGAAATGTCTTCAAGAGAAAAAAACACAGCCCAGCTGCCTTTTGAAAAACCACTTTTGGGACTGCCAAAAGCTGCAGCTGTGACTGAAAATTAGGCAGGAGGGAGCAGTCCAATATTCAGAGGCATTTGTGATGGTCTTTGTACAGCCTGCAGCCTGCTCACTACCCCTTAACCAAAGGCTACAGATACTCTTATTTTAACTATGCATGCAATACAGAATTTACAGAATATTTAAAAAAAAAAAATCAAAAAGACACACAGTATACTGTTAAATGAATCTCACTGAAATTAACCAACAGCAAATGCATTAAAAAAAAACCTAAACTTTGGTGAAGCATCACTTAAATAGCAACAGAACTGAATGTACCACCCACTGCACGATCCTTATCCTTGTGAACATTTTCTGGGCGTTCTCATTTAGCAATATCACAAGAATCAATTACTGCACCTTATGGAGAACAGCTATCAAATGTTCCCATCTTGGGTGTCACTTAAAAATCAAAAAGTATTTTTGCAGTCTTGTTTATTAAGCTCTGTGGTTCTTTGGTGCTTATTTTGTAAGTATTATGACTGTATATATTGTGCACATTTTTATTTGTTTTTAATCTGCATTATAATGTGATGTGGCAGCGTGTAAACAGGAAGGACCACAGGAATAAAAAATGTGCAAATAATATCCTGCCCTAATCATAAGGAAATTATTATAGCTTCAATCCAATGCATGTTTATTTCTAAATTCTAATGGACTTCTAAGCATTCAGATGACTCTTGTTTTGGATTTAATCCACTGTAAGTTAAGCATACCATGGCCATCTAACCTATGGAAGAAATAAAGCATATGAAAATTAGATCCATACAGGATGCCCTGGAATTCACTCACCCATAGGTTCTTTGATAACACCATAATAATCTGGAGCATCATTGGGATCTACAGGTTCTAAGAATGGCCAAGCCATCTTGTGAGCCTATTAGGAAAAAGATATATCATTCATTAATATGACAAGCCTGCTTTCACATCAACTCTATTGCTGCTGTACACTGGGAAAAGCAGGGAGGGAATCGCTTGTAGAAGAACTCTGTCCTACTGCTCCCTGCAAACTGAACAGAGTGGGCTGTTGATTTCAGGTGAGGTTCATTTCACAAAGGTCTGCTCAGCAGTTTTCATCTCACTGGCTGAACTAAGTTAGCTTCATCTTCCCAAAGGTGTATCGTAATGCAGTGAATCCCTTGATTTACTAGACTGCAATTTAATAGACCTCAGATGCAATGGACAAAATTCCATTTGCATTTAATGGACTTTGAATCTAATGGACACCCATTCCTGTGATCTTGTGAAACTGAGGCTTAGAGAAGGGCAAGCAACTAAGGCCCCTTTATGACCTGTGGACTTCAACTTACAGATGTAATGGACTTCAACTCCCAGAATTCTAGATCATAAAGGGGCCATAGTTGCCCGTCTCTGGCTTAGAGTCTGTTGGTGCATCAATTCAACAATATTCTCTAATGTAAGTTTCAGCCTTACCTGTAATGAACGTAGCACTCTCTTTAGCCCTTCATAATCTTTGTCAGTCAAAGGACTGAGAACTGTCATGGCATCTTCAGTTGACTGACATTGTGGACAGACATACTCATCAATGAGATCTGCCTCACTTTGTAAAATACCAACGCAGCGCCCATGATACCAATTCTGACATCGGTCACAGCCAATGTAAAATCTGCAAGATCCCAAAGAAAACGGTTAACACCTTTAATTCCACATTATGACTTTTCCTTGGTTAACAAATTTTAAAAAAATGGGATTCTTAAGTTCACACTTAAAATTTCTGAAACCCAATTGAAAGCACAGCTTTATCAACCATGCTTATTATCTCAGACAACTTCTTAGTGCTGAAAGGAACGAAGATCATAAACTGTGATTTACAAACAAGATTATCAGAGATTCTCCTATCCTTTGGATCAACATTTTGTAAAAGATACTATTACTACATTGGTAGACTATCTGTAGAAAATTGACAACTGAGTCCTATGAATGGGGCACTAATAGCACTTATATACTGATTTTGAAATTATAATCATAACTTTAGCCTAAACTAAAATTAATATGAGTTTGAATAAATTACAAACTCCTAGCAGGTAAGGAAGGCATTTTATGGAAACTTGCTCAATAAATCAATAAAAAAATAGTCTGCTTTGACGAATACCAAGTTTTACTCACTAGAAACCTCCCTTTCCCTGAGTGTCACATAATACAATTTACTGTCATTTTAGAGATGTTTAAAATCATGTCACTAGATACAACAGATGTTGAACAATATTTTTTTGTTCAAGAAACACATTACCAAACTCAGAGCAGTTTGCTACCTAAATATTAAATAAGAGGTTCTTGTCAGAACTCACTGTGACTCATCATAAGGTGTTCTGCAGATACAGTACAATTCCTCACTGCTGCCCTCTTGTGCCCGTTTACACTCATTACAGATGTACACATCCATTTTCTTAGCCTCCTTTTCTGTGATGCCAACACATTCTCCATGATACCAGTTAGTACAAAGATCACAGCCAATATAGAACCTAAAAGTATTTACAATGAAAATGACAATGTAATTGTCATTTCAAATGGCAAGGCACTTGCTAACCTGACTCTGTCTATTTGAATTAAATTTCCTTAACCACATTAATCTACTCTTCCCAAACTAACATAGAATAAAAACTTGCCAGCTCCTACTTTAATAGACAGTTCTTCATATTTTTGCAAAACAACAACAACAACAAACAACAAAAAGTACTGAAATCTGAAAAATGTGAATGTCTCAACTATGAATGCAGAAAGACGTGGCAAAAAAAAAAAAGATCTATATTTTCAAAACTTTTGCTAAAAAACTATGAAACACATTGATCACTCTTAAATTTTGAAAACATAGGTCTCAATGTAAAAATAATAATAAGCAAAGTGCAGATACATCTAGAAGTTACAGGTACACTTTTTAAAAAGCAGCATGCATACCAGCCATATGTAAAACACATATTGGTATAACATGACATGAAGGAAAATGGGACATGTGGATACATGTTTTCTACGAAACTGCCTGAAATTTCTCTCAAATTAAAAACGAAAATTAGGGCAGGCTATTTATTCAAAAACATCTCTTTTTAGAAAACTTTGTGTCAGGTCAAAAAGCATACAAGTAGGCAACCTCATCCTAGTGTACTTACAAAGCTCCACTTGACAGTATTCAAGTTCAACCTATTATAACAAAATAAGGGGAAAGGCCATTGTTTATAAGAACCTCTGGCTTGGAACAGAGGTAACATGGCTTTATGCCATGCAAAACTAACCTCTAACTCAAAAGGGACCCTTCCCTTTGTTTACTGCCCCTTCCTCACTCCCTTCTTTTCTTCTTTCAGTGATTCAAGTGTGATGCTAGTGCTGCCTACCAGATATATAGTTTGCCTCAAACTTCTGAGGGAGGGAATGGTATGGAAGAAAGGAACACAACTTCCCTCATTCCTGTTTCATTTGTGTACCGCTATACAGGTAGTCCTCAACCTACAGGTGTAATTGAATTCAGAATGACATGAGTGTGCCCAATTTACATAATGACCATAATTGCAGGCCTGTTACCAAGCATCCCAAATATGACATGATTGTGGGATAGCGCCCCCCCCCAGCATACCATAACTTTGAATTAGGGTCAAAAGTATCTTATTTTTGTCTGTTAGAACTTTGGCCACTAAGTGTCCACTTGTAAGTTGAGGACTACCTATATCTGCCTCGATATTATATCTGATAGCTGTAATCTCAAAATCAGTTAGAATATCCTTAACACCACCCCTACTGCATAATCTCCCTTTGAATACTACATTATGAAGCGTCATGCTGCTATAGAGTGCTCTGTAGGCCTACCACACTGATCTCCACTCCTGAGAAAACAGAAAACCTTCCCTGCAATATGCCAGCAAACATTTGCTATGGCTTCTGCTCTAAATGAAGAATGAAATAACTTTTTCTTACAAACCGCTCCAAAAATTACCCCACCACCCTTTTTCCAATGCAGTCCTAATGATTGTTTACTAATTCTAAGCAAACAGCTTTGATATAAATATGCCAAAGAAACATATAGCATATTATAGCTGGCACCTAAACTACTGGAGTAAATCAAGCTGATAGCACTGTCCCCCTAAACTCCTTCTCAGGACCACTGTGTGGGAAAGTCAGTCCTGCTTAAATTCTATTAACATCTAGGTGCTCCATAATCAAGACCCTTCTCCTAGGCTTAAAGTCAACGAGATTCACTCTTAGGCTATCTTTACCCAGGATTTTAAGGGAAAAGACAATGCAGCATAAAAATATGTACAGAAGGCAGTCTGCTTTCATCCCTTCCATTAATGATGAGCCTAGTTCAACAGAAGGAAAGCAATGGCCTTATTGAATCTTAACTATTTTTAATCTATAAATTATCTGATCTTCCAATGAACTCTCGCAATACTTTCGGCATGGTAAAAGATCTAATCCTCTTTCTGAATTGAAAAGCAACTATTATTGATTACAATAATTTTTATATATGTATTTATTTTAAAATTACTGTAGTCAACATACATGCTTGCGTACACACTCACACACACACAAATACTATTAGGGCTTAACTTCTAGTGCCACATTTTGAAGGAGATGTTTTTTATTTTTATTCACATTCTCTCAGTAAATGCTAATTTTATACAATAGACAGACTTGAGACTCAGGTCTCCTATAAATATTGCACTTAACCATATAAGTTTAGAATTTTAAAGTTCTAGTATTGATTTGACAAAGAACTCTAGATAAACAACAAGAAAACCAGGACATGTTCATAAAAAACTTCAGCTATGCCATTATGATTAAGCTGCCAACTTTTTAGTCAAGTCAGTTCTGTGAGTGGAATAGTTAGGTCTCCAGCTAGATTTCTCAAATATTACTTGCCCTTTTTAAATGATCCAGATATCCAGCGATATCCAGATCAAAAGCTTATTTCTGACCTGTTCAATTATATTAGCGATGGTATACTGATGTTTTTAATAATTACATAAATGTATTTTTCATTTTTATTATTAAACAATATTTTAAAGACCTGCCCCCTTCCATTTCCCCTGAAATAAAATAAATTAAAAGATTCATCTAGATTGACAGCACTTGGAACTCTACAGAAACTGTACTGTAACGCATTCATCCTTCAATTACTCTATAATCTACCTCCTATCTGGCAAATTCAGAATATAAAATGTGTATCCTGGCATTTAAAAAGTCCCCTCTCCGCCAAACAGTTTTATACACACACACACACACACACACACACACACACACACACCCATAAATATATTTAGAAATGATCTAGAGCCTGCCCCAAAAACTAATCTATAATCCATTGATTCTGAGTGAGAAGGGGGTTGAGACAAAGTAAAGAATGTGCAATGTGAGACAAGATCATACAATGGAAACATGCAAGTAAGATATGAATCACAAAGGCCTGCTTTGAAAAAAAAAACATACAGTTGAGAATCCTTTTTAGTCCTTTCTCAGCGAATTACGAAATAAAACAGCATCTAACGTTTCGCTCCATTTCCATCCCTCCAGCCCAGCTACTAAAAACTAAAGGCTAAAGCTAAACTAAAAGCCCTTCCAGCGCTACAGATTCCTTACTCACTTGGACTCGTCGTAAGGCGTCTTGCAGATGCAGTAAAGCTTTGTATCCTTCTTGGTTTCCTTTGAGGTAGTAGAAATCATTTTCTTTTTCTTGGATTTTGAAGAGGCAGACTCCTTCTCTTCCTCTCGCTTCCTTTTGTGGGATGAAATATAGGATGTGCCTGAAGTGGTGGAGGGAACACTGGGAGGTGGTAGAGGTGGTGGTGGTGGCGGTGGTGGAGGTGGAGGTGGTGGCGGTGGCGGAGGTGGTGGGAGAGACAGTGCTGCAGCTGCTGCTGCAGCCGCTGCAGCCGCTTGGGCCTTTTCTTTTTCTCTCTTAATTTTAGTTAGATCCTTCTTTAGTTCTTCCTAAAGAAAAACAGAAGCACAAAATAATACACATAGATACATCTTACAATGTCAAAGTCTATCAAACTTCTATGGAAAAACAAGTATTTGGGTAGGGTTAGTGCTAGTCACTTCTGCAAAACACATATGCTTTCTTGCTGTGAGCTTTTCAAATTTCTTCCACCCAAGAAGACCTTGGCACTGAGCTTGTTGCAGGACAACAAGTTATTAAAAACATCTTATGTTACTAGCAATAAACTGGTTTTGGCTTAATTATGTGTACAATAAATATTTATGCTGTTCAAAAAAATAGTGGAGGCAAATTTATTAATATTCCATGCCGAATTCAAGTAGGTAACTTTGTATGAACCCAGCTTTTGTTTCTGCACCTTAAAGGAATAGTAACAACAAAAGGTTTCAGCTACAAGACAAAGGAAGCTTTCAAAAGACATTCTCCCAAATCCGAGCATTTGTCCCACTGCCATTCAGTAACTACTAAAAAGGAAGAAAATAACATCATAGGATATCAGCACTGTCGCTAATACATTAATCCCCCAGTTGCTAGAAGCAACAACATCTGGTTTCTACCCCAACGTTTCTTAAACATTTTTTCTCTCAGGACCCCTTCCCATTTTTAAAAAAATTACAGAGAACAGCCAACAAGATTCTGTTTGTATGGGTTATATTTATCAATATTTACACTAAACGGACACACTTGCTGTCTCTACTGCTTCTCACAACTGTTTGATGGGATTTTAATACTGTATTTTTAAACAACATAGGTTAGCAAGTAATGAATGACAATTTTGGTTCCGATAGTGTCAGAAAGAATACTGATTCTTGAACTCCATGTTCCACCCTTGTCTTTGAAAGAAAGAACTTGGCATGCCGATTTGCACACGCTATTAATGGTTCCCTCCTGCCCAACACTAGGCTGCCTGACAGCTGTATCTCACCTCTCACTCTCTGTGCTGGTAACACAATGTGCAAGCACACAAACCATAATCCCCTGCTCTCTGTCCATGCTGATAAGTCTAAATGCAGGCAGGCATTCACGCAATGCTTGCCTGACTCCTGCTCTTTGGGCTGCTGGCAACTTGGCACACATAACTTGTTCATGCAGAGCATCATGGCCCCTCCCACGGTTCCCTAAAAACCGCACCATGAAACCAATGCATTCTGAAGCCCTTCCCTCCCCTTTGAATCCAAAGCACTGCACAGTTGAATATTAACAACCGATTAGCAACCCAGAATAAAAATGACTTCAAAGGTGACCAATGACTATCAGAATTAGATGAACCATCTGTCTCACCAGTCACCTTCAAATTGAAGCTCAGGAAAATATAGTAAACTACACATTTAGGCATATGGGATTGGGAGGAACTAAATATGCTCTTTTGTGGAAAAGGACATAAGCTGAAAAGGGCTAACTCTACGTTTTGCCTGTGGACGCAAAACGATAAATCAAAATATTGTGTCACGTCTCCAGGCATGATTAAGAATGACTATTTTACCTGCACTTCAATTTGCAGATCTTTGTCCAAAAGTGCTCTTTTCTTCAGTATTTCAGCTTTCAGTTGCTCCTTATGTTTGAAGAGTAGAGCAGAGAGTTTTGAAGCATTCTGTTTACTGCGCTTTTGTTCCACGCTTTCTTCCCGTTTCCGTTTCTTAGCTGCCTGCTTTTCTTCTTTATCTATTTTATCCAGAATATATTTCATGACTTGGTTGCACACGATCATTCTGGAGAAGAAATACAAAAGGATGTAATTAAATAGTAATCATGTGGAGGGGAGAGGGGGAGAGAGAGACTGTCAACTAAATTTTATGCACTATAATAATTATACCCAAAACTACATAATTCTCAACTGAGAATAATAGTCTTTTTATTAAAAGGAAGAGCTTCTGAGCTTGCCCGCAGCACATCATTACATGCTGATCTGTACCTCCTACAATATTAAGAAACCAAAGAAATGTTTTCGTCACTGGATCAAGTCAACGGTTAGGTTAGTTGCACCTGATAACACACATTTTATTACAGACTGTGTGGATGACCAAATCAGAAGCATCATCTAGCAAGTTTGATATAGTTCTTGTCAACCAATTATATTTTGTTTGGAGAAGCAGAGAATGGGAAAAGGACACATCAGATGTATGTAGTATTCCTTATTTATCAGTGATTGCCAACCAGTCATTTTCCCTTTCTTAGTTTTATGTTTTCATACTGTATAGTTGCTGACTTTTGCTATTCCTGCTCCTCCTACCTCAGCAAATAGCAATTTAATACACCGTTATTACTCCACCATGTAACACAAAGAAGCCATGGATTGGAGCAAAATAAACTCAATATCCAAGAGACAAATTTGATTTAACTACTGCAACGAACACCCATTTTATAATAACCCCTTCTGGTGTCAATGGCATTCTGGAAAACGTAGTAGAAAGTCAGCTGGAGTTGGAAAGGACAAGCTTCTTCCTTGGGATATGGTCTTCAATCTTTCTATTGGTATCATACCAGAAGACCTAGTTATTTTTCAGGAAGAGCCTCTGCCCATCATAGGGATGGATCTTGGAAGTTTGCAAATAGACAAGATTACCTCATCTCAGGTAACAGTACAGAAAGTTGCTGTACGCAGGTCTACCAAAGAGCAATGCTTAACTACGGTAACATAAGGAGCTGTCAGTCCTTAGCCTGCTCTGCCTTGGTGCCCAGGAGCCTTTGACAGGAAGGAGTCTTAAATAAGACTTAGTTCATTTACAGAGCTGCCAAGCTGGGTCTCAGTGATGACCCCGCACACCTATCCAGATAGTCCAAATGTGGCAATTCCTGTGCCACTTTTTACATCTTATGTGGGTCTGTGTTTGTGCATTCTTATGTTAGCAATCTCACAATCATGTGGCGAGTTGGGAGTCATGACAGGTAATTAGTAGAACTCGTGTTGCTTAATTTTGGATAACACATCTGCCCTATGGAATAGAATTCTGACATTGGGAGACACAGAAAAATGTTTCTGCCTTTCATCTCTTAAAAATATAGGCTTAGATCTCTGAAATCATAGGACGACACATTTAATGGAAAAGGATGAGGAGGAAATGTTACTATTCCCTATGGCAGTAGCTTGCACTCTAAAAGGTCTCCAAATAATAGGGAGGAATATCTGCAATATGAAGGACATTAAGTGAGAAAGTCAGTCGGTCATACAGGGAAGGAAAATAAATGCAAAAAATAACTACATTGTTCTTTTTTTAGGAAAACTTTCTGCTGGATCAGAAAAGCCATTTCCATTTAGTGTATGAGAACTCAGGATTCCACTTATTGTGGGAGCTATTATAACTCGTGTTGCACTATCACATATAGTCCAGCAGGAAACACTGAAAGACCCATACTGGGTTAATTATAATTTGCCTTACCGTTGATTCTCTTCACGTTCAGCAGGAGTTAATGTCTTTTTCTGTTTTAAGTGCTCTATCACAGCATTGTGTTTCATTACCACCTTGAAGACAAGGGAGGGGGGGAATTCAATATATGAAAACTTCAAAGAGCAAGAAATAACTCTTAAAACCTACAAATAACTCAAAATCTAAGCACCAGAGAGATTAAACTGAAGATGGTCTTTAATTGCCACCTTACTGTCATTGCAATTTGGACAAAAGGTATTCACTTGCCTTCCTCTGAAGCAAACCTGAAGAGGTCCCAAAAGGAGGAAGAAACAGGAGAGGTGGAAATACCAGCTGCAGAGAAAATGTAGGGAAAGGAGGACCAGGGCTGGGAGTATAATATTACTCACATATCGATGCTTGGAAAGTGAAATGTTTTTTTTAAAAAAAGCTATGAAAGAAAGGCATCTAAATAAGTAGAAATGAGGAGATGTCTATAAGGAACACTATCTTAAATAGTTTGGGGGGAGGGATCAGTCTAGCATTAAGAGTTTAGGAGAGACATTGAACTTAGGACCTAGTTCACCATCATGTTCAATGTTTCAGATCTCTCTCTGTGTTTATACCTTCCTCCAAAATGTCCTTGATCTACTCTCCAATAAAATAATCAGAAATCAATAATGCCCTTTGGGATAATTATCATTAAAATTTATGCTCCTTATTAGATTCTTGTCATATCCCTTTCCTTCTATAGATTTTTTTCAAGTTTCAAGAATATCCCAAAGAAAACGAAGAAAAAACAGGAAGGGGTTCAGAAGCGAGGTAACAATATCCTAGAACCGTGATCGCGAACCTATGGCATGCGTGCCACAGGTGGCAAGCAGAGCCATTTGTGTGGGCACGCAAGCCCAGCCAAACTTACCTGCACTGCGCATGTGCGTGCCTCCCAGCTGGTTTTTGGCCCGTATGAGGCTGCTTTCGCCCTTCCGGAGGCTCGAGGGAAGCCTCTGCAGCCTAGGGAGGCTGAAAAACGGGCTTTCCGGAAATATCAAAGTGCCCATTTTCAGCCTCTGAAGGGCCTCTGGAGCTTGGAGGAGGTTGATTTTGCCTTCCCGGGGGCTCAAGGGAAACCTCTGCAGCCTTGGGAGGCCAAAAAACGGGCCTGTTTCAGCACTTCCGGTATTTCCATCACTGACCCAGAACTTGGGATAAGATGGGAGAAGAATTTCTTCCGCAGAAAACTACAGGCTAGGGGTGTCCAACATTGACAACTTTAAGACTTATGGTCTTCAATTCCGAGAATTCCACGCTGGCTGGGGAATTCCAGCAACTGAAGTCCATAAAATCTTAAAGTTGCCAATGTTGGACATCCCAGCATAGACATTTGATGCTTCTCCCTGCTTCCTGGAGCAAAGGTGGGAAACAACCTATGGAAGGACACTTCCTTTTGCAGTTGGAAAAGTTAGATCATTTGTGTGATATATTTTGTACCTGAAAATATTTTAGGTATTTGGCAACAGTCACACCTAGGATTTTTTTTTTCTTGAAATGTATCCTTAATATTCTACAGTTGAAGAAGGTACAAAAGATGACTCTTACTGAAAGTCCAAAATTCTAAAGGCTAAACATAGAGAACAGATGAATTTGGAGCACAGACTTGGTTAATCCAATCTTTCTTTTAATTCTGCTGTTTAATTTAGGACTGAGGAGAGCTTTCTGTTATAATTCAATAATTCTGAAAAGTTATGTTAAAGAGATTTAGACTGAACATCTCTTACTTTGACAAGAAGAAAATAAAAGGTACATCACCAAGGATTTGATCCTGAAAAACTCCATGATTTCTCCTTATCATACTTAAACCAAAGATGAAGCTAAATTTAGAATAACCTCTCTCCAAAAGGATAATTAAACAAACAAACAAAAAAGTCTGTCTCATTTGTTTCTTTTATAACATTCACAGCCAATCTAAGCTCATTCTCCCATTTTTAAAAGTTAATTCCAGGGGTGAAGGAAGTATTCACTTTGATTCAAGTAAATGTAGTGATATGCCAACTGAGAAATAAAGTTTTGCTTTCTCTTTAAAACACTTTACCTGTTTTTGGATAATATCACTCTGATTAGAAGCCTGAAGGGTATGTTCCCGTTTTATTTCAATATGCTGCTGTTTTTTCTTCTGCTGTTGCTCTCGAAGCTGCTGTACTCTCTGCAGTTGTTCTTGGACACTGGCTTGAACAGTTACTACATTCTGGATCTGGTGGGTCTGCACTGCGCTGGCCTGTTGAATCTGAATTGGTAACTGGAGCTTAATCTGCTGAGGCAGGCCGCTCTGCTGAGCTTGAATCTGGGCCACCATATGGGACGGGAGCTGGGAAAACACTTGGACTTGCTGCTGAAGCTGCGGCACAGTAATGACCTTGGTCTGGGGGGGCTGAATCTGCAGCTGAGGGCGTGGAGGTGGTATCGTGACTTGGCTGACAGTTGAAACAGGCGACAGAGCTGGAACTGACGTTGGGACCTGAGAGTGCTGGGTCTGGATCTGCAAGGGTGGATGTGGTTGGATCTGAACCTGCTGCGGGGCCACAGTCTGTATTTGAGTTGGCTGGATCGCCTGTCCTTTGGGTGGGATCTGCAGATGCACAACTGGCTGGGCTTGGTTCTGTGCTGGAGCTAAAGGGGGTCCTTGTGCAAGGCTCTGGGGCGGAGGCTGAGCCACAGCTGGAGTTATGGTCGATTGTGTTCTGGGTGGCTGTGCTTCAGAGGTGATTGCTGGACTTGGAAGTGAAGGTGGAACCTGAGCTTCAGGGGAGGGGTGGGTTTCAACTGGAACTGGTGCCTGCCCAGTCTGGGTCTGTGCCGGCATCACAGTCTGAGCTGAACTGCCTGGAGGCTGAGCTGAAAGCGGAGGAGGGGCAGGCTTGGGCTCAGCAGGTGGAAGTGCTGGTGTTGGCTGTGTTTGGGTCCTTGCAAGAGATGCTTGCTTCTGTTCTCCTGCAGCTGGGGGGATAAAAACAAGACTCATATTCACAGCTGCAAAGAACAGCTCCTCTGCCTTAAAAACATTCATCACACAATACACCCAGTGATCTGAAGCCCGAACCGTGTGTGTGTGTGTGTGTGTGTGTGTGTGTGTGTGTAACTATATATACATAATTTAGTTTTATAAAAACCTCCCGACTTAGCAGAGATTCTGGGTTGTGTATTATTAAAATTCCTAAAAACAGAGAAAATAACATGACATAAAGACACAGTGGAAACAATATACAAAAACCAAGAGACACCACACACCAAATGGCACCACACCAGTCTACCCCAGAAGAAGCCAAGCGTCTAAAGATTAAACAGGCACCATGAGAGAGAAAGGATCCTTTTTAGGTTTCATCAGATGACCTCAGATGATGAACTTTACAGGACACCCAAAAATGGTGAGAGGCAGGCAATCTCCCAGCTAGTCAAACCCTAGCCAGGCCATCAGTGACATTACAGCTGAGAACCAACACCTTGAATTGCATCCAGGGAGCTTACTGGTAACTAGCTGAGTTTATATGGGTATTGGTTAGGCGTATGCTGATAGCTGCTTGCTGGATCAGTTACACCTTGCTCTGGATCAGTTCTGGATCAGTTACACCTTGCAAGTAGTCTTCAAGGACAGCATCGTGTAAAGCCCTGATCATGAGATAGGATTCTCAGTCCAGCTACCCCATCCAAAATCAACAACCGAAAAGCATCAAAAGAGCCGAATATTCACAGCAACTTGGTCTTGTCAGAATGGAGCCTGAGCTTGTTTCTTCCCTTCCAGATCTGAACAGTCTCTAGATGCCAAGTTCACAGCATCATCCTACACGGCTGAGTATCATCAGTGTACTGATGGCACCCAACTCTACAGAGGGCATCGCTCAATGGTTTCATTTAAATATGAAACAAGAAAGTCAAAAGTATCAAACAGAGACACCATGCAAAACAGGAGCTTTGGTTCAGATCCTTTCCCAGTTCTCCACACTGACTGAAACCAGCCATAGAGATTGGAAGAAAAGTACTGCAATATTTTGTCTCCTGTCCCCAGAAGAACACCATGATCAATGATACTGGAAGTTGCTGTGAGATCAAAAAAGAATTAAGACAGCCACGTGACTCCTTTCCTGATCCCACCAGGGGTAACCAACAAATGTGATCAGTGCTGTCTTCTATGATATCCTCTGGCCTGAAACCTTACTGAAGCACATTTAGAGTATCTGTTTCTTCCAGAGCTCTCTGGAGCTATGCTCAGACCTTTTTCTTCACAGCTTTAAAAAAAGAAAAGAAAAAGCAAACCCCAACCAGTTCAATTACAATTGTTCAGGATGGTTAAATCCAGCAGCTGCTTCTTGAGGAAGGGAATGCACCACTGCCTCTTTCAAGCCAGACAGAACCTCCTAGTCTCTGAGGATAAATTAGCACCATATAGATTCATCTACATATTACTCCCCCGCAGAGACTTTAATCAGCCAGGAGGGACATAGATCTAACAAACAAGTGGCTGGGATCAACAATCATAAGATTCTTGTCATGTTAATAAACAGGAGAGGTGAGATCACTGAATCCTAAGGCAGTCCACAATCAGGGGCCTTGGATCAGACCTTTCCAGAGCTATTAACATCAACTGGAACCAGCCCTGAAGAAAGGAAGAAAACCATGAACTCTTCCTGCACCATGTAAAGCTTGGTCCTGGTTTTTCATCATATTTCCCTACAACTCTCACCTCTTGGATAATAATATCTGCCCTATCTAATATCTGCCCTATCAGTTGTCCTGCCCAGTCTCTATCTTTTGACCTCTAAAGACCCCAGAAAATCTTTACCAACCTATCAATCTGCTTCAGACATCATTAATCACATCCACCTCCCCTGCTGCTTCTCAGTAGGTTCAGGGCAGCCAGGTTCTCACAAAGTTCTCGCACGCTTATCACCAGTCTACACAGGGCAACAGTGAGGATCAGGCATCCAACCAAGCTTTTGCCACTCCAGTTCTCACCATGACACCACAAGCCACCTGTTCGTTAGAGAGACCAGCCTGCTTCATCTGCAAGCCTTCATGTCACACAATTCATGTCCCATTCAGTTGTGCTACACTCTTTTGGGGTAGGCCCTCAAAACTGTTAATGCTGAGCTGAGACTCCACCTTTTGATCCCAGGTGGAAATGCACTGAACGAAGCCAAGATTGGATATAGCCCGTTCCACTTCCGCTAGAAAGTTGTCAAATCGTTTCTCCTACGCCTCCACAGGGCAACGTCCCATTCTTGTTCGACTCACATCTGAAACCTGCACTCTTCCAACTAGGGTGCAATCTAGCACAGCAACTCAAAGTCCACCCAAGTGCTCCCAAAACAAAAATAGCAACAATAGCAAAAGCTAATACTTCTGCCCAACAGTCATCCAACTTTTTCCCAATCATCACAATGGGGGTGTGGGGGTGTGTGAATGTTATATATAAAAAGTATACCTGATATTGAGGTGGAAGCTGTCGTGGAAGTGGTGCTGGCTGCTGTAGCTGCTGTAGCTAATGGGGTGAACAGAAAGCGTTGAATGGTACCATTTGGCATAGCGGCTTGCATCAGTTGCTGACCTGGACCTGGGATTACCGTCACACCTTGTGGGATTAACTGCAACTGCCCAGTTGTTTGACCCTGACCCTGAATTACTACAGTTAATCCCTGACTGCCACCCTAAGAGGAAGACAAGACGAAAAATACAAAGCAAAAGTTATTCATGTCAGTAAAAGAGCCAACCGCTGCTTTATTTTCTGAACTGCAACCCCATAAAAGTTAATATGGACATTGCAATCGGCACTGTCTACAATGCAGATGTTTTCTAAAAGAAGAACATTTCCTACCAATTGACATAACATTCACCCGTGAAAATGTAAAACCAAAAGGAGAAACTTTGATATGTGAATTTCTTTTAACACCTCACGACTTGCGTTTCAAGCACCAAAGCACACTGAGGAAATGCACACAGTACGTAAAACGCAGAGAATTCAAACTAAAGAAGATGAAAAATATCTCTAAAATGATGATAAAATTTATAAGCACTTCTGTAGTTTCCCTTTATAGTATAATGTACCCCTTGAAAACAGCTATAGTCTTTTTTTCTGAATACAGAGCTCAGGGCAACAACAATTCCCCCAACCCCATTTTGCAGCTTCTGGAGAGTCTGAAACTGTGCTGCTGAAATTCAGTGGTATATCTCTAAAATGCAGAGTTCTCCTTACCTGAGGCACTCCCTGATAAAGGTATCTTTTGGGGTGTGCTTATTGTGATCTTTTACTCATTATAGGAGTCCCCTTCTCCCAAATCACGAGTGCTTACCTGTCCTTGTGTGAGCTGCGTGAGCTGCGCCATGGTAAGCTTCACCTGTCCCTGTTGAGGCCGAGGAGGATGTGGAGGAGGGGCTTGTGGCTGCAGGCGTTGTGAAGGTATTCCTGCAGTTGACGACACCTTTTGGCTGCCAGAAACTGTAGTAGGACTAGACACAGCTGTTGACACAGGCTGGCCTCTGATGATCTGAGTGACCACTTGTTGTGTTTGGCCTGCATTAAGATATCACAGGATTTTACAATTCTCTGGCTAGTCGCTCTTATTAAAGAATTAACCCACCCAATCATTTAAAAAACTGTATTTTTCTTCTTAAATAGTAAGATCCAGTAACCAGAAAAATCAACAGCACACTGTTTAACAGAATCAGTTTCTTCAAAGGGCTGAAAATAGTTTATATTGTCACATAGTTAATAATATTCTGAGGAATTATTTTTTTTTTAACATACTGAATGCAATTGTTTATAGGACAGAATGTACAGAAATGTTCAATTTATTCTGACTCTCCAAGAGGACTTAGGAATTGTGT
The DNA here is from genome assembly GCF_049901715.1 of Pseudonaja textilis. Taxonomy (NCBI): domain Eukaryota; kingdom Metazoa; phylum Chordata; class Lepidosauria; order Squamata; family Elapidae; genus Pseudonaja; species Pseudonaja textilis. The sequence continues at coordinate 120,057,903 of NC_141991.1, read as the reverse complement.
ATCTCAAACAGACCTTCCAGTGCTCCATGGCAAATGTTTTTGAAACAGTAGAGACTTTTAATAACCTTTTGTGATTGATGTTAACTATTCAAAAAAGAACAAAGATTGTACTACCATGAGTTCTTTGCCCGAGCCTAAGCATCAGTTTTGATCCCGTTTGATTCAAATGGGAAAAAGGAACTCTGTATTATAAAATGCAACCGGACATTTAACTTATAGTACTGGTAAGAGTGACTGAATCTAAAGCTGTTAAGTGTTATCGATTATTTAAATACAAATCCTTCAATCTGGACAAGTCTGAGTAAGTGGGAACGATACAGAAGAAAATTCAAAATAGAGGAACAAACCACAACCTGCGCACACTGGAAATTATTTTAAAAATATAACCTACTAGTTGGAATAACACCTTGCTGTACTACTACAGGTGTTCGGATGATGGTCTTTCCTAGAGCTGACTGCTGAAGAGGTGCTCTTATGACCGTCATTCCAGGCCGTAGAGGTGTCCCAGACATTACCTGTACAAGTTAAACAAACAAACCGTTTAACTTTTTCTTACCCTGCAAAGGACAGCCGATATGCCAAAAGTAATTTATATATATAGATTAAAAGTTGTCTAAGGATACAAAACAAAGCTATGAAAATAAAATACTCTCCACAGAAGCCACAAAAAAGCTTTTTAAAAATAAAACTGCATTTTTTCCTATTTAAACCTCCCTTTTTTTGTTCATACCCTAACCCCCCTTTTTTTGCATATAGCTTCATTCAACAGCAGCAGTAGCTGCAGCATCTCTCCCCAAAATGACAGCTGGTTTAAGATTTTAAAAAATGCAAATGACATATTCTCAGACATTTCATATCTGAGTAAAGCAGTCTACCCCGGATACCCTGACAGAGTAATATCTGAATCATATGTCACCCAGAACTGCCAGTCAGTATTACCCTGATCAACTGAAGCAACCAAAAAGACAGGATTTCAATGTATTACAGTACTAATTAAAAGATGAAAACTGAAATCACCCCAAAGTGAAATCATCCCAAACTCAAATAGATCCTGTATTATCCCAATAGAAGAAAGAGTGAAACTTACTTGTGAAGCACTTGTTGTACAAACAGTCCCTGTATTATTTGGCCTAATAGTTACAGTTGCTGTCCTTGGCTGGAATGAAGTAAATGTTTGCTGGTTTGCTCCAGTAGTTGATGGAATGATGCCCAACACTTTTTGCTGCACCTGAACTACGCCTATTAGGAGAGCAATGTATTTATTAATTTCAAAGCGCCTGCCAAGACACAAGATAACACCCATGTTGTTTAAAATGCTACTCTGATGGATTAAAAAAAAAAAAAGATTCCAACTGTTAAAAAATTCGTATTACACATGACGAGGATTAGACTTGTGAATTAAACAACATTTTGGCTGAACAGGTCTATCCTGCATTCATAATGTGAAATATAGTGAATACAAACATTTAATACTTTTGGGGTTTTTTTTTGATGCCATCAACCAACTTATCCCTCTGGACAGGCTTTGGGGCTTGGGAGCAGGAGGCACTGTGTTACAGCCTCTGCGGCCAGTTCTAGCCTGTGTTTTAGGAGAGGAGAGGCCGAGACCTAGGCCCCCGCAATGTGGGATGCCCCAGGGTTCTCACCTCTCTTTTTAAGTATCTACATTAAACCATTAAGGGAGGTCATCAATGCGGTGTGTGGTGTCATCAGTATTCTGATGATACCCAGTTATAGAACTTCCCCCAGCCGGGTAGGAAATGCTGCAAGGCAGGGGTGGGATTCAACCAGTGTTACTACCGTTTCAGCGAGAGTGTGTTTTGCGTGCGCACGTGCACTATTCGCACCTGAGGAGCATTTGGAAAAAAACATCAGCTGTACTGCCCAGACAGCTGACAAGTGCTGTGCGCAGCGTTTGAAAATACTCTTTTTTCCTGCTTTTTCAACCTCAGCTGCGCCGCGCAAAGCAGCTGAGGTTGAAAAAGCAGGAAATAAAGGACATCCCAGAGCTCGGGCAGGCCGAAAAGATGACCAAAAGGTCATCACAGCAAACGAGTTCGGTATCTGCTGCTCTACAGAGCTACCAGTTCTTTAGAACTGGGCCAAACCGGTAGCATCCCACCCTTGCTGCAAGGGTCTGGATGAGGAGGAACCAGCTTTGACTCAAACCTAGCAAGACGGAATGACTTGAATGTTTGGCTATCTAGGCCTTTTAATCTCTGACTTTTAATCTCTGACTTTATATGAGGTGGCAAATGCCCCCACACCCCCAGACTGAGTTGGTATGCAATCTGTATCTCTTAGGTTCAATGGCTCCTACTGGAGGATCAGATGGCAGCCATTTTTGGGAGTGAGGGGGAGGCATTTGCATCTGCTGTGCTGTGTCCTTTCCTGGCCTGGGAGCCCTTCCTCGCAGAAAGGTTGCTCATTGTAATGGACCATGGGAATGACCTTGGGGACGAAAGAAAAGTGTTGCCTAGGGAACAATCAAATAAGTGGGGGAGAGGAGCGCATAGTCACTTAACAGTCATAGAAAAAATACTCAGGAAGGACCTGACTTAATTGATCAGACATTTAAAAGTGGTGGCGGGAATTTTTGCTTGCAAGATTCTGTTAATGCAGCCTTTCAGTAAAGTAGATTTAACTCATCTAGTCATGTTCCCTGCCTGGTTTACCTGAAAGGGCTGACACTCGTGTCTTGGTCACTTCCTGCTTTGGATTACTGAAACACCCTCTATATGGAGCTGACTGCCCTTGAAGACCACACAACTAGTCTAGAATGCAGGGGCAGCACTATGATGGATGCCCCTAGGTTTATCTTTTGAACACTTCTGTTGCACAAACTGCACTGGCTTCCAGTTTCCTTCCAGGTGCAGTTCAAGGTGCTGCTTATTATCTTTAAAGCTCTATGTGGCCCAGGGCCAAGTTACAACAAGTAACAGAATAACGGAGTCGGAAGGGACCTTGGAGGTCTTCTAACACTGTGGAGGTCTTCTCCAACACTGTGCTCAGGCGGGAGACCATACAGCATTCCAGGCAAGTGGCTGTCCAATCTCTTCTTAAAAGCCTCCAGTGATGGAGCACTCACAACTTCTGCAATTGCCTGCAGGGCCCCTCTTCCTAAGGGCAACTAGCCATCCTGCCAATTCAGGTAGTGTGGGCACCCTCCTAGTCTCTTCTCTTAAACATTGCCATCTTGTGGGATCAGGAAGTGTGCCTTTTCTAGGGCAGCCCCTGCCCTATGAATTGCCTTCCCCTTGAAGTTCAGCAGGCCTCTCTAACTGCTAGCTTTCCAAAAAGCACTAAGGACCCGGGGTCTTAACCCTAAGTGCTAGGACAGGGTGAGATGGATGAGAGGATTTAACGGAGGGACCATATTTTGGAAGTTCAGCTTTAGTACCAGGTTTTTAAAATTTATGGTATTAGAATTATGTGTATTGCGTTGTTTTATTATTGATGAAATTTTAATTGTGATGGGGAGGGACCCAGAGTTTAATATAAGACATGAATGTTACAAATAAATAAATAATAATAGACAATAGCTAAACTTGATTTCATTTAAGTTTAAAGATAATAAAAATTTAATATCGTGAATGTGATTATTTTACAGTAGTACATGTAATAACAAACACCTTGTCAAATTAAAAAATATATAACCTGGGCCTTTAGTCTGCTACTGGCTTTCTTTAATTTCTACCATTGATAAGCCGTATACCGACTTTGATTTTAAACACTGTTTCTCAATTCAGACTGTGAAAGACAACTGCATGGGAATTTATAGATGCCAATGTGAACAAATGCCAGTTAAAGAAATTAAAACAGATTATGAACAAATCCCAAGTAACCTTCTCTAAAGAAAGGTCATAGATAATTTACTAGGAAACCCCCAATTAAAAAAAAAAGAATTTAGTTTGTCATGAAATTTTCCTACCTCCTTGAGTAGCTGGCACATTAACAGCAACTATTTTGCTATTTGCAGGAAGAGGCAGCTTTGTAATCACTTTGCCCGCCATGGTTACTGGACTGCTGGCAATCTGGAAAGTCTGACCACTGCTAGATATGGTAGTTGCTGATGTAGCAGCCGTGCTGGTGGCTAATAAACCAGAAATTGGGGCCAAAAACAAAACAAAAAAAAATCCCAATGTATATGTGTAGATTTCTTTTGACAGTTAACTCACTTCAATAAATCAATCAATAGCAATGTTTCTATTTCACTCTTCTGCCCAGATGACATCATTATGTAAGTGCAGCTGCATTCACTTGGATTTTTAAATACACAGCCTTCACCAAAGAAAGGCTAAAGAATCTTTTCTTAATTAGAGTTGGAGGGCAAGACTAAGGTTTATAAAATTATGGATGGATGTGGTAATGCATAAAAACATTTTCAACATTTATTACAACATTTAAATTAATTTAAATACAAATTCGTTGGAGTGTGGGAGTCGTTGGAACAAGCTCTTTGCTCTAAAATTTTGTGGCAAAACTGATATATAAACTAACAGCTGGTTTAAGCTTACGAAGGCAAAAGAAGACAGCTTTCTCTCAAATAATTTTCTCCACAAATGGGGAAGGGTCAGCCTATATTTTTTCCAGAATTCAATGACAGAGGAAGATATAATTGAAAGCAGGCAACTGTGTAGGAGGAGAAAATAACTGAACTGGTAACAGCCACTTTGGTGTAGTGGTTAAGGTTCTGTCCTAGAAACCAGAAGACTGTGAGTTCTAGTCCCAGCTTAGCCATGAAAGCTGGCTACGTGACTTGAGGCCAGTCACTCTCTCTCAGCCGAACCCATCTAACCGGGTGGTTATTCTGGGGAATATAGGAGGAGGAGGAAGGAGTATTAGCTATTGTCTATCAGCCTGAGTTATTTATAAATAAGGCAGGCAGGCAGGAAGGTAAAGCATGAGAAAAGGTGGAAGCCTTACTTCAAGAGGGAATGAGACAAGCACATCATCCCTACCCTCCTTTTGTTCTCTGCCACATGCAAAGGATGAGTCTTCAAGGCGGGGCATCTCTATCCTTTCTATCCCTACAGAATCTCCCTTACAGACTTTCACCCTCAACATAGGTCGGAAGGAGGACAGAATGCGATGCCCGATGACTTGTAACAGGAGCCACTGAAGTCAGTGGGGCTTACACCACAGAATCAGCACACATAGCCATTCCTTGTGGTTTGCTAGCTAGCACAAAGAATATATTTCCTTGTTGCAAAAGAGGGGGGGGGGGATCCTCAATATCCCAAGGATTTGTTTCCATGCTTTATATCCCAATTTAATGGAAGAAACTAGGCTGAACACACACACACACACAAATATACTGTATATACCCTCAGCATCCCTAGCGTGAACTAAAACCATTGCACAGATAATGTTCAGTTGCATGTTTGCTGAGCTCAGAATTCTACTAAGAATTTCCTTCCTTTTAAGAATGTGTACAGGTAGACCTCAACTTACAACCACTCATTTAGTGACCAAAGTTACAACCGCACTGAAAAAAGTGACTTATGACTGTTTTTCACACTTATGACTGTAGCAGTAGGCCTGCATGACCATGTGAATTCAGGCACTGGGCAACTGACTTGCATTTATGACAATGCCACTGTCCCAGAATCATGTAATCCTCCCAGTTGGCTTCTGACCAGAAAAGTCAGGAGGGGAAGCCAGATTCACTTAATGACCACATGACTGACTTAACAAGTGAGTCTCAGCTTCATCCAACAAAGGCAATTTTTAATCTCTTGGAAGTAGTTTACAAATATATCATGCTGACAAAACGCACTGCCATCATACACAATTGCGGAATCTGTCTTCGGAAGAACACTCTAATTAGGCTTAATAATTCCAGGATGCAGCCTCCACCAGTCATACAATTGTCTTCAGGATAGTTAGCATGATGGTTCTGCTTTTCAGCTGACATCTCCAGGTGAAACTGTGTGTAAGGAACTTTCTGAGCTGCACTGTTCAAGTAATGGCAATGCCAGGTTATGCAAACAGCAGCTCCGTAAAACTGTCTCTTAGCTGTAGCCTCCTTGGCAGCTCCCCATAATTCCAAAGACCATAGCTGGCACCCCTGGTATAAGCAAGCTCCAATATTGTAAATAAAAACTTGTTACTACAGATCCCAGTTAAGATAACCCACGGAGAGTATATTTCAACTAAGTCCTTTACCTGTTGAAGGCTGGCCTTGTTTAACCCAGGTAGCAAAAGTCTGGTGGAAATTCTTGTTCTGCTGGAATGTTACTGTAGCTGGAGATCCCATTTTGGTGGCCAGCACTACTTTGGCTCCACTGGGCATGGAGCGTGGTAATGGGCCTACTACAACTTTCTGAGGAGTGGAGACTGTGGTCACAGTACTGCTGGTTGTAGTAGCTGTAGCAGCTCCACACACGACAGGCACCTGCTTCTGTTGTTCCAGTCGCTTCTAAGAAAGTTAAACATCATACTATCACAAAGAACAGCTGCCATTCCTCCATACCACTGCATCATCATTCTTATCCCAAAATACAAAGGTGGACAACATTTGTAATTAAAAGCTATACAGGGAAGAGGGACAAAAAAGCAAGGTCATATCACTCATATGGGCAAAATGTAGTGGGTTTTGTTTTTTTGGAGGGGAGGGGATGCATTTTTCTATTTTGGCGATCATACCAGACATGTTCCCAAGAATAAGAAAAGGTAGATTTGAGTTCTTATGTAGACCAGGCAAGTTAAGGCTGAATTTCATTTATATTTTTGGAACCAAGCACTAATATCAACATTGTTAACTCTCAAGACTCTTTTTTCTGCTATGTTTTCAAAATGGACTGTGATTAATGTATTAATATATGCATGCATGCGTGTATGTGTGTGTGTATAGATTGTGTGTGTGTGTGTATGTGTATGTGTGTGTGTATGTGTGTGTATTTATATTCTTTCCAGAGTAAGCATCAGAATTTTATTTTATAATGTGTGCCAGTATGTTCACAAAAAAAAGTGACAATAAAGGTTATCTTACAAATACAACTGGATATCTATGTAAATATGCAAATACAACTGGGTAAATGTGCAAAAGATAAGCTCACTCACATAATCCTTCAAGTCATTCCACTAATTTGAGATAAAATTTTATAAAGAAAAGGCCAGCTATAATGGACAGTTAGCCATTACAAAGTTTCACACGACATTAAAATACAGAAGCTGTTATCCACTGAAGTCCTGACCATACGAAACCTGCTATATTGTAATATAGCAGCTAAGAAATTGACCTACAAAGAATATTCCTAGAGCTCCTTCTTAGATTGGTAGCATTTCTGTAACTTGGCACTTCGAAACTCAATTTTTTGTAGTAACGCTGAAGAGTGCTTTAGGATGGCATTCATGAAAAGCAGTAAATATTAATTAATTCTCACCCTCCTGAGATCATAGATACCTAGTTGCGGTTTTTGTCAAAGGATCCCAAACCTTTAAAGCAAATTTTCAGCAGCAGTCAAGAGTTGTTCAAGTTGGGAGTCCCTGGCCAGTATTTGAGAAGCTCCTCATACAATTCCTGTTTCTCTTCCTCTTGTATCCAATTCCCCATTCACCAGTTGTAAGAAAAAGCACTGGCACCAAATTTTTGGAAGCTTTCTAAGAAAGAATGTGTGAGGAAAGAGAAGCCCTCAAGTGGCTTTTGAGATTCTATATCTGGGATCCTCTTTTTCACTGACTGGCAGTATCCAGCTCAGATGGCACCTTTTACTGGAGAGAATTCCTCCACAGAATATCCAATTCACCAGATTCCACAACATGGCAGCTCTGGCTCCAACCCATTGTAATATGCAATGCTTGGAACACTCTGTGAAGTCTTTTATTATGATGGCGAAAGTAAAATATTTAACTACTCAATCAGGAGTGGTTTTTTAAAGAATCAATGTCAGACTCTTTAAAAAAAAATCCTCTTATTTGATACATTTTTAAGAAAACTGGGCCTGCAGTTATTATTATGTAAGATTTTAATTGGGCAATATTATTTTATGAAATACTACAGGCACTTTGGATAAAGCAGCAATTCTAGATAATTGAGATGAAAGAACTTTATCTTGAACAACTGTTTGTAAGCCGCCTAGAGTCGCTATGAGTAAGTAGCTATATAAATTTTGTAAAATAAACAAAATGAACATATGGATCCAGAAGTTAACACAATCCTCTGTGCTATTAATCTAGTGGATTGGACCCTTTCACTACCAGGCTGGAGAAAACTGCCACAGAGATTAAAGAAGGGAGAATTTAGTCAATGGTGAACACCTCCATGAGGGAAAGGCATTCCCTTCTCAGTAGAAAAAACATGGTACGCTCCCTCTTAAAGAAGCCATCACTTGATCCTTGGAGAACATTTCTGAGAATATGCAGACAGCTGCAGAGACCTCTGAAACAAAATGGGTCCTCTGAATCTCTTTCAGACAAGATTCAGGCCCGGATATGGAGCAGAAATAGCAAAGCTCGTCCCAGTCTGTATGGGATGAAGTTGCATCAATAAACAGACAAATAGACCTGATCCCAACTAGACAAGAGAAACAGCAAAGCTCGTGACCTGGTGTCTACGTAGATATGGATAGGAAAAAACTGTTTCAGACTCCACCCTAGCAAAATGTAGTGGCTGTGTATTAGGAAGCTAACAATACAGAAACTAGTTCTCAATGGAGGTTGTGCAACCCCAGACAGAGCTAACTTGCAGCCTGAGGGGTTTTTGGGATCCTCCCAGACTCCCAGTAGTAGATAATATCCAGGATTTTTGCATAATTGTATTTGATGCATCAACTGTGGAGGCATAGTGCCTATTGAATTAGGAGGCATAGTGCCTATTCAATCCTGCCCTTGTCATCATCTACCTAGATTACAGCAATGATTTCTAGATAGGCTGTCCACCCAGAATGAGCTAGAAGAAGAGGATCTCTTCTCCAAGGGAATGCCATCTACAGGGATTCTTAAATATTTCAGCTTTTTCAGTGATGCCCCCCTCCTCCCCTTGCTTGGAGTAGCTTGCTCCTGATACCAGAACAACCTACTTTGTTGGATTTCTGAAGAGATTTGAAAACGTAGCTTCTCAGGAAACCATCTGGGGATAATGAGGACATCTTTTTCTTGGCTGGTGCACTCAGGAGGAAATTTATTGTTTGAGGCAACAGCTGGCACAAATATGAAAATTTTATCTTCCTTACTTTTATATTAGTTTAATCTAATACGCCAATAATTGATCAAGCTGACTTATTGATTTTATTATTTAGATTGTTATGATTTGTTTTCATGTAGTTGCTTGATGTATGCTACTGAGAATTAAGTGGCATACAAGTTGTAGGAAGATTATGAATCAATTTTGTAAATAAATATATATTTCTGTTTGTATATGCATGCAAGGATACCTATATTACTGAGTAGTTTCTGATACCTGAAATATTAATAAGAACCGATAGTTCTTACTTGTGTTGCTATACTGTAATATTTAATTAAAAGTTGGTATGAAACAACATGTCTGCTAGAGAAGTAAGGACTGAACACTTTCCTAGAGTGTTTAAAAGAACCGTTTTTAATGTCCTTGTCAATAAAGCAGATGAAAAGAAGGTGTTCTAATTAATCTTTTTTAACTCCCATTTTGCTTTTCCTATTATTGCTTGTTTTGTTCATGAGTGCCAAATCCAGCAAGATGTGCTCTGTTTCATTTTATATGAATACATAACCTGACTTGGGTGAGCATTTCACTTGGAAAAGCGAAATGGACATAACATAAAGAACCAATAACAATTAAGAGAAAAAGCAACTGTTAAAAAGAAATTTAGGAAAATGACAGTTAAGTACCAGATGTCAGCCTTGGGTGCATGTCTCATTCACAGCAGATGCATTCTGTATCAAAGATTATATAAATATATCTAAGAACCCCATTTCCATTCCAACATGGAAGTGTTTCTGATTGCATACTTGGTAGAATGCCAAAAGTTACATTCACCAGACCCTGCCAAATTAGATAGTCTGTCAACATCTACATTAATAGCTTTGCAACAGAAATTTGGAGAGGCATACAACCCTGCAGAAAAGCCTCCACACGAAGTGTAATGTAAGCAAGTACAACAAATGTCAAAAATCTGAAGTACCAATTTAGATTCCCACTAGTGAGTTTCATATATTGTTACTCATAAGAAAATGTTCAAGGAAGACACACTTCCATGCTAATTTGCTAATTGTACATAAATGCAAACTTTTAACAGGTGGGACTTCTAAAAGGCTACCCCACCTGTTGGGCAGCCAATCGTTGCTGTTTGAGTTGAGCCTCCATTTGAGCCTTGAACTCCTCTGCCTTCTTCTGTTCACTAACCTTAGCCTGTTGTTCAACTGCCTGCGCCTTTTCCTTCTCCACCCTGAAAAAGAGAAGTATAGAAAATACCGAGCATTATCAAGGAATTACAATTTTTATACCAAGAGAACTAATTTCCAAGCTATTAGTACAGTGCATCTTAAGTTCCTGAAATTTTCAAATGTCAACATGATCTAACCTTATAAATTATTCTTCCTTTTGAAATATTTTATGAATGCCCTTAAATCTGATTCCCTGCAAGTCTAGAGGAAACTTGGATCTAATGAAAATTTCCTGCTGGGAGGAAAAAAAGGAATGTCTCATTACATTTTCCCTATGTAGACCCCAGTTACTCTTCCTACGCCATTCCCATAACAAGAGAATTGGAGAATTCCATTCATATCCTTTAGAACCAACTGTTGACCACCTCTGAATTTAATTTAAGACAATGCTTGCAATATCTGATTTGTCTGCAGCATTGGTCGAACTATTTTAATGTCCAGGTGAAACAGTTACCTAAATGAAACAATGGATAATTTATCTTTAGTAAGTGAAGTAGGGGCTTAAAGCTCAAAAACTTAAAAAAAGATCTTAAAAAGCTTGGAAGAAAGGTGCCCAAACTGAGACAAGGGAAGGCAACCCAATGCATCAATTCTGATTACCACCAGATAATACTGTTATCATGGTAGGACTTATGGAACTCAATGTACAACAAATATGGAAGGACTTTATTGCCTTGTGTTAAAGTAAGCCTGGCAACTCCTAAAAGAAGCACAATGAAGTCAAAGAGAGTCATAGGATATAAAGCTACAGAATGGTATCAATACTTATTTATTGAATTTATATGCTGCCCATTCGATTAATAAGGCAATTTTTTCTTATGATGAGATAAGTGGAAAGAGTGGGAATACTGAAATTTGGCAAGTTTCCACTTTTCAAAATTTGATTTTCCTGAGTATAAACATGTTAAAAACAAGGAGACCTGGAAAAACTAAACAAGATTTTGGACCCAAGTAGAATTACCACAAAACCGGGGAAAGAAAGGATATACAAAAAAAATTCCAACACATAATTTGGTAGGTTATAACTAGGCAAAAGAATGACTAGAAATGAAGAAACAGGAAAGCAAAGTGACCGTACAGTTTTTTTTAACTGGAATCAGTTTAACAGCCTCAACAGCTAATATTTTTTTTGCATTACATTCATCGAAATAAAGAAACAATGGTTATCAAGAAGGGGATTTTTTCCTGAGGGACATGGTGGCTCAGTGGCTAAGACACTGAGCTTGTCGATCAGCAGTTCGAATCCTTAGCTCTGCGTAATGGAGTATGCTCCTGTTACTTGTCCCAGCTTCTGCCAACCTAGCAGTTCGAAAGCATGTAAAAATGCAAGTAGAAAAATAGAGACCACTTTGGTGGGAAGGTAACAGTGTTCCATGTGCGCCTTCGGCGTTTAGTCATGCCAGCCGCATGACCACGGAGACATCTTCAGACAGCGCTGGATCTTTGGCTTTGTAACAGAGATGAGCACCGCCCCTTAGAGCTAAAGATTTTTTCTTGTTCATATTCTGTGATTTTTCTGAGGTTTCAGTTTGTTTGTTAAGCCAACTGGCATAACTCAAATGCATTCAAATATTTACCTTGGTATAGCTAGAACAGGTTTCAGTTGTCACCTTACCTTTCAGAAAATGCTTTTATCTCCCATAATTCCAACTCCTCCTCTGCCACCCAGGTTTCAATGATGACTGGTCCTGTTTGCTTTGGTGTTTCTGGCCTTTTAGGCCTCAAAGCACTCGATCTAAGACCCTTCCTCTGAGGGGTTGGTGTTTCTGACAAAAAAGTGACATCAATCAATTAAATATCAGCATGAGCATAGATCATTTTAGCCTATCTAGATTATCTGTGTATTTTATTCACATGTTTACCTTTGGGGGCCTCTGGAACACCAATAGGACAAATAATTTTCCGTATGCAGTACTCTGATCGAATCCCATATGGTCCAACATCTCTCCGTTTGATTATTTCAGTTGTTGTAATTTCCATTTCTGAGGTTTCTAGAAATATATTTGAACATTCATTCACCCATGTAAAAAGACATTACCACAAATGTTAGCTGAAATTCTGGAGTTTCGGTTTAAAAACTGCACATATTGTTTGTTTTAGCATATGGGCAGAACCCCACCAACCCTCCCCTCTCCTGGTACTTCACATTTAACCTCCATTATTGATTAATAAAAGTTTTAATCAATTGTGCAGTATGTCAGGATACTCTTTAAAATTTTGTAACTTCAAGTTTAAGCTACTGATTAGGTGAAACTCGTAATGAAGCTAAAATGAAGTACAGAAATGTGACTAATATTACTGGATTTTGCGTGTAGTCCTCAACTTACAATCATTCATTTAGTGACCATTCAAAGTTGCAACAGCACTGAAAACAGTGATTTCTGACTGTTTTTCACACTTGTGACTGTTACAGCACCCCCATTATCACATGATCAAAATTTGGGCCCTTGGCAATGGCATATATTTATGACAGTTATATTGTCCTGGGGACATGTTATCACCATTTGTAAACTTCCCAGCAGGCTTCAAACAAGCAAAGTCAATAGGGGGAACCAGATTCACTTAACAACCAAATTATTCCCTTAATAATTACAGTGATTCACTTAACTGTGGCAAAAAAAGATCATAAAATGAGACATAAATCACTTCACAATTGCCTTAGCAACAGAAATTTTGGCTCAATTGTGGTTGTAAGTCTTATATTTATTTGATGAAAATAGCTGCCTGTTTTGAACATAAGATCTTTAAGATAATATGCAGAATAGCCATAATTTAAACTATAGTTAATAATAAAGAGTAACAGAATAGAAGCAATTTCTAACTGCAAAACATTAAAATGAATGAGAAACATAAATATCTTTTCTACCAGCCAGAAAATGAGTAACTCATTGACTAATTCAGAACTCTGCCTTCTATAGCCCTTGAAGCAACTTCAAAAACCCTTTGTAAAGCAAATAGTTGAGATCTGTGTCAGAAGAAATCTATAATAGCCTGCTGCATTTGGAGGCAAGAGAATATCTGCACACACATAGGGAAAAAAGGGAAATGCCTTTTAATATTGTCATGCCCAAACGAATTCTGGTCTGGAAAAGTTCAGTGACAATGATCAAGACTCAATCCCAAACTCTGTGATATTCTCCCTCAATATCTTCTTGCAAATATTCAGCAGTTGCAGGATTATCAATTAAATGACTAATATATTAAAAATGAATCCACATTAAGCAGTATTCTCTTACAAGCAGTCTATATATGTGGAGGCTTACAATTAATTAATTAATTAAATCTTTATGCCACCCTTCTCCTCTACAAGGTGACTCTTGGGTAGCTTACAAGTTATAAAACAAGCAAAAAATAATAATTAAAATATTATAACATTAAAAACTACACAGAATAAAATGTTAAAAACTACTAAAACCAAAACTAAGAGATTTAACTGGTTTTGCACTGTTTTTTACACTGTCTTCTCTTAAAAAGTTATTCTGAGGATCGATTTTTAAACTGACATTATCTTATGTATTCTGAAACTCTGAAAATGGACAAAGATGCTTATGATATTTCTGATTGTAACAAAGCGTTGCCCTTCAGTACCAGGATCCTGGCCAACCACATACCCTGGGCCCCAGGCTTAGCCACAAAACCAGGTCTTTAGGGCCTTACAAAAAACCAATAAGGACAGAGCATGTCTAATCTCCAGGGAATTATGTTATGCTGAAATCCCAATATTGATGGAATACTGAAGGAGTGAAAGACTTAGTAAAAAATGAGCCTGACCAGCTAAAAGTCAAGTCACAGGTTATATTTATATTCAGATAAAGTCCCAATAAGCAATGCTTTATGGAAATGAGTATCAAAAGCTTGGCTCTTCTTCCCTCCTCTTTGCCCAGCAACAAAGACAGTTAAACCAGCATTATTATAACATTCCAACAAGTAAGAGGCAAACCAGCAATGCAAACCACTTCAGTTTTAATTTATAGGAAGTATTTGAACCAGTTCCCCCAATGTAGATATCACAGAAAACCCATGGTTAAATGCACTGTGTTGTCTTTTATGCATGAGTTTGGTTTCTAATACCAGGGAATGGTTTCCCCTGAAACCAGTGTCAGCATGCTTTGAGTTTTATGTTCAACAGAATCCAGGTATGATCTAGGAAGATAAGAGTGCGCCACTGGTTGGCATTTCTGGGTATCTTCTTTTCAATAAATATCTTCCTACTTAAACAACAACATCCAAAATCCTTGCTATATCAATTCTTTTTTGAGTCTGTGTTTAGTAGTGTGACCAAAGTTTCCTGTTAAATCATGGACTGGAATTAGTTTCAGTTTCATTTATATTCATCCAAGTATGACATATTGGGCGGGAAGAGAAAGCGTAATATAAATAAACCCAAAACAGAATTTCACAATAATAATAATAGATTTCAGAGTTCTAGTTCCCATAATATATTACGCATTTTGAAAAACTGTTTAATTATTCAGATTTTTTAAAGTCAACTCTACCTGTCCGTGTAGTTCCTCCTCCTGGTGGAGGTTTGGCAGCCATGTCATCCCACTTTAGGCATGCCCAGAGTAACCTCAACATGAGGCTTACCCCTGCCAAAGATTTTACAGTCTGAAGTCGGTACCTGGAAAAAACCCCAAAAGAAATTCATTGGCTGGCCATCTTCAATATCCTAAAAGGAACAGCCATTGATCTTCTGAGATAAAATTAATGTTTTTCTTTCGATCATAGTTAGAAATGGAGTGTACTTTCACATATAGAAGCATACATAGTATAAGCAGTGATTACAGATAGTCCTTGACTTACAACCAATCGTTTAGTGACCATTTGAAGTTACAACCACACTGAAAAATATGTGACCCAGTGGTGGGATTAATTTTTTTTTACTACCGGTTCTGTGGGTGCGGCTTGGTGGGTGTGGCAGGGGAAGGATACTGTAAAATCTCCAGTCAGAGGTAGAATTTGCTGGTTCTCTGAACTACTCCAAATTTCCGCTATCGGTTCTCCAGAACTGGTCAGAACCTGCTGAATGCCATCTCTGATGCGACCATTTTTCGCATGACCATTGCAGCATCCCATGGTCACGTGATCAAAATTTGGATGCTAAGCGACTGGCTCATATTTGTAATAGCTGCAATTTCTCAGAGTCATGTGACCACTTTTAGTGCCCTTTGACAAGCAAAGTCAATGGGGAAGCCAGATCCGCTTTACAACCATGTTACTTACTTAGCAACTACTACAATTCACTTAACAATGGTGGCAAGAAAGGTTGCAAAATGGGGTGAAACTCACTTAGCTCTCTCACTTAGCAACATAAATTTTGGGCTGAATTGTTGTAAGTTGAGGACTACCTCTATATAGATCTATGCTATCATATGTTGAATTCTGCTCATTTAAATGCCAAGTTACAGAATATTTCTAGAATAGTGGATCAACTAATTATAGTTTTAGTCTCAAGTATTTACTGAAACCAAATTAATATGGTATTAGATGTTTTTTTCATGGCTTTGATAAGTTGACCAAAAAAGGTAAAAAACATTATGAAAAAACATTATTTTGCAATGGCAATTTGAAAATTATTTTTTATGATTTAAAATTTCTAGTATTGGAATGCTCAAAATAATACTAGTGGCACGTATTAGAACATGAACTGTGATTATTTTGAAAGCTCTCAAGCTTTTAGTTGCTGTTAAAATGACGTTTATCAAGCAAAACCCTGTTTAATAACATAAAGCCAACTTACTATGCCGCGCATTTGTCTAGCCATGACAATTCTGTAGCCCTCCCTTGCCTCATTCCACATACCCCAGCCACAGGACTAATCATGAAAGGAATAGGAATAATTCTGTGCCATAGCTCAGAACTGGAAACCAGAGTTTTTCACCCATCCTTTTGGATAATCTTAAAATAATAAATTTTTGCAGTGTTTAATTTTTTAGGTTGCATTCATTTTAAGAGGCTCAAGTTAAAAGGAATGGTATTCCAGAATATTTCCACTCTCTAGTTTGTTGTTTCAGTGGGTACTTTTCAGCGTATTTAATCTTTACAGTGCATACCCTCTGCAAACTTTCTTCTTTCGTCATCACTCCACATATCATATGCAGAAAATTGCCAAATTTGCATTAGGTACAAGATTCCCTACCCCAATATCATTCCATATTCCTGACTGAGAAGCAGCTAGTAAATCTTTTTTTCTAAATACACATGCAAGGAATATTATTCTCCTGTTAAAAACAGGTCCAGTATCTTAGGGACAAAATCATAAACAATTAAGATTTTTTAAGTGATGACAATTAAAGTACTGGATAATAATATATTCACAACACGTGCACAACAAAATCTTCTCCCACTCAGTGTTGTTATTATTTTTTAACATTGTTATAACAGTGTACCTCCAAGTGATACCAAAAGTTGGCCTTGGGGATGGATAAGGCCAGATGTCCAAAGCAGGCTTAGCAGTATAGTTGAAACAAGGAACTTCTCTAATCCCTCCTTTTCTTGCCAGCTTCTTCAAGTCATCGCTGGGTAAAACAAATATGCTCTTTTTGCTGCTTTTAGTAACAAACTTTCTATAAGAAGGCAATGCTGTCCCAGAACGAGTTTTTTTAGGTCTTGAAAATTTCATTAGTTTCACTTTGTCCCTTGTGGAATATTCCTTGCTGACTGTCATAGAAGTCACCAATGTTCCACTTGGGGTTGTCAAGGAATCAGTCACTGTCGTCGTAACCACGGTTTTACTATGCTCTTTTACAGAAATAACATCGGTACTACTGTCGGTGGTGGGAGTGGTAAGCTTTGTTACAGTGGTGGTGGTGGTGGTTGTTACGGTGGATATGGAACAATTTTCAGTTAATGACACCATACGTTCTTTATCCTCCTTGACTGCTGAAAGCTCTGACACTTTATAAACAGTTTTTGATTCTGTAGAAATGGTAGACGTAGTGGTCACTTCGGTCACAGCGGCTTTCACTGCATTCTCTCCATTGATGTTTTTAACTCTGTGTGGCTGCAGTCCATTCTGATCAGCAAAGTCGTTACTCAAACTAGATTCTTCACATGAAATTACAGGCGAGAGAGCAGCCTTCTTAATACACGATGACTCAATCTCCATACCTTCTGTTTCACTACTTCTACTGTTCTCGTTACAGGAATGGACAGCTGTGAGGGATGCATCATCAACTGGACTAGATCTTTCAGAAGAACACTGCTTCCTTCCACTGTCTTGAGCAGACCGAGATGTATCCTCCTGAGGTAAAACACCACCTCCAGGATCACAGTTGGGAGCCACAGAACTCTGTACAGAAAACTCATTGTCTGAATTTTTTCTCTCATTCACATCTTCCACAGCAATATCTCCATTCATAAATGGTTTTACAGATTCATTAGAAGGAAATGATTTACCTAGCAGATTGTTTTTATTAATACTATTTACTTTAGAGTCAAGGTTACTCTCAGCTTCTCTTTTTAAGCATTCTTCATTTGGTAATACTTTAAAATCAGCATCTTTTCCATTCATCTGATATGTTGCCGACTTTCCTCCGTCCATCTGGACATCGTGTTCTCCATTTTTATTGTTGTTGTTATCAGCAATGCTTTTAATCTGATCGATGCATTTGCTTATGGAAGTTGGAGGATCACACTTTGCCTGCTCTAGCTTTTCGCCATTTGTTTCAGCAATTTTACAGTGTGTAATTTCATCAATAATTTTTTCTCCTATCATGTCAGGAATCTGGGCTTCAAATGCCTTCTCTGAAATAAGCTCAGTACGTAATGATTCTAGGCCTTCAACGGCTTGCTTGCGATTTAATGCAATCTTTGGTTCAGATGCATCTTCATTGCTTTTCGGTAGACTTGCGTTTGTGCTATTTGCTGCATGATCATCCTCTAAATTACAAGCTTCTACAGAATCACAGCCCTGTTTTTCAGTTTTTAAGGTTTCATTTCCTTTTTTAATGAAAGATACAGTCTCTTTTTCGCAGTTCTGTTCAATTCCCTCTGGCTGCATATTATGTTCACAATTAGGCCCTGTGATTTCCTCTGAACTTTTTTCATTGTCCTCTAACACACTGCATTTAGTTGATTCTTTATTGTCTATTGCTTGAGAATGTTCCATGGTTGAATTATCACCCTCCTTACTCAGCACTTTATGTTTTTCCGTATTCACTGGTTCAGAAGCACTTCCATGAGCATTTGCTGCTATCAAACATTGAGAATCTGAGCACAGATCTGAAATGAGGCCTGATTCTTCATCTAAAAGTCTATTCAAGCAAGACAAGGATTGGATTGATTCACTGGTTTTATTCAAGTGGAGGTTGTTAGGTGACAAACAGTCTTTAACAGGATCTTCAGATTGCTTTGTACCTGAAATATGGGCTCTTTTTTCATCTGTTACTGCCTTAGCTAATGATAAGTCATCTGTATTCCTTTGTGGACTCAGAGATTTACAATCTGAGGAAGTGGAAGCAGCTTTAAGCTTAATTCTTTCCAATCGCTGCTTTTCCTCTAGGGTAAACTGTTTTACTCTTCTTTCAAGTAGTCCATCTAATTTTGATGTTTTCACTTTCCTTTTATAACATGTCCTTAAGTGAAAACCTTCACTAACGTTTATTAAATCTGCACTGATTGGAGTTTCTTCACATTTGGGGGAAGTATCCATTTTCACTTCATCTACTTCCATAGGTTCTTCCTTGATGTCTTTATCATTTTCACAGATTCCTTTTTCATCTATAAAAAATGTTTAATCAGTAGGACACTTTATTAGTTAACACATATATTGACAACCCAAGTTAGAGCTACCCAACCAGGGCAGCATCCAATTATATAACTGACTCCTATCATTATATACAGCAGGAGCGGGGAATGATGGCCTCTTTATGACCTATGGTTGACCCAGGAATTCTGGGAGTCAAAGTCCACGGGTTGTAAAGGGGCCATTGTTCCCCATCTCTGATGTACAGCATCAACAATAGCAGCACTTAAGACTTAATACCGCTTCATAGTGCTTTTACAGCCCTCCCTAAGCTATTTACAAAGTCAGCATATTGTCCCGCAACAATCTAGGTCCTCATTTTAGCCACCTCAGAAGGATGGAAGGCTGAGTCAACCTTGAGCCTGGTGAGATTTGAACTGCTGAACTGTAGGCAGCCAGCAGAAGTACCCTGCAGTACTGCATTCTAACCACTGCATCACCAAAGCTCATAGCTGAATTAGGTAGAGAATCCTGGAAATCCAAAATCCTCCATTTGGAATGAATTCAGACTGAGGAAGGCTAATCTAAATTGGCTCATTACATATTCTTTTGCAACAATATATGCAGGCATATGGAATTAATAAAGCACTCTGTTTCTACCATGAATAATTATTTTATCTAGACTGTCTTCAAATAAACGTTGTACACATAAACATTTTGCTCAACCATGAAAGGTTAGATGTTTATTAAAATGGATAAAAGCACTTATTACCTTCCTTAGCTTGATCTGATTTTTCAAAATGTCGTTCAATTTCAGTTTTTTCTTCATTTAGTTCATTTTCTTCCTTGGTTTGACTTTTCTTCATGGTCTCAGAATATTCAATTTCTTTTTGGTCCTTTTTATGTGGTTCATGGAAGCTCTTTATTCTATCTTTCAAAGAACAATGCTCTACTTTTACTTTTGCTGGATTTTTCCTTTTATCCAATTCGTGCTGTTGTTCTGTAATAGCAGCAGTGTTGTTCTTTGCTGATAAAGAAATACGCAGATACTCATATGATTTTGGTCTCTTTGTCAGTATAAGCCTCTCAGAGAAGCATATACTTTCAAAAGGCTTACTCCAAGCCTAGTACTATATTCAGAAACAGGACTACTGCAATTATAGTAGAGCACTTTATTTCCTCCCGCCACCCCAAATGCATTTTATTTTCTATAGAAATGCTACTAACCATGAAATCATACAGGATCTGACCATAAGATCTAATCAGATCTTAACAGAGGAAATTGACTAAACCTGACCACCAAAAGTATTAAAAGCTATTACCACATAATAAAAACAGATAGTTATTTCTGTATCAATAATAACTAGAGAATGACATTGTTGTAACAAGCTTAACCATTTTGTTTGCAAAGAGATTCTGACCTTGTAGAGCCTCTCACTAGGAAAAAACAGGTGATTTTGTCCCTTCTCTTTCTGCTGCAGTGCTTTCCTATCATATAAAAGGCCCCCTAACCTTCCAGAAAAGATTTTCTGATCACATCAGAAAGGGGGGAAATCAATAAAAATGATTTTCATCTATGGAAACATTCTATTTGTTAGAGTCTGCTCTATATAGCTTTGAATC
The DNA here is from genome assembly GCF_049901715.1 of Pseudonaja textilis. NCBI lineage: Eukaryota > Metazoa > Chordata > Lepidosauria > Squamata > Elapidae > Pseudonaja > Pseudonaja textilis. The sequence goes on along the minus strand of NC_141991.1, from coordinate 120,037,229 downwards.
TATTACATTGGGGTTTGAGGATATAACACACAATTTTTTTCTTTAATTACAAAATTTAATATAGTTAAATGGACTAGATGTAGAAATTTTATATGAAACCAATTACAGTAGTTTGCTTCTTCCATTATTTAGAAAATTAAAACACATGTGAATAATTAGCAACTTTTTAAAGCAACACCATAATTAACTGATAGAAACAGAGTATTTTACAGATGTATATTTTTCTCCTAAAATGCTTGCTGTAACTAGAAAGAAATTAAAATAATATTACAATATTTATTGAAAATATATTGTGAAAAATGGTGTTTGGTGTTTTAAACTTGACTTCATATTTCAAAATCATAGCTCTAAGACACCCAGAGTCTATTGGACTGGTCAGTTATAATAACATTTAATGAAATAATAAAAATGATAATGAAGATTTCCAGCACTTACCAAGTAGTAACTTTCTATAACTGACATTAGTATTTCCAGGTAATCTGGGTACAAATCTATGAACATGTGTTTTACTAATCCATATCCATCCACCATATCCCGTTACTCTATATTCTTCTCCTTTTTGTTTCCAGACCTATGAAAAAGTTGAAATACATTTTGTTAATTTTTTCTGAATTTGCATCCTTACAACACATAAAATATGGCTTTGAAATAGTTTCAATATTCTTTTTCTTTTTTTGTCTTAGGTGTTAATGCTTTATTCACCCAAGTTCTAAACAATCTTTTGCTTGGCAACTTATTTTTTACAATGAAAAGTTACACAGGACTTTAGAAATAATTGGTTAGGAGTGCACACATGCCCCTCAGAGCAAACAGCCTCTGCCTAAAACAGAAATCCTTTTCATCGGAATGAAAAGGTGACAATAGAACTTATTCAGATTTTGTGAGCATAAAAAACAGCTAGCTTAAAAAAAAAATTATCTTATGTCTACACGAATACAGCTAATGCTAAACTGAATATTTATCTAAGGTCTGGTGCGAATTCACACGCCTTAAGTTAACAGTCATTCTTCACTGCCAGAGATTGGTATATCAGGAACAGACATCTGACCTGAAAAAGGCAGACGAGTAATATTAAACCCTGATTTCTCTAGTTTCCCAAGTTCAAACAATGCTTAGGTTCTCAATGATGATTAATTCAAGTGGAAACTGGCAAGATATTTAAAACTGAACCTTTATCTTTTCCTTATTACCTTGCTAAAAAGATTGACCAAGAATATTCTCTTCTAAATTACTGTGAATATTGTTTCAGGGTAACCATACATCTATCCCTCATTTAGCTCAATTATCTAAGTTAGCAACCATTCACAAATATGACAGCATATAATACCAATTAAAAATTCATTTCCAGCCAATGTACACATTTACAACCAAATGTCATCTGCCTGACAACAATGCCTGCTTGAGTAAGACTGGCCTACTGCACAAGAGAATTTTATCTGAATGAGACTGCAGCAACCAGTGGTCTTTGTAGTCTCTGTATGTTGTCTCCCTCCCTCCCATGTCCCACTAGTGACGATTCTGCTTAAGCTGTCTCTGGAACAAAACACAGACACTAAACGAGAAGTATGTCTATGGTACTATATGAACTGCATTCAAGAAGGCAACTCATTCAGTTTATGTATTAGTTATAAAAAAACAGCATAATAAATTATTACAAAGAAATCTGAAGCAGTTTACAAATCCTAGGTCTGGAATTAAACTAAAATAAAAGCTGGAACAAAAACAACCCATTAAAAGCAGCATTATATTTGGTAGGGAAAATTAATAACCAATATATAACAGGGTTTTAAAAAAACATGCCACCATGTTGGGGTCTGGTATATTACCGGGGCTAACTAAAAGAATGTAAGTCTTAATTAAGAAGTCACAAATCACATGTACACAGGGACACCAGGTTTAAAAAAGCAAGTTTACAATTATACAAACCAAGGGAACTGCAATAGAATATGCCATGTAGCAATAGACTATACTGCTAGGATAAGCACTCCTGCTCCAGACTCCTGTGGGCAGGCCTATTATAGCGATAGAGAGTTGGGTATTTTTCCCATTATTTTCATTCTTTTGAGCTCATACTTGGAACAGGAAAATGTGTGGCTCTCCAGCTACTCCTGAATTATAATTTCCAGTATTCCTCAACATTGGTAGTGTTCCTAGAGTACAGCAAAATCTGGAGATTTAGCTACCTAATTTAGGTAACCTTTGTTACCTTTCAGTTTTTCCATAACTGGCTCCACTGACAATCTGCCCAGACCCCTTAGACATTATTTTTTAATATTCAAATGGGATCTGTCATTGAAATCATCTTCTACATATAGAAGGACAGATCTTCATGTCCTTTAGAAATTATTTCAGGTATCTGCTACTATCATATCCCCTTTTTTCTTTCTCAAAAAGTAACCATTCTAATGTCTTTGATTTCTCTTCACAAGATTTTTCTTTATCCCAGATCATTTTTATTGACCTTCTTTGAATTTGCTTGAGTTTACCTAAAATTTTATTACTGTGGAATTTCCAGGACTAGATAAGGAAAGTATGCTGTACAAATATTACGTCACATGATTTGGAATATGTATTTTTATTGATGCAACATTTGCCTCTCAGGCAGTCATGTCATATTTGTTTTTGGTTGTCACTTTTGTCCACTGGGCCTTATTTTTTGTTTGTTTGATTCACTTCATTATAAACAGTTGCATCCTCTGTCAACTCCTGTTGTGGTGTCATCTTTCTTTGATCTGAGAAACCTTTGCCCTCTTTTTCCAACTGGGTGTGCTGACTCATTGCATTCATTTTCCAATTTTTTAAATTTAGGGCGTACTACCAAGTTGTACTTCTGAGTGTGTCTCAGGCAGAAATTCAGACAAGCCTTAGAGGTCACAATGATAAGAGTTCTACCTGTTGATGTAAAAGTCACCCACGATAGTTAACAATCAGCTCTCAGGTCATACACTTTGTAATACCAGTGCTTCGGGATATGATCCTTTTACTCATCACACATGAATGCACAGCCTGTCAGAGCTGTCTCTTTTTCCCTATTCCCACAAAATGGGAAACTCAAGAGCGTACCTGACTCCACAAGCTTTGCAAAAGGATTCTTGAAAGAAAAAAGGGGAGCAATTTTATTCCATAATTTACTTTTCCCTCTTGCTCAGATTCTGGTTGTTAGAATTTCCATGTGCTAAAAGTCAGTGCATTCTAATTCTGTGATCTTCTCAGCTAACTGTTTAACAACCATCTATGCACCATGCTTACCAGAGTAAGAGAGAAAAAGATCACATACACTCTTTTGGGGATATAGGTTTGCCATTCCCAGCTGGACTCCTTAAGAAACTGACCTCCACTCAGAATTCACTGGGGGAGAAGAAAAAGGGTCCATCTAAGAATTTCCCTTAATTAACTCTAACCACATTCAATATCAAAGATGTTTGGTGATCAAATGAGCAAGATTACGTCCCTAATGGAGTGAGATCTGATTATAACAGCACTCCAAATTCATTTAGGTCCCTTCTTTTTTTATTTATTGTATTACTGCAATTATTTCAACTCTCATTCCATTAATATTCACAGCCTTTAAAATTTACTCAAAGAATAGTAGCAATCTGCTAAAATAAGTTAGGAAAAAAGAATAATGTTACATAGAAATAATACCTGGTGTTTGATGGGAAAGGTATATTTCACCCAAGTTGCTTGTTGCATGGTTTCTTCTTCTTCTTGTTTTCTCTCCTTTTTTTTCGCCTTCTCTTTTTCTTCCCTTTCAATCGCTGTCATTCTGCGTAACCTAATCGTAAGATACATATAAGAGCATTTAAGGTATGAACCTGGCCTAGCATTGTCAAGTACTCTGGGAGAGATTATCGGAACTGCTTTTATACACACTCAAATGTTACCTGGTGTGACCCAAGGATTCCCTCCAAATGGGCAGCATAACAACTGGTTTAATTGCGCATTCCAATATTGCCAGAGCCAATGCAAATTCTCTAGGTTTGCTGCACATCTGGACAGCTTTGATCCAATTAGATCTGGGATTCGACAAAAATATGAAACACATTAAGTAGGTTGTGTTCACTAAGCCATCTTCAACAGCAAACAAAAACAATAAAATAGCAAGCAACAGCCACACTGATGTAAAAACAAAAAAAAAAAAAAAAAAAAACCAACAACCTTGAAGTGATGGTATAACTTAACCCTATCTTCACCCTCAATCCTGGGTCTATTGCCGTACATCTATAGTATGATAAAATATAAAATCTGGTGTTATTTTCATTTAAATCCCTTCTTAATGTCCCCCCACCCCCGCAATGTCTTTTCTATTGCTGTTCTCTTTTTGCAACAGAAGCACCTACCTACTGCTTTTATGTTTACCTTATTTTTACTCCTTTGTTTTTTCTTTATTTCCCCAGTGTTAAATGTTCAAATGAAAGCTCCTTAACTCTGGTGTGTTTTCCCATAATTTAATGCTCCTATGCCCAATATATCTATGAAAATCATAGATGCCTTTACCTGTGTGAAGCCCAGTTGGGATGGAGGAATGAGGAGGGGATGTTATTCTCTAGCTGAATTATTGTTAATCTTAGTGTAGATATTGTGAGAACTTTTGACCCATGGACAGAACCATTCCATTTGAACTCTCCGGCAGGACTTAGACAAAACTTGTGAGAAAGGTGACGTCTTTTGTCATGGTCTTCTCGATGTTGATGTTTGTTCAGAGCAAAAGAATTGGTAGCATATTGATTATGGTAGACACGATATTTCCCTTCTTGACCCAGCTTAAAATAATTGCTGATGCCTGGTTTCATGATTATTTCCTTCTTGGTATTCATTCGGGAAATTTCCCCTTGAGAATTAACCACAAGCACCTTATTGAAGTCAAAACAAAAGCAACAAAAGCAACAAAACTTAAGAACATTTTTTTAAAAAAAATATTAAATCTCAAAGTTTTAAACAAGGGGCAAAATTCCACAGTCTTTGGGAGCTACCATGTTAAGAATGAGCAATAATGTTTTCTATGGTATATATTTGACCACATAGGGTTTGCCTCTTATAATAATTAGTCTACCTACCTACCACGGTAGATATTGCTTTTAAACCAAAATTTAGTTTCTACACACTTAACTCTATTACCAGGTTTACCATTATCTCTTTTGACAGGGATGTTTTGTTTTTCTTTTTCTTTTATTTCTCTATTATTTGTAACACTTAAAAGTCTTTCTGGAACTCAACAATGCAAGTACTGTATAGTGGTAATAAATAAACACATGAACAAACCTTAATAATAAGCTAGGCTTGCATCCCATTAACATGTTTGGCCAAAAGAACATAAGCATGATTCACGATCTCTGATAGTAGCACAGAATTTTTGAATTCCAGAACAAAGAAACTGAAAGCACATGTTTAGGAAAACAAGTATCATTCCAGATTCAGAAGCATACAAGTATTATAATAATTATACACATGTGTGCATAGCTATTGATGCCTTCATTGCTGGCATTTCCATGCATATTTGTTTCTGGTTTTGTTTGTAACTCTTATTATTTTACCATTTCACTGAATCAGAACACTTTGTATTTTTCAACAGTAACACAAACCTCTTTGCCTTCTTTGAAAAGCTTATTTGCTTCATGTGCTGCAGCAGCAACCTGCTGACTTTTCAGCTGGCTAAGTTTGCTATCTGGATTTCGTAATCTAGTGACCATTCGTGTTGAACCTGGAGTACCTATTCCACTGTTTGGAGATTCACTTCTCTCACCATTAGATTTATCACCTATCAGGGAAAAAAAAAGCTTAAATAGGAATATACAAATAAGGCAAATGAGCACAGCCATTTTACACTAAAAATTAGCACTCAACACATTCTTGTTATTATTAAGCATTATTTGTACCTAGATCCTCTGAGTTCTGAGAACCTCCTTCCGTGGTTTCCACTTCATCAGAATTCTTCACAGATTCACTCTGCGTAGAATTTGGTTCATTGCTACTGTTGTTTTCCGGGTCTGACAAAAGTGCTTCAGCAGATAAATCAATGTTCAAATTAGGAATTGTCTTAGTTGTTTCATCTACAAAAAAGAAGAAGAAGAAGAAGAAGAAGCCAATTTAGGTACATAGTATTCATCTGAAGAGCACTTCCAATAGAAAATGTTAACATCTGAAATCAGAAAACAGCTCTTAATTCTATGTGATAGATAAATATCTATATTATTTTAGACTGGAAGTAGGGAGGAGAGGGCAGATGGATAAGAAAAGCTATAAGGAAAAACAACCGCCCATTCATAATGTATTTAATATTACATTAAGGGTTTATTTCAAGAAATCAGGTTGACAAGCCACCATCTGAAATTGATGTCATAATATTAAATATAGTTAACAAGTGATTATGAAACTGGAGGAATTTGGACACTTTGTGATTAATAGTCTTCCCCACAAGGAAGCTTTAATCCACAATTCTTACTAATACAAGATAGCAAGATTTTGGATTTTATAATCCAAAGAATGTCATTTATATTTTATTGTAAATGCCAGCATTAAACACTCAGTTGGCATCATTAAACCATCAGTTAGTATAACTAGCAAATATAGTAATGTGAAAGATGTTCATTAAACACGTTTAACCAATGTTTATTAATTTTGCACCAGAGTTTATGTAGACTAAATTTGTGCTGAGTCAGTCTTGACTCTTGGCAACTGTCTGAACTTCCTGTAGGCTTTTAACTAATATTCTTGGAAGTGACCTGCACTGCCTTCTTCCTAGGGCAGAGAGAGAATGACTGATCCAAGTCACAAAATACCTAAGATGGATTTAGAACTCAGTCTCCTGGTTTCTAACCTTTTTTCTTTAACCACTAAACCAAACTGTGTCTCTTATAGAAAGTAAAACTGTAAAAAAATCCAGATATATACCAACCACAACTCCAACAATAGCAATAGCATTGAGACTTATATACTTCTACATAAACCATAGTGCTTTACAGTCCACTCTAAGGAGTTTACAAGGTCAGCATATTGCCCCCAACGAACTGCATCCTCATTTTACGGACCTCAGAAGGATGGCAGGCTGAATCAACTTGGAGCCAGTGAGAATCAAACTGCTAGCAGTTGGAAGAATTAGCCTGCAATACTGCATTCTAACCACTGCGCCACCACAGCTCAATAAAATCTGAACTGAACTATACAGCGATAAAGAAAAGCAAACAGCATTTAACTTTAGGAAACTACTCATTCAACTCAAGACACAAAAAACAAAACCATCTGTGTACCTGAAATATCCTTAAGATCTTCTGATGCCATGTTTTTGTCTGCCTTATTATCTTCAGGAATTTCTGAATCACATCTTACTGTATTCTTCTCTTCAGAAGCATCAGCCTCTTCTGCAGAAACATTTGTGATGCTGCTTCCAGGAAGTGATGGTACAGAATTGTTTTCATCACACACATTTCCTGATTCTATAGGAAATGCATGATAGAAGTTGATAAGCATTTTAAATATTGATTTACCAACCATTTATTTATACCTACCTTTACTGTTTTTAATAAATAACTCAAGGTGGGGAATAATGTTAATTGAACTTAAACTGAAAATAAATTCATAAAAAGCTGCTAGCAACATCTGTCCTAAATAGCATCACTGGAAAATTACATCTGATTCTTCAGTGAAAAAAATAGCTGTATTGATTATAAAATTTAAATATGTATTGTACACTGCTTAAAATGTATCAGCATTGCTACTGAAACAAATACATTAACTTAGCAGGTATATCACTATTACCTTCCTTTCCTCCTTTTTCAGAACTTTCCTCTCCTACTATTTCCTTGTTGACCTCCATCTGTTGGTTTGAAAGTTCTTCTTTTTCATTCTCAGTATCTGTGCACTCTTTATTATCAACCGTAGCTTTTTCTTCATCAGCAACTGAGCTTCTGTCCTCTAATATTTCCCCTTTTCTGCCTCCGACTGCTTCCATAATTTCTTCTAAAGCAAACATGGGGGTAGAAGATGAAAAGGCCAACTTTTTCAAGTATAAGAGTACCATCGATATATTCTGGTTTTTTAATGCACCATAACACCCTTTCAAGATACAAAATATGTATGCAGCAGATCTATATGTGAAAATGAACTGAGTACAACTGACAGTTGATAATTATGCAGCAATGTGCACATCATTAATTTTTTTCTACCTTTTTAAAAAATGGGGTGGCTCTTCAAAAAATGTCATTTCCAATCACGTTATCTCAAATTTATAATTGCAATAATTTACAGGTGAAATTCTGATCCCAATTATCATAACTCAAGGAATACCTGTAACTTTCTATATTTATGCATCAATAACATCAGATACAGAATATCTGAAGAAGAAATAAAGAGGTATTCTGACATTCAAGAAATAACTAATACAAATGCAAAAAGAATATAATGTGGGAGACTTCAACCTGAACACTGGAGACCAAGAAGTGGAAACTTATCAGTGGATTTATTTTAGGAGAAAAGAATGCGGCAGGTGACCACTTGATGCACTTCTGTCAAGAAAACCAGTTGAGGATCACCACTATATGGTTTATTTAATCGAAATGGACATCTCCAAGTAGATGAAACTGTAGACAAAAGTATCACAATCTTATGCAGCCAAAGAGGGAAACAGAAATCTTTCTCATGAAACTTAGGTTGCTGCAAACAGTGGCTTTAATCATGGATGACTTGTATCAAAACTGGTTTCAGATTCACCTCGAAACTGTTACATGAACAACACCTAGAAAATATGATTTCATTTCATTTCTATAAGCAGTTAAAGTTGAAGTAAGAAACAAATTTTCCACTTTGTGGAAAAACCACTAAATAGGTTATGGGAAGAAAAAAGAAAAAGCTTCATCAATAATACACCTCAGGAGCATATCCAATCCCCACCACCACCACCAGCATGAAGGCAAATTGTTTTCAGGGAAAAACAATTCAAATTGCTGAACAGAGTAGGAAAGCTAAAACCATTGGTAAAAGATAAAGTAAGATAGCTAAATAAAATAATCTAGAAAAAGAAACCAAAGAAAATTATCGGAATGATCTTTCCAAAGAAATGGAAGATAGAAATGAAAAAGAACATACCAGAGATCTTTTTGTCTTAATAAAGAAAACCCAGACACTATTCACTTTACACAGAGGAACAAAGAGGCAGAGATGGGAAGGAAGTGAAGAATCGGAATCAAATGAAAACTAGATGGAAGAAACAGACTGAAGAATTGTATGTGACTACTAATGTTCTTCAACAAACTGAAATTTGAAGGAGAACATAGTGTACCGGAAGATGAGGATAATAGAGACACTGAAATGTCTGTCAAAAATGAAAATGCCTAGAATTGATGGCACTGTATTATCATATCCACAGCAGCAACTGCAAAACTATATCCAAAAGGTGGGATATCAGTAAACAGCCAAAAGACTGGAAAATATCAGTGTTCACCCCAATCCCAAAGACAGGTGACATATGAGTCTACTTCAAGAAATGCGTAACAGATCTGATATTAAATGTTATGGAAAATCATACAACTGGGTCTCATCATGCAAAGAGAGATTCAGGTGATTTTAGAGGCACTTGAGATCACACTGCAAATGTTCAATAGAACATGGAAGTTTCAAAAGGAAGCATATCTGTAGTTAATCAACTATTGTAAACCTTTGAGGTTATTGAACGTAGAGTTATTCTGTAGACTGGTTGTAGACTGGAAAAGGTGTGCGGCAAAGCTGTATTCAACTGCCATTTCTTGTGCAATTTATATGCAGAATTGATTTTATTGAACATAAACAAACCAGAAACTGGACTATCAACTGGCAGCATAACTCTGCCAACCTTGTTAGCCATTCATGGGGCCCTAAAAACCTGGGTATCTTCTCTTAACGTACACACGGAAATCTCTACCCTAGCTGAAAATTAGATGGGATGGTGGAGTTAAATGAACCTTCAGCTAAGAGTTTTCCCAAGAAGGAAGATAATTAATTTAATCCACTCCATTCTCAGTGTGTTTATTCACTGTAATATTTGAAAAACATAAGACCTAAATGAGGGCCCTGAACGATCAAAAAATCTGTTTCAAACAAATAAAAACAAATCTACTGAAGAAATAGGTTGATAATTGCAAAGCAGAATCCAGACAGAGATACCAGTTATAGTTGTTAGACTATATACAGCTAGTAACCTAACCATTTGCAGAAAAATCCATTCTAATAAGACTTCACAGAGTCAGATGTGATGATTATTAGCAAATACAAATGTCCACCATTCTAACTCACTAATATTTTTTAAAATAAAACAATGCATTTTAAAAACTAAGTTAACCAATGGCTAGAAATATGACATCAAGAGTCATTCATTAAATGGCACATTACAATCACAGTATCCAAATATGAAAAGAAGACCAACCAAAGATGCCTCGAAGAATCCCATCACCAAGATCACCTAAAAAATTGGTCCTTGACTTATGATTGTTAGGAATAACATAGGTTACCTAACGTAGTTTGGGTAAAATAATATATATGAACTATGATTGTAAGTTTAAGTGTGTGTCACTTTTAAACTGCAAAGCATGTAATTTTGGGTGCGGTTGTGAACCACCATAAGAGGGAGCAAGAGAACCTGATTGATTGCTGACGATACCTGACAATTGCTGACGATTCCTGACTGGTTTGATGGATTGATGGTTTGTTAACTGCGTGTTTCCCTACAGCTGAGTTGCTGAAGGAAGAGAGGAGTTTTGACTTCTTCATATCTCTACTGCGAGGAGATATATTACTGGACTGATATTTGTAAGTTTACTGACCTCTTTTTCAACACTGGAATTTGCAACTGAATAATCCCTGGATGGACTGAATTAGTGAATGATATATGGACTGTTTTACTATGCTATAACTCTTACTGGAATAAACTATTTAACTAGCACGGTGTATCTGTTTTACTGAGTGTAAGCTACAAAAACGTCTATCTCACATATTTTGCCTGCCTGCCTGCCTGACGTGCAGATTCTGCTAGGGTGTATCCCTAACAATGATCATTCGTTCAGTGACAGTTCAGAGGAACAACAATGCTGAATAGACTTACGACCATTCTCTGAAGTTATGGCCACTTCAATATTTCCCCTCCACTTTCACAATCATATGATTGCAATCCGGACATATGGCAATCTGTCTGTATGTACGGTTGGTTGCCAAGTGCCTTGCAATTATGTGATCTCCATCTGCAATCATTCTCTGCTGGCTTCCCCAGAGAGATAATGACCATTATTGATATGAGGTTGCATACATTCTCCATTGAATAATAATGCCAACATGTATATCCAGTGGATAAGTCACTGGAAGAGTTTCCCCTGAATTATTTTCATTCAGAGTATTCTGCATTTACAAAACAAAACAAAAATCACTATGCACTTGGTTGTATTCAGCAAGATGCAATTAGCTGCCATTTTGTTCACTCCATCCCATGAGTGTGGAAATAAGCCAGAGAGATACAATAAACCAGTTTCCTATGTCTTATCTCTAAAACAATGGTTCAACAGATTGCAAATAGACCTACCTTGCTTACAAGTTATTAACTATATTTCCTGTTTGTGCATAATGAAGTTATGATTAACTGTGGCTTCTTGGTTGTCCCAAAAGTGCTTTTTTCAAGAGGCAATTGGACTTTCTGGGTTTTTTTTTCCAGCTCAGCTGAAGAAGCTTCTTGGATGAGAAGCAAAACGTCTTCAAAGAAAAACCAGAAAGTCCAGTTGCCTCTTGAAAGAAAGCATCTTCAGGACAACCATGACCTGGATGGCTGAAAATCTCCACAGACGTGTGGTTTCTTGGTTTTTCATCTACAAAGTATAAGGGGTGGGGTGGGGTGGCGGTGGAGCAGAAAAGGACTAAACCCAGGCAAATATCTTTCTAGTGTATTACATCTTATTAGGATTTGATAGTTTAAGACACAATCATTAACCTGTAATATATATTCAACAGAGATGCAATGAATTACATTTTAATTATCTGTCTTGGTTTTCAAAAAACTGTTTTTTTTAAAAAAATCAAGAAAACATGACTCACTATTTGAAGGAGATATATGATAGCCCCAAGTCTGGTAACATAATGACTAGCACATTCTATTAAAGGAACAATCCTTTTGTGAGCTACAGGTGATTTCATCATATACAAGTCTATTTTTGTCATCCCTCAAAAATTCTACAACGGTACTTAGATTTAATGGAATCTTCTCAAATGGATTCCATTGTCATAAAAGCTGCTATTAGAAAACTATCTTTTTCAAATATAAACCAAACAGAATTTGGCCTTCCTTTTTCTTTCTCTCTCAAACAAATGGAATAATAATCACCAAATACTTAAGCAACATTTATTGCATGTCCAATTCATTCTGCAGATGAAATCCTTTGCTTTAGCTAGTACACTGAAAGTTGCTTATCTTAGCTGCATTTGCACACTTTTTTCAGGATTCTGGGATCCAATAATTATTAGGCTTTGTAAATAAATACTGCTTCCTTGAATGAGGACTACTTTTGGCTGTGCCTTTTTTTCCCTACCCTCTTGCATTAATACCTCTTTCTCACAATTCTATTTTTTTTTGGAAAATGAGACATCATAATCAAAATTGTAAAAAGCCAAGATTAATTGGTTCTTACCATTTGCTGCTGCAAGAAAAGACTTGTTGCTGCCCCGTGCTTTATTAGTAAGGTCTTCTGTTATGTCCATGTGCCGATGAATTTCTTCACGCATTTCTTCCAGAGTTTTGCAGATATCAGCTTCCCAGTAATCTTTGTCTAGGCATTCAGTTAATTCTGCCAGCTGGACTTTTGTGCTATAGTACCAGATTCTCTTATGCTTTTCACATTCTGAATCTTCCTCTCTGTGATAGTATGAGAATAATAGTTTATGAGATATGAGGAAGGAAGGAATGTACACACACACACACACATACAGAAGGAAAACATTAAAAATTATCCAACTGTTAGGAATTGTTTTTTTTCCTAATCATGTCAACATAACAATGAACCAAAATAATGAAGGTATTCCAAACAGCATTATGTACAAATTAATATCTGGATATAGATGAGGTCATTTCAACTACAATGTAGTGCAGTAGTCCTTGACTTACAACGATTTAGTGACCGTTCGAGGTTACAATGGCACTAAAAAAGTGACTTATGATCATTTTTCTGTTGCAGCATCCCCATGGTCATGTGATTTACATTCAGATATTTAACAACTGATTCATATTTATGACGGTTGCAATGTCCCGGGTCATGTGATCCACTTTTGTGACCTTCTGACAAGCAAAGTCAATGGGGAAGCCAGACTCCCTTAACAACTATGTTACTAATTTAACAACTGCAGTGATTCACTTAACAAATGCGGCAAGAAAAGTCATAAATTGGGACATAACTCACCTAATAAATTTCTCATTTAGCAACATTAATTCTGGGCTCAATTGTGGTTGTAAGTCAAGGACTCTCTGTATTCTATTCTTTTACAGACATCATCAAAATATACCTAATAACATTCTGCAGAGAATAAAATAGTTTACTAAAGGGGCAAAGAAGATTCTTAGAATCAAAATGAAATGGAACCATCAGTCTCATTTAAAACTAGGCAACCTCTGACCCCTTGGGATATTTCCTTACCAGATTCCTCAATGCCTTCAACTATGGCAGAGCTTCTAATGTACCTCCTTCACTGGAAAAGTTCCCCAAAATTCAGGGAGATATTAAGAAATGTATTTGCCTTGAAAATAGTTCATGTCAACTGCAGTCTCCAATAACAAGAGTTGACAACAGTAATGTGTCCTTCTGACAATTATGTCCTAAAATGTTTTATAATATTTGCCACATTTCAATTCCATTAGAGTCAGCTTTAGACGTGTTCTATAAGTTAGCCCATTTAAAATACCTTGATTGAAAAGGTTTTGCCCTATGATGCACTGTTTTGCCCAATTAACTACAGACAGGAGAATTTTAATGTACACAGTTTTATATTGATAGATGAGAATAAAGAAGTATATTTATAGCTCAGGGTTGAAATGAGGAGTCTTTGGTTCTCTCTAAGCTTTGTTGTTTCCTGCAGATATTTTATTACCCAAACTAGGTGACATCATCACCCATGCAAGTGGCAAAGACCTCTTATCTATCTTCTATCTATCTATATAAAAGCGAAATACCTCTCATGCATCATCACAAAATCTCCAGAACCGTAAAGCTTACAAACTTGAAAGGATTTTTCAAAATGACCATCACAGTTTTAGTATTTTGTATATTATTTTTAACACGCTCTGATGCTAAGGAGTTCTACTTCCCTTCCCCACCTGAAAAGACATCTATTCCCAATGCAAAACACAAGCAGAGGAGTTTCAGTTTCACAGCATCAAGCAGCTTTAGTACAGAACAGTTGAGCTAAACCATGCCCGGGCTCCGTGCTGTTTCCTTCTTGCTCACAGAGCAAATATTGCTTCAGTTTCCAAACAGCTATGGATGCTGGTAGGCAGAGGCAGAATATTCCCATTAGTTTTCCCCAAAAACTACGTCTAATCACATAGTTTCATAGCGAAGCGCAGGTATCGAGTTAGTATAGAGATAAATACCAAATTAATTCTGCTGGGTGGTGGTAAAATTACTCGAGACATAGAACTTTAATTGGGAGAAAAATAATATAATTGATACAGCCCTTTCTCCAATTTGGGAAAGAACAGATGGTTACCTCTATCGCTATAATGCTAACTTTGGAAACTCTCTGAAACAATAAGAAACTCAATCTGTGCTGGGGAAGGCACTATGAACATAATAAGGATATGGCTTGATATATGTGATTTCAATTAGTTTAGAAACAGAAATGCAAGATAAACTAAAAATAATATGGTGGTAAAATTCTTTGGTCCTGCTTTGGTCCAGTTCTGTGGAAAAAATGAGTTTCAATATTTCTTCACAGACTTTGTTCTGCTATGAAATATGGAAGGTATGCAAAATTTGGTGTGCAAATTCATTTTGCTTCAATTGTCTAAGAATGTACAACCTATGTATGCACAATACATATGTTTGAATAATTTGTTTAGCTTTTTTTTGTTATTTTTGTTGTAGATATGAGCGGTGCAAACTTAAGTAAATGTGATATGCTGGTTGTATAGGAAGTGTTTTCTCTCTTCTCAATAGATCTGATCTGTATAAGTTCACACCATTAAAATAAACAATGCATTAGGTCAAATTTTATAATCTGCAAAGAGAAGTTATTTTTTTGAAGCAAGAGGCATATACAATTAGTTCCACCCTGGAGAATCTTATTTTTTTAAAAAAAATATTAATCTGACATGATATTGTTGGTGATTTTTTAAAAATATTAATTTTTTAAATATTAATTTTGTTTCTCCAAATCTGATCTTCTAACAGAGACACAGTTTTCCAACTTAAGTTTATGAGAAGGAAAATGCAACATGGATTCTACTTTAAGAAACAAAGCAAAATTTATGCAGTCCCTTTGCAACAGTATATCAGATACAATACAATTATCCCAGGGACTTTTGTCCAAGGTTCTTGTGAATAAAACTCCATGAATACGGGTACAATATTTATATTAGGACCACCTTTGTGCCCCCCAGATGTATGGGTTTAATTCCCAGATCAATCCAGCAAACTTGTAGCTGAGAATTCTAGGAGTCTAGTTCATTGAGTTACAAATGTTCTTATTTTTCTTCAATTTCCCTTTCGCCAATAAACTTGCTTATGTTCTATACATCTTCAATAGTTGATTTTATAAAGGAATTTCTCACTGAATCAATGCCTGCATGTAAGACCACACGGTTAGAGAGCTTGCTTGTTTCAAGATCAATATGAAGTTTTTATGATCTATCACCCTGGCTGTTGAGCAGACAGCCTAATATATCTTTTCCCAACACATCTCTCAATGTATCACTGCCCAGAGTTAATTTTTGTGAGATGGGTAGCCATATAAATTTGATAAATACATAAATTTTTATTTTAACTTTGTTCTGAATAATATATATATACATACATATATACATACATACACACACACACACACACACACACATATATATATAAAAATCAAATCTTATTTTCTATTTTGATAGACCAGAGCTAAAGGGAGAAAAGTCTTGACTAGAAAGACTAAGAACTCTTCATATGGACAAACTAGGCAAGCGTCAATAGGTTTAGCCTAACTGGTCACAGCTAATCCATTGTCTTTTATTGGAACCTTTGAACAAAGTGGTCTTTAACAGTTGTGAGAACCAGAAATGCCCATACTAGTCTTGTCTCACCATTGATTTATATAAAATTTTAACTATGTTGGCTATTTTAATTCTAGTTCTGTATCCCAGCATGGAATTTACTTTTTAACAGCAACTGCACACTACATTGATATTTATACAGAATACAAAACAACAGGGTTGAAAGGGACCCTGGAGGTCTTCTAGTCCAGAGTTCCCCAATGTTTCCGGCTCTCTGGACCAGCGGAGGGGAGAAAAGATTGTTCCGTGCAAGTGGCAGGCAAGTGTGCGCACAACTCCACTTGTGCGATGCTCACACATCCCTGACTCTCACTTAAATGGAGAGCATATGCATGTGGGCCCGCTGTTCACGCAAATAAGGATGCTGTCAACTCATAAAATATTTCTATGGTCTTTTTAGAGTTGCCAACAGAAAGGGAGGGGGGAGTAGTGCAACCGCTTGCAAACTGAAACTGCATTCCATAAATCAGTGGTTCTCAACCTTCTTAATGCCGCGACCCTTTAACACAGTTCCTCATGTTGTGGTGACCCCCAACCATAAAATTATGGCTCAGTTCCTAAGACCATCGAAAATATGTGTTTTCCAATGGTCTAAGGCAACCCCTGTCAAGTTCAACCCCCAAAGAGGTTGCGACCCACAGTTGAGAACCACTGCCATAAATGTTTTCTAAGATAGTAACAAGGCGATGGAAGTTTCTGCCATTCAAAATTCTAGCTGGAGGACATGATTGATGACTCTGGGCTATGGATGTGTCCCATTGGAGAATATGAATTACCATACACCCAGGGGGTGGGGGAAAACCAGGCTCAAGGGTGACAATGAATTACGTCTCTCAGAGTTCGCTACACCCAGGTAGTGCTGGACAGTTTTATTCCCAATAAATCCTTTTTAAGTTTTGGAAGTTTGGCTCAAGACTCATGATTTAAATGGGGGTAACTGCCGGAATCCTGACTTGTTTGTGCACGCGTGCGCTCGCTGGCCATTTCTGTGGCCCGGCTGCAAACCCCTCACGGCCTACAGGTCGGGGCACCTACTCTAGTCCAACCCTATGCTCAAGCAGAAGATGTAACATTCTGGACAAATAAATGTTCAATCTCTTCTTAAAACCTCCAGTGATGGAGCACTCACAACTTCTGGAGGCAAACTGTTCCCCTAGTTCAGGGGTTAATTCTACTGATTGACTGTTCTCACTGACAAGAAACAAGCTCTTAGGTTGGATCTCTCTTAAGCTTCCATCTGTTATTTCTTATCTTGCCCTCAGATGCTTTGGAGGATAGGTTGACCACCCTTCTCTCTGTGACAGCCCTTCAAATACTGAAACACTTATCATGTCATCCTTAGTCCTTTTTTAATTAAATGAGTTATGAATTATGTTCCCGCAACTTTTTATTGTATGATTTGGCCTCCAGTTTTCTTATCATATTTTTGCTCTTCTCTGCACTCTTTCCAGAATCTCAACATCTTTTTTATATCATGGTGACCAAAACTGGTATTCCAAGTGTGGTGTTACCAGTGCAGCATAAAGTGGTACTAACACTTCATGTGATTTTGATACTTTGCCTCTGTTAATGCAGCTTAAAAGGGCTGCATTGGCCTTTTTTGGCAGCTGTGGCACACTGCTGGCTCATTTGTGTTATCTAGGATTATTAATGTCACTGCCATTAATACAGATATCATGCTAATCTGTACCTGAATGCTGTTTAATTTTTTGTTATACAACCTTTAATCCCTTTTTATTATGTGAATTCTTATATTAACATGCAGACATTGAGTTTTAACTAATATGCCTGCTGCTTTTGCAATGAAGTTCTACAGGAAAAAAAAAATGACACTGATATTTAAGCCTAATGTTTGTATCTTTTAAAGTTAAGGCATACTGGGAAATTTCCTTCACAGTATGGAGAAGGGGGATAGAGGTTTTTCTCTTTTTAATATTTGAATTAAGTTATTCATTCAGGATTGAATAAAAGGTGTTGTTTACACCAGCATTCGGCAACCGGTGGGCTGCAGAGAAATCTCCCCCCCCGAGCATCCCCCAAAGCAATTAATCCAGGCTGCGCAGAAACACAAGGATGCACCACCCACATGGCCAGCGGGAACCCTCCCCACTCACTCACTCCTTACCCAGCAAACTTGCCTGCTAAATTGCTATTTTTCTTTTTTCCGACCATCAGCTGTTCTGCTGTACCGGGAGATTTAGATTAGCTAGGGAGCAGGAAATGGTTGGATTTCTTGCTTTCTAGCTAGTCTTTAGTTCTTCGGCTCTGCTTTTAAGCACAGCCAAACCTCCCTTAGGACTGAAGGTTCTATTATTCAGTGCATTTATGTGACAGACTGAGCTAGCCGATGGCAGATAGATAGATCACTGAATGATTCTGTGAACAACTCAATCTGCCTGCCTGTTTTGGGGTAAAAGCTGCTCTTTTTGTTATAAAATAATCAATATTTACATACATGGCGTGTTGTGAGTTAATTTTATGAGTTTGCTTGCAAACAAATTTTATGTGATGGACTGAGCTAGCTGATGGCAGATAGATAGATCTCTGAATGAATTTGTGATTCTGTGAGCAACTCAATCTGCCTGCCTGCTTTGCCTGATTTTGGGTAAAAGTTGTTCTTTTTATATAAAAATATAAAAAATTCAATATTTATATTTATATAAAAAAACTCTATTTATATAAATATTTATAATAATTACATACAAGCCATACCCAGCCAGTCACATGACTACCAAGCCACACCCACAAATTAGGCCACACCCACAGAACTGGTTAGTGGTCCCTGTGATTTAAAAATATGAGTTTGGTGGTCCCTGAGGTCCAAAAGGTTGGTGACCCCTGGTTTATACAACTTGTAGTTAAACAGTGAATATACTGGGATAGTTACCAATTTAAACAGTTTAGAAGGGGACTGAACGAGATTTAATTTATATAATCTCCTTAAAGTAGAGATGCAAAAAAGATGGCTTGGAGATGCATAGAGCTTCTCAACCTTCTTTTGTTTACACTTTCTTGAGATTAAGAGGAAAACAGCCTTAAGTCATTCAGGTGTAAAACTTCAGTTTTATCCTTTAAACCTAGTATGACCTTCAAGTCAGCACTTCAACCCTACGCATTAGCTTTCCCTGAAATACACATAAAAATACATATCATTTTAGGCAAGCATACAGCTTAATTTACAGCTTAAAACTGTAAATTACAGTTCTGGAAATGAATGATACCATTGTATGAAATGCACAAATGTAACTATTTTATAATTACATCAATTTACTTTGGTTTTTGTGAGTTACATTTTGTACTAAATCAACATTTCGGAAATATCCATTTTAATATCCATTTAAAATTTTATTTGGCCACAAGTTCAGTTAATATATTTCAACAATAAAATAAGAAATAATAGAATATATAAAATTGTCTTCCAACAAGGGTGACATGATAGCAGTGTTCCAATATATGAGGGGCTGCCACAACTAATCAAGGAGAGAAGTCAGCTAGAACTAAGGAGAAATTTTCTGACAGCGAGAACCATTTCTACAAAAATAGGTGGAGTGCTGGGCACAGTCTTCTAAATATGGAAAGGAAGTAGCAATGAGAAAAAAGTGGTAGCATCAAACCAGTGTTTCTTAAAGTGTGTTCTGAGGTCCCTTGAGGGTCCACCAAACTCCATGAGGGCTTTGCCAAACTAAAATTAATTGCAAGATATTGAAGATATTTGCAAAAGTATAAAACAGCATCCACTCTTCTCATTATTTTCTGATCGTTAAAAATTATAGGATTTTTTTCATGAAAAATATTTCATTTATGATAATATCTAAGGGGTTCAATATTATTTTTACATGAGCCAATAAATTAAATATTCTAAAAATGCATCAATGATAAATATTGATAAATATGAAACATACACAGAGAGAAACTCTTTTGGGGCCCTGCATAATTTTTAAAACTAAGAAGAGGCCGCGCAGCAAAAAGTTTAAGAAATACTGCATTAGATTAAGAAACCACTAGAGTGGCTAAGCTCTTTTCTCCAGAAGATGAAGAAAGTCCAGACAGACATATCTGCAGTGTTTGTCAAGAAAGTAACCTGGTTTTTCATGAGGAGGCTGCCTCTTAACTAATCCAACAGCTTGCACGCTTTTTCTGCTCTCAGTTATCACAACTACTAATGCTTAATGGATTTTCCAAACAAAACCTTTCACAAGAGGAAGAGATATGGTTTGTCAAGAATATCAAATCAGTGTAAAGAACCTAACTTTTTCCTGTCAAACAAGTGAATACTTCAAAAGCAAGAACTGAGAATAGTTGAAAAAAAACTCAGTTTAAGAAGAATTCAGTAAGGGTTTTCTTATTTCAATGGATTTGGCTTAGCATTCTACACGAACACAATCAGTGATGAAAGTATAAATTGCAGACAAAAAATATATGGCTTTCTCTCTTCACAAATAACACCACATTTG
Source organism: Pseudonaja textilis (assembly GCF_049901715.1). Lineage (NCBI taxonomy): Eukaryota > Metazoa > Chordata > Lepidosauria > Squamata > Elapidae > Pseudonaja > Pseudonaja textilis. The sequence continues at coordinate 120,016,529 of NC_141991.1, read as the reverse complement.
ATATTAGTTCATTTGGTTTAAATACACTCCTTTAGGAACAGAAATATTGACCACCATCTTAGTTACAAATAACACCAGAAAGAAACTAAAACATTGCCAATATCTTATGAAATTAATTGTTATTTAAAAAAAATTAAACACATTAATACTGAAACTGGTCATTTCAATTCTGTTAAGAACCCAGAGCCACTAGAATCATAATCAAGCATAACAGACTGTCAAAGATCCCCAGATTCTCTCATGATGTACTCTGGATTAACAGTGCCTTGTCTAACTTCTATAAAGGTTGGCAAACAATACTAAAATATAATGTAGTTTGTTTTTGGACAAGCATAATGACATCATCACTGATTATGGCTTTGCAATTTGTCTGTACCAGGTCACTTTGGTTTGTCTAATAAATCATAATGTGGTATATGTATGATTAGACCAGTGATACACTAGAATGTCAACATTTGATTCTTCTGCAATGTCCTGTTCTTTGGAAGCAAATTATATCTTACTATCTTTTAATCTGGAATACCCTTATGCCTAATGCAGTACAAAACCTATTTCTTTTTGTCCTAACAGCCCTGTGAAGTAGACTGGGCTGAGAGAAAATAGGCAGTCAGAATAATCCAGTGGTGTTTCCATGGATGAATGAGGGGTCTCCTTGTTCTGATCCCAACACTTCAACCGCTATAGCATGCTGGCTGTCAAATAGAAAGATGTATCTGTGGTTATCCAAACCCCTCATTTCAGGCTTCTACCAGACCTCCACAAAAAATAAAACTGAACTCCAGATTCCTCATCATCGTTATTGTCGTCATCATCATCATCCTGTAACTGCTTGCTGCATTTTAAATTATATGAATTTGTTACCTGGGTTTTCATATAAAAACTGCAAGTAAGATGGAAAATGTTAAACTGCCACTTTGAAGAAGCAAGTAAAATAGCCATTTCAGAGATACAAGGTGTAAAAACTATAAATTGCTTTCTTAAATTTTGAAAAATCCTTAAGAGCAGCACTAACACAAAAAGGAAAAAGCAACCAATTTTTCTAAGCTCAAATATCAAGTTTTAAAACTGAAAAATAAGCATCTGGCATTTTTCAGCTACAATTACCACAAACCCTTCCCCCGCAAATAATATGGGGATTTTGTTTAATCTTGTAAGAAACTATAACATATGAAGCCTGGACCCAAGTTAAAAAAAATCTATCCATCAAATGCCTTTTATTTAAAAGGTGTATAACATTGATATAGTTAGAATATGTACTTACACAACAATCCTCCTGTTCAGGAACCAGTATTTCCGCCTGTTTCTATCATATCCAATAGGTTCATGTCGAATGTATGGTTTGTTTTTTTGGATTTCAGCAATACAGTCTGTTACACCAGGCACCTTGTGTGCCACGCAAACTTCACACTGCCATTCATCCTCTGGGACCTCTTCAAGAGGCGGTTTCACACACTCTAAGTGGTAGACAGCTGAGCAAGTTTCACAGCAAAGCAAGTCCCCCAGTTTGTGACAAACTCTACAATGGTCGTCATACTGTATCACCCCTTCTGACATTAATTCCTCCCGTGCAATGTTTGTTGTCAGAAACTGATCCACTAAAAATTGCAGAACTTGAATTTTATTTTTAACTGGTCCATAAGGGTAGTCCTCTGCCTCTTGAAAAGGAAGAACATGATGATACTCCTTGTCACTCTCACAGTATACCCGCAAAACCTCTGGCCAAGTCATCCCATCTATAAAATATAATGTGGAATTAACGCTATCTTTGAGGTCAGCAGGTCCAAAGGTAGTATTGGAAGTGTCCTCTTCACGTAAAACTGCTTTTAATAGCACTATGTGCATTTCAGCCATCAGTGTACACTGTTCTTGGCTTACTAGAGCAGCACAGAAGTCTTCAAAACGAAAAGGGGACAAGCGTAAAACGGTGCCAAAGTTCCGCAGTACCTCATAGATGGCAATAACATTCATGATATGCTCATTAGGCACCATTAAGTCCTCTGAGGATTTGGGCAAGTCAAGAAAAGGGATGTCTTTTTCTTCCAGGATTGGAGAACGCGGTCGATGTACTCTCTGTCGCCTTCTACCTATAAAATGAACAGTAAAGAAGTAAGAATGTGAGAATAGTGAGCAAAAGCAGAAACATCCCCAGTGACGATCCTGACTGAATTTTCACTTGTTACAATGATATCTGCAGCTTTTTTTACAGGTAGTAAAGTAAAAAAAAAGAAAAGGAAAGTACAAGTAGTAGGTTTGTATAGGTAGTTGTCGACTTACAACAATTCATTTAGTGATGTTCAAAGTTACAGCGGCACTGAAATATGTGACTTACGACTGCTTTTCACAGTTACAACCTTCGAAGCATCCCCATGATCTTGTGATCAAGCTTCAGATGCTTGGCAATTGGCTCATAGTTATGACTGTTGCTGTGTGTCCCAATGTCACGTGATCCCCTTTTGCAACCTTCTGACAAGCAAAGTCAATGGAGAAGCCAGATTCACTTAACAACCGGGTTACTAGCTTATCAACTGCATTGATTCATTTAACAACTGTGGCAAGAAAGGTCATAAAGTGGGGCAAACCTCATTTAACAAATGTCTCACTTAACAACAGAAATTGTGGGCTCAATTAGGGTCGTAAGTTGAGGACTACCTGTATCTAAATCAACAGATATTTAATCAAACTTTATGAGCAGGCAAAACATTTCTGCTTTCGGTGGTTTACCTCCAAAATTATATCATGAAAAAAGTTTCATGATATAATTAGCTAAGACCTGCTGCTTCATTCTAGAATTCTAGAAAAACCTATCTGGAAAATTAATGTATCTTAAAGATAAAATGAAATGTCTTCATATTCTAAGGAGAATGTTTACAGACCTAAACAATGCTTACTATGTAAAATCAAATATATTAATAAAAGCATGCAAATAGTATTTTTACTGATATCTCTGCTCTTGATAATTTGATCTTCTTCAGAGGTAAAGAAACTTCTTGGATGAGAAGCAAAAAGTCTTCCAGGAAACATAAAGTCCGGTTGCCTTTTGAAAAAGCACCTTTGGGACAACCTGACCTGGATGACTGAAAATAACCTCCACAGACATCTAGCTGTGCACTATATACAAGGAAGTTTTCACTATAATTTGAAAATTACTGATCCACAGTTGGACTTAGGGATTCTCATTCAAAATCAGAGAAGTGTCCTGCAGCATTCATTCTCCCTTTTGAAGGCTCCTTCAGAGAACAAAATGTAATCTCCCAGTACAAAAATGCCAGTTAAGACTAATGAGATTTAGACATCTCAATCTTCATTCTAGACCTAAATATTCCCAAAGCATATGAACAGATACGTGATCCCACTGCATAAGTGATCCCACTTTCAATAAAGATAGGATAGATTGCTTTTATTTATTTTTTTGCAGATCCTTCCCTTAATGTTGCACAGTAGTTGAAATGAAGGGAGCAAGGGTAAAATAAAAAAAGGTTCTGTTTGTTTGGCAGAGGACAGCCTCAAGCTACTGTCTGCTCTTTTACCAGCAATTGCCTGTTGGATTCAGGGAGGAAGGTGCTTGCCACTTCTTCTCTTTCCCTTTCGAGAGAGATTAGAGAATGGAGGAACATTTTGCTGGTCTACTGTTGTTTCCCAACCGTGACAATTTCCAGGCATATAAGATTTCAAATCCCAGTAGAATGTCGAATTCTATATTAAACCTTAGTTTATGGACTGTGAGGAATTGAAATCCACAGACCCAGAAGTGGTCAAGTTTAAGAAAGCCAAGTAGCTGCATAACAAAGGGAAAATGGACAATTGCCACTTCTCCTTTTCTCACCTGAAGGGTACACTCATTCCAACTCTGGAGATGATTGTTGTGGTCAGTAAATCCCTATCTAAGGTTGAATATGTTTTGTGGTTGAAGTTTGGCCTATTTAACAAATAATGGTTAAACAAACCATGATTCAGGATGAGGGAGTTTACTCTTCTAAATAAGAAAACTGCCTATAGTATTTATTTTGCTACTCTTCACAGCAAAACATTAATAGCACACAATTAACTGTTTCTTAGTAGCTTCACAAATAAGAAAATTAATCTGTTGGGATTACTGCAATTTGCACTCAAATCTCCATCCCCAACTAAAGATACTTAGTGCTTTAACACTGTGTTTCTTTCTTTCTTTCTTTCTTTTTCTTTCTTTCTTTCTTTCTTTCTTTCTTTCTTTCTTTCTTTCTTTCTTTCTTTCTTTCTTTCTTTCTTTCTTTCTTTCTTTCTTTCTTTCTTTCTTTCTCTTTCTCGATTTCATAATGAATGAAAGGGCTAAACTGTACATCTAAATGTATCAATGGTTGTCATCTAGGCTGTTGTAGTGTGCATTAAAAGAAGAATCCACAGGCTCGTGATAACTACATATTATGTTCTAATAACTGTTTATCTGAGCCAGAGGTGACTTTGCAGAAAAATTATGCAACATTCTGCATGAATACAACCCAGAAGAAAAATCTATTCTTCTAGGTAACGTGAATGAACTGATGGGAATAAGACAAATGAGTACAGAAAAAAAAATGACAGGACCATTCAAGGAATAAGAATGGATGAGATATCTTTTTAAAAAGTTATTGGTTTCATTTGCAAAGTTTAAGTTCAAGTCTACTCATATGTATGTATGTACATATGGATAGTCCCTCAAGGTAAGACAGTAATTAGGACTGGAATTTCTGTCAATAAGTGATTCAGTTGTAAAGTATATCATGCAACCACATCACTTAGCATAGTCAATCCTCATTACCGTTGTTAACTAAATTGTTAGGCAAAGACTGATCCAAGCCATTCCTAGCTTGGTTGCTCCCAGCCCGAGTCTCAATAATATAAGGGACTCCTTCTTCTTCAACCTGCCTCCCCCTCCAACTCTGTACTTCTGGCTGCCCTGTACAGTGGCACTCCTTGGTGGCAGTGCTAGAGCTCAAGTAGACCGCCTAGGGCCTACTATCCTCGGCTTCTCTACTTCAGCCTGTGTTGCTGTTGTGGTCCACCGGCGGCTGACAGAGCTGGCAGCAGAGTCGGACAGTAGCGAGAAGGTTGGAGAGGAGCCTGAGCCAGTCTTGGAGGCTAAGGAGGGCTTGGACAAGAACTCTGCATCGGAGGCAGGGATGGGGCCAGGGCAGGCTGGCAGTCATCAGCTGACTTCAGACTCAGACAGCAGTGAGGCAGGGGTTTCTGGAACCAATTCCCAACCTGTGCATGTGCAGGGCTACTAGAAGACGAGAACAACTGAGAAAGCAGAGTCAACTCAGGAGTAAGACCACACCTTGGGAGATGATTGGCCCCTGCCATAGGACATAAAAAAGGAGTGAACGGGACATGAGCTTTTGCAGGAAGCAATTATTTGTCTGGTCAATTCAAGCTTTGAAAAGTTCAGTTTGACTCTGTGTCAAGTTTGGCTTTGCCCTACACCTGGCAATTAGTTCTCTGGCAGCATTCCAAGTGTGATAAGGTGGGTATTTATAAACATTCCCCTGAAAGACTGTTTGTGAAGCCTTGCAGGCCGTGAATGAATGTGTTTCACAGCCGTTGAAATAAAAAGACGTTTTGATGGAACTAAGATTGTGTTTTATGCTTTCTAAGGAAGCCTAGGTCAGAACAGTTGCCACTACTACTGAAGAGTGCTGGCTTACAGGGTGGCTAGGAAGGCAGAGATGGGAGGAGGAAGATGGCTGGGGGAAGCTGAAGAGACTCTGTGGTTGCAAATAGGGGTGGGCTGCCAAGTGCCCAAATATTGATCATGCGACTGTGGGGTGCTGCAACAGTCATAAACTTGGCAACTGAGCATAAATACCATTCCTTCGGCACAGCCATAATTTTGAGTTGTTGAAAAAATTGTTGTTAAGCAAAGACTTCCTGTGTATCCAATGGAACACAAGTTTAAAAGCATGACCCATTTGATGATGTTGAAGGACGAAGAGAAATATGAAAGATTAAAATGTGATGAAAAGTTTTGAATGTTGGACAGGCCAATTTTTGGTAGTGTCAAGGGGTGCTCTTGGGAAAAACTGACACGGAAAGAAACATGTTGAAGAAATGGGAATGAAAACAAAATAACTGCAGAAAGAAAAAATACAATCCTATATGAAAAGATACTGGCACAAAAATTAATCTCCCAATATTGCAAGTAGTTTTAAGTGGATGTTAGATAATCATAAATGGAAAGTGGATAAGCAGTCATAAATGCTGGGAGAATATCAATAAATTGCATAGCTGCAAGTGTAGGCTATAAGTGAAGAAATGTTAAATGCATATGTGGTTTGTCTACAAAGTGACAGTTGCTTGACAATCGGAAAATACCCAGGGCAATAGCTGATTTAAAAGGAAAGGTAGCAGGAGTCAAAAATAAATATTCAGGTAGTTTAGTTTCAGAAGGTGTCAAAATGTTGAATGGAAAGGTATGAAATATGATATTGGAAAAAAATCTGAGCTATACAAGGTAGTTTTCTGCAGAACAAGGGGTTATGTACCAAGTTTTTGCTCTTCAGCAGGTGATTTAAAAATATGCACGCATGTGAGAAAGATTGTTAAATGTATTGATTTAAAGAAAGCACCAATGTTTCTCAACCTAATTTTCAGGTCTCAAGAACCCCTACATAAAAATGGAAAAACAACACCCACAATACAATTCACTTTTAACTTACACAATCTTTGCTTTACAATGGCAATTAACAGCAAAGCAGCATGCCAGAAATTAAGAAACAGTATATAAAAATCCTTACCACTGCACCCATTAGCACTGCAAGGTGAACAAAGCAACCCCCCCAAAAAACTTTAATTGTGATCCCAGAGAGAACCCCATGTACGTGCAAAAAAAATACATTGCTTAGCAAATAGTTCAACATTAAACTATAAGTAAGACAAGGTTGTATGGTGTCCACTTGGTTATTTATGGTAAACAGGGATAAAGAAAGAAAATGGCTATATATAAGACTGCTTCTGCTAAGTGAGAGCTGGGTATATTAGGAGAAATCAGAACTGACTACAGTCTAAAAGGGATATTTTGAGTACTTAAGAAGTGATTGTTGCTCACTTTTTCAAGGAGATAACATGTGAATGGATGCAAACTGGATTTTTAAAGTGTTTGGTATGAAAAAAAGCTTATTTAAACTGATTTGGTCATACAGAGAAAATAAGGCTCAAACTACAAAACACTGTAAATATACGAAGTGAATGAATCAAGAGGAAGGTGAAGACACAGAAAGCTGCAATGAGATGGAGCTAAGAACCTCCAAATGAAAAAGGCAAGAAGACTGGAGAAGAAAAGGCAACGTATGAAGCAGTTGTTAGGCGCAGAGGAAACAAGGATGGTTTGTAAGAATAGAAAGATATGGGGGCGTAAATTAGTTTTAGCTGTTTTCTTTTCTGTCTGATCTCATGCCTTTAATTTCTTTGAGCGATTACCATGTTTCTCATATAATAAGGCCGGGTCTTATTTTTTTTTGAGCCCCCCAAAAATGGCTAGGCCGTCTTTTCGGGGGTGACTTAATTCACCCCCCCCTTGCATCTTTGGGCGGGTAGGCGGCAATGGCTTGGATATTGACCTCAGCGTTGGTGGGGCATTTCGTATCGGGGTCAACGCAGGCAGCACCATATCCAGGTGTGCAACGAAAGTACTTCCTAATGGCAAGCCCCCCCCCATTTCGCATGTTTTAATATAGGCCTTAATTTGGGGGGGAGGGGCTTAATTTCATTTCATGCCTATAAAACATGCTGGGACTTCCTATGGGGGGAGGCCGTATTGTTGGAGAAACAGGGTATTTCTTACCCCTTTTCTACTTGCCACATAATGCTGCTCACCTCAGTAGAAAACAGCATGATGGGTACAAGTGTAGACGTACAATGTAAACTGGAATACATAACCTAAATAAAAAATAGCTACCATATGTTACTTACTTTGAGATAGAGTTGTAACCTTTAGGATTTTTAAAAAATGCAAACTATTTTTTAACTGATGGGGCTAAGAAAAGGAAGAGATGAGAAAACTTCTTGTATTCGCTCATTAACTTTGAAACATATACATATGGAAGAAAGACTGTTTCTTATATTCTGGGAATTAGATGTATTATGAAGTCTAAATGGACTAAAGACTAAAAAAATATGTCTGGATATGAGAGCTACCAAAGTATAAACCAATCAGAAAAGAACATTAGCCATCTCTAGCAAAAAGGAGGTCAAAGTTAGAAACATTTTTTTTGAAAACCAACAAATCTAAGATATATAACAAGGAGAACCGCATCAGGAGTTGCAGTGAGAAGCTTCTAGATTCAGAGTAAGCAGAAGCTTCTGTATTATCTTGAGCCCCTTGCAAACATGTTAGTGCCCAAATACGTGGTTCTTCACCTTTCAGTTTACCACAACTAAAATTTTATCTAGAAATACAGGTGAAACTCAAAAAATTAGAATATCGTGCAAAACTTCATTTATTTCAGTAATGCAACTTAAAAGGTGAAACTAATATATGAGATAGACTCATTACATGCAAAGCAAGATAGTTCAAGCTGTGATTTGTCGTAACTGAGATGATTATGGCTTACAGCTCATGAAAAACCCAAATCCACAATCTCAGAAAATTAGAATATTACATACAGTCAATAAAACAAGAATTGTACATCGAACAATATCGGACCTCTGAAAAGTATAAGCATGCATATGTACTCAGTGCTTGGTTTGAACCCCTTTTGCAGCAATTACTGCCTCAATGCGGTGTGGCATGGAAGCTATCAGCCTGTGGCACTGCTGAGGTGTTATGGAAGACCAGGATGCTTCAACAGCGGCCTTCAACTCTTCTGCATTGTTCGGTCTCATGTCTCTCATCTTTCTCTTGGCAATGCCCCATAGATTCTCTATGGGGTTCAAGTCAGGTGAGTTTTCTGGCCAATCAAGCACAGTAATCCCACGGTCATTGAACCAGGTTTTGGTGCTTTTGGCAGTGTGGGCAGGTGCCAAGTCCTGCTGGAAAATGAAGTCAGCATCCCCATAAAGCTCGTCTGTGGAAGGAAGCATGAAGTGCTCCAAAATCTCCTGATAGATGGCTGTGTTGGCCCTGGACTTAATGAAGCACAGTGGACCAACACCAGCAGATGACATGGCTCCCCAAATCAACACAGACTGTGGAAACTTCACACCGGACTTCAAGCATCTTGCAGCGTGTGCCTCTCCATTCTTCTTCCAGACTCTTGGTTTCCAAATGAGATGCAAAAGTTGCTCTGATCAGAAAAGAGGACTTTGGACCACTGAGCAACAGACCAGTTCTTTTTTTCTTTAGCCCAGGTAAGACGCTTCTGATGTTGTTTGTTGTTCAGGAGGGGCTTGACAAGAGGAATACGACATTTGAAGCCCATGTCCAGGATCCGTTTGTGTGTGGTGGCTCTTGATGCACTGACTCCAGCCTCAGTCCACTCCTTGTGAAAGTCCCCAACACTTTTGAATGGCCTTTTCCTGACAATCCTCTGCAGGCTGTGATCATCCCTGCTGCTTGTGCACCTTTTTCTTCCACCTTTTCCCCTTCCACATAATTTTCTATTAATGTGCTTTGATACAGCACTTTGGGAACATCCAACTTCTTTTGTAATTAACTTCTAAGGCTTTTCCTCCTTATGGAAGGCGTCAATGATGGTTTTCTGCACAACTGTCAGGTCAGCAGTCTTTCCCATGATTGTGATTCCTACTGAACCAGACTGAGAGACCATTTAAAGGCTCAGGAACCCTTTGCAGGTGTTATGGCTTAATTAGCTGATTAGAGTGGGACACTTTGAGCCTAGAATATTGAACCTTTTCTCAATATTCTAATTTTCTGAGATTGTGGATTTGGGGTTTTCATGAGCTGTAAGCCATAATCATCTCAATTATGACACATCACGGCTTGAACTATCTTGCTTTGCATGTAATGATTCTATCTCATATATTAGGTTCATCTTTTAAGTTGCATTATTGAAATAAATGAATTTTTGCACTATATTCTAATTTTTTGAGTTTCACCTGTAAACTTCCTTGATATACCATACACAGTAACATTATTTTACCTCTATTTTACCATATGCCTGAAGGATATTATAAGAAGCTTTGTTCAATGCTTTCCTGAAGACTTTCACATCTTTCCCATAATTTTTATTTAAACATTTTGTATATGTGCTCATTGCAAAACACAAGTCTGGGCAACTCACAGTAAAAACCTACAACTATAAAAACCATAAAACATAACTAAAACCTGGTACCTCAGTCATCCCCTTGGGCTGCCCCAACCCAAAATACCCTCACTCTGCCCCAGTGTCAGAGTAAAAAAGCCATGTCTTCCTGGCCTTTCACAAGCACAATTTACCGATTAGGTTTAATTCAGAGATTCTCAAATTCTGTGATACCTTGACTCCCTAAAATGACTGTATGGCTCCCTTCCTAACAAAACTTATACCACCAGCAATTAGTTTCATATCAAAAGGATTACTTAACTCAGGAGTGAGCAACCTTGGTGATCCGTGGACTTCAACACCCAGAATTCCTGAGCCAAGTCCACAGATCATAAAAGGGCCATAGCAGCTCACTCTTGCCTTCACCTATTCCTCACCCTGATAGTCAAATCCTGTCAAAACCAATCTCACTAATGTCTTAATCCAAGCAAAACAAACCAAATTCTGAGAGGGTCCTGTTTGTACTAACAAACTTAGTACTACTGTGGGCCACATTCTTTTAGGGACTCTGAGCTGATGGTTTTTATGGCAGGCCAACCTCTGATGTAGGGAGTGGTACATAAGAGGGTCACAATTCTTATTTTTATTGCTCCCATTTAAGAATCTACACAAAATTAGAGGCAATAGGTAAAATCAAGGCATGCTGAAGACCAAATAAAGTCTAGATTAGATCTGATTAAAGCAGCAAACTTCCAGTATACAAAAAAAAGGGAAGGGTAAGAGGAGCTATTGACTATATGATGGTTCTTAGTAGTCAACACATCCTTTTCTAGATGGTCACAGAGCAGGCACTTAAATCTATCCTACATTTTTCTATGTATTATTTTTAATATGATTTATATATGGACTTCTGAGTTTTCTTTTTTTCCTCTTTCAATAACAAGACCAACAAACTGGTCATCCATTGGAATCACCTATTCTTCAAAAATTCTCAAGAGTTATACCAACAGCTCTAAAGTAACATCTATAAAATTTTGGGATGTTTTATCTTTAGATAATTTTACTTGAAGGTGCTTTTCTCCCCACAAACCATGTTGGGCAGCTTCACTCTCTTTCCAAGACAACCTAAAATTCCTGAAATGTTGAGATATTTCTTTATGATCATGACCAAGAGCAGATAAGCACATATAATCCACAACTCTCTCAAATACTAACAAAGGATGCTATGATCAATGATATTAAAAATCATTGAATAGACAGAGTACTACCACAACCATATGTCTCTCTTGGTAAACGATAACTTATTAGGGCACTCAAGAGCTACTCCATATAACATATGGGTCATAATATTTTTAAGATGAAAGGTTTATACGATCTGAAGATACAGTATGGGTCGTAATACTCAAGTCTCCTCTATGAAGTCCTTTGGAATTACAGTATCACTATCCCCCTTCTCTAAATACAAAATAAAAGATACAAGTCTATGAGTATTAAAATTAGTTTGGTTCAAAGATGGCTTTTCAATCAAACTGATAGAGAATTGTTGCTTCTTGTGTCTAACCACCATAACAAAAACGACAACTTTCATTAATTTTCTTTCTACATCAATGGCTTCAAGTTATGAAATTCCTTTCATTAGAAATCTGCTAAGCCTATATTAAGCTTTTTACACTCCTTCACAAAGGATTCTTGGGCTGTACATCAACATCTAGGTGAAGAGAAGGGAAGCTCCCTACCCTTATTCCACCAGTGAAAATGATTACTGCTGATGGAACCAAAGCATGGGATTTCACCGTTCATGCTTTATATTTACTTTCAAAGAGTAGTGAGAAGAATACTTTTGTGCAAGCGATAACTGAAGGAAAAATACTGACCCCCAAGGTATTGCATAATTAGGAAACTGAGGAAAAGATATGAATAATTATCATATGCTTATTGCTTTAAATTAGGGATATGCAAAATTCAGCAATTCAGGAAGCAAACATTCCAGAGTACTCCTGATAATTTTGAACCCTATCCAGGCAATGCTAAATCTCTGCTTTGTAAAATATGCCAGTTTCAGGACCATATTGGGAAGTAAATTACTTGAACTAGAAGTTGTGAGATATGGTGGCCATGATGTTCTACCTGGATTGCAAAAAAAGATTGCACATTTCTATGCTAAATTATACATTAACTAGAGTTTACCAAAATCTGTGAAGAAAAAAAAACATACTTGGCTCAAAATAAAAGTATTTTCTAGAAATATTTTGCTTTTTAGCGGTTTAAGAAAACTTTTTTTAAAAGCTGCATATTAAGCTACAGTAATACTGCATATATGTGTACAATATAGGACAACAGGTAGAAACAAAAATTGCAAACTAGTGCACTGCTGTGGTCAAAGAGACTTTAGTCAGGTTGTCACTGGTAGTTATGTAAAACAATAAGAAAACACTGGCATTAACTCTGAAAGTAAAATATATCTATAAAATAAAACTGGCTACTCTATCTGATATTAGTTATTGAGAGCCAGGCAGTATACAAGCTTGATATGTTATTATATTGACAAGAATCTTTACTTTTTAATAATCTTACATACAATAATGTCTATAGTCACATAATTAGTGTTATATAAAGAATAGTTTACACAAATTAGATGCAACTCTGAAGTATTAAATAGTACTAAAGTTCATTCAAAATCATAAGTGCATATAATTAAAAATGCATTACATGTTGTGAACATGGGTAAACAGTTTTGTTATTTGCTTTCCTAGAGAAGCATAATTATCAATGTGTCCTTGGACAAATTTAATTCAAACATGCTAGTTAAACATTGAATTGTATAAAATATTTCCCTTGTCACTGAGGAATCAAAACAAAGAGATCAATAAACTCTGAGCTGGTAAAACATATGGATAAACAAAGCTTTATACTTTTCTATGCAATCTATTCTGACCTGTGAAATGAAGAGTTTGCTTTATACAAATTGGAAAAATTAGGTTAATGTATTTGAAGGAAGGACAATATGGTACTCTTCAAATGTACATAATTCCCTTACTCCCCAATCAGCAAATTCCTACTTGTGATTTACAAGAATTGTAATCTAATCTGAATGAAGGATGTTAGACTGGAAAAGACTGATTTAGGTATCCAGAAAACCCAATATATCTATTGTATCTAGATATTAAAAATAGAACTATTAAAAATCCTTGACATGTAGAATAAATGTATTAAATCAGTTTTACATAACCCCAATAAACTGTATTTTGGCAAATCATATATTGTTTCCCTTGAACTAAAATATTTTACTTTCAACTTATCTAGTTATATTAATTTAGAAACAGAAACAAAAATAAATTACCTAACAGAATAAATTAAGTACATGTAATCTCACCTAGTAACATTTTGCTTGAATACAATATTTACTCAGAAGTTTAAGTTCAATGGAACTTAATTTAAGACACACCTAATGTGTCAAATGATGCTTTATATAATTTTCACTCTAATAATACCTATTGGAAATAAAATATAATCAATATTATAATTTAAATTATGTAAGTATATAATATGGGTATATTAAGAGTGGAAAATGAGTGCTAACAATTATCAATTTAGTAAACCCACAGAATAGAAAAGGCCAAACAAGCAACAGTTTCAGTGACCTTAACCAGTTTTACAGCAGAAAGCTATTAAATTAAAAATAGCAGCTGACACCTAAAACGAAGATGCCCATTTTAATTTGAAGCAGGGAAGCAGGCTTACCCACTACATTTAAACCACACACTTCCCCCTCCCTTAACGTTCAGGATACAACGCATCTGCCTTGCTCCTGTACAACTCACCTGGACTGTCTGCTGAGAGCAGAGCCCCTTCGTCCAGTTCCAAGCAGATGGCCGAGAAACCCTCCTACGCCAATATTTACTTACAAACTCCACCTTTCCACAAGTACAACAGGATGAGCTCCCCCACCCCGCTTTCCTCTGTTTCCTTTGCAGCTCTGGCATTGTTGCATTTCAGACATCCGCCGCCCTGTTGTTTTTTTTTCCCCCCGAAAAAGTCCCTTCCGAGTCTTTCTCCGCCGTCTGTTCGTCTGCATACAGTCGGCACCCCCCCTTCCCCCGGGGTTTGCCCTCGCAGCGCTCTCTCACTTCAGGCGCCCAGACCAGCCCCTCGCCCCAAGCCCGATGCAGGACCAGCGGAGTGACGCCCCTCTCCCCCCACAAAGGATCGACCCCCTCCCGAACCCACCCGGGACCCCACACCCACGCACCCCCGACTCCCTTGCCGACACCCTCCCTCTCTACCTGGGGTGCTGCTGTAGGTGCTGTGGCTCCTGAAGCTGCTCTCAGTGCAATAGCTGGCATCATCCTCGTCCTCCATCTCTTCGGGGTAATCGGAATCGTCGTCGTCGTCCATGACCGCCTCCTCTTCCTCGGAGTTGGGCTTCTCCTCCGCCTCGCCGTCTTCCTCCTCCTCCTCCTCGTCGGACCCCACGCTCTCCTCTTCCTCCTCCTCGTCACTCTCATGATCGTCGTACACTACTTTGCCGCCGCCGCCGCCGCTCCTCCTGGACGAGGCGGCCGCCCTGCTTTGGCTGCTGCTGCTGCTCCGGCTGCCTCCGCCTCCTCCTCCCCCCGCCGCCGCCGCCGCCGCCGCTCCAGCCCTACCCCGGCCCCTACCGCTACTGCCTCCCCCACCAGGGGTGCTGGTGCTGCCGCCGCCTCCCTTCCTCCTGCCGCCCCCCCTGGAGGAGGAGGAGGAAGATGTGGCGGCGGCGGAGGCCTGGCCAGCTCCGGACCCCCTCGACCTGGGCCCCGCAGCCCCAGCCGCCTGGGCCGAAGCCGCCCACCTGCCCCGGCTGCTGCCCCGCAATCGGGACCTCAGACCCCCAATGGGGCCCGGCGGGGCGGGGGGAGCCGGGGTGCTCACCCGAGCGGGGGCCGCCGGAGGCTGCTGATGTTTGGGCGGCCTGCCTCGCCGGCCCCGCATCGCTGAGCGCTAGCCAAGGGTGGGGGGGGAGAGAAGAAGCGAGGGGAACGAGGGCACTCGGGTCCGGCGGGAGGCTGCCGGGAGCCTCTTCCCCGCGGTCGGAGCTCTGGGGGGAGGGAGGGGCCTCCACCGACTTGCGAGGGCCGAAGGCTCAATTCGAATCGCCGGCGTCCCGCTCCGGATCGCCACCGGCCGCCATCTTGTTTCTTCGTCTCTGCCTCGGATCGCTCCGCTCTGACTGGGGGAAGCGGCGGCGGCGGCAGGCCCAGAGCGCCTCACGTGACCGGCTTTCTAGGCCGGACTTGGCCGCCTGGGGGCGCCTGACACCTACCTACGGCGGCGGCGGCGGCGGCTTCCCCTCGCCCGACTTCCCAGCCATCTTTGATGCGGAGCGAGGGCCGGTTGTAGCATCGCTTCTATCCTCTCGGGGAGCATCCCATCTCACAAATCACCCCACACACCTGTTAGCCCTCCGTAAGGGAGAGGCCCTGTCTTTTCGACCCTATGTCGCTCACGCCCTCAGCAGGTGCCGTCGCCTCTCATAACGCCGAATTAGGTTTTTCAAGCCTCTTCGGTTGCTCCGTATTTACTTCCTGAAATTAAGATTGAGAGCCGTTGGCGTTTACAAGTGGAATAGCTTGCCTTCAGAAGTTGTGGGTGCTACATCCCTGATGGTTTTTAAGAAAAGACTGGACAGCCATTTGTCTCAAATGGTATAGAATCTCCTGCTTGAGCAGGGGTTTGGACTAGAAGACCTCCAAAGTCCCCTCGTTTTGTTCTGATTGATTGGTTGGTTTCTTCACGCAAGGTTGCATGTGTGCATGATACTAAGGAAAGTTTGTAGGAGGTATGCGAAAGTGTCAGGCTGGTTTGAAAAGAGGTGGCATGGAAATGCAATGACAAAATTATGCTATGCCTTCCTGGCCCATTACTTTTGTCATGGGGGGAGGAGGAAGAGGAAAAGAAGGGGAAGGGAAGGGAAGAATACAAGAAAGGGATGAGATGATGTAGTAAAGTCCAAACCTCAAACAAAGTGATAATGCACTTTGAAGTGTTTTACATATTCCAAATTTAGATCAACCTTCATCCTGGTAGCTACTTCCTGTATCTATCAAACTATCTGTTAGAGCCATACTTGTTTTTCTGTACCTGCACACTGGATAGAACCACTTTTTGAGAATTTTTAAAATTAAGGATTTTACAAAGAAAATAAAAACTGGCACAAAGCAATAAAAAGCAAAGGAAGGAAAAAAAGTGCAGAAAAATAAAACCAAAAGGAATAGAAAGCTTTCAATTTCTCCTTCAGTAAATATAAGCACAATTACAATATTGACTTATTCTATGATTATAAAAAGCTCCTTTTTCTATTACCCATTTTTTCTAATCATCCAAACCACAACATAAATTCATTCATTCTTTCTGTTTCATGCAAAAAGTCTTTAAGGTATTCCAGTCAGTCATAAAGTTTTTTTTCTTCTGCCAGTTCCACCATATCATCAGCCATTAGTTATGGGTAATGTCAAACCTTTACACTTTTGTATATAATAGTCTAATTGTGGTTAACATATATTAAAAGAATGTTCTGTAACCTCTATCCATTAATACCAAAAGAAAAGCCTCTTGATTTCAACTGTACTTTAACCTTTAAAATCTCCTGGATGTATGTGTGTATGTATATATCCAACATGTTTTAGCTTTTTTTGCATGCCTAACTATCATGGTAAAATGCTCCATGTTCATCCTTTCAGCAAAAATTAAAAGTACTTTTATATATTCTAGGCAATTTCTCTAGTGACAAATACCAATGATACATCATTTTATAAAATTATTTTTAAAGCTCAAACAAAAGTGTTCTAAAAAGAAATATATTGTTTGCCTACAAGCAAATCAATTAGGAAAAAAGATATGAAACATTTGATTTATAAAACTTTGGATTGGATGTACTCAGGAGATATTAGGAAGAGAAATGGAGCTCTTTTGTATATTAATCTTCAACAAACCAGAACGTGTTTTAATTGATGAAAGTGGTAGATTTGTTGGAGCAAAAGTTATACTATGTGAAGTTAAACCTCTGGCTAGGAAGTTTATGCTCCAAATAAAGATGAAGTAACTTTTTATAAACAACTTATGAAGACTAATAGATTTTTTTCCAAAGTACTCCTAGGTCCATTCTCCAGCCTGGATTTTTTTCCCTACAACTGGTGTCTGATGCAGAATTGGAATGGTTTCCACTCCAATGGTCTCAACTTCTGTGGAAAATATTAAAATTATTTTAATTAAAATTAAAATTTGGTAATTTACTAAAGGGTCTTTTTTATGGATAGAATTATTTGATGTGTGGAGTCAGAATGGTAATTCAAGAGAATATACCTGTTTTTCAGAAAAAAAGAGATCCATTTCAAGAAAGGTGTGATTGGAATTTCAAAAAAATTGACTACTAAAATTTCAAAAGTTTGGATGGTCAACATTAAAGTTTTGAACAATTAAAACTGAAAAATATTACACTTGATTTTGTAGAACATTGTCACATATTTAGTTTAAGAAAGGCCAATTTATGTTTATATCTGTAGTCTTCAGATAAGATGATTAATATGACTTAATAGGGACAAGATAAATGTTCATTAGAGTGAGAAACACATGGTAATATCTGAAATAGAATGAGTATCTGAAATAGAATGAAAGGCTCTTTACAAAAGATTCATAATAATAATTTAATGAAGATGTACGAATTTCAAATAAGCTTTATAACTTCTATGGAATATAAGCCTTTGTCTTCTGGGTGGTTTATTCTCTGTAAATGTTTCAGACTTCCTTCAATCTTGTTCAATTCTGAGTAAAAATGAACCTAAAAAGTAAAAGTAAAGATTTAGTCAAAAAGTAAACCCACATTCATGAGAACCACAGTAATAACTATGCAGAATGAGTAAAACAGCAGAGCTTTGTTTTTTCTGTAAGAGTGGGAAGATAGATCTGGTATCACTATCTTCTACAATAACCATGATCAATGTCTGCTTGTGATTATAGTATTGAAATGGAGGAAAGCTTACTTGGGCTCTAACAAACTTGTGTAGCTTTGAAAGCAACCCTCTTGCTTCTGGCAGCATAACAACAACTGTGAAGTGAGCATCTAGTAGGAGGCACAACCAGTCCATAATCTGAAAATAAAGTCAAAATACACAATCACCATGAATGAACATTTCAGTATTCAGCCATTAAAATGCAAGCCAGTCCACTACCTACAGAATTTTGTTGTGTACCTACTTGTTATTCAGCCTTTTAATTTCAGTGTTCAAATTGAACATTTTAAAGAAGGCAGCATATTTAATTATAACTTTTATTTTTGTTTGCAATCATGGTAAATTTGTGAAGAATTTACCAAATTAGGTGTTTCCATTTCAATCCTGGGCAAGTGACTTTCATTCTTGTCAGTGCAAATACATTTCTAGCACCATTTCCAATGCCCTTTCCCCCATGAAATATAGAAACATTATAGGCTTCCCAGCAATGCAATCTCACTCATAATCACAGCTATTTGATCAGTTCATTGCCACAAATTTAACTAGAAATATGTTGCTATATATTAGTTTTTAATATAGGAAGTACTGAAAACTAGTTAAAAGGGACATCACATTACAGGGCGTTCCCAGTATCATCACATTACAGGATGTTCCCACCATAAATGGCAAACTAAATAAAAACAAAGGCATTATAGGAGTAGAAGCTGTAATGCAGGGGTATCAACTAGCGACCAATGGGCCAGATGCGTTACAGGCCATGCCCACCCCAGCTCCACAAAAAAAATCACATCATGGCATGAGTTTGACACCCATGCTCTAATGCAATCACTACAGTCATCAATGTGCTCATATTGTTTACGGGATGCCACTCTTGATCTACAAGCAAGACTAGATTTTCTGTATTAATGTCTCTTCACTTTTTCACATAACAATATGTTGAAACCTAATTTATCCATCCCGTAGTAGACTCATTAGAACAAACAGGCCTAATCTGAATTTACCTGTCTTGAATTTAGTAATAGGTGGCAAGCAGAGCCAATTAATCATTTTCTTATATATATAGTCTATTATTCCAGTGAGAGCTGGAAGAATTATCTCATTATTTTTCCAGAGGCTCTAAATCTGAGTATGCTCTAAAAAGATTTCTTTGGGCATGTTTAAGAATAACTTGATAGTTTTCGTATGAAATTTTTCTATACCTGTTGTATGGTCAGATGAAATATTCCAGGGAAGTGTGTGGAGGACTCTTTACTACATTGCACATATACGTACTGAAGATACTGGAGGAATAACTAAAAAGAAAACAATAAAATCAGGTGTCGCTGAATACAGCAGAGTTCCCCAACCTTTCCAGCTTTGCAGATCAGCCCGTGGGGAGGGAGGGGGAGGAGTGAAGGAGGGGGGATAGTTCTGTAGAAGTGGCAGGCAAGCGTGTGCACAGCTCCATTTGCACATGCACACACACTTGTCTCTGCTGACGCAAATGGGGATACACACACGCTTGCCCAACACTTCTGTGACCAAGTTCCAAAGGGTTCAAGGCTCAGTAGTGGGCTACAGCCCAGAAGTTGGGGGCCCCTGCCTTACAGTAAAACTTTCTTTTGGGGAGAATACAGTGAACTCTCCTCCCAGACAAAGTGTGATACATACAAAGCAGTCCAGATGTGGGAATTAAATTTGTGTTAATTTTATGATGTTCATGTGGATTACACAAACATTTGTGCATCATTTATATCGACACAATTGAAATTTAACCACCTTTCATCTGCTAGAAGAGAATACAGATAGTTTTTGGCTTACAATAGTTTATTTAGTGACCGTTTTTTACACTTACAATCACTGCAGCGTACCCATGTTCATGTGATCAAAATCCAGACGCTTGGCAATTGACTCATATTTATGATGGTTGGTGTGTCCCAGGGTCATGTGACCACCTTTTGCAACCTTCTGACAGAGTCAATGGGAAAGCCAGATTCACATAACAATGAGGTTACTAACTTAACAACTGTGGGGATTCACTTAACAAGTATGGCAAGAAATCCCAACTTGTAAAATGGTGCAAATTCACTTAACAAATGTCTCGCAACAGAAATTTTGGGCTCAATTATGGTTGTAAGTCAAGGACTACCTGTACACGTAGTGCAGGGTTGAACTGTGAGTTCTTGGTGCTCTCCATGCTTGGTGGTTTTCTTGCAGATAATGGATCTGATGATGTTACTTAGTCTGGTGATGAAACGTGTGCAAGAAAGTCACCAAGCTTGGATCCATCTAAAATTTTCTTTATTTTCCAATTTATCTCATTTAATGTCCATCTCACTAAAGGTAATTCTAGGCAATGCACAACAACATCTCTGTAAGAGCAGTAAAGGGGAAGCTTTATTACAAATATAACTCCCTATTCAAAGTTTAAAATTTAGCATTATAGGAAGAGAGGAGTAACCGCTTAATGAAGACTCTAATGCCAAATGGAAGAGGTAGGGAGCTAGATTCTTCAAAGTGTAATGCAAAATGAACTAGGATTTCAACCGCAACCCAACAGCCCATAACAGAAAGTATATACGTGATGACTTTTATAAGTTAGCTATAAATAACATTTATAAATAGGCTTCTGTAGCTTTACATTAAACTATCAGATATAAAAGGGACAACTTCAGTGAAGTCATAATCAAGTGTAAAATTAATTTGACACCGTTACTGAAATCTGAAGGCACAAACCAATACTTACTATGACTTCCTTTGCAGAGAGGTCTTTCAAATGAGGTAAAAGAAATGTTTCACTGTAAGCTGAACAAATAATTGTATTTCTGCATAAGGTAGAGATACTGGAGTCAAGGATTTACTTCTATTCAGATTTGTGTATTATTTTATCCCATTTTTTTTAAAAAAGCAGTACTTTTAAAACTAAATTTTTTTAAAAAAATTAGCAAGTAAAGCAGCCTTTGTTCATCAAACAAAGAACTGAGTGATCCAAATTACAGAACAAGAAAAATCAAAATCTGAGGACTGCAACTTAAGGCTGCTGGTCCTAGCCACAACTTTACCAAGTCTTTCGATCTCTCAGAAAGAGAAAAAAAATGTGACCAGTATTTTACTTACATAAATTAGAAAAGGTTAACTGTGATTATGCATGTTGATATTTCTATGCATACATCATGAACACCAACATCATTTTTTCAGTGAACATTTAGCAGAACCAAATAGCAGTTATTGCTGCTTCTTGATTCAAGAGAAAAAAATTTCTTTCTGCAGGCAGTTTAATGAAGAGAGACATGGGCTGGGACTAAGGATCACAAGAAATAAACATATATTGAGCAGTGGCTCCTCAAAAAAGGAATAAAATTAAGGAATGCAAAGACTTGTTTGGTCTTTATCTTTGCAATCAGATATTGTAGCAGTGCAGCGGAGAACAGTACATGTAATCCTTTACTTTTCAGAGGAATTATAAGATTTATTTCTCGCTGTATCCATTTGATTCTAGGGCAACTTCTAGGATACTTCTGGCTCTACAGGTAATTTCCAAAACATATAATTCCTGAGGAATCACATTGCCTAAGGAGTGGCTCAAGCGAAATCGCGAATATTCTAGTGTGGTGTGCTAAAAAAAGTCGAATCTTGTGGTACTTTGTTGAAAAATAGCCACAAGACAAATGAGATTAGCAATTAAGACACTTTCAGACTTTAGTAAATAAATCTCATACGCAACTTTGTTTCAGCTCATACATATTTTGTAACAATACTGGTAAAATTTGTTAGGGATATGATAAACAATCTGAATACAATTTACTGTATATCAAAATCTACCCTCACATACTATTTAGGTGAATCAATTATTTTAACCAAAAATAATCTTCATTGATCGGTGTTTTAATATTTTATTTAGGCTTTTTAAAAAAGTCTTTTGTTTTTACACATAGCCATTCCAACAAATGTTATTTTATGCAGTGGTTTCCTAAATGTATACTTTTATGTAAATTTTGGAGCTGAGACTGAAAGAAGTAGGTAGAATCTGTTCACTGCTTTTTGGTGCGTTGCTACATTTTCTTCCAATTAATACGTACTGTATATTTTTTACATCCTTACTGTATACCACAATCAATTCAGAGACCAAAGACTACATCTGAAGGTTATCATTTTCAATTCAGATTATACTGAATAGGAGGAATAATAATGGTAGTTTCTTTTTAACCATTCACATCAAAAATAAATTTCAAAGGATACAGTAATGTTGCTTTGTGTGGTCCAACTGGACATATTTCACTTAGTTCTATTTCTTGGGATTTCTGTATTGTTTGTGTATCACAACTATCTTCCTCTATGAGTTCAAAAGTGCAGCCATTCTGTACAATTTTAGACATTCTGTTGTGTTCAACAGTATGAACATGATCTGGTACAAAATCTGAATTCATATTCATCGTTTCAAGGTGGTCATCACCAATGCTACAAAGAAACAAAATGTCCACAAAATGTTATTTAAAACTAATCTTGAAGTTGAAACCATAATATATCCAAGACAGATTGTTTGCTGTTAAATAGAAGAACATAGGGAAAAAAATGCTTTTGACAGGCAAAATTGATAGAGATGATAGTACATCAAGGATGATAAAAGCCATTATTGGTTAACTGCTTGAAGATGAATTTTTCCCAGTCAGAATCAGTTAAAAGAAAAAAGAATCCACAATCTGGATTTTATAAAAGGGAAATTATTTAGGTTCACGCAGTATTAAGTAGACCTAAATAAATAAGCTGGTAAACTGAAAAGTTCTCCAAAGAAAAAGAGATGATTTATAGTAGCTGTCATTTTTTAAGCTTGTCCACATGCAGATCTAAGACTAGTGCCATCTTTTCAGAGCTTTTTTATAAACAAACTAAACTGGGAAAGAAACAACTATTTCAAAACAAAATTTTGCAAGAACTATTAATAAATTTAAATATAAACAGAAATATGTATATTTACCTCAGAAAAATCTTCAGGCAAGTACAAATAACTTCTTCAGGGATATCAGGAAATTGCTGCAGACAGACTTGCAAGAGATGTATATCTGTTTTCTCCACTGCAATTGCCATCAGTTCTGGACACATGCTGGAAGATAAAATAGTAAAGTTCTCAATATATTCAACATTATTATGATTGGTTGCAATCAGCACATGTTTAGACTGGATTTGGCATTTCTGTCCACCCACTGAGTCCCTATTATTACTATAATTTTATCCTACCCTTGTTTATATATAAAACTCAAGATGACATACATATCTAATACTCCTGGCTTCCTATTTTCCTCACAACAATAACCCCGTGAGGTGGGTTGTGGTTGAGAGATAGCGACAGGTCCAAAGTTACCCGGTTAGAACTCATTCTCTTGGTTTTTAAACCAACACTTTAACCACAACACCAAACTAGCACTTTTTTTTCCTGTACACATTTCCATACACCTTTTAAAAGTTTCTGGTTTATAATGTAACCAATTCCCAAGAGCTATTGCTACAAAAATGTGAAGCAGGCTGTTTGTTAGAAAAGATTAGATATTTATTACCTATAAGAGAGGCCTTGTGTTTGAATCAGCTGTACCAAGCATCTGCGAGGATAGAATGAAGATTCTGCTTTACATCTATTCACAAGAGCAGATACTATATATCCAACTGATGCTTGAAAGACTGTCGGAGTACTAGACACAAACGCCAGTAGTTTTTCTTCTACAGTATTCTGAGAAGCACCCTAAAAAAGAGAATATTTTACTTATTGGTTCCAACTTAATTATTTTTTTCTTTGCTAATTAAAATTATTAACTACTGCACTAGTCATCCAATAGGCTTATTGTAAGAGTTTGGTCCATTAATTCTTCACGAGACCAAATCTGTAAAGAGAAACATTTTTAGATGTATTATAGATTAAGAAATATTTTATCTCTGGCTCTATTTTTTGCAGTTTACAGAACAACTTTTTTTTAAAGAATCACACTGACCAGATTTGTTAATTACACTTAAAAATTCTAATTAATATAACCATGATGTTTATCTCTAATTTGCTTTGCTGATACTTAAAGGAGAATTGCAAATTAATTACTCATTTAGGTACATATTTCACTACACATTTGTACATAGAGAAAATGCCACTCAAGATTGCCGTGTCACCCTTTGTTTTCAATAGGAAGTGTTCATAATTACCTTAATAATGTTAAGAAGCTGTTCCACTGTCAGGGTCCCTTCTTGAACATTCTTTCTTGATCTCAACTGCAATTTTTGACAAAGAAATAAAGATTCTCTGAAACAAGTAGTTAAGATTCCTTCAAAACTAGTAATCAAAGATTATGTCTTCAATGCGATCTCCATTCTAACAGGAACCCCTAATTCATTTTTATACCATCTGGGTAAGAGTGACATTATGAGATGAAAAGGATCATGTGACCCAGGCATATGTCAGCAGTTATTTTACCCACTACAAATATAACAAATACATTTAAAAGTTTCTCTTCTATACCACAAAAACCCACGCTCCAGAATGGATCCAAAACAAACTGTGTAATAGGAAGAAATAGGAGTGCCATTGCTGGCCCTCATAAATTATGTTGAAATTGCTAATAGAGGCATCCAAAGCACACCCTATTCTATTTCATCAAACCAAAATTAGGCTGAGAGATGCAGGGCAAGTCATGCACGAGTTGAGGAAGTGAGGAGCTGGGGTGTGATGTAAATGAGGAAGGCCAGGGAGAGAGAGTGTGATGCATGAAAAAGCAGAGAGGCCTGAAAAGGATGTGTGTTTGCGTGTGTGAATGAAGGGGGAAGGAGGGTGCTCTATAAGTGAGCTAAGGGGGAAAGGAGGGCGTTATGTGTGCAAAGACAGGCTTGGGAGGGGGAGATTTACCTGAGTGACTTACAGCCTTACCTGCAGGCTTCCCCAATGACTTGTCTAGGGGAAAACTGGCAGGAAAGATTGCAAATGGCAATATTATGATAACAGGACATTGCAGCCATTCTTAAATGAGAGCTGGATAATAGTTATATACCTGTGGGGGTCCTGCAACAGTGTGAACTTTGAGGGCCAATTTTAAGTCCTTGTTAAGCACTGTCATAACTCCGAACAGTCGCTGACAAATAGTCATAACTTGAGGACTACCTGTATGAGTTTTAGTGCTGCCTTAGGAATAAAACTACCTGAATGACTTAGGGACAGTCACTCTCTCTCAGCCCTAGGGGATGGCCATAGCAAACCACTTCCAAAAATCATGCTAAGAAAACAATGTACATGTCAAGGTACTACCAAGACTATAAAATGAGTCAAAAATCACAAAAAAACCCAAAAACATCTCTCCCCTCCCCCCCCTCCCAACTTCCTGGTTAGGATTAGACCAGTAAATGTTGCTTACTGATTTGTTTGGAGGAGGTGAGTTAAAATCTGAAGAAATCTTTAACATGTGATTATGTGTTATACTATAATTAATTAATCAATCAATCAACATCTGCCTATCCCAGGTCCTTGGGGAAGGATTTGATAGGTGGATAAAAATACCAAATCCAATATGAAAATCTGGCTGACTGCAATGAACCAAATATTATAAATATTATAGAAACAGGATGAAAGCAGTAATTAGCGCCTTGGTACTGAAGAACATCATTGGCACTGGCAAATTCACCATCCATCAATTGCCACAGGCAGCTTTACTCGGAACAGCTTACATCCTGCAGTGATGTATCTGTAACATCATCAAACATCCACACTTGCTTATCCCAGATCCTTTGGAAGGACTCAATAGGCAGACCCCAAAATGCCAAATCTAGCCTGACCATCTGGCTGACTGTGTGACAAACCATATTAAAATGATAAGATCATGAATCTTATGAGAATATCTCAATTCAAGTTAATATATTTTATGTTTTGAAAAAAGAAATGGTGTTCTGAGAATCAAGGCTAGAAAGCCTGGGTTAGCAGCCACATTAGAGACTAGGTGTAGATCTGATGGCAACAGCTTGAGAGATGCATTCAGAGAAAACAGGTTTTCCACTTGTTCAAAGATGATCCAGCTATTTATTTCTACTGATGGGGAGCCACCTAGTGACCCCATCTAGAACTGCCACGTGGTGTTCGGTTCCAAAATGACACCTTTTACTGGCATTCAAGAAGGGGAAAAGAAACTTCCATCAAAGTCTATGGAAGGCTTTTCCTAAAAATGTGCTTGGGATACTTCTAAAGTTGGGTGACTTTAATGCCCCTTTAAACACAAACATGCTGGCTGCATGAATTTTTCTCTGCAGCTTCTGAAATAATTCTCCACCCCACTGTCAGAATCATATGATGAATGAAGGTGGTTGAAAAAAGGTAAGAAAAGGCTTAAGAAATACAGTAGAACCTCTGATCACGAATGCTTCTGACCATGACCAATTCTGGACCTTGGCTGATTTCCTCTTTCGCGCCATTTTTTTCATAAGTGCCAAATTACCTCACATGTGTATGATACACATTCAATCCAATGAGGAAATTAAGTTCGGGTCATGACCAAATCGGGTTGCGACCAAAGTTATGGAACGAATTATGGTCAAGACCAGATGTTCTCCTGTACTTAGATGAGGCAAAGCCTATCACACAACAATAATAATAAAATGGTGCATTGGAATATCTGCAAGAAATATAATTTGCTTGCAAGCAAAAATTGAGACCACAAAATAGAGAAAGTAATAGAAAATGAAGAAGCTAAAGTGCTCTGAGACTTTAGATTTCAAACAGACTGGCACCTGCTGCATAGCACCTCAGATTTAAAACTGTCAGTAAGACAGACAAAAAAGTCTAGATAGAAGAAGTGACAGCAGATCAAAAGAGAAAAAACTGGAAAGAATCACAAAATACAAAGACTTGCAAACAGAAGTAGAACGACTATGCAAGAGAAAATGAAAATAATACTTATAGTGTGTTTGCCTTGGGTGCAATCCCAAGCATCTGGAGCACCATTTACACAAGATCAGCTATGATAAAATCACCATCAGTCAATTGCAAAAGGTAGTTTACTTGGAACAGCTTATATAAATGCAATAAAACTTTTAACATCAACCCAACATCTGCCCATCCCAGATCCTTGGGGTGGATTCAATAGGATGAATAATAATACCAGCTCCAATCTAAACAGCTGATTATGCAACCAACCATAATAATGTCACATGTTCCTTAGTTTACCTGGTAGTTGTCATATGCCTCTCTCCTACAACAATACAAGCACACACATAATGCAACTCATGCCCTAGGTTGGAAATAAATAGCCTCAGAAACAATGCTATGAGATCAATGCTATGAGATATAATTCACTAGTTAACTGCATTCCATTTTCTACTGTATACATTTTTAAAATGTTGAAATACATGTTAATATAAAGGCAAATGATATATACCTGCACAAATTTTGAACCTTTTAAATGTTAGTATACTCAACATATGTAAGATAAGATCAAGAGTACACTGCTGGAGAAAGAAGTTACATTTAGGTAAGAGAAAGAGAGTGATCTGCTCTCATCAGTTTTGTATCTCAGAATATCACAGGGGAGAAAAAGCTAATTCTCTATAATCGCCACCCCAAGCAAGGCATGCCTGAATGCTCATCTTCTTGATATTGATAAAAAAACACAGATGGGAATATGCTAGTTCGCATTAATTCCATTAACATTTATATTTATCCATCCACAAGGTAACTGGTCTTTGGGGAAAACACAATCACACCATCCACCACTGTTCACACAAATCTGGACAATTAACAAAAACAGTTGAGAATTTTTAGGGTTAAGCGGGTGGCTATTAATTGTGGATCCCACTATGCAGTATCAACTACAATCCAGGATCAGTAAAATAGTATTAAGGTAGTAGTATAAAATATTTTGGCCTGAAAATATAGAGTTAATGAGTATGTACATTATACCAAGGATTGGAAGTTAATTGTCAGGCTTAGCCTGCATGGAAATCAATTAAGATTTGATTGGTCATAATTTTTCACATCAAGTTTAGGGAGCACAGATGATTAATTCATCAAGTCATTGGAAGAAAAACCTTTCAGAAACCAAAATAGTTTTGAAGAAAAGCAATTTCATATTCCCATATTACTTTAGTATTTATTCAACCATTCAATTTAGGGGCCACACAACTTAATGAGACTCTTATTCAGCACAATCAGAAGATTAACATAATAATCTATACCATGCTGAGTAGGTATTATATAAGAAATTGTATTACACACAAAGGAAAGGAAAAATAATCACATCAAAATAAACATACCAGCCTCTTTGATTCATCTTTAGCAGGTTTATCAGGTTCGGCACAGATCATGCCATCTTCCTGAAGCCTACTCCAATCAACAGGCATAGATTTCATTTCTGGAAAAGTATAATTTTATTTTAAAGGATGCAAAATATTTATTGTTATTCTCCCCCCCACCCCACCAATTTCCTGGCAATTTGTTCATCTTCTGACTCAAAAATGTACAAGAAGGTGTACATTTTGATCATGCTTCAAAAAGTTTTTATTTAGGATCCTGTAAAGACAAAATTTCTGTCATCCAGTTCTAAAGAGTCATCCAGTTCTAAAGAGCCCGCATTTTGTCATTCAGATAATATCCAATTACTGTAGATATTCTTTCACCTTACAGATTGAGCTAGAGAAGATTACCTGATAATTTAATTGGATTCTTTCCCCTAATTTCTTAGTAGAAATAATACTGCAGTGTTAAAAAAGAAATATAAGCAGCAAGAAATAGACCTTGGTCCCAATCCTAAAAACTACACATGCAATTTTCTTCAAGCTTCTGTGTGTCCTTTAAAAAAAGATGCGTGTGCTTTTAAAAAGGTGTTGCACTCCCCCACATATTTGGGAATACATCTTCTGAAACATTTTAAATCATGCCCAGTCCTATTATTTTTTTATGTCAGCTTCCCACAGCTTCAAAGCATGAACCTCCCACAGCTTCAAAGCATGAACTTCCTCATATTCATAATTTGCCTGTTCTCTTCTTCCACAATGCAAATTTCTCCTCCCTTTTAAGTTGTAAGCTGGTCAGTAGCTCCCTTTCCTTATCATTTAAAGAACCATAAACACAGATAAACTTCAATAATTAAGAAACTGTTTTATTGGGGCTTTTAAAAATCAATTCAGAACTTTCAATTAATTGATTAATAAATATTACAGTTGGTTAGACTTAAGAAATAAACAGGAAGAGAATTGTCCCCAGCTTTATTAATTGCATTCTTAGAACTTGGAGGAAGACATTACAGCTTTTGTACTAAAAAGCCTGAGAACTATGCCTTTTTTTCTCTTTATGGCCCTGTAATCCCTTTTATCAGGGTGGAGTCAGGGAGACTAAATGGAGCTGAGGGTTTACTGGCCAGATGCCCTTCCTGATGCCTATGCAGCATTCACAACAGATATTTTTTCATTGTACCCTGATAAATAAACATTTGTTGGTGCTTAGGACTGAACTCTCAACCTTCGAGTGGGAGGTGAGTGTCTTCATCTCTAAGCCACCGCACCGCTCAACTATGCCTTCTATTAATAAACGAAGCATAATATAAATTTTTTGGGTTTTAACTGTTAACATATAATTTTCCAAAAGCACTTTAATATACAGTATTATATATAGAATAATGCTGACGCTGCAAACTACTCAGAGGTGCTGTATATATAAGTGCTACTGCTATAGCTATAATTGAAAAACATTGCAGTTAAGTTCCTACCAGAAATATATGTATCCTTGCTTTTTCCAACTGCAGCAGCCAAAGAGGATGTTTCACATTTGTATAGGATTACTTCTAATTCTCTGCCGTGTATTATGAATAGCTTATCATTGTAAGACCAACACTGAAATAAATGAATATACATATTTTTATATATTAGGATAGAATACATTAGGCAGTTAGGCATTAGGTAGTTAGTGAACATATACACTTTCAACTTTTGCTTTTTTTATTATCATTCAGATGGTGCCTTTGGGTTGGAAAAGGTAATTAATGATAATTTCAGAAGAAATTAAACAACAAAATGCCACCTTCTTTATATTTTATGCACTGGAAAAGGAACCCATCTAGTCCTGGTGTTTTGCCACTTGCCATTTTTAAAATTGTTTAATCTCTACTGTGGATAGAGGAGCAAATAAAAATGTTTTTTGTATATCTTCTAAATGCATTAATTTTATTTAAAAAGGGTTCTATTCAGAAAGGATTTACATTGGAGCTATGTTTGTCCTTTAGTGTATGGCATTATACATGGATGGAGCTATGTTAGCCAGGAGAGAGGGAACACTATCCGCAACTCAATCTCTTCATTATTACCTGGACTCTTATTACTGTAGAAGTATCTTACTCTATTGAAACTGGGATTCCTCTAAGGCAGGGCTGTCAAACTCCAAGCCCGTGGGCTAGATCCGTCACAGACTGGCCACACCCATGTCCAGTTTAGCAAAGGGGGGTGGAAAGTCCCAATATGTCACGTGACACCACCGTGAGGATGTAAGTTTGACACCCCTGCTCTGAGGCTTCAA
Organism: Pseudonaja textilis; assembly: GCF_049901715.1. NCBI lineage: Eukaryota > Metazoa > Chordata > Lepidosauria > Squamata > Elapidae > Pseudonaja > Pseudonaja textilis. The sequence continues at coordinate 119,985,891 of NC_141991.1, read as the reverse complement.
TTATTACCTGTCTTAATGACAAGATTTTGGATATATGGTATCAGTAAAAGGCTTAGGAGGGAGATGCGCACTATCAAAGGTGCATGTTTTATTTCAGAAGTATAGGGGTTTTGGTTTTTTTGACATATTACTCATTCACAATTTTAAAGTTTTTTTAAAGAAGAAAATAATGGCTTTGTTCTCTATATATTTTGTAGCTGTATCCATTGCCTTGCTGAATGTTCAAATTATGAAGGTAATATGTCCCAAATGACTTGCCTTCAAAATAATGTAATTTGAAAATTGAACTATCTTATTTTCCTTGTTTCTGTGGCTTAGATATGCTCCTTCTATTAATTTTTAATTTTTTAGTATTGAATAAAAATGTTTTCCTTTTGGAGGCCAGATTTTATTCTTCCAGCAATTTGTAGATATGTCAGCCATGGTACATTCCAGCCTTTGCTAAGTAATCTGGGCGGACCATTTTGGGATATGCAATTACACTTTTCTTACTGTAATTATCTCCATCATGAAAACCATTTAGGTGAAAAAATGATTGTGATATTTTTGGACTTACTATTTTCCTCATAGAGTTGCATACTTTTATCAAGCTTTGTCTTATAATGTGTCCTTTTAGTTTTTTAGTTTTTGTGTGTGTTGGGAAACTGCCAGCAAGACTGGATGGAGGAGTCAAGAAAGGACCCAGCTTGGAATCTTTGCACAGTTGCAATTGGCATAAGTTTGATTTCCCATAAGATCCATGGAGCCTTATCTGGACTTTCTCAGGGGATATTCTTGTAACTTAGATAGAGAACAATAAAATTGTTTATTATAGTTTTTTATGGGTGGCTCTGGTTGCTTGTACCTGACATTAGTGTCCCTGTACCAGAAACATCTACAGAACCCATTAGTTAGGCCAGCTGTTATGGGATTTTATTCCACAAAACCTTTTGGCTAGTATTATGTAGTAGCTGTTCTTATCACTTTTCAAAATATCTGTGGATACTAATAAAGTAGGCTTCATTATAACTTATTCACAAATCCTTAATTTTGGAATGTAATACATTTACCATCTTTGTAGATTGCTGATAAATTCTTCTTACTTGATTTAAAAACATTCATCTTTTATTGCCTTCATGGTGCCCCATTTTATGGTTAACAATCATACAGCTGCCATTTTTTGAAAAAAAAAAAAAAATTTCCCTATATTCTGGGGCAAAGCATTTTATTTGCAATTATATAGCAAATTAGAATAAATTGGATTTTGGCATTCAAATTGAAGCCCAAAATTACTGGAGCAAATAAGTAAAATAGGCTTTTTGTTAATTGATGCATAATAATCCAAATATCAATAAACTGTACAGATAGTCCTCATGTTGTGGACTGTTTGTTTAATGATGATTCAAAGTTAGAATGGTCTTGGGAAAAAAATGATTTACATTGTCCTTAAAGTTACTACAGGTAGTCCTTGACTTTTGACCACAATTGAGCCCAAAATTTATGTGGCTAAGCGAGAGAATTGTTAAGTGAGTTTTGCCCTATTTTACAGCTTTTCTCACATTTGTTAAGTGAATAACTACAATTCTTGAATTAGTAACATGGTTGTTAAGTGTATCTGATTTCCCCATTGACTTTGCTTGTCAGATGTATGATTCCTGTAAAAAGACCATTTTCGCCCTTGGGGGGGGGGGGGGGGGGGGGGGGGGGGGGGGGGGGGGGGGGTGCTGAGGGGGGGGGGGTGTGGGGGGGGGGGGGGGGGGGGGGGGGGGGGGGGGGGGGGGGGGTGGGGGGGGGGGGGGGGGGGGGGGGGGGGGGGGTGGGGGGGGGGGGGCCGATTTGGGTTTTTTTTTGGTGGTGCTGAAAGGATCTGATTGAGAGATCCCTTATTCATCTTAACCCCCAACACACATAGTTCGTATATGAATTAATAGTTTAATAGATCTAATTTAAGAGCATTATGCTGAACATCAGTTCCTTGCTTTTCAGATCACACTGTCCTTATATTAATTTTAATTTATTTTTAAATTAAAAATAAATTAATTTATTTTTAATTTATTTTTTAGAGTTTTCCTCCACCACCCATGTCTTTCTTAAATGCCAGAGTGTCTCAGTCATCCTTGACTCATCCAAATAAGGCTTAATTCTTTTATCTGTTCAGGGAGTTACCTTTCATAGACATCCCTTTATTGCACATTTTGCCAATTAGTTGGATATTAATCAAAGAAAACGAGCAAAAATAATCTGAAAAGCTGAGTTGGGAGAAGAGCAATTGGCTCAGCACTCCACCTTTTCTGATGCTGAGATCTAACCCGTCAAATTGTACTTTATAAAATAATGAAATTCACTGCTTTATTCATTACAGAATGCTATATTCACAGGGAATATACCACCTTTATTAAGCTGTATTTGATTTTGAATGGAATGCTGATGGTAGCACTCCCTAAAAAAAGATGAAGCCAGAGCAAAGTGAAAGCTGATTTAATTTCAATTGTTACTGAATTAAATATATTTAATGTGCCAATTCCCCATGTATTAAACTATTACTCTCATCAATCAAATTAAAAATTGTATTTTGCTAAAACATTTGAAAGGTCACAGCTATGATTTTGCGACCCACATGGGACACTGAAGTTTCTGACAGTAGTACCCTTGCCAAAACTAATGTATAATGCATTTTCCCCTCTCTTCTGGGTGACTGGATGACTTTGGAAGCATTTGTTGTGGGTTAACACACCTTGAGTTTTATATACAAAACATCTGATTTAGTGCAATTTTTTTCCAAAGTAAGGCAAATTTAAACACGTTTTATAAACTACTGTATTCAAAGTCAAAACTTAATAACAATTCTAAATCCAAATGATAAAGAAAATAGAATGCAGAAATAAGTGCTTCCATATATATGGATGTAAACTGTTTCAATTCCTCCCCGTGAGACACTGCTACAGAATATTGTTTTCCCTCGTGTCATCACTCTGAACACCTAATTCCCACAGTATTGTCTTATGTATATTTACCCATGCAATATGCAATGTTTGTACTATTATCCTTCTCATCTTTACTATTACCTTCTCTTATTCCTACTACCTTCTTCTTATTACTTATTACTGTTGTTTTGCATATACACTGAGAGCTTCTGGAGACAAATTCTTTCTATGCTTAACCATAGGTAGCCAAATGAAGTATGCTATGCTGTTCTAGTCTCTATTAGCAAGATAAGAAAAGGGAGCACCTAGGCTTAAGATTCACTTATGCTAATGGATTAATATATTCGACAAAAGGGAAAAAATTTAAAACACTGACTGAAACCATTTCTTCTTAGATAAGTATGGGTTTCTATTATGACAGAATTGCTACAGATACGTTAAAATCAAGTAACTGGTCTCTGCTTACTTGTCCTGTTGTTCCTTGTGGCAAATCTTTTGATGCTTCCAGAGTTTGAAACTTAATATTCCATATTGAAAAGCAGTCTACCAAGAGGAAAGACAAAATTTATCTGTGTGTGATTTACATATGCACAGTTCTCATTTATAAAATGTCACTTGGACACTAATTAAAAGTATTTTGGCAATATTCTATGCCCCCAAAGTAATTAACACATCAGATCATTCTTGTTGAATGCTATTAATAATCAAGTATCTCATAGGCGAGCAATCAATTTCCCAAGAGGCCACATGAGAAACTGAGACTGGTGTGGATGACTGATGCCCTGCCCCCCATCACAGATACTGCACCACAATCCCTGCTGCTGCTGACACTATGCCACCCCCCACTGGTGTGGGCCAGATGTGGCCTGTAAAATGCCCAGGTCTACACTAGTGTCTCGGAAAGAAAATATATCAAGATAATATTTTCTGGGAACAGTCTCATTAAACATGAGTTATCAGATCAAAATAATTAGTCTCTTTTTCTTTCACATTATAGAATCTTTCCTGATTTCCCTCATTGTTGACATGATTAGCAAGTTCCAATCAGGTTCCATTATTTTTTAATTCACATTTTGTGTTGCAAACAATGTAACTTGAGGTCCTGATTGTTAATGCTTTTCCAAATGTTTCTTGGATGTTTTCCTTTTGTTTTGATCCAATTGTTAAGCTAAGTTATTTTAGTCCAATTGTTCAGTGGTTTACCTTTGACATTTCTTTCTGAGGAATCCAGGCATCCTGTTACTGCAATATGGTCTTTATCAAGAATCACAATTGAAGTTCCTTTAAGAATATTTCCACCCACATTGAGTCTGAGTAGAATTGATTTTGGTAAAATCTGTGTTTCTGCTGTTTTACTCTCTTGTAATGGCACCAGAATCTTATACACACAGCCACTGGAATCTGTTTACAAAATCAAATCGTATCTTGATTTTCAAAAATATGAAAACTAGAACTGACAGTTAATAGAGATCTATGAACTTCTCCAACTGGTATAGCCATCACTTTCTTCCCTCTGCTATGAGTAATCTACAATATGTAGTACATGTATACATACATACACAAGCCTAAACTAATTATAATCAAAGAGTTAAAAATCTAAGTATGTCACTTGCCAGATTACTTCCAAGAGCTGAAGAAAATTTATTTCCCTGCCATGCGTTTCATGGTAAAATGACTAGCAACAATCAACCCTACAGTAATATAGCTGGCCAAACATTTACATAAACTCCACCCAGAGCTTCCAAAGCAGCCTTAAGTATAAATATTTACAGCAAGTAAAAAGTAAAATACCATTCTCTGTAATATTGATCCATGTCATGCATTATGAGGTACTTTTAGTTCATTGTTGCTTGGCACATGGGAATTTGCTTGTGTCATTTGTAAGCTACAGTTTATGTTTAATATTGTGTGTGAAACAGGCCATTATGACTTCTCCAAACCCCAAGATGACTAAAACAATGTTTAGCATCATGTGTAAATCTAATCATAGTGTCCAGAACTAAATGCATTTTATATGCTTATATAACTATAATAGAAAATAAGACTATTTGTAACTACTGACTAATGAAGCAGAAAGCATACTATTTACAAAGCACACACTCAGGGTTTTTTTGGATATCTAAAACATTGTCTATGATATGTTAAACTGGGGCTCTGCTTTAAAATTAAACAGAATTAGAAAACACAGTTATACTTACATAAGCAAAAGAGTGTGATAACTTTGTTTTTCAAATATGCTGCAAAACTCAGTGGAGTAGATGTCCCAACTCCTTGTTCAAATTTAAACTTCTGAAGGGTGTATGGATTGCAATGCTGCACATATATGAAGTAATTCCCATCCTGAAAACAAAGGCTTTTTAAAATATCAGTATCTATCTCATGAAAATATCACAAAAGCAAGATAATAGTTAACCCTAGGTAACTGAAGCCCCAATTAAGCAGAAATGATAATTCAATACGAAATATATGCCAATATAGTCATTGTGAAAAAAGCAGTGTCTAAGGAAGCCAGACTAAACAAAGTATAGGGAGTCCTTGACTAATGACAATAATTGGGACTGGAACTTCCACTGCTAAGCAAAGTAGTTGTTAAATAAGTCATGCTGATCCTATTACCTTTTTTGCTACAGTTAAAGGAATCACCATGCTAGTGAAACAACTGTGTAAACTGTTAAGTAAATCTGGCTTCCCCCACATCGAATTTGCTTGTCAGAAGTCAGTTGGGGAGGTCACAAATAAGGCCAGAGGCCAGTAGATCAGATTCGTAAGAGGTATTGAATTTTTTAAAAAATAAACAAACTCTTGATATTTATAGATCATCTGAACATTTGATCAAATCTTTAGTCCTCATAAAATTGCCAAGAGTCATCTGACTGCAGCAGGATATAAATGCAATAAAAATAAAGAAATAAAACAAAGTTTTCAAATATGTCTTTGGTGTTTAAAAAGCTAATTAATATTATTCAGCCTTCAGAAAGTCAGTATTTGTTGATACTGAGAAATAGAGCTGAACATTTTTATACCATTGTCCAAGGACTGGGAACTGTCACAACACTTACTGCACTGATATAAATGAAAGATACAACAATAAAACAATACAAAGATGCATCAACAATACATCAAGTACAGAACATACAGCTAATATCTTACTAGAAGCAGCAGCCTTGCCACATTCATAAAGTATTTATCATTTTATTACTTTACAACTATTTAAGATTTAACACTCACCTGCTCGGTAATAAATAAAAGAACATTTTTTTCCACTCCGATTAATGCACTGCTCCACCTAAAAATAAAATAATGGTTATTGCTACAGGGAAAAATGCAATCAAACAAAATATTGAACATTACTGCAGCTACCTAGCATAGTGTTATGGATTGGGGTCAAGATAAGGTAATATCACGGGGATGTAGCAGAAAGAAGAGGTAATCTTCTGTGATTAGGTTCAAGCGATGACAGAATCTCAATCCCTTCATTTGAGGGATTCAAAATGATGAAATATCAGGATCATTACTTAAAATTTGAATTTTAAAGCTACTACAGGGAGCGGCACTCACCTAATAACTTCATCGGAAATAACATTTTCAACTTCTTGTTTTGGATCTGCTAGCAAAGCATCCAAATTTTTAACAGCTCCACCCTTGAACAGGACTAAGGGCTCAGTGTGTGGTAATGAATGTATCCGATACACATCTGATGACAGCTGCAAGAATGAGACATATTCTCACATGTAACAAATGAAACATTTGTCAAACTAAATATTTATTCTAAATGATAATTTCTGTTCATCCAGCTTCAATAATCTTATGCTCCTAGTGAGCAGGGGAATAAGTTTCATTCCAATTCTCTAGATAAGTAAACCTGCACAAGATTCATGTCACTTGCTCTTCATTCACTTTTCCAAAATGGAAACATTTTCTTGTTTCAGCAAAACAAATCTGATTATGATTTGAAAGAAAGAATCTTCACTGGCAAAAGGATTCTATTCAATTGAGCTGATCCACTTCTTTATTTCTGGAGATAATCTGGTCTTTTGGTCCCTGTTTTGATGAGGGACATTAAACTGTGATGTGTAAAAGAGTAGAGTACAATCTTATGGTCACAGACCAGCATAGAAAGGGAGAGGAGAAAGAAAAAAAACGACATTTTTACTGATTCCTAATAACTTTGCAATTCTCTACACAATTCTGCATAATCTTCTGAGCAGCCTTTCTCCACAGCAGGTTTTGAACTGAAGGCAAACTATAACTAAATAATAATTGCAAGCAAAAACCCACAACTTTCTTCAGTAAAATCTTTTGTTGTATTCAGGTTTCAGCTGCACGAGATAATTACTTTAAAATATATTATCAGTACTTACTGTGGCTTTAAAAACTTTATCCAAGTCAGTATCATCTTCTTTCCAGATCTGTAAAACCTTTAAAAAAATATAGAATTACCATTTTAGAAAGATCACAATAAAGTATTTGTTAACTATCCCTCTTGAAGCTTGGGGAAAAAAATCAAATAACAGGCCCGTTTCGGCACTTGCGGTATTTCCGGAAGGCCTGTTTTTCGGCCTCCCAAGGCTGCAGAGGCTTCCCTTGAGCCTCTGGGAGGGTGAAAACAGCCTCAAACGGGCCGAAAATCAGCTGGGAGGCATGCACATGCGTAGTGCAAGTAAGTTTGGCTGGGACTCACATGCCTGCACAAATGGCTCTGCCTGCCACATGTGGCATACGTGCCATAGGTTCGCCATCACAGACCTATATATTCTGGAGTGGCATCGAATACATGCATCAGATAGGTGCATGAAAGACAGGCAAAGAGATAAGAATGCAGTTTTGCTTTTCCTTCTTGTACTGTACTGGGCAAGAGAACTCATTCCCATGAACAGTTTCTTTCTTTCTTAGGATTTCAACTTCACTTTACTATGGAATAAAAGATCAACTTAACGAAAACATAAAGCATTTAACATTCCCACAGCAAGCAATGTCACCACGTATTTATTTACATAGGCATTTTTCTTTCCCTTTTCTCCTTCCCTAGAAAGGGAAAGTACTAGAAAATGGAAACAAACTTTCATTTACTTCTGATAAGCTTCAATAAAACATTGAAAAAATTGGTACACACCCATAATCATATGTATTAGAAATCATACCTTGTCATCATGAACAAGAATGAATTCTTCTGTTTCAGAGTTCCATACTGCTGGACATGAAATTGTTTGCCCTTGTTTGACTGACCAACAACCCAGAGGTTTTTGATCAGATACCTTGGAAAAAAAGAAAGTTCCAAATATAATGGGCTGCTCAGTAATTCATCAGTAATTAAGGAAATCAGAATAAAATATCACATGCTTCTGAGTTCAAGTACATGATTTGCAGCCACTAGGAAAAAAATTAATATCCTTTTAAGCATTCTCTGAAAGATTTAATAAACATGAAATATGGATTGTTTTTTAAATCATAAAAATCATAAGATATATTTTACATAATATCTGGAGGACCCAACTGTGTTCAAAATGGGTATTTCAAAATTATTCCACAATTCAGATACTTAACTAATGATAACTTAATACAGTTTAATTGTTTTCCATTTAAGAGCTGTATCTCTTAAGAATATAAATTTGCAGGTATATAGGCGACTTCTAGTATCCAGGCTAAGCTGTTTGGTTAGTACAGGGCCTTCAAACTTGACAGCTTGAAGACTTGTAGACTTCAACTCCCAGAATTCCTCTTTCAGTCATGTTAGCTCGGGAATTCTGGGAATTGAAGTTCACAAGTCTTAAACTTGCCAAGTTTAAAGATCCTTGGGTTAGTACAGGTCCAGTTGCATACGTTGACAACTTTAGCTTGCATGAATGTAGGTAAAGTAAGTCCCCAAATGTGAACCTCAGTAAATCCCATTATCTAAAATTATTTGAATTAAATTTGAGCTTGTGATTTTCTTTACATTAGTCTTTGCCTGTGTATTTTGTTTTATGCATTTCAATACATTTTTCTGACAAGGGACACTATTCTTAAAAAGAATAGATCCATTGTATGAATCTCTGGTCTAATTGAAGAAAACAATGTTTCAACTAAAGATTAAAGGCCATACAGGTACTCAATTTACAACCACAATTGAACCCCAAATTTCCACTTCTAAGCAAGACAATTGAGTTTTGCCCCATTTTGTTAAGTTGTTAAGTTAGTAACCCAGTTGTTAAGTGAATCTGGCTTCCCTGCTGACTTTGCTTGTCAGAAGGTCACAAATGGTGATGAATTTGGGACACTGCAACTGTCATAAATACATGCCAGGTGCCAAGTGTCCAAATTTTGATCATTTGAAGCTGCAAAGCCTAATACTAATAAAAAACAATGCTAAAATGTCCTTTAAAACTTTTTAAAAATTAGAATACATGGTATGCATGTGTGTGCCTGTATGCAGGATACAGGTAGTCCTCAACTTATGACAATTGAGCCCGCAATTTATGTTACTAAGGGAGAAATGTGAGTTTTGCCCCATTTTACAACTTTTGCCCCATTTGTTAAATGAATCACTTGCAACTGTTAAATCAGTAACACAGTTGTGAAGTGAATCTGGCTTGCCCATTGACTTTGCTTGTCAGAAGGTCACAGAAGGGGATCACGTGATTCCAGGACACCACAACCATCATAAATATGAACCAGTTGTGAAGCATCTGAATGTAAATCACATGACTATGGGGATACTGCAACAGTCATAAGTCACTTTCGTCAGTGCTGTGGTAACTTTGAATGGTCACTAAATAAACTGTTGCAGGTCGAGGACTACCTATAGTGGGAATGGGCCAACTCACCACAGCCAATTCACCATGGCCAACTCGCCGTGGTCAAATCACCATGGTCAATTCATCACAGCCAAGTCGCTGTAGGACAACTTAAAAATTCTGTTTAATGATTTAAAATAAATTATTGTAATGTTTGTCATTCACATTTCATTCTGTCTCTCCTTTTGCATCCTTTCTTTAATTATTCTATTCCACCATTTCTTTGATATTAGTGTAACTCTTGTCCTGCACCGAGTTGTCCTGAGGCGAGATGGCTGTGGCCAGTTGTCTTGCAGTGAGTTGGCCATGGCGAGTTGGCTGTGGTGAATTGTCATAGACCTCAACTGGCGCCTTCCACAAGGCCAGGACTTCGGTGCCCAGAATCTCCAGTCCAACAGAAGCGGCTTCAAGTTGTCATTTCATTCCAGGTGAAGGAGGCACTCCGATAAATCTTCAAAGCGGAGAGAAATGTCCTTTACGCGTCGAGGTGATAAGTACAGATTGCAAAGGGTCACAATAGATTCGATTTCGGGTACTCCACGATGACCGGGCACCAAACCCTTACCGCCCCTGTAGGGTCACGCATCATTGGGACTCTGCTTTCCAAGCACGAGACTGCGCTCCAAAGAGCCCGGGCTCCCGTTAGCCGTGTTGAAAGGGGCGCACACGCCGCATTCGGGCTGCAAAGAGACACCGTAAAAATCCTGTCTCTGCTGCTGCTGCTGCTGCTGACGCCGCCGATGCAGCCTGCGGAATCGGCCGGATTTTCGCGACCCGCTCGCACCTTTCAGCAGCCCTTGTGCGACCCAGTCCCTACCTTGCCGCAGAGCCCCAGGGCCCGCGGATATCGGCCCTCTCGCCAAGCCCCGCTGGATCTTGCCTTTACCTTATACAGCGTCACCGTCCGACCTCGATCCGTGACCAGCACCCGGTCCTCGTCCGGCTCCAGCCCCAGCGGCGCCTGAGGGGGAATCCCGGGCAAGCTGCACAACGTGAACCACTCTCGGAAAGCCGCCATCTTGCGAAGCGCGCGAGACGCTGCAAGTCAAGCCTCGCGAGAGGGAAGACCGCAATGCGCCTGCGTTACGATTCCCCCTCTCTCCCCCCCGCACCTCCCTAACGCGCCGTAATTCAAGCGCGGTTGCCTTCTGTAGTGCGAAAACCTGCAGCGCTCCCTGTTGGAAAGCGAACGCGACGCAAGCGTAGAGTACATGGGCCAGAGATCCAGGCCAAGGGTCTCCAGCCTTGGCAAGCCTGGTGCACTTCAACTCTCAGAATTCCCCAGCCAGCTTTGCTTTAAGCACCAGGTTTAAAGTTGCCAAGGTTAGAGACCCCTGGTCTAGGCTAGGGAGCTTTAATGTTGGATGAAGGGAAGTGCTTGGGATTGCTTTACTTGTTTCCGAGAGAGGTATTGACCTGCTTATTCCTATTAACCTGATTTAGTAAATTTCCTGAAAGACTGAACCGTAAACTACATATCTAGATTGGTTTTACCGCAACAGTAAATTAGCCACTGATCTTTGGTGTGCAAACCATTGTATGTGTGATGCAGTCATTAGAGAATCTACTAATTGTCTGAAGCTGGCAATGGAAATTTGTGATCCTAGTTTACTGCTGTGTATTGTAGCTATTGTGTGTTTTCAGTACTTTGGTATGTATTTCTATTGCTAATTTGTTAGGGGGTTTTGTTTTTTGTTTTTTGCTATCTACAAAGTAGATAAAACAAACCTTGACAATCATGATGCCAGTGTGAATCAATTTAATATTATAAGATTAGAGCTCTATTGTATTAACAAGCAGAACCTTTATTGCAGCCTTTTGGACAGAAAACACTACATAGGCATACAGGTAGTCCTCAAAATAGTCCTAAAGCACAATTGAACCCAAAATTTCCTTTGCTAGACAAGACAGTTTGTGATTTTTGTCCCATTCTATGACTTTTCTTGCCACAGATATTCAGTTAACCATTGCAGTTATAACACAGTTGTTAAGTGAACCTAGCTTCCCCATTGATTTGCTTATGAGAAGGTTGCACAAAGGACATGACCCTTGGACACTGCCACCATAATAAATATATGCGGGTTGCCATTTTGAATTTTGATCAAGTGACACTGGGATATTGCAACAAGATGTAAGTGTGAAAAACACTTCATAAGTGTCATAAGACACTTTTTTCCATTCCATTGTAAACCTCAAATGGTGACTAGATCTAATGTAAGTAAAATGGTAAGTAAAAAGTAGACAGAAAGCAATAATATTAATAAACAATACAAAAAGGGGCAATCACCAGAGGTGGTATTCAGCAGGTTCTGACCAGTTCTGGAGAACCAGTAGCGGAAATTTTGCGTAATTCAGAGAACCAGCAAATCCCCTCTGACTGGCCCCGCCCCCATCTATTCTCTGCTTCCTGAGTCCCAGCTGATCAGCTGGGTCTTCTTTTATTGCCCTGCACAGGAGAACAGAGCTGGAAAGCTGGGTAGTGGGCTGGGTAGGGAATGGGATTTTGCAGTAATTTTCCCCCAGGAGTGGGGAGGGAATGGGGATTTTGCAGTAAACTTCCCCCATCATGCCCACCATGCCACACCCACAGAACCAGTAGTAAAAAAAATTGAATCCGACCACTGGCAATCACCAAGATTAGTACCAGTTTTCAGTTGTAAATGAAGGCATAGAAAGGGTCATATTGGCCTATGTAGAATTCAGAGGCGCATCACATTATGTGGTACATGGCATCATTTGCCAACAATGCCCTGCTGGATTCTACGTAGGGCAAACAGTAAACTTAGTGCAAAAGAATTAATGGACGTTTGCTTGCTATCAAGAGAGCCAGTTTGGTTTAGTCAGTAGGAGTGTCCATCCTTGGAAACCTTAAGACTTGTGGACTTTGATTCCCATAATTTCCCAATCAGCAATTTGGCATGGCTGGCTGGGGAATTCTGGGAGTTGAAGTCCACAGTGGCAATGATTAAAGACACCTGGCTAGAAACCAAGAGACTGGGAATTCTAATCTCATCTTTGGCACAAAGCCAGCTGGGTGATGCTGGGTCAGTCACTCTCTCTCAGCCCTAGAAAACAGACAAGGGCTTCTGTAATCTTACTAATACAACTGCAAGGAGTAGTCTGAGCAGTCACCAGGAATCAACACTGTTTGGAAAACATACACAATTTGATATTAGGTTTCAAAACAAGGACAAAGTAGTATCTGAACAGTTTAAGCCCCTAGGATATTCCATCACAAAATAACTTTAAAAAAAAACTTTACCAATACAATCCACAATTGAGCAAGACAGGCTGAATACATCAACCAGTTTCTCAAAATGTCTCAATAAAGACATCGGATTTTTTTTTAAATACATCAGATACATTAAATTTGTCGTTTGCCTCACATGTAACCTGCATCTGCATAACTAGCTAGTCTTTTCCCTCTGCATCATTCCAGTTTATATCCTGTATCAGTTCTGCTTTGTGCAATCCATGAAGTGAATTGAATTTCACTCCAGTGTATTTCACATGCCACATTAGCCTCAGTGAGGTTAGGTTTAGCAAATTTAGTAGGACCATAGATTAAATTACGATTTGGGCAGAATGCTGCCTGTTTTTGTTAAGCGACAGTTAATTCCTGATTTGGTAATAAAAGCAGCCACAAAGAGGGTTTCTAAGCTACCATTGTTTCCACTCCAATTCCTGCAAAGCCAATTAAGATTATTCCCATCTGTCTTCATATCTGCCACCCTTCAAATGCCAAAATCAAGGATCATTGGCTTGCTCTGAGTTGCTGCAAATACTTCAGTAAAAAATCCTCTCATCCCACTACATGGAAAACCAAAAACGGGGGAATTGCTTGTATGCACACATATGCCTTTATTAATTGATAAGTAACTAAAGGCAATGAATATGCTTAATACCGCTTCTTCCTGTTTTCCCCACAACAACAACCCTGTGAAGTGGGCTGGGCTCAGAGAAGGTGACTGGCCCAGTCACCCAGCTGACCTTCATGCCTAAGGCAGGATTAGAATTCAAGGTCTCCTGGTTTCTAGGCCAGGACCTCTACACCTACACATTCATCTCCAACTTTATTTCAACTGTGTGTGTTTGCTTGATTGTATGCAAAAAAATTACAGGAGTTTCTATGGTGAGGAATTGCAAACACATCAAGCCATTTTTATCCTTGAAAGCTCCAGACTTGAAAGCATTATTTCCTATAAGCAGGGAAACTGATAGTGTGTAAACTCCATAGAGACACCTGTTTGTTTAAAATGCTTTTAATGCCCTTTCAGATACATCGTATAACTGAAAGCCAAAAATAAATGAGCTTGTCTCTTAAGCTGCTTTTGAACTGGCACAGAATCCTCCTGTGTGTGAAAGTGCCCCAAACAGTAGAGGCTCCAGCTACTATTCCATTGTTCCTGGTTTTATTTCCCCAGGTTGCAAACAAATATGTAAGATTTCAGCCGTTAATATACAGTAGTTATTTTATATGCTTGGGGTACATACACACTGTCTTTCCGGACTCCAGATTATTAGAAGATTCAAGAATAGCATCCTTTGGACTTTGGTATTCTTCCTAATTGAAGGGCAACAGTAATATGGTTATAGTTCCTTGACAGGAACAGAAATTCCCACTTAGATGTGTGCAAAGGTTCAACATTATTATATTGTATGTTACATACGATACTTGCTGAGCCTTGCAATTGAACCCAGGTTTAGGTAATTAATGCAGACTGTTTTTGCCTGCTAGGGTTATTTCATGGATTATTGTTATTCATTGTCAAAGCTGAATATTGTTGTGCAGATCATTTGGCAGCAATAGTAACAGAGAGGCTGAACAAGAAAAATAAAGAAGTTAATCATTTTCAAAATGTCATGAAAGGAAGAGCATATTTCAAGAGCTCTTAGTCTGAAGTCAGGATGAAGTAGTAGTGAAGGAAATATTTTCATGTTAGACAATATGCATGTTTTATTTTATTTATTTATATCTTGTCTTTATTATTTTTATAAATAACTCAAGGCAGCTAACATGCCTAATACTCCTGCTCCTTCTATTTTCCCCCCAACTATAATCATGTGAGGTGAGTTAGGCTGAGAGAGAGAGTAACTGGTCTAGGGTCACCCAGCTGGTTTTCATGACTAAGGTGGGACTAGAGTTCACAGACTCCTGTTTTCTAGCCTGGTGCCTTAAGCACTATTAGTATTATATTACTAACTGAAATATCCATCACATTGTATCCGAACGTCCATCAATAGCTTACACCAGCCCAATGTCTGATTTTTTCAACATAGACCACCCTGTCCTTGAATGGATATTAACATTTGAACCACTAAAAGTCCATGGATATGCCATACACTAAATAAAATAAACTAAGTGAAAATGGTTTTTATCTCAGCAATGTCCCAACTGCACTATCATGCTTCGCAAACATGTTTCCCCCTTCATCCCCATGATCTCTTCATTGTATCCTCAGCCAATGAATAAGATGATCTTAAGTAATCCTCACAGGTACTATTATTGAAGTATTTTTTCCACTTTATTCTATCACGGCCTCAAGTCGGGTAGGAAGCCCAGTGACTAGCGTTGACTGGGAGCAAATGAAACAGCGGCAGGATAAGGATCAGCAGTAGGGAGAACAAATATCTTTAGGCTTAGCCTTTTGCCACCCAAAAAACAGATTCACAGCACTTCAGCTTGGTAATATAGAAGGGCTTAGAGAGAAATAAGTGACTTTTTTTTTGTCTTTCTGTTAATCCCCGTTAATAGCCAAGGCGACTGCCTTAGATTTCCATATGATGGCACTGCCTTTGTGTATTAACAAGTTGGGGTAAGACTACGGTCTTAGAAATAGAGACGGGATCTATTATTGTGAATTAATAAGACTTTTCTAGCAGTTGTTCAATGGATGGTTAGTCATACCAAAGAGGTTTCATTTGTGTACTGTGGATGAGTTCTACAACATTTGATTAAAATCTTCAGAAAAAATCAGCCCACACAAAACCATACTTCTGAATTATTTTCAGATGAAACTTACTGCCTCTTTACGAGATAAATCTGGTTGTAAGAAATTAAAAAAATATTACAAACTCCTTATTTTATTTAGAATCAGTACAGACTTGTATTAATATCATGAAGTGTTTGGATATTAAAAATAAAATTGTTACTATAATTTTTCAGGGAAGGAGTGCACTTTTTTCTTTCAGATATAATGTACAGTTTGGCTGAAGATTGGATTACAACTTTGGCAGTTGCTGTTATGGTGTATAAAGCAGGCCCACTACTGTAATTAATTTGTTCAAAATTCTTGCTTTAAGGCAGGAACCTCCAACCGGTGGACCACGGCCCACTACCGGGCCGTGGCCTATTCGCAACCGAGCCATGAGTGGCTGGCTGGTGTGTGCCAGCATTGTAGGAGCTCATGGCCCCGATTTCTCAGAGATTATGGGCGGTGCCATGCGTGATGCATCACAGGCACCAGGCTAGTCGGGAGTGCCTGTGATGCTCACGCAAGCATGCAAGCCCATGACGCTCACACAAGCAATGGGTGCTAATGCACACAACATGCACCTACCCCTCCCACAAAAACTCCTCTTTTCCCCTTCTCTCCCCCGGGCCATCAACCCAAAGGTTGATCAGTTCTGCTTCAAGGTATCTCAAATGAGTATTCTAGCTTTTATAAGAGCGCTCTTATAAATGAAAATATCCATAATTGTTGCCCTCTTTATCAACAGATACATTTATATTGGGACCCATGGTGTTGCATTGGTTAGAATGCAAGATTGCAGGCTAATTTTGCTGATTGCCGACTGTCAGCAGTTCAGCAGTTCAATTCTGACCAGCTCAAGTTTGACTCAGCCTTCCAAAATCAGTAAAATGAGGACTCAGATTATTAGGGGCAATATGCTGATTCTGTAAACTGAGTAGAGAGGGCTGTAAAGCACTGTGAAGTGAGTATATAAGTCTAGGTACTATTGCTATTGCTATATTGTATAATTTATCAGAATGTACATCCACCATTGCTGATTTTAGTTGGCATCCACCATTGCTGATTTTAGTTGGCACTTAAACTTCCTTTGGTTTCAAACAAATCTACACATTTCAAAAATAATCTGCCTTACAGATAATATGAAACATCTTCAGCACTCTTCTGTGGATTATTTTCCAATGTATCTCAGCATCTTTTGTTTCCATTTGTTGACTTTTGTTATTTGAACTTAGATGGATCAAAAAAGTCTGAACAGATGACACAAAGGAAATGAGGACAGAGGAGAGAATGCAGTCCCTGTCTTATAGAATCAACTTTTAATGTAAAAGTTACAGTCTTCTTTATTTGAAACGGGGAAGTAAATGTCTAGTTTTATCATACTAGATTTGCGTTTAAACAGAAGTGTATTTCAACAACAGAAACAATGATGTAGAAATAGATCCAGGCTGTTTTGGATGAAGCTCCATTATTTCTGAAGGTTCTAGATATAAAGTTGTAGGACTTGGAACAGGACCTCCTTGCTTTTGACATGCAGAAGTCTGGATGGCTCCTTTATTTTTTTAACTGTAAAAAGTGTTTTTTTTTAAATGACAATCTTGCTAGATTTTGATGAGTGGTTTCCTCTGGACCTCTTCCATATTGTTGCTGCCTGTTACTGCTATTTTAAATTGACTAGCTATTTTTTAAAACTGTTTTGTTTTTTAATCAACTGTAGTTTTAATTACTATAAACAATGGTCCCAACGTAATATATGAACATTGCTGCAGTAGCAAAACTACATAGACATTGATGATAATAATAAATGGCCTTCATATCATCTACTTCAGTCAGCTTGAACAGGGTAGCACAAACCTTTATGTAAACAGTGTATTTTTTTTTTGCAAAAAGAAAAAAGAAACTGGAAGGAAGAAGCTGTAAATTATAAACCACAAAAAAGAATTTTCTGACATAAACAGCAGGTGTAGTGACCCAGCACATTCCTTCTATGCAGAAAATTCCAAGTTCAGGCCTTTTCATTTTAAATTAAAAATACACTAAAAAGCTTGCAGTGAAAAGGTCCTTATTTCTGGACTACTCAATAACAGAGAGATCAAAGGTCTTACTTAGCATAAAACCATTGCTTATACAGGACACTCAACATATCTAAAATTATCATTCTCAGTCATTTGATTTACATTACCAATGACACTGAATCAAGTCATCCTACAAAGTCATCCTTTATGACTTTAGCCTTAACTGACTGTAGAATTAACCCCACGCCTTCCTCTCTGAATCCCATTAATTATACATACAAAGCTTTATAGGAAGCCTCCCAATTGCCTAGATCTCAATTCAGAATGTGGTAACTTTTTGGCACCTGCTATCTATTATATAATCATAATGACATGGGAATTACTTTATTTTATTTTTCAAATATACAGACGTTATATTTTTCAAAAATAATTTATAAGAAAGAAAGAGAAAGAAAGAAAGTCAGTCAGTCATACATGGCATTTCCCTCCCCATATTTTCTCCACAACCAACAATGCTATGAATAGATTGGGTTAAGAGTGACTGACCAAATTCTCTCAAGAAGCTTCCATGGTTGAGAATGAACTTCAGCCTGGCTCGCTCTAGGCCTACTCCAACTCTTTCATTATGTGAATCTTTTATTTACACAAGCAAAGCATCTTATTGTACCTTAAAAACTGATCTGAACTAATACAAATTCATTTTGTCATACATCTGATGAAGCTATTTATTTATAATTGATATGGCACTCATTCCAGTAAACACTTGACGAAAGTTTGTGTGTTTGTTGGTCTTTTGAGGTATTCAAAAACAATTCATTGGTTTGGCATCAAATGTCCACCATGCCTTCTACTGGAAACTCTACTATCTTCTTATCCATCATCCAAATATTCACCCTTTTCCCACCAGAGAATATTCTAATGTTGGTTCATTTGGTTCTATCCTAGATATTTTGACGCCATGGATTAGAGCTGAAGAGGTAAACCTTTAATATAGCAAGGTGAGCATTTGGTCATTGCATGAATTCAGAAATGAAGCAAGGCAGTCTTGGAAAGAAGATTGCTTGTAGTTTATTTACAACAGAATGTAAGAAAAGGCAGTTTTACAAACAATAATAAATAACTGAAAAAGCAACAATTATGTACGTATGGAAACCATGAGACTCTGATTCTTCTTTTCATGTCTTGTATGTGTAACTTGGAGCATTTGGTCCTTCCTTCATTACACTAACCTTACAGCCAAAAACCAACTAACAAACAAACAAAAACCTCAGAAAATCTCATTACTATACACAACACTCAAAGTTACAAAGATTGTCACAGAAATAAAACAAAAAAAAAACCTTATTTCTAGAAGGAACATTAAAAAAAATCATAGACAATTGTAATTTTAAGACGATGCCTTCCAAACAGGAAAACCCTTCCCCACGATTAGTTTAGCTTCAAGCCTTTATGAAAACAGAAGACTGAAGGATGGTAATTAATGAGTTCCTAATGGCAAGTTCATGAACCCTTCCCATCTTATGATTTAACTACCAGGAAGTGCATACATTGGATGTCTTTTAAACAACAGCCATGTTTTAAAGTTCCAGTGCAGCAAATTAATCCCAATCCAAAGTTGCATGAGAGGAATTTTGCTTGAATATAGGCCCTCAGCTAAGCACGGAAGGCTAACTAATATGTTTGGTCAGCCTGTTTTGACTTTTTCTGCTCAGAGAGGAACCTCAGGATATAACCCCATTAAAGACACACATATCTCCTATTAGAGAGAGCACAGCAATTTTCATTTCTATTAACAAAGTTTTTAAAAGTTTCATTAAAAAAATGAAATACTGCCAATGAAACAGAAATCTGCACTAAGAAAAATTGCCCAGAACATTTCTATTCTAGACAATAGCATTCCAGCTGGGCTCTTTAATGGCAATTTGATTTATTTATTATCCCATTTTATGAATAATTCAAGGGGGCAAACATACCTAATATTCCTTCCTTCTCCTATTTTCCCCAGAACAACAACCTTGTGAATTAGACTGTTTCTATTAATTTAATATGAAACAATTGATCTAAATGTACATCAATTGCAGTATGTACATTGATATGTGAAAAACAGCTAGGCTCAAATTTATTTTATGGCAATTTAAAACTTTCGTTGCAAACTTTCTTAGCAAATATAACCCCATGAAGATTTCTAGCACATGTACATGGATTTATAAAGATTTATGTACATGGAAAGCACGATGAAAAATATGCCAGAGTTTTCAACAATAAAGTTTGAGCAACCTTATGAGAATCTCATGAATAAACTTTTAAAAAAGCTTTTCTTCTTTGCTTAGGAAGTCAAAGATGGGTCTTTAAACAGATAATTTCAGGAAAGCCAGCAGTATATTCATTTCAATACATAGTCCTCCTTCCTCTTCTTAGCAATAATCAAATGATCTCACTGAAAAAAGGGGGAACAGGACTAAGGTACAAAAGCCTAGTCAGGCTTCAGTTTTCTTTGCTGCACCAGACTTTATTGAAAGTGCCACTTTGTTCCA
Organism: Pseudonaja textilis; assembly: GCF_049901715.1. NCBI lineage: Eukaryota > Metazoa > Chordata > Lepidosauria > Squamata > Elapidae > Pseudonaja > Pseudonaja textilis. Next base: position 119,965,694 of record NC_141991.1, on the reverse strand, counting down.
CAAAATAAATAGATAAACATCCACAGGTCTGATCCTCACAAAAAACATACAGCTAAAAATATACAGCAGATTCTGTACAAAATAAAACAGACAAGTCAACAATACAACTCAGCCAAACTTTTTTCCCATGGAAAAGACACATTAGTGCAACCAAAAATATGCTAGCAATTTAATTTAGTTATTCTTCCTGTGTCAGAAATATACATTTTTAAAGCAGATGACAAAAATCAAGAAAGAAAAGTAAATTGGATAATTGACTACCTCAGTTGCAAAACCTACGGAAGGAAAAAAAATGTGACAAAAGAGCGTAAAATAATTGGTGAAGAGTATAGGTGCTTGAGAGTGTATATGCTGAAGAAACATCCATTTGATTTTTGCTAATTCCTTTGAAATATAGGAAAAGCAAAGAGTAGGCAGACTGACACATGGATTGTGTCAGCCATCATTTAGACATGCAGAAGAATCAAATTTTGTCAATTCATTAAGCACCCAATTTGGATAGCACATCAAGTTGAACAAATAATTCTTGCTGCAGCATTGAGAGCAGAAAGTATCATAGAAAAGTCCATTATTTTTCCATAGCATGCTATTACCTTTCATTTTTGTACTATGCAGCCTTTTAACAAGCATATTCTTAAAATATATCTATATATATAACTGAAAAACACCTGATCTTATTCCCAAGCCAAAGTATTGAGGAAGAAGTGAAATAGTTAAAATAAATCAACACAATAATTTGATGTCTTGGCTTATCCATTTGTGCAAGATTCTAACAGCAGATAAGGGAGAGCAACATTTGGCTTAAAATTACAGAAATTATCATAATTTTCTGCTAACTTAAAAGCCACAAACTCAGGGTGTATTTATGTATAGAAATGTAATAATAATAATAATAATAATAATAATAATAATAATAATAATAATAATAATAATAATAATGAAAACATGTATTAACAAGTGTCACACAGAACTTCAGAATGCTGAGCAAGACAGAAAAAGATATTTTGAGTAATAACTGAGAAAAGGCATGAAGCTAAATGATGAGGGGAATTAAAGACAGAATTAAAGCTACTACATATTTTGAGTTTTCAAATGCACATAGTGCATTCTGTTCTTCCACTCTACCTTTCTATGACTAAAAAATAAACAATAGTCCCCTTGGTATGTACAATTTAAGTAAGAAGTCACTTGAGAGTTAATTGGAGATTTTTTAATATGAAAATTCATGCTGCCATGCTTACTAGAAATTCTTAATTATTCAAAGTTATCTTTATCCCCCTGAGGACTGGATATATATTTCTATATTCCCCTTGTACTATCGCTATATGTTTATGACACTTTTACAAATGATTCTAGTTTAGATGTGGTTAACTACTGACTTAATTTACTAAATTAGATTCTGAATAAATTGTAAGGAAAGGAACAGATGCCAAGTGTCCTAAATTTTACATCGGAGAAGTATCTTTAATTCCTGAGACTGAAGGGTGATGGAATTAACAGGCCAATATTTTGTCTCTCCAAACTATGGCTGGGTGCAACTAAAATCACTTTCTGAGGTACCAAAAGCCAAAAGAAAAACACTCCTATTTTCATTGTCGATAAAGAATACAATTGAAGGAACTCAGGAAGCTGGCAGGTTTTTATTTCTGTCAGAAGATTCCCACATAAACTGTTCTGCTCTTAAACAAGGACTAGACGGAGGCTTCTGAATGAGTTGTCAACTGTAGCAGTGCACCATGTTTTCCTTTTCATTTTGAATTCAGGTGGTCTTTGACTTACAAGTGTAATGGAGCTGTCCATTATGGTTGTAAATTGTGACAATTGTACAGCGGTCACCCACATGACTGACCTGATTTCATGACCTTTTCTGCAGTTGGTTGTTAAGCAAACCAATTGTTTCCTATGGGTAGGTTTTGCCAAAAAACAGGAGCAAATGCCACTTTTTGGCAAAAATTGTCATAAAACGTGGTCATGGGATGTGGAACGCTACAAACAGCGATAAATACAGGCCAGTTGCTGAGTGGCTGAAATTCAGTCATGTGACCACAGTGGTGGAGGGGAGGAGTATAGCTGTTGGAACTTTGGAGCCAGGTTGTAAGTTCCCCGAGGTGGTCTGTCCTAAGTCTGAACAATTGCTAAGCAGCCAGTTGGAAGTCAAGGACTACCTGCATTCAAAGGAAATAATAATAATGAGCATAGTTGAAAAAAAGTATCTTTTTGGGACAAAGCATTGAATCTGTCTCTCTTGAGCATGATATATTAGACTTACTGGTAAACCTACTTTTTCATTAGGATCTCCCCAAGTTTTCTTTCTTAATTTTATTCATGGCTCGGCCTTACAGTGTGTTCACTATTTCATATATTTATAGATTCTAAAAATCTTGTATGTGTGTGTGTGGATTTCATTTTAAAAATCCTGTATATATGTATGCATGTACACACACACACACATTCAAATACATATGCACGATTTTTAAATGAGGGAAAGAATCTGCACAGTAAGCCTAACATATTTTATGCTATAATCTGCTGCTTTTAACAGGCCAGCATGTTCACCTTCAGCAAAACTTCAAGTTGTTGAATAGATGAATGACTGCTTACAATGTTGCAAAAAATGGGCTGACTTTTTAATGGGGTTTTCAATCTTGACTTTCATTAATTTCATAGGAACTCAGAAGACCTGAATTGAAGTATGAATTAATAATAGCATTGTTTCTTGGGATATATTTGTCCCATTTGGACTTTGGAGCCTATTTTATTTGTTTGTGTTTCCATTTTTCTTCCTGAAATAGGTCCCAATTCTCCAAAACCAACACAGAAAAATTTCACAACAGCACAGAATAAAAAGGAGTTACAAATTTTTGTGCAAGATACAAATAGTTCCAGGGTCTCAAAATGATTATAATTTAAGACAAAGCTAGAGCACGTTGGTTCTTTAATTTCTGAAGAGCTTAAAGTGTGCATTAGCTACATCCAAATCCTGAGTTGTATTCTGTAAAAAGGAATCTGAATCTATTAGTATTCAAGTGTTGATCAGTGAATCAGCAGTTCCAAGGTTTACTTTAAGGTGCATTCGGCCTGAGAGTAAAAAAGGATTTCAGAAATGGAGATATAATGGCTTGAAATGAGAAATCTAGCTAAGGAGAACCTCATTCTCTCAGGATGTCCTCGCCAGCTTCATCAAATCCCTGTAACCCCCTTCAGTCATCAACACTGCAATTTTAGATCTTCTGCTTGCAGCCATCACTACAAGAGACTGCTTTTTTTTTTACAAGCTACTTCATTCTGGGTTGATAGCAACATTTGTCATTATGGCTTACAGCTTTAGTTTGGGAATCAGAGCACATGAACTATGACCTTGCATGCATTTAGCTAACTAGTTTCAGGGGAAGCCTAAGGGAATGGGGGGATGGGAAACACATGATTCCAGATCAATATTTGTTTAAACCAAAACAACTACCATGAAATTTGCAAATGATATTCTGTCAGTCATAGCTTGTCATAAGGAGAGAAAGCCATGCTGGGTTTAGAGAGGATTTTTATCTGGATCTGGCAATGTGAGAGTTTCTGGGGCAGACTTTTTCCGCGGACGATCTTTGGGAACCGCTAGGAATTCTGGTGCGTCTGTGGACAGAGGTGTAGACGGAGCACTAGAAGGAGTACTGCGGATTGAAGAGGGAAGGGAGATATTCGAGATGGATATCGCCGGAGGGAAGATTCCAATTTTCTTGTTGGTGGCTTCCTGAGTTGCTCGTTCAAATTCTCGGACTTCATCCATAGTCATGTCTTCAAGGAAAAGGAAAGAAAGAATGGGTTAGGACAACTGTGCAAATTGGCATCAGCGCAAAGCTTTATTGGGGTATTTTGTCTTTAAGGAGTCATGCCTGTCAGCGTGCGTATCTACTTAAGAGGAACTACGGCCACTAGTTCAGAAGTACTGCTGAAATCTCAGGAGCCACCTCTGAACAGCATTCATCTCACTGTTAAGAACTGAAAGAAGAGTCTGAGACTGCAAAACTAAACTATTTTTTTCACAATGAGCGAAAAACTTAAGATAGCAACATTTGTTTATTTCCAGAATTATGGTAGTCCTTGACTTATGACCACAACCGAATCCCACATTTTTGTTGCTATGCAAGGCAGTTGTGCCTAATTTTACAACTTTTTGCCACAGTTAAGCAAATCGCTGCTCCTGAATTTTGTTCATGTGACCATGGGGATGCTGTAACGATCAGGTCAGAGTCTTTACCTAACTGAAAGATCTTGGATTTTTATTCAGATACATAAAATATTACATCTTGAATAATTCCACCAGAGGGCAGAGTTACTTTGTTGTAATGTGTGTTTTCTTTAAACATACATTACAAATTTCATAGAGTAAATATCTCCTTGGTTTTTTTCCTTCTAACAATTCAAGATTCAAGATGGGTTCAGCAAAAGGTCATTTGAGGGTTCTGCACTTTAAGCCAGGTTAATGTTTTGAATATTAGGGAAGAGTTTCTTTATTCACAAGAAATTCCAGCTTCCTTTGAGTTTCAACTTTCCTGCAGTGAGCATGGATTCCTAAGGAAGGTAACTAAGAGAAGTTCAAACACAAATGACAAACAAATGGTTGTTAAGAGTTTTTTGAAACCATACACTTGGAGAAAATCTAATTAGTAAAGTTTTAAATTACCACTCATCACTGCTGGGAGATGAATAGTGTGACATGCGAAAAACTTAAAAAGGAGCAGTTGGTTACTGATATCAGCATTATGTGGCTCCTCAATAACTTGGATTAATGGCTGAAGTCATGACAAAGGCAAGAGAGAAGCATGGTAATGGAAACGTACCATAAGACTGGCTTTCTTGATATTTACAGCTATTCCTCGACTTACAGCTACAACTGAGCCCAAAATTTCTGTTGTTGAGCAACACGCTTCTTAAATGAATTTTGCCCCATTTTACGATCTTGTTTTCTTGCCACAGTTAGGTGAATCACTGCAGTTGTTAAGTCAATAACATGGTGGCTAAGTGAATCTGGTTTCCGTATTGACTTTGCTTGTCAGAAGGTCACAAAAGTTGAATAATGCAACCATATGAATATGAATCAGGTGCCAAGCATCTGAATTTTGACCATGTGTCTATGTAGACTTCCAGTGCCTCGTTTATTGAACATTTATGCCAAAACGAATGTTAAGATTTCTTGTCCCTGTTCCTCCCGCCCGCTCTATGTCAAGGGCTAGCAGGGGAAGAGCTATCCTTTCCATTTTTTCTAGTTTTGATAACAGCCTAATTTGAGGATTATTTCCTTTTTACCATGTGAGATCTTAACAGAGGTAGTCCTTGACTATCAACAGTTCATTTAGTGACCATTCAAAGTAATAGTGGCACTGAAAAAAGTGACATGACTGTTTTTCATAGTAACATGATCAGGTGATCCAAAATGCTTAGCAATTGGCTCATACTTATGACCATTGCTGTGTCCTAAGGTTTGCAACCTTTTGTCAAGCAAAGTCAATGGGGAAGCCCAGTTCACTTAACAACCTGGTTTCTAACTTATCAGCTGCAGCAATTCACCTAATAACTGTGGCAAGAAAGGTCGTAAAATGGGGCAAAACTCACTTAACAAATGTCTCACTTAACAACTGAAATTTTGGGCTCAATTGTGGTTGTAAGTTGAGGACTACCTATATGTAAAAAGGGAACATAAAAGGTGCATTCTTATTTAATATGAAAATTTGGAAATTTTTTTGCAAGAATTTCCATCGCCATTAAACAATTTATTCTTTGTCTGTTCCAGTATCCAGCTGGCCCTTACCATCTACCAGCAGTTACACTTATTAGATTTCCAAAAACTAAATGGGGTTAAACCTGCTTAGTTTTTGGATGGGGGAGTGTAAGAAAAACCAGGAAACTATAATGGATGGTTTAAAAAAAAATGGTGAAGAAGGCAATGGCAAAATGCTTCTGTACTGTTGCCAAGAATCTTATCTATGAAGTCATCCAGAGCTGAGCTTGACTGAAGGAGAGTTTACTTTTCCCCAATTAATACTTTTTTTTCCTTGGAGATAAAAGTGCCACTTCCATTTCCTTTTCCTATTTGATCACTGCTACTTGAGTGAAATGCAGTAATTTTAATGGAATGAGAAAGTGATAGTGTCCACTTGCATAAAATAGCAGCCTGATTTGTACATAAAAAAACATTATTGCTTAATTATTTCTCGGCATGGTATGAAGAATGAACCCATCCATTATGCCTGAGTATTATATGCCAACAAACTGTACCATTATAGCTTGTTGAATAAACCAAAATTTAAAGAAGTCCTGGTCCTAGTTCAGCGATCTGAACCAGGATATTATCTATTTCTAAAGAAAACTGTATCATTGGGATATTAATTGCCTGAATCTGATCTAATTGATCACATAAAGGATTGTTCCATCAATAGGCAGAGAGAACAGAGACAAAACTGCCACATGGTACATTCAGTTAAGTCTAACCTGACAATTTCATTTTCCTTGGAGATAACTCACTGCAGCTAAAGATGTGTACGGACATGCAATGCATCATCCCTTGGGTTTATTTTTGATTCATAATTCAAGGATCAGCAGTAATCAGTAATCAGCAACTCAAATGCCATTCACTCTGTCGTGTCTATTTTTTTTAAGCTTAGCAGAAAGTTCGTTCAAGAGAGCACCAATTTTTTGTTTTATTTCAAACACATACATCTTAAGCCCCTTAATTTTATTTTATTTTTTAAAAAATATCCCATTGTTAAAATGAGAGACAATGAGAGACTCTTTTGACAAAAGAGAAAAGAAATGTTCTGGAAAACAAGACATCAGCGCCTTTGTCCAGCCGGCTCAGAAAATAAGAAGAATTCAATTTTTAAGCAAAAATTATACACCGAAATGCATATATATATTTATACAGTATCTTTCTCTCTCTCAGGCTTCTACGCTGAGCCAACCCACCAAAATATATTAGCTTGCAAAACCCTTTTCAAGCTTGTGTTGATCCTTCCAGAACTTGATAGGGAAAATGGCATAAAAGAGGCAGGCATTTGCAGTGACCTCCATAGCAATCTCCTAAAGCACAGCATGTTCTGTTCCTTGTTTGCATTAGGAGATGGTGGGCAATATTTTTAAAGGCACTACATACACTTCCTTTGGCATGGCTCTCTATTTCATCCACAGGAGATGAATGTTGATTGCACACTTTAATGTTCGTTTTTTCATGCATATTTTTCTCATAATCTCGAACATCCTCGAAAGTCATATCTGAAAAAAGTTCAAGATGATGGGACCTTCCATTAATTCAAACTCAATTTCTTCCTAGCAAAAGCCACAAAGCAGGAAGCCAATTTGGGTATCAGTAGGCAAATAGCTAGATAAACCAGCCAAGGAAGTAAGTTATAAGAAGGATCGGTTAAAAGGAATCACAGTGTAAGGATTTGGAAAGTGGTTATTTCTGTGAAATGAGCTAGGCAAGAAAAGTGCAGGGTGCAGGCTTTGCCAAAGGCAGACATCTTCTAAAATAAATTTAGAAGATTTCCTGGTGGAAAAAAGAGAAAGGGTTAAAGAACAGCTCAAAAATCGACTTACCTTGTCAGGAACTTTGCAACACAATTATAGAGCACTACTTTAAATAACATTATGCTCCCCATCAATATATTAAATTGTTTCAACACTACCTGGCTTAGATTGTAGAGGATATTGAATCATGTTAATAGCAGAGTACTGGTGAGCAATAGATTAACTGAAATTTTTTAATGCTTTAAAAGTCAAGCAACCATCAGTATCTCTTCATTTTTTTTTATCATAAGGCTATCCAGTTGAAATATACACAATCCAGTTCTCCCACAAGAGTGGAAACATGAATATATGAACAATATTAAAAATATCTACAGGATCATGTGAACATTGAATTCTATTTTCTTCTTTGGAGGAAAGAGTGTTCTTATATTGCAGTAGACGCCATTAAATTATATATTTTTTTAGCACTTTCCTGTTTTAGCACATTCTAGTAATTCAACTCTCATAATACGTTCCATTAATACTTATATGATTCACATATTATCATCATGTTTTCCTTTTTTCCTCACTTAAAATTAAGGACATTAAAAGGCACTCATCAAAGAAGCTTCTAAGCAATGGGACCGGCATGATCAAAAGCATTTCTGCCAAGCAGTATTCATGCTCTTCATTAGCAATACTGAAGTTAATGCAAGAAGGCTGCCTTATGGCAAAGCGAACGGTGTGTTAGTCAACAATCTTACACATGTCTACAGGATAGTAAGTAACAGTAAAATCATGGCAACAGGTCTTTGTAAACAAGTTTAGGATTGAGGATTAGTCTGCAATTAGAAGATGAAGCCTTTGTATCAACAAAATGTATATTTTAAAATAAATTAGAACCTGGACAGTTCTATATTAGTCCAGGGAAATCATTTGATACCTCTAAGAAACATATGCTTCCCATGCTGAAGAAATATTGAAGACTGGTCAAAGTTGTAAAATGTTCTAATTTTATATATTCATCTACTGTTATTCAACAATAACAATCCAAATGCAGAGCTGTCAGGAAAATGTAAGTGCACCAGAAGGCCTCACACCCATTGCAGCACTCATGAGTCTCATGTATTTACAGTAACAATTTGGGGCCTGCCAAAAAGTTATTAGCACCATTATCACAGGGGACTCAGTTGTAAGAAATGGGCAACCTGCTACTTTTCTTCAAAGCTAAAACAAAAGGCCATTTGGAACTTTTTGCAACAAGACATTTACGTCAAATGGTAAAACAGTGGAAAGTTATTCTCATGAGAGAAACAAACTCCAGTGATATTTCCTTTTAAAGATTTATCCTTTTATAACTAAATGAAATTTTAATCTTTGAAAAGTGGTTCAAGTCTGGATAATAAAGGCTGGCTGGGAGGCTCAATTATAAATCTGAATAAGTCTTATTATTGATCACAGTGCATTTAATGGAACAAAAATTCAACTTTCCAGACGTCCAGACTAATTTCATTCTCCTTTCCCTATTTCATGTTTCCTAAGTTAAACAAATAGGAACTTGATTGATTTCAAATATTTATTACAGTGAATAACTTTTTTGTTTTATTAAAGAAAAAATAAAGTTATCTAATATAAAATAATATTAACTGTACTGAAGTTTACAATTTAATCATTATGCTAATTTTTATAGTTGATATCTCTTTCCTCTATCCTGATATCTCTTTACAATATAAGTTTACAGCTTACTTATTTAATTGGTTTATTGCATTTATACCGATGTATATTTATATCATCCACCGCAACAAATCAGTAGATTTAAATTGGCTCCATTAAATGAGTTTTTCAACCCATTTCACAATCCTCAATTTTTCTGATCCATGAAGCCCTTATTCAGCACTGCAGTGAACATTATGAACTAGGAGAGAAACAATACAGAATTATGGTTTGGAGCTTGGAAGAAAGCCATAAACTTGAAATGTGTGCCTGTCTCTATTTTGGAGAAGTGGAAACTTCTGCAGAATTGTTGCTTGGCAAGGATATCCCTAACACAATTAATTGTTTCAATTTCTCCTTTACTCTAAGCACTCAAGGCCACCCATATTACTGTCTCCCTTCATTTCATCCTCACAAAAATTTCCTAGCCTTAAGACAGATTAGTTGAGAGACTGATTGGCTGAAACTCATCTATGTGTTGAGTTTCCACGACTGGGGACATATTTGAAACTATTCCTAGGACACATCTTAGCCATTACATCATGGGGCTGGTACTGAAATGCAAGCTATGTTTTTAATATCACAATGTGAAGTTTGGTACTACTCTTTAAAACAGGTACGTTAGATTTGAACCAGATAGATTTAGAATTTAATTCAAATTAAGCTTGTTACTTAAAGTTACAGATACTAAAGTACACATTTGATAAAATTATGAAGCCAACATTGCAGCAGGATTGTACCCAGAGCTACAAACAAGTATAAACATGCTAAAATTCTTAGCATTTTGTCTGAAAGATAGAACACGCTCTCCTCCATCTTAACTTTTCTAATAAAAACAACTTGAATAAAAAATAAACAGGCCAATCAGTACATGTCTGAAATAGTTCTTGTGCTTCTAAATAGTTATCTTTTAAAAATACATGACTTACCATACCACTCATCCACCCACGCAAATGCTTGTCGGTGACCAATTAGCAATATGTCTTTGACCACCTAGGAGAATTAAGAAAGATTTAAAAAAGACTTGAGAGGACAAGAGCCAGAAAGAATAGTGTGTGGTAGAGGTAAAAAAAACATGAGAGTATCAGGATCACTTAAAAGTCTCTGAAAGCCTCAGGAATGGTCTTTGGAATCCCTCAGGAAGAAAGAAACCCATGAAACTCAGGGCTAGAGAGTAGAGTACAGGTAGTCCTAGACTTACAACAGTTTAGTGACCGTTCAAAGTTAAAATGGCGCTGAAAAAAACGGCTGATGACCATTTTTCCCATTTATGACCCTTGCAGCATCCCAGTGGTCATGTGATTTACACTTGGATGCTTAACAACTGATTCATATTTATGACGGTTGTAGTGTCCTCGGGTCATGTGATCCCCTTTTGTGACCTTATGACCAGTAAAGTCAATAGGAAAGTTAACAAAGGCGTTAGTGACTTAATAATTGCAGTGATTGTAGTAACAAACGTGGCCAAGGAAAAAGAAGTAAAATGGAGCAAAACTCACTTAACAAATTTCTCACTTAGTAACATAAATTTTGGGTTCAACTGTGGTCGTAAGTCAAGGACTCCCTGTAATGTTATTCAATATACTTAAGTTGGAGCAGCGGGTTCCTTTTGAGCTTACTGTGTCTTGCCTGGCTGTCCCAATTGTGGTTTTTATGCCAGAGTTCATTTGTTGCACAATTCTATCTCTGCTTCTGAGAATCCCATTTTCAATTTCTCCTTCATGGCCTCTGGCTTCCCAGCAGTTGTTCACATTGTTTACAGTGTGCAAGTCAGGTGGTTAAGTTTGGTTTTTGTGCTCTCCTTTGATGCCCCCACCAACACACACACGCACACACACACACACACACACACACACACAAACACACACTTAAATCTTCTGACAAATATTTTATCCTTTCTATTCCTTACCATCCTGGGAAGGAACAGCAGCAGCAACAGCAGCTCTGCTTGAATAAGGTCAGCAACAGGAAAACATTCCTCTCCCAGGGTCCTGAAGATTGTAGGCAACCTAAGAGAATTCTCACAACTAGAACCAAGTGACAAGCTGTTTGAAGCCTAGATCCCACTTTTTCAATTGTTTTTCTTTTTTCTTTTCCATCTTCAAGAGCCACAGAGGGCAAGGTGGTAACAAGGTGAAGCCATTAGAGTGCAGCACCCGATTTTACTCTTTGCATTGTGGCAAAGCTGTTGAAAAATTCTATAAAATTGGCATTTTCAAATTATCAGAAGCTTAAGAGTCCTACTCTATTGGGGTTTGTGTGTGTGTGTGTGTGTGTGTGTGTGTGTGTGTGACAATTATAGTATGTCTCTGCTATTCAACTGTTTGCCCCCATGAGAAGTTAGGAAGGTATCAAAAAGATACGGGGGATCATAGGCTGATTTTGCCTCGATATCCCTGGCATCTTATTGGAAAATATCTTTTCTGCAAGCCTTGGATAATTGTCCCATCCCAACAAGTGATTTTGCAGCTAGAACTAAACACCCCTTAACAGACTTACCATTAGCTTACTTTCCCATTTCTCACATTGTGGTGAATGATAATTCTTTTGGTTTAACATTTTTATTGAGTTATAAGATAAAATAAGGTACAAAATACAAAAGTAAATAGGAGAACGGTGGGGAAGAAGAGGGGGAAGAGAAGTGAGGAAGGTAGCAAAAAAACAATAGCAAGTAGTAGCAGTAAAGTGAGCAAGGTTTGTGCAGTAAGAAGTGCACATTATCTTTGAGTAGCTAGATGGAAAAACATGCACCTGCCACGTACAGTTGAGTAGAAGAGAACTAGGGTCATGGCAGCAGGCAACTTTTGACGAATGGCTCATAAACTAACAGCATGCATTGCATTCTCATCTACTGGATCCCAAGTAGTCCTCAACTTACAACCATTTGCTTAATGACAGTTTGAAGTTACAATGGAATTGAAAAAGGTAATTTAGGGCTCTCACAGCTTCTCCGTGGTTACGTGATCAAAATTCAGACACTTGGCAACTGGCATGTATTTACGATGGCTGTACTGTCATGTAAGCACTTTTTGTGACCTTCTGACAATCAAAATCAATGGGGAAGCCAGATGCCTTTAACAACTGTATTACTGACTTAAAAGCTCAGTGGTTCACTTAACAACCATGGCAAGGAAGATTGCAAAATGGGACTAAATTCACTTAAGAACTGTCTTGCTTAGCAATTTTGGGCTCAATTGTGGTGGTAAGTCGAGAACTACTTGTACTTATATACCAAGATTTTAGTAGATAGGGTGCAATGTTTTACTTAATGTTAAATATTTCTATTTAAAACAAAGCAACATGGTTCCTGATATATTTAGCTTTGCTTCTAAATCCTGGGGGAGGGTATTAAAATGGGGCATTTAGACTCTAGGCAACCTCATCTTCAAAAAGCAAGTCAAGAATTGGGGCATAATTTATAAAAAGTGAATTTCACTATCTTTGAGAAACACAGAACAGCTGTTTATCATCAGGATAGATTTATCAGATTTATTATCAGGATAGACTCCATGTTAGGACTTCAGTTAGATGCAAATAATCATCAGTCCTGCATTCCCTGAAAATAACATCCATATCCTCTTATATTCTGCAGAATTTCCTTTTCCATTTTGTTCTTTGTCTGTTTCAGACCTTCCATCTAATATAAGCCAAAAATTGTGCAGAATTTGAGGACATAAATTACAAGCAGATTACATTAGCAAGTAAACACATAGCGAAGGATTTATCTTTCTCTTTCATGCACATCAAAAGCATCAAAGGGAAGAGAAATGTTGCTTAGTTTCATTTGCATGTGTTCATTCAAACCTTCATGCAGGTTTCTGTCAAAATAGAATTTTAAAAAGTGCTACGGTGGGTCAGCAGCCATGGTGCTTGTGAGCAGAAACTACCCAAGAAAGTGTTAATTATGCAATTTTGGAAGAAAATTAGGGTTGGTAAATTGATAGGGCCTCTAAGAAAGCTTTTTCTAATAAATTGTGTATTCTGTCAATAGGATAAAGCTAATCTGATGGGATTAGAGCCAAAGAACTGGCACAACTTCCTTGACGATAAATACTTCAACTGTACAACTTAATTGTTTTTAAGAAATACGTAAAAGGAAATAGCATTCAATGAAAATGTGTGTTGTACAGAGAAAATGGACAAAGATAATTTATTTTTCTCTAATTACAGGATGATGACTCAAATGTGGCCAGCTTAATTTGTCAATTCTCTACTCAATGGGTGGGTGGTGCCTAACAACTTGGTAGGCTTAAAAATGGATTAGGTAAACTCATGGAGAAGACAAAGGCTGTAGGTGACCTCCAGGACAGGAGTCATGATTTGCTTTGACATTTTAGAAGTATTTTCTCTTTCCTTTTTAAAAGAAATCTTAATTATTTTGATTCCGTACCTTCAGAATGACATGAAATTCTGAATTCTGGAAAAGTAAGTCATACCAGATAATTGCTTCTCTTGTTATGAGCTTTCAGAAGGACATAATTAATTTCAGTCTTAATTTTTCCCCTTCAGCTCCTGCCCTAACTTCTTTTTGTTGGCATTGTTTCATAGTTCCATTGTTTCTTTTTCTGAGTCAATCATTCCTTGCCTTCTGATTGTTGCTTCTAATTTTGCCATCCTTAACTCTTCTTCCTCTCTTTCTTGCCCTTATACACCACTCGATGAAATCTCAGTGGATTTATTTTCATATAGAAATTATTATGATGCAACTCAACTGAGCCGAGATTTGCAACATCATGGTATAAAGCATGTAGATTTTCATGGAAATCACTCTCATTATGGTTAAAGCATGTTATATTTTGGAATAAATGTACACACGATTTCCTGCTTTTTTTGCATTGTTAACCTTTAGTAGATATTCTTTGTGGTTGTGTTTAATGCTTGAATCAATTTATTGCAATCCTGATGTCATGCATACTCTGTTTCAGTTTTGGTGGTGTTTTACACATTAAGACCTCAGCCCTTTCTGTAGCTTTACAATATCTTGGCAAGATAGCAATATGTACCCTGGGTCTTCTTGTTTCCTGGCTGACTAACAAACAAATTGTGGTAGAGCAACTATTTTGAGGATGATTGGCATGAATTTCCTGTCTCTTTCTCTCCCTCTCCTAAAATCCTGATACTTCCCTTAGGAATTAATCAATGACTGAGCAAAACTAGTCATGGGGATGCACTTCCCTTGGAACTGTGAGAAATCAGAATGAAGTGTATATGCCATAGCCCTGTAGTGGATTAAACAGGAAAAATTATTTGGTTTATTTGTGGTCTACAAAAAACTGTCAGGATTGTTTATATCATGGGCTGATATGAGGCCTACATCACAGGATCACAAGGGAGCGTTAGAGTTGGCAAGGCAGTCTGATGCCAAAGTAAGTAGAAAGTGAGAGTCAGAGTAAGTCATTGTGAACATTTATAAATATAATCACATCAACTTTGTGTATAATGCTCATTGCTGACCCTTCAGCTTGCCACCATTTTCTCTACATAAAAGCTGTACAAGATAGGTAAAGGAGGGAAAAATCTGCAGACACTGCCCTTTACTCACCTTGTGAACAAACTGCTCGACTCGAGTCTGAAGTCCCCATACTTCAAATTTCACAGATACAAGTTTGTAGGAGCACATAATAGGGTCTTGAGTTTCTCTCCAACCTTCTTTTAATAGGCCTCTCCCAGTCTTCTCTGATTTGAAGCATTTAGGATCCTATTGAAAACAAGAAGACTGAATGAGCAGCCTAGTTAAGACTGAAGTCTACCTTTGGGAGGAAAAAAACCCACTTTTTGTTACAGGTAGTCCTTGACTTATAACCACAATGGTGCCCAAAATTTCTGTTGCTACTTGAGACATTCATTATATGAATTTTACCCCATTTTACAACCTTTCCTGCCACATTTGTTAAGTAAATCACTGCAGTTGTTTAGTTAGTAACACGGTTGTTAAGTGAACCTGGTTTTCCCATTGACTCTGCTTGTCAAAGGTCACAAAAAGCAATCACATGACCCCAGGACACTGCAGCTGTCATAAATATGAGTCAAATGCCAAGTGTCTGAATTTTAATCACATGACCATGGGGATGCCGCAACGGGCGTAAGTGTGAAAAACGGTCACAAGTTGTAACTTCCAATGGTCACTGAATGAACTGTTGTAAGTCAAGGACTACCTATACTAGTAAGAACGGGACTTCTCAAACTTATTTCTATCCATCTCAGGAAAAATGTTCACTTCATGTTTCTTTTCCATATTTATTAATATTAGGGCTGGAAGCTGGTTGCTTGGAGAAGCAGACTGAAGATTTTAACAAAACAACTGTATTAATCCCAAACCTTATTCTTCAGACATAATTGAAGCATTTTTCTCATATAACATTCTCTCTAAATTACATTTGGGAGTTTGGCAGCCACATACATGAAATGAAATGAAGGTGTAAGCAAATAAATAACTGAACTGTTGGAGTTGGTGTTGATTGTCGGGTGAGACGATTCTTGCACACAGGCTATAGTAATACATCAATAAATCTTCACGTGCGGATGTGCCTGACATGATGTAGGAGATGATGAGGCAGAGCCCAAGGGTGGGACTCAAACCCATGAATCTGTTTGGAGTCACTATATCCCTGTAAGAGACCTATGTCCAACTGCCGTTGAAGTCTGTTGATTCCTATCTGACACCAATTTGCCTTGACCATTACTAGTTCAGATTTTTGTTTATAGGTAGCATGAAATAAACTTGAAGTTCTGTCCTGGTTCCTAATTTCTTATACCTGATACATGAACCCAAGTGAAGCTCCCAGTGTCTTGGGCTAGGGCCTGATATTTGCTTAACAACCATGTGATTTGCTTAATGACTTTCTGTAAAAATGGTTGTAAAATCAAGTCCGGTCAAATGATGCCTTGACTTAAGATCACAATGTTTTATGATCAAAATTCCAGGCTCCACTGTGGTCATAAGTCAAAGACTACCTATATCTCCTTGGGTATCAAATAAAAATAGCTTTGCAATGTTTAGCATACATAGTATAGTTATGTTAAGCTGTACAAAGATCAGGGCAGAGGCAGGATGCTGATTGGGTGTTGGTATTCCAGTTCAAAATTATAAATATAGGCTAAAAATGAACACATTCTAATAAGCTTCCATCAAATATTAGTTTAGTTTACTTTATTGTCATTGCACCTTGTACAACAAAATCAAACACCATCTTCAGTGCACATTATGACCATGAAAATAAACACACACAGACATCCTTCACCCCACACACATTGAACCGAATCCCCCTGACACTGCACCAATACTGCACTATACAGCAGAATTCAAACGAGCTACTGCCCTGGGATAGAAGCTGTTTTTCAGCCTATTTGTCCTTGTTTTTATTATTCTGTACCGTCTGCCAGATGGTAATAGTTCAAAAAAAGGGTTCCTAGGATGAGATGGATCTTTGAGAATATTTTGAACTTTCTTAAGGCAGCGGGAGCTATAAAGCTCTTCCAAAGAGGGGAGAGGGCAACCAATGATCTTCTGGGCAATGAGGTTAACCCTCTGGAGTGCTTTCCTGTCTGCCAATGTGCAATTGGCAAACCATACAGAGGTGCAGTATGTTAAAATGCTCTCTATGGTGCAGCAGTAGAAGGTCACCAGCAGTTTCTCATTCAGTTGGTGTTTTCTGAGAAGTCTCAGGTAGTATAATCTCTGCTGGGCTCTTTTGACCAGGGCTGTAATGTGGGCACCCCAGGTCAGGTCCTCTTTTAGGGTAACACCTAGAAACTTAAAACTGGCCACTTGCTCCACTCGGTCTCCATTGATAAGCAAGGCCTGGATGTCTGATCTGTTCCTTCTATATAATCCACTATAAGATCCTTGGTCTTATTGGTGCTGAGGACCAAGTTATTGTCTCCACACCACGAAAGCAACCGGTCCACCTCATCTCAGTAGGCAGACTCACCCCCGCCCCCCTGGAGATGAGTCCCACCACTGTTGTATCATCTGCAAATTTAGCAATAGTATTACTAGCATGAGTGGGAATGCAGTCATACACATAAAGAGTATAGAGTAAGAGACTCAACATGCAACCCTGGGGTGTACCAGTGTTAAGAATAAGGCCTGAAGAGGTATGATTATCTAATCTGACCCTCTGTGAGTGGCCAGACTGGAAATCCATAATCCAAAGTCAGATTGAATAAGAAAGGCCAATGTCCCAAAGTTTGGACACTAGTTTATGGGGAAGAATTGTGTTAAATGCTAAAAGCTATAAAAAGGATCCTCACATAGCCCACCCGCTGTTCTAGATGAGTCAGAGCAGTGTGAAGAGTGATGGCTATAGCGTCCTCTGTAGATCTGTTTCTTCTGTATGCAAATTGATGTTTATCAAATGTTTGCGGAAGACCAGAAATGATGTGCCGGCAGACCAATTTCTCAAAGCACTTCATGATGATAGGAGTAAGTGCCACTGGTCTGTAATCGTTGAGGTTATTGATGGGGAACTTCTTTGGCAGCAGAACAATGGTGGAAGCCTTCAAACAAGATGGAATAGTGGACCGGGATAAAGACCGATTGAAGATCCTGGTAAAGACTCCAGCCAACTGATCAGCACAGTCTTTAAGCACCCGGCCAGAGATACCGTCAGGACCGGCAGCCTTTCTAGGGTCCACAGCCCTCAGAATGCTCCTCACCTCCTGTTCCTCCACAATGAGGTGGGGGCTACAATTGGCTCGTTGTATTTTATCTGTCTCTGATGTCTGCACTTCAAAGCGAGCAAAGAAATGATTCAGTTCCTCAGCCAATGAGTCATCCCCCACACCAGGGATGACATTGGTCGATCGATAGTTTGTAATTTGTTGAATCCCTCGCCAAACCTGCCTCATGTTATTGCTATAAAAATTATCCTCTATCCTCAATATTACTTCTGTTTTAAATGTATGTATTCATTTGGGGCAGAGTAAGATTTACTAATAGGTGAGATCTTTTTGAAATGTTTAACCTACTTAAATAATGGATAATGTATTGCACATTTTAATTTTGATATTTCAGGAAGATTTGCAACTAGTTGGGGTAGTTTTGATACCAGATAATTCTCTGCTTTCCATT
This sequence comes from Pseudonaja textilis, assembly GCF_049901715.1. NCBI lineage: Eukaryota > Metazoa > Chordata > Lepidosauria > Squamata > Elapidae > Pseudonaja > Pseudonaja textilis. Next base: position 119,947,414 of record NC_141991.1, on the reverse strand, counting down.
CTCCAACTGCTCATCTCATTCATAATCCTGACAATCTAAAAGAGCTTCTTCAATGTATTTGGAAGTAGGTTTTCCAAAATATATTTGGCACACTTCTCTCCTCCACTCCCACACCAAAAATAATTACATTTGGCAGCTTCTTTTTTTCCTCCCTTTGATTCCAAAGCAAATAAAGCGCAGATAAGCAGTGCATCAAGGCTTGAAAGTGCTATTTTAAAACATCCTGTGCTTGGCATCACAATGTACTGAAAACATGGAGCAATTTGTGCTATTTGGAAGGAAAATTATTCCATCGAAATGAGTTTGCCACATAAATTATGTTTGACTGAAGCCCAAAAGGGAACAAAGGAGAATTCTAACACGAGTGATTGAAAAAGGTATTTAAAAAGGTATTTAACGTAGCATTTGCAGAACAATTATAAAGCGAACCTTAAGTTAAATGTTAGAGGGTTGTTTTGCTTTTCACAGGTACCTTAGGACAAATAGGGAAAGAACACAGTGAAAAACATGTATGTGAGAAAACTTTTAACGAGACTAAAAAATTTCACTGCTCTTGAAGGCTTAGGGATATAAATGGTACCAGTAATATCACAAGAAAAACTCTGTATGCCTAAGGGAATGTATGTATGTGTGTATATGGGTGTCAGTACACACACACACACACATACATCCACATCCACATATTGCAACCTAAGGCACCTGACAAATTGCTTTGGAAACTTGCAAATCTGTGATATAGAATCTACTAATCTAGACAAAAATAATAATGAAATACAGGTAGTCCTCAAATTACAATTCATTTAGTGATCGTTCGAAGTTCCAACAGCAATGAAACAAATGCCTTATGATCCTTTTTCACACTTACAATCACTGCAGCATCCCTAGGATCACGTGATCAAAATTCAGATGGTTGGAAACTGACTCATATTTATGACCGTTGCAATGTCCCGGGATCACATGATCAACTTTTGCAATCTTCTGATAAGGAAAGTCAATGAGGAAACCAGATTCACTTAACAACTGTGTTTGTTAACTTAACAACTGCAGTGGTTCACTTAACAAATGTGGTAAGAAAGGGTGTACAATGGGGCAAAACTCACTTAACAACTGTCTCCCTCAGCACCAAAAAAATTGGGTTCAATGGTGGTCGTAAGTTGAGGACTAGTTGTATTACATCTACAAAGTAGAATTTTACTGCAGGATTTCTTCCTTTTATTAGTGAATAGCCTCTGTCTGTTTGCATCTGGTAAGCATATTCAGCTAGAATCTAGCCTGGAGGAGACACACGCCTCTGATATTTCCTATTGTGCGCATTTCTTGTTTATAGCTTAGACTATGAAGGGTGAATAAATCAAGATTCTAAATTGGGAGATCCGAGTTGACTTCATCAAGCTACTGTTGTAACATTTTTATGATAGCCTTATCGTTATTGGAAATGAAGCTTTTATCTTTTCAAATGGAATTTTCATGCAGTTCCTTGTGGCTGAAGAAAAACATAGGAGTGTATTTGCGACAGCAATAAATTTTTTTAGAAACAATTAAATAACATTTCTAGTGAACAGGAGTGTAGTTAATGTGTATTACACAGTCCTCATGGGAGGAGCAACATAAAACAGGGCAAACACAAGGAAAGCAGGAACATTATCTTTATTTGGTTCCTTAAAGCAAATTGTGGAGAAAAAAACCAAAAGGTTAAAACTTTTGGGTAGTTTTTGCAAATAAAGAATGTGTATTTGTTAGCGCCTTTCTCAGAGGGCTACTGCCATCTGTACAGTAGCGCAGCACTGTTGTTACAAAAGCTGAACTTCTGTATCCTATCAAGTTTTGGAAAGCAGGAAGGAATGTTCTTTGTGACTGATTGCTAGCAGCAATATCTATGTCATGTTTACTGTTTTAATCCAAATATTATATTGGGAGTTTAGGTGTGTGAGACTGTGTGAAGGAAACCAAGGAGCAAGAGGTTTAGTACATAGGAGAAGAGGCAACACAATCCAGTTATAAAAGCTCTGGAAAGAAAGTGCTTTAAAAAGATTCCACATTAGGGAACTCACAGTAAGTCTGGCTGAGAATGTAGTCTTCCAGTTTTCAAGATTAGTATCTAGTAGACTAGCATCCAAGAGGCCTTTCTGAAATCTGAGTGATTTTTTTGTTTCGTTGGTTTGCCAACTATGAGAAGCTGGACAACATGCCATTCAGATTCCAATGTTTGGAGTGGCAATTAAGAGGAAGGAAGGAAGGAAGGAAGGAAGGAAGGAAGGAAGGAAGGAAGGAAGGAAGGAAGGAAGGAAGGAAGGAGGAAGGAAGGAAGGAAGGAAGGAGGGAAGGAAAGACTATTTGACTATTTCTGGCTATTTTCAGCAACTATGAGTTCAGCAAAAATTTGATGACCTATCTCCAGAATGCCTTCTCTCCTTCCTCTGTGTTCAAGAGGCAGTAGAGGACTCAGGTGTTGTTTTTTTCTACCAGGAGAGAGCCATAAAGCTGTTTTAATAGTAAAGGGACTGACTGTGTTCCTACTGCTGTGCAGATAATCCTTGGTTAACGACTTGTTCAACAACCATTTGAAGTTATGAAGGCACTGAACAATAGTCCTCAAAGTTCTGGCTGTCCCAGACACACACACACACCACTCACATAATCACAACCTGGAGTCTTGGCAAGTGGCTCACACTTACGATGGTTGCAGTTTCCTGCAGTCTTACGATTGCTGTTTGTGACTTTCTCTGCTGGCTTCCTAGAAGCAAAGTCAATGGGGAAACTGACAGAGAAGATTGCAAGTTGCTCCTTTAAGTTGTTTCCACTTTCACTGCTTTTTCTGCCAGGGACTCCCAACTACGGAATAGCTCCATGGTGCACAGCCATAGCATCTCCTAGCCCACACTTTACAGTTCATACATGCCTGGCCACAATGGCATGGTGCCGCAATGGCTACCAATGCCCTTTCATGCAACTGGCAGCAGCTACCTCTGACCCCACCATGCATATGTTACAGCAGGCATTTGGCTGCCCACTACTAGCTACTTCACAGGACTCAGCTGCAGCTTCTCCACTGATTTTGCCTGTTGGAAGCTGGCAGGAAGTTGCAAGGAGGTCCGCGCTTAACAATTTATTATGCCTCGGGGACTGCCTGGACTGCCGTGGCTAAGCGATGTAGTCATATAACATTGTTCATTATGACTGCATCACTTACTAACGGGAATTCTGGTCTGAGTTGCCATTGTTAAGTGAGAATTACCTGTAATGCATCCTTTCTTTTAAGAGAGCTAACCTGCTTAGCTCTGGTTCTTATATCAAGCCTTTAAGACATTTAAATAGAAGTGTGAGACAGCCAGCAAGTGAATGGGTCCTATAGTTTGGAAACGGGGTCATCTCCTTTGCCAGCCAGGAACACAGCATGCTGTCCCACAACACACTCGGCATCTATCTATATTTATAGAGTAGAATGAAAAATATCAGAAGACTCATAAGAAGGCGTTATAGCATATTTTTTAAAAAAGTTCTAACCATAGGAATACTGACCTTGAGCGAGAAGTCAAATTCCAATAGTTACATCTTTTTTAAAGATGTGATTTTTGAGTCCCCCTAAGGCCGTGATAGCGAACCTATGGCATGCATGCCAGAGGTGGCATGCGGAGCCCTCTCTCTGGGCATGCAAGCCATTGGCCTAGCTCAGCTCCTTCGTGCATGCGCCTCCCACTGGCCAGCTGGTCTTTGGGTCTCTGCTGTGCAGAGTTGGAAGGGATTCTTGGAGGTCTTCTGTTCAACCCCTGCTCAAGCAGGTGATCCTATATACCATTTTGGACAAAAGGCTGCCCAATCTCTTCTGAAAAACCTCCATTTATCTAGCACCAACAACTACTGGAGACAAGCCATTCCACTGATGGATTGTTCTCACTGTTTAGGAAATTTCTCCTTAATTCTGGGTTGGTTGTCCCTCCGCCCTTCCCCAAAGTGAGGTTGGTCTCATCACTCCTGAGTTTCCAAGCATTCTTAAGACCTGCAAGCCCCAGCCAGGGGATAGTGAATTTGTGAGGTGGCTGTGTTATTATTAATTTCCCTTTGCTGTTATTTCTATGTTTTGTTCTCTCTTTTTTAAAGTTTTTAAATGCTTTTGTAATTAATAATGATAAGTGGTTTTATGTATTAATTCAGTTTTAACTTTGTTGTATGCCATTCTAGAGTCACTTTTGATGGGATAAGTGGCTGTATAAATTAGATAAATAAATGAAGTTTAGATACCACTAATGAGTTGCTTTTAAAATATACATATACATACAGGAACAGCATCTGAGATATAAAGGAGAGAAATGCTATGCCTAATCATGAAAAATCTTTCCTAAATTACTACACCATCTAAACCGCACAGGTAGTCCTTGACTTAGGACCATAATTGAGCCCATAATTGAGCCCATAAGTCATTGCGGTCGTTAAGAGGGTCATTGTGTGACTGGCCCTAATTTGGAAATATTTTTAATAATATTATTAAACAAACACCACAATCGTTAAGCAAATTAATTTTACCCCAATGGGTGTTTTTTTTAACTGGAAATGGGAAGTAAATGCTAGAAATTGGCAAAAAAGTAAAAAAAAAAATCATGGTCATATGACTGGGATGTACAAGTGGCCGTAAAAGTGAGCTGGTTGCCAACTATTTAAAATGAAATCATGTGACTTGTGTGTCCATATGCTTGTGTTTGTGGCCTTGTAACTTTGAAATCAACTCCTAAGTACCTTTTGGGAGGACAGGAGCCCATTTTAATATTGAATGTTCGCTAAGCGATTGATCGTAAGTCAAGGACTACCTATGGAATAATGTGTAAAAGCCAATGAGAGTGAAACTCTAAAGAGGTTTGTTTAATAGAGGAAGTAAGAGGTCAAACCCTAGAGTACCTATTTAAAAAAGTGCAGGTAGATGGCATGAAGGCAAATAGATGAAAAGGAAGCAGTTGGGGAATCGTGAGCAAAAAAATTACGGTATATATTACTATTGCAGGAACAACATTCAACTTACTACCTACTCCAGGCAGCCGGTGCTATGGTATGTATGGTATGCCTTTGTGCTTTCCAGACATAGTAGTTAGCCTTTGATGTCCCAGGAAGTTAGAGAGGCCTTTGGTCTGCCCTAACTGTCTTTCTCGTGTGCTTTAAATGCAGCACAAATGTACAATCCAAATTATCACAAATCTGCATATGATATGTAGGAATATTTCTTGGTTCCAGCTAATATTTAATGATTTAAAAAACAACAACAGCTGAACTACTCCAGAATGGGAACATTCACCCCAAGGGAGCTTGAGTATTTCCATGAGTTACTTGCACAATATCAGTCAAAAGCATTGTGTCTTTTATTTACCTCGGATTCTTTGTAATAGCGCTCAGGAATTTCATCACAGGCAATATCAATGAAGCAGACTTCTCGGTCAAGATCTTTGGCTTCATTATCAAATATCTGCAAGATTGAAAACAAAAACACTTAAATGTTGTAGTAGACACACATATTCGGAAGCCAAACTCTGTGAACGTTGTGTACTGGCACAACTTGTTTCAAGGAACAAAACTGCCAATTTCAAAAGTGGCAGGATATGTTCTTGGCCTTGGTTCCTAATTATAGGTTAGCTGTACACAAATTATGCAGGCTCCCAGCAATAACTTCAATGCACAAAGCCAAATGTACTTCATGCCTCTGACCTGTTTTCCATGTTACTCTCATAAGTGATAGAATGAAAAAGTGATTTAAGATGTAAGATGGGAAAAAACTCAAAGGACAAGCAGCCCTTTCCTAGCCCTTTCAGAATAAAGGTAAAAGTTTCCCTGTCCAGTGGTGTCTGTCTCTAGCGCATGGTGCTCAACTTGGCCAAAGGAGCCAGTGTTGTCCAAAGACACTGTCTGTGGTCATATGGCCAGCATGGCTATACTGTTACCTGCCAAATAAAATGGTACCTATTTATCTACTCACATTTGCATGCTTTTGAAATGCTGGGAGGGCAGTCACTCTCACCCCTGCTCTTCATATTATCATTAGAAGCATTACTAATGCTAATTAGACAGAACCCAGACATAAAAGGATTAAAGATTAAGAAAGAAGAATATAAGTTGCAAGGGTTTGCGGATGATATGATTTTTTTCATTGAGGAATCAATAGAAAGAGGACAAAAATTGATGAATAATTAGAACAATTTGAAGCAGCAGCAGGACTTAAAATTAATAGGAAGAAAACAAAATTAATGACTAAAAATTTAACAGAAAAACAGAAAATAGAACTAGAAGAAGTTATGGGAATACAAGTGATAAAGAAAGTTAAATACTTAGGAATATGGTTGACAGCACATTGAAAGACACTTAAGGAAAATAATTATCACAGATTGATGCAACAGGTAAAGAAGGATTTAGAAACATGGGGCAAGCCACAACTTTCATTATTAGGCAGGATTGCTGCTGTTAAAATGAATATTCTTCCAAAATTTCTACATATATTTCAGACGATCCCAATCAAAGTACACAATATTTTTTTTAATAAAGTTTTATTTGGGTTTTCACACACAAAATACAAGTAAAACATCTTTTTTGAAAATAGCATGGTCCCAGGTTGAACTTCTTTATACAGACACAAAACTCAATTTCATGCTCGTTTTTGTATTCTATTCCATATCTTATACTATTTTACATTTTCTATATAGTTTTTCCCCTCTTTTAATTTTCTCAATTTTATTTTGATTACCTCATCTTCAATTCAAATCATTATATTTATACTTTTGTCTGTTCTGTTTCAATTTCATATTATCTTTTCTCATTAAACAAATTTTCTCCTGTAGTTACTAATTGGAGTATGACACCTTTATATCTTTTAATTACATCCATTCAACTCTTATTTAAACTTCAATATATACCTTAAGTTTATGGCCTTCAATATAATACATAATACATAACTTCCAATCGAATTCTGCTTGGCACATTCTTATAATACACACTATATTTTTCAAAAAAAAAGAAAGATTGTAAATATAGGTAATTATAAACTCTCATTCCATTCCAGTTCAGTTCTATCATTAATAATCATTAAAACCATAACATCTTTAACACTTCTTTTAAATTAAATATCATACTTCCTTAAAAACACATATAATCTCCATAATTAATTTTCCCTTATTTCTCTTCACATATGTTTTATAAATCATTAAATATACCTTTTGTTACATTTATTTATTGACAAGCATTCCACTGAATTATGATAGCTATTTTATCAGACATTTTAATCATACATTGTTCCATATTTTCTAAAATTATTTCTGCTTCTAATATAACCATACTATCTTATGTACCTTTGCAGAATCCCTTTTTCCATTAAGTTTTCACCCATTATCTCTAAATAGGCCCTGTTTCTCTATATTTTGCTTCTGTCCTTTATAACTTCTTTTCCTTTCTTTCTTCCCTCTCATCTTCTCCCTCCCCTTTTTACCCCCTTTTCTCTCTAGTTCTAATTCTCTCTTCTGCATTTCCCTCTTCTGTTGCTTTCTGATTTCATACTTATTTTTCACTCTATTTTTTTTTTTGGAGTTGTTTTTCCCAATCTTAAACTTTCCATTCTCTTTCCCCACCTTTTCTTCCCACCCCCCCATCTAAGATTACTTGTTCAATAAAGATGGCTTCTTCTTTGTCGCAATCTTCTTGTTCTGCAGGCATTTCTTGTTGTTTCTGATAATTCCAAATCTCCATTTCTAAAAACTGAAATACGAAGCCAAAAGAACCTCTCCCTTCTTGTGCATCTTCTTTGTACTTTTTAAGTTCCATTTTCAGTTCTTCTAAAAGTGGAGCCATTTTAAACAGTTTTAAACAACCACCTGATTGATTTTAGTCATTCAAAACAATAACCAAGAATCCAGAAATCATCAAGTAATCCAGATAGTCCCGAGTTATATCTTAATTTTTTTCGACTTTCTCTTCCTGGGGTTTTTGTTGCGATATTTCAGTTAGAATGTATCTTTTGGAAGTCTTGTTGAGATTTTGCTGTAAGTTCTTTTTTAATTCCAGGCAGTCTCCTCCCTTCCAGATCCTACCCTTTTATTCTTTTTCTCTCCTTTCCTGTTTTCAAAAGCTTTTAATTATCCAGAAATCTTTATTATCCTTTTGACTTTTTATTTTCAGCATTAAATGCCTATTGATGTCAAAGTGGATTTTTTTCCAATTTTTTGCTTAAGTCTCTTAGCTGTCAGTATAGGAAAAGGAGAAAACCAAATCTTTTCCCTTTTCTCTCTCCTTCACAGCTTAAAAATCTTCTTAGGGAAAAATGTTATTGTTTTTTAACAATTTCAATTCCAGGGTACCATATTTGTTGCTTTTGCTATTTCACCCGGTCAACCAAAGCTTTCTCTTCTTATGTTCCTCCTGCACATTCTTTTCCGGTTGAGTTCTTCTTTGTGGTGGCCATTTCTGACCACTGCTGCAACCACCTTCGGGAGAGGGAGTAATGGCCAGCTGGGGAGGAGAGATGCGGCTCTCCTCTCCTCTTCTGACCACTGCTGCAACCACCTTCGGGAAAGGGAGTAATGGCCAGCTGGGGAGGAGAGATGCGGCTCTCCTCAACCCTGCTGGCAGTCTCCCCTCTCTTCCCCACCTCTACGGGGTGGCTTAGCCCCGAAACCAGCCGGCTCGGGGCACTCCAGCAGCGAGCATGGATCGAAGCCTCACAGAGACGAGGTTTTGGTCTGTCGTGAAGAAGCTCAAACCGGAACTGCCCAAAGAACACAATTTTTTTTTTTTTAAGAACTTAATAAAATAACTGTAAAATTTATCTGGCAAGGGAAAAAAAACTAGAATAAATTTAAAGGCAGTGCAGGATATGAAGAGCAAGGGAGGGCTGGCACTTCCAAATTGGGAGTTGTATAATAGTGCAGCCTGTTTAGTATGGTTGAAGGAATGGATGAATTTAACCAATAAGAGAATATTATTCTTAGAAGGCCATGACTTGCAAAGGGGGTGGCATGCTTTTTTATGGGATGTAGGGAAAACTAGGCAGAAATATTTTCACAGACACCTAATCAGAGACTCATTATTAACTAATTGGAAGAAAATACGGAATAAACACTATTTAAAAATACCAATTTGGATTTCAACAATGAGGCGATGATTCACCCAAATAATCTGGATATCACTAAAATGATTAAATATAAGGATCTATTGGATACACAAGGAAATTTGAAATTGTGGCAAGAACTTCAAGAGCGGGGACTAAAAATTGATCAGTGGGCATATCTTCAAATTCAAAGTAGATATAAACAGGACAAGAAATAATTTGGAATTAACAATAAACTCCAGCAATTAGATAAAATTTTATTAGGATCAGGCAAAAAAAACAACAACAAAATTTTATAATTATTTATTAGAAGTAGAATTAGAAGAAGAAATTGTAAAAGGGAACATGATAGCCTGGAGTAGGAATATAGGACGTAGCATCACGATAACAGAATGGGAAAAGGTCTGGGGTAGAAATAATAAAATTACAAAATCGGTAGCATACAAAGAAAATGCCTATAAAATGTTTTATAGATGGCACCTTCCTCCTTCGAGATTAGCGAAGATGCACCCCAATATGAGTCCAAATTGCTGGAAATGCAAAAAAAAAAGAGGGAACTTTTTTCCATATGTGGTGGTCCTGTACAGAAGCTCAAAAATATTGGCAGAAAATTAGAAATTGGCTGGAAGAAATGACACGAGAACAGATCGAATTCAAACCAGAGTCCTTTCTGTTAGGGATCTTTGATAAACAAATATATAAAAAAGTGAAATATATAATAATACACATTTTGACAGCGGCCAGATTGGCTTTTGCACAATGTTGGAAGCAGCCTCATGTTCCATCAGAGGAGATGATCATTCAAAAAATTTCAAGTTGTGCAGAAATGGCCAAATTAACTTTGGCATTAAAAAATAAAGACACTTCAATATACTACAACAGCTGGAACTGCTGGTACAAATGGATAGACCAAAGATAGACTTCACACTAAAAGGCAAAAGAGGATAGGATAAATCCATAGTAGTGATACACAGATATATGTAAGGATTAGGTGTGTGTATATGGCATAAAATAAGGATAAAAAAGAGGTCTTACAAACTGTTGAAGATGAGAATGTTTTTAATTGTTTTCTATTTTTTTCTTTCTATTTTCTTTTCCCTTTCTTCTTTTTCTCTCTTTCATTTATGTATGTGTTGTTGGTTTGTTTTAATTGTAAAATCAATAAAATTTATTTTTAAAAAAAGAAATGCTAGGTGGGCAGAAGCTGGGGCAAGTAACAGGAACTTACCCTATTATGCAGTGCTCAAATCTGGGCTGTCAGCTTTCCAGCTGACAAGCTAACCGCTGAGCCATCACACCCCCTTTCAGAGTAAACCTATTGTTATTCTTCATTTCCATGACCCTGATATATGTTGATAAAATGTTAATGCTATTTTTGAATGAACTGTACAATCCACAACTTCTGGGCTAAAAAGAATGTTCCGATTGGATTGGATTTTGGGGGAGCAGAGGCCACTGAAAATTTACAGAATTTGCTTCATTTATTTCTTAACAAAGCTGCCTCATCTTTCCCAAGTTCTGATATCTGACTCATTCCAGCGGAAGGTTAACCATTAGCCGTAATCAGCCAGTCTCTCTGAGCTATAGGCTCTGGTATAAAGCTACCCCATTATCCATGGGAAGCAAATTAAATATTCCTGGAAGTCAGAACTGTCTTTCTGCCCTCTCTTCCTGGCTAAGTAAATGTTATACATAGATACGACAAGGCCTCTAAGCACTTCTCTCAAGGAAAGCTTCTTGCAATTTGCTTTCCATGGGGCTGTCCTTGAAGTTGATTTGGAAAGTACAAATGGTGAGATTTTGGTGACAGCAAATGAACAGAATAATCCCAAATATTATGATATTCTAGATATAGAATCAGTGGGTCAACATGTGCTGCCTGATTGGGATGCTTACCACTCCCCGAATATTAAGGGAACAGGAGCTTAGATGAAGGCCTTTTCAATTTTAACCTCCTTGCTCTAGAATAGGCCACGCCTGGTAAGAATTCCTAGGAAGGCTATAAAATTTTTGGAATGGAACCTATTTACTATTTCGTTATTTTATTGCATCTTTTATGGCTTCATCGGATGATAAAATCACCCAGAATTGTCAGCTGAGATAGCACATGAATAACAATGAAACTCAAATTAAATTAAACTCCTTTCGTTGAAACAAATGATTTTTCTTTTTTCTACTTCTTCCTCCTTCTGGTTAACAACAACAACAAAAAGTTGAATCTATATTGGCTTTTCAACACACCCATTTGCAAACATTCAAAGCACTGTACACGCATTGGATAAGTATGGTTCACCACCATTTTGTAAAGTGGGCTAGTGTGATAGCCTTGTTTTATAGGGAGGCAGTAGCCTGACTAAGGTCATCTGTTGAATATGAATGCCTGATGTGAGATTTGAGTTACAGATTATAAGCCCCACAGCTGTATGGCAAAGAACTCTACTATCCATAAGATATTACTTTCATCTTCCCAATTAATTTTAAGTGGACTCTAAATCTAATAGATTTTACTCCTGGGATGTCTGAAGTTTTTATTCATGTATTATTTACTCTTGTATTCAGATGGAGGTCTAATTTCTTCATCTTGAAACACTCTCTGCTGTGACAACATGGCCTGTGCATTTTTGCTTTGATTAGTTTATCTAATATTTTATTGTATTTTAAATGATTTGAGAGGGTACTTTTTGCTTTCATATTGTGAAATTTATTAAGGTAAATAAATAGCTACATCAGAAGTAAGAAATCGAGCTATTTATATACTAAATCAATGTATATAATTATTGCTTCTAGCCAAATATTCTCTGAAATATTTAAGAGTCTGTAGAAGGGATAATTTCATTAATTATGCGGTTGAGCTGGGGATATTTAAAAGTTTTTTTAAAAGGAAAATTAAAGTTCATGGGGAAAAGCAGAAGGCTTTCCAACTGGCTTTTTTTGTGCTGGCAAAGAGCAGAAAGAAAATGGCAAGAACATTCGGTGTTCTTAACAATGTCAGGATTGTAGAACAGAGTCATAAATATTATGATATGAAAGAGAAATTAGAGAGGCTTGCTTTTTGGAAGTAATATAATATAGCAATATAAAACACCTATGACTAAACCAAATCAAGCATTCTCAAGAAGCGAAAGTGAATTATGAATTATCTCCTTTATATAAAATGTCAGTCATTTCTTTTTTATTATTGTATTTACAAAGCTATTTGCCCAGTATCGATGGTAATGAAATCCAGTGCAGAATCACACAAGAAGAAAAGGAAGAAAGCAATTTTCCCCATTCTCTCTTCTCCATTCTCTTATCCGCTGGAACATTTCTCATCCTTTCCAGAGCAGATTTTTAGGAAGCATAAGGGAATTGACTTAATTTGCTCTGTTCTTTAGCAGAAGTGGTCAAAGGTAGTCTGAATTGATTTTTTTATTGTACAGTCAAGACAGAATTTAGACCAACAGATCAGATACTGTACAGACAGAAATATATGAATAACAGAGTAACAGAGGTGGAAGGGACCTCAGAGGTTTTCTAGTCCAACTGCCTGCTCAGACTGGAAATACCTATACTAGGAGTGTCAAACTCACGGGCCACATCACTTGCTGGCCACGCCCACCCGATTTAGAGAAGGGGGAAAAGTCACGATATGGCACATGACGACAATGTGACGCCGCAAGTTTGACACCTCTGCCCTATACCCGTGATGGTGAACCTATGGCACATGTGCCACAGGTGGCACGCAGAGCCATTTGTGCTAGCATGCAAGCTGCAGGCAAACTTACTTCACTGTACATGCACACACCTCACAGCTGATTTTGGGCTGGTTTGAGGCCTCTTTCGGCCTCCCAGAGGCTTGAAAAAAGCCTCTGCAGGCTTTGCAGGGTGAAAAATAGGCCCATTTCGTCACTTCCTGTAATACCAGAAGTGATGAAACGGGCCTATTATTTGGCCTGCAAAACCTACAGAGGCTTTTTTCAAGCCTCTGGGAGGCCGAAAAAGGCCTCAAACCAGCTGAAAATCAGCAGTGAGGCGCAGTGCAGGTAAGGGAGCGGTGGGGAGTGGGGGACAATGCATGCACATGGGGCATGAGGGGGGCACGCATTGCCTTCTGGGTGCTGGCACACGAGCGCACGCACAGCAGCACGCACACAATTTTTGGCACAGGAGCCCCAAAAGGTTAGCTACCACTGCCCTATACCATTTCAAACAAATGGTTGTCCAATCTCTTTTTAAAAATTTCCAATGTTGGAGAGCATCCACAACTTCTGGAGGGAACTCATCCCACTGATTATAAGTGTTATAATTATCAGAAAATTTCTCCTTAGTTCTAGTTGTTTCTTTTCTTGATTAGTTTCCACCCATTACTTCTTGTCCTGCCTTCAGGTACTCTAGAGAATAGATTGATTCCTTTGTGGCAGTTAGATATTGGAACACTGCTATCATGTCACCCCTAATCGACTACAGCCCATTTTTTATTAATTCCAAATGAAATTTAGCTGTAATCCTTGAACTTTGCTGGCTGAGGAACTATAGGATTTGGCAAGAACTCTGTTATATTAGAAGAACATAAAATAAAGTGCTGCCATTAAAAATATGTTCGCAGAATCCTGGAAAGGCTGTTATTTTAATTCAAGTCACACACATAAAGTTTCAGGTTGCATTCTCTGTGTTCCTAAATCAGTTCATTATGATTAGGATCCACCTTTTACAATAAATTAAAAATTGCATTAATGAGAGATAAGATTATCTGAGCTAATGAAGCATTAAAGCTTAAATGCTAACATTCATCAACAGACTCCAAATGAAATATAATAATCCAGACTGAGAGGTCCCCCCTGCAGAATCATATATGATTTGCTTTGGTTTTCTAGAGAGTAGTTTTTATATTTGCATATATCGGTACCCCAAATGCTGTATTACCAAATGTAATACAGTAATGTAACCTTCTGGTCCTCCCAAAGGACAATAAATAGAGGATCAAAGCTTTGAAAGGCTATTCCTGTGGCTTAGAGAACTTTGTTCTCTTTTCCCATTATCTATAATGTATTGTACTAATAAGATGTAACAAGGTTAGAAATGTATAGTATCTGTGGTTGTGTTCTTACCATTTAGCTTTCAAGGTTGCAGATCCTACTTACTTTAGCTCTGTTTGCTCATCTAGATTTTAAAACCAATTGATCAATGCATAAGAGGAGGAGGGGAAGGTATTAATGGGTTAGTTGTAGAGACTGACATTGATTTGGGCTGTGACAAGTGATTCCTTGGAAGGGCACATACTGAAGCTCAAATACTGTGGCCACCTAATGAGAAGCAAGAACTTATTGGAAAAAACCCTGATATTGGGAAAGATTGAAGGCAAAAGGAGAAAGGGATGGAAGAGGATGAGATGATTGGATAGTATCATCAACACGATGAGCATGAATTTGGATAAACTCCAGGAAACAGTGGAGGATGGGGGTGGGGGGTCTGGCATCCTATAGTCCATGTGATTGCAAAGAGTCAGACACGACTTAGTGACTGAACAGCAACGACAAATGATAACTGACCGGCTCAAGGTCACTCAGCTGGCTTCTGTGCCTAAAAATAGAGTAGAATCCAGGTTTCCTCATGGCTCTTCCAGCATCTTAATGATTACACTACAACATCTCTTTAGCATATTCCACACTTACTAATTAAAATTAAAGTTAACAAAAGAACCATTATTAATTCATGCTTGATTAAATATATCAATTGTTTCTAACGGACTGAAGACTTTTAAAAAGGCCTTTGTTTGAGAGCATTTCCATACTGCCAGCGTTTCCAATCCCAAAGTAATTAGGAAACAACCTCTCATCATCTTTCTCTTCTGCCAGTTTTGAAACACAAAGAACGCCCAGAGAGTACCATCAATCAATCACTGTTCAGACTCTTCCCTTGCAAATGACCAGTAGATGAATTTTTAAAATAACATCTGATCAGTGTTCTGGCCAGTCCTGCAGCGATTGTCTCCTTCTTATTAATACTTTACACATAACAGTGACACAAAATTAATTGCTAGGGTTTCTCTTGCCACAGTTTTCAGTATGTGCTGTATGTGTGGCTGGCCAGAAACAAAAATTCAAAGCGAAGAGGTTGCATAGTTTGAACTACAACATGTCTTATCTGTATTGGCCATTATTCTAAATCTGGGTGCCTTGGGGTTGCACATGAGCTCTTTCAGTCCTTGCAGCCATTTCCTTAGATACCTGTCGAACTGTCTGCTTTGCCTGATTCTTTAAAAAAAAAAATTAGATTCTTTAACATCAAAAAGCAGAGAAGCTGGCACATTGCGAAGCAAAATGTCTTACTGGAAAAACAGCTTCATTTCTAAGACAGCTTCTGCATTCTGCATGGGCCTTAAAGCCTTATGTGGTACAGAGATAGTCAAAGCCAGCATACACAGGGTTGTCAAGCTCTTTTTTAACTTACATCCTCAACATATGTGATGGCAGGTTTTGCAAACCTGGTCTCAGCGGTAAATCACACACATTCTGGTTTGACCCTCTTCTTGCAAAAAGATTGCTGGACACGGCTTGGTTAGAGGACCATTTTCACATTGCTGTCAGGAATAAAAAGCCGTATGTGTCTGGCTGGATATTGCTAGTTCTAGCTCTCCATTGTTTTTCTCCTTGCCCTCCCCTATCTTTGATGGCTCAGAATCATGCCTTCTTCCTCCCCATATCTTTGGAATTAAAGGATACTTGTGGTTGTAAAACTGTACACGTATTAAATCTCTCCCGGGTCCTGGACTGGACACTGCTGATTCCTGTCTCACCTGCCTCAAACCTTACACCTCGTTGTTTAGGATCCTAATGGGAGTTGTAGAGAAGGAGGGTTGCAGAA
Source organism: Pseudonaja textilis (assembly GCF_049901715.1). NCBI lineage: Eukaryota > Metazoa > Chordata > Lepidosauria > Squamata > Elapidae > Pseudonaja > Pseudonaja textilis. The sequence continues at coordinate 119,931,501 of NC_141991.1, read as the reverse complement.
GGCACCCCTGCTTTTATGCCATCTCTTCCAGCGCTGCTTCTGCATTAGTCATAATTTCAGGCAGCAGCAATACTGCTGCCAATTTGCAATACTTCCTCTCCTTAGTTAGGGAAGGCGTGCTATTAAGCCATATCACAGAGAACAGAAAATAAGGCTCACGTTAGTTAGATGTATTCACTAGATTTTGTAAGTCCCATTAGGTAGACTTACGGTTAAGAGTAAAAAATATATACGGCTAATATAAAGAATCTTGGAAACTGAACACACCAAGATTCTAGCATTCAATCAGTAGAGAATTCATTAAGGTGGGATTTCTGAGAGTTATTTGAATCGCTTTTCTCCAGAAAAAAAGGAGCTAACCATTCTCAATTTTGAAATATCCATCTGCTTAGTCTTGAGGTTTTGAGATACTCCTATTTCATTCCCAACCCCAGAGTTTTAGTGTGATTGAAGTGATTGAAGAATAGGAGAGATTCTTGCAGAACTTAAGCCAGTGGAATAAACCCTTCTTCCTGCTTCTTCCAATCTGCCTAATTTAGAGGGGGCTCAGTGTCTGAAAACTATAATCACTGGGGACCCCCATCCAAAGACCCCCAAAACCTTGATTTTGTCCCAGCAGAAGGTGTTCCATGAAATGGGAGCCATCATCATCAATGAGTCACATTCCATAAAACTCATGAGTGGGAAAGTCATACAAGTGGCCCCCTCTGTTTGGACTAGTTTTGGACTAGATTTGATTTTGGCAAAGTCTTATCTAATAATCCCCAATGCTAAACTGTAAAGAGGATATGTCCTTTAAAGGCATTTTGAGTTGGAAGCTCCTGGCAACTGATGGAATGAACCTCAGAATGGGCGTTATCTGATCTGATGAAGCTATCAGGAATTTAAGATACTGCGTTTTATACCAAGTATAGCTTTGGGATATAGCTTTTGAGTTGTCTCTGAAAACAACTCCACAAATGGCAGCAATCCATTCAGGCTATAGTTACTATCACCAGGGCATCTTGGTTCAGGTAGAATCACAACTAGTATTCTACCTAAAGTTTGACAAAGTCTTTGCAGGTCACAGCTGTCACTTGATGTTTAAAAAGGGACCACAGGAGCAGAAGAACCAAGCCACCAACCAACTTTTGTTGGGCTTACCAAAGCCCCCAGAGTAACTATGGGGCCAGATGTTACAAAATCACCATAATCTATGAAGATGATGATCTACCGAAGCAACTCTGTCCTGGTAGGATGTAATCCGAGCTTGCTTTGCCTAGAAAGTTGTTCATTTGTTGCTTAAGCAACCATTTAATTAAGATTTCTACTTTCAGTCGAGGAAAATAGTACAGAGTATGTATGCATTTCACTTCATAACTTCTCTAAGCCCTTTATACACTAGCATACAATAGCTGATTCTTCTCTCCCTATAGATAACACGTCTGGGTTTACTGAGTTTATTGTAATTTCTTTAGCGTTAAGTTTATGACATTAATCTTTCCAATTGTTATTTAATAAATAGCTTGTGGTTAAAGCACAATATGTGAATCAAGTTGGTGAGTGAATTCACTCATTAAATTCACACAACTAAAGCATAATATTGTTACATGATTTTGGTTTAATTGATTAATAGATACAGATTAGAAAGTTGGGTGAGTCCAGCTAAATAGTAATTTACTGAACAAATCATGGTTAAGCAAACCATGGTACTGTTATTTACTATATAATTGTTATTTGCTTTACAGTTACTCTAATAAACCACAATGGGTTACTAATCACATCACCTGTGTTAACTTATTTTAAAAGCCACATTATATGATGTCATGGTGGTTAAACCATCAGACTAGAAAGTAGGAGACAGTGAATTCTAGTTCTGTCTTAGGCCTGAAAACTGGCTGGGTGACTTTGGGCCAGTCTTTCTTTCTTTCTTTCTTTCTTTCTTTCTTTCTTTCTTTCTTTCTTTCTTTCTTTCTTTCTTTCTTTCTTTCTTTCTTTCTTTCTTTCTTTCTTTCTTCCTTCCTTCCTTCCTTCCTTCCTTCCTTCCTTCCTTCCTCCTTCTTTCTCTCCTCTCCTTTCCTCTCCTCTCTCTCTCCTCCTCTCCTCTCTCTCTCCTCAAAGTGTTGTTGTGGGGAGAAATAGTAGGGGGAAGATGTGTTGGATATGTTCTCTGCCTTGAGTTATTTGTAAAAAATTATAAAGGCAGGATATGAATAAATAAAACATAAAAATCCAGTTAGTGAGACACAATTTTCATGAACATTTTCCTGTAATTCTTTTTTGTACTATAGAAGTAAATTAAGGCAAGCTGCTTAGAGCTCTGCTCTACATAAGAGGTACATAATGACTTTCATCCACCATTTAAAGGATGAGTAATGTATGAATTGAGGCTTAAGCTCTTGAAATTCCAGCCTTCTACTCAGAGTTTGTCATCAATGTCTTAATTTGAAAAACTTCATTTATAGATAACTGTTTGTGCTCTTCTATTTGAACAGCGACAGCTCACTGAAGTGTTTAGATTATATTAAAAAAAAAACTAATATTCAACACAAAGATTGATTCTAAGATTGGCTTGCCAGCCAACCAGCACTAATTGCTCATAGCAATTCATCCAGATTGCTGGGAACTTGCTGTGGCCCTCCTGACAATGTTTATCTGTTCCCTGAAAGAATTCAATATAAAGCATGAAGCACTTAAGATGGTGAGCTTGGAAAGAAACTATGACCTTGCTGGGATGATCTCTTGGATGATAAGAGTACAAATCAAAAATATTGACATTGTTTTATACGTCATGAATGAGCTGCAATAAACTGGAATTCCAAATATTATGGAGAAATTTTCTTATACAGGACATGTTAAAGGTAGTCCTCGACTTATAATCATTCATTTAGTGACAGTTTGAAGTCACGGAGAAAAGTGACTTATGACTGTTTTTCATATTCATGACTGTTGCAAGCATCCCCATGGTCACGTGAGAAAAATTCAGACTCTTAGCAACTAGCTCATATTTATGATCATTGCAGTGTCCCTGGGTCATGTGATCACATTTGTGTCTTTCTGACAAGCAAAGTCAATGGGGAAGTCAGATTCACTTAACAACTGTATTACTAACTTAACCACTATCACGATTCACTTAATACCTGTGGCAAGAAAGGTCATAAAATGGAGTAAAACTTACTTAGCGCTGCCTTGCTCAGCAACAGAAATTTTGGGCTCAATTGTGGTTGTAAGTCAAGGACTACCTGTATTTCACAGCATCAATCCTCCCAATGTTAAGTCGTCCTCATTACAAAAGACACTCCATGTTCTGTGCTAATGAGAACCCACCATATTAATGGACCTTGTCTGGGTTCCCTAAAGATTTATTTTCTACCTTATGAGATTAAATCAACTGAAGACCCTAACCAATTTGCATTAAAGTAAAACATTAAAACCTTACATTAGAAAAATACAGGCCAACAATATTGAAGGGATTAGGTGAAAGGGAGGTATTTGGCAGAAATCTGATACAGAAGGATATAAGATGCGACAATGAGGCAGCAGTGGAAAAAATACTGTGGCAGAATCGTAACAACCACTTCTACTGAACTGGTCCAAACCTGTAGAATCCCACCAGATAATAACTTTTATTCTATATATTATAGATCTGAACTCTTTGAAGCAGAAACTTTATATATAATTTTATAAAAACTACACTTTATAAAGACAGTGCATTTTTGCTTTTAGCAGTTCTAAGTACTTATATTAGGCAGTTCCAAACAAAATCAGTTGTTACCAAGTAAAAGTATGTAGAACAGGTTATATATCTCAAAGAATTACCAGTTGTCTGCTTGCAGTTTTATGTTAGAACTATTCTTAACCTGCTAAGCTGCATGTGACTTCATGACTCTGACAAAGCCTTACCACTGAGTAAATCACCCCTTCATCATATTTACACTTTTTATAAGACTAGAACTAAGGCTACGGGAAGGGATATGCCTTTATATTGTCTTCTATTAGCGTATATACTGTGTGCACTCATATATTGAGAGTAGCTTAGTGAGCGGAATGCAAGTAATAACATTTCCCCCTTTCTTGTAACCTCTGCCCATGAAATAAGAACTTGGAAATGTATGGCTAGAGCTCAATAAGCTTCAGTGTGCAATTCTATCTCTGTGGACTGGCGTTAACCCGGTCCTAGAGCATCATATTCAACTTAATATAGAAACTCCCGTCATCAACACTGTGTCAGCATTTCCAGAGTAAAGACTTAGCATTCTGCTATTGCTAATTTGGGCAAATTAATCAAATTTCATTTTAGTGTTAAATAGAGAAAGATGCTGATCTACCTACAGGAAACATTTCCTTCCAAGAGGGGGAAGAAGACAAACGGGAAAGTCAAATGCTACCAATGTGCTGAGGATGCCACAGGAAAATGTTTCTTGGGTATAATTCTTTTAGAGGGTTATTGAAGCACTTGGAGGATTATCTGTGTCCTCAGGGTCACCTGGTTCCTGTAGTCTGCATTTTTTCTCTGGAAATCCATTCCTACACCCACACCATTCAAAGGGTGTTCATCCCAAATTGTATAGCTAAAAGTCTGTAGAGATTCTCAGTCAACCAGGTCGTGGTTGTCCCAAAGGTGCTTTTTTCAGGAGGCAACTGGACTTCCTGGTTTTTTTCTTTGAAGACATTTCACTTCTCATCAGGTGACTCTGAGGACACAGATAAACCTTCAAGTGTTTCAACGGCCCTCTAAAAGGATGCAAATGACCAGCTGTCTACAAGGAATATAAATCCTTCCATTCCCCACTATCCTGTCAGAGCTGAAGAAGCTTCTTGGATTAGAAGCAAAATGTCTTCAAAGAAAAAAACAAGAAAGTCCAGTTGCCTCCTAAAAAAGCACCTTTGGGTTTATTGGGTATCACTACAAAGGTCTAAGCCAAATTGGGCTGTGTATGTGCTAAAGTGCTTTAGTTTTATAGGAAGATGGAGATAACAGATATGGTTGAAACCTGGTAGAATAAACAGAACCAGTGGGGAAATGCTCTCCTTAGAGACCAATTCTATCTAGAGAATAGGGAACATCCAAATAAATATGTGATGATATGTATAAAGCAGTCAGAGGCAGGAAGTAAGCAAAGGATACAACTTAATAGATCTTAACAAAAAACATTTACTGTTATAAAGCTGGTTTAAATATTAACTTACTTTCATCAAATGCTATTGCTGTTCTTTGTCTACATCAAGAGTTGTGTGTGTGTGTGTATCCGTTTTTTTAAAAAAAGTCAATATATCTATTTGATATATATGGATATACATTATATGTGTGTGTGTGTGTGTATATCGAGTTATATTGAAAAACTAAGTCTCTATGTCTGTTTGATTAATATTCTGTTCTGAAATGGACATTTTATAAAAATTTCCATGATAAATCCAAATATTGCACTGCCATATGTTACTCGTTACCTGTAAGAGTATCTCTATATATATCATTTTTAAAGAATCATTATTTTAACAATGGTTGGAAAAGAAAAATGGAAATTAGAAATTAAATATATGAACATAGAAATGTCTGTCTGTCTATCTATCTATCTATCTATCTATCTATCTATCTATCTATCTATCTATCTATCTATCTATCTAATATATGAATATAGAGAGGAAGAAATTAAAAAGGGGAAGGTTACAATGATAAGATATATTATGTATATTAGTTCAAAATAAGAATGTAATGTAACTGTTGTTATGGTAAGAAAAAGCGTGTTGGTTTTTACCTGATATGCCCATTCTGTATGAGCTGTGAAGAGCATCCAGAAGTGGGAGGTGCTTCAGTCTCTTCTGGAAAGGCTGGGCTTAAAACTCCGGGACACTCCTGCTCCTCCACGGGATATCTCCTCAGCGTCCCCCAGTTTTGTGAAGACTGAGTGCCAAAGTCTGGAACTCATCACCTAATCTGGATCCCTGACCGGAACGAAACCCCACCAGATGGAAAGAAATGGGTGCGGCTGGATGGCCTTCACAGCTCACAGAGAACAGGCATATCAGGTATGTACCAACACCCTTTCTCCCATGAGCTGTTCAGAGCATCCAGAAGTGGGACATACCAAAGCTTGGCCTGTCCTTAGGGAGAGACTCCGTCTGGATCGAAATCCACTCCTAAACTCTGTGGACCCTCTGCAGGACTCTTCTGCCAAATGAAGCGTCCGCTGAGGCATAGACATCAACTTTATAATTTCTGACAAAGGGTGATGGTGAAGCCCAAGTCACCGCTCTTCAGATTTCGTCTATGGAAGCCCGAACTTGAAGCCAGCCGTTTAAAATGGCGGGAAGGCAGAATCTCCTAGGTTAAATGCCTGAGCAGTTTAACGAGCCGCTGCTGCTGACACTCTAAAATGTCAGACAAATGATCCTGTAAGGAGAAGTGAGCCGCGGCTGCGAGCGTTCTGCCAAGATCACAAAGATAAGATGATTGGGGAATTAGATAGGCTAATTGCCTGAAGCGGCCATCTCAGACTGCCTGCGAAGTGGCAGACTCTGTCAGTCACGAAGAGCTGTTCTCAACTGATCGGGGGGATAACCTAATAGAGCCACAAGCCTTGAAATCACCAGATTAATAGGGGGGAAATTTGCAAGCCGAATTAACCCAAGAGCAAACCTGAATCTTGACTAGCTGAATCAGAAACCATTCCAGTCAGGGAGTGCACATCCTCTTACCACGAAGGCTGAGCTAAAACTGGGGGACGCTGAGGAGGTGTCCCGTGGAGGAGGAGGAGCATCCCGGAGTTTTAAGCCCAGCCTTTCCAGAAGAGACTGAAGCACCTCCCACTTCTGGATGCTCTGAACAGCTCATGGGAGAATTGTATTAACCACAAATATTATGCACAAGACATTTGTACCCAGACGACACGCTGTATAAAGAAAAGATGGAATGTTTGTAAAATAAAATAAAAAAGTTTATACCAAAAAAAAAAGAGAGAATGGGAGACAGTAATTCATATCCTAATGCCGGGTTCTAAAGCTACCATATCTCTGTCTATTGTACCCCATAGAGTAGGTTATTGCAGGTTTCAGGTATAAACATAGACATGTCCTCTTTCTTGCAATAATTGTCTTTAGCTGTATTGATGTTAAAGGAGTGTTTTCCCTTAAGCTGAGAACATTTATATACAACCTCAAGATGAATGAAATCTGTTATGCTTCACCCTTATTACCCCAGAAGCAAAATCTGGTGACCAGCAGTGGGTGAGATTAGAGGGTGTTAATTGGTCATTTCAGGCTACTTCAAACATGTCCTTCCCAGGCCCTGATCTGTCACATCTGCCACCATTCTACTCTTGATCTCTAAAAAACTGGAGATCCTTTGGGTTTGCCCAAGGCATTATGACTGTTTAGCCAACAATGCCTTAGTACTTTAAGCCTGTAGCTCTTACCAGTTTAGTGCAAAATTAAGTAATGTGAGTATATTTTATTTCTTCCCACCTGGATTCTACTTGCATGCCATCAAATGCCATATTTCTGCCCTTCAAATATGAGAAAAAAAGTTAAGAACTGGTTGGAGAAATTGGCTGAACTGTAAGGAAACACCCATGCAGAGGTCCAAATACCTTAAAAACTACAATTCTACTCAAGAATTTTGTTCACGATCAGATATTTTATAGCACCTGAAACCCCAGAATATGCTTCTTTGCCTACCATTTGGCATTTTTGACTAGGTTCTGTTCTCCTTTGGTTGATGACTTTTGGGAGTAGGATAAAAATTCCTGACAGGATTTTTATATTATATTATTCAATAGGAACAATAAGAAGCCCAACCTAGGACCTACAAAACAGCCTATGAATATAATTACCAAGAATTGGGTGGGGAGAATATATTAGCTACCCACATATCATTCATGGACTAACATACTGGCAGTTCATCCATACAGTTTTGGTATAAAAAAAGAAAGATAATTATTCCTAGAAATTGTTACCCTCATAAAAAGTATTACCTATCTATGGTAACAATCTATGAAACAGGAATATTCAAGCTTAAAAGGTTTTTAATGTAAATATTTAAATTACATATAAGTGGTATCCTAACATGGTGCTGCCATGCACAATCTCCCTTTGTGCAGAAAAGATACTGGCAGAGCCAAGAGGAGGAGTTAAATGAAGTATCAGTTTAGAATCATTAGATAGCCACAAAAGTACAAAGTCCAACCCCTCTTGAGCAGTTGATCCTTCTGTAGTCCAGGTGCAAGCCGTTAGTCTGAAAATATTTCTGTGCGTAGGCTTTAACAATAAACCAATAATCTAGAACCTTCATGTGTGGACTTGTTTTTTTGTGCCTAACACCCTGACAACTTCTGAGCTATCTGCCCCACCTTTTAAATGTATTTTACATTCAATTATTGAAAGGAGAGAATACTTACATTATCATTGCTTCCTTTGTTGTCCTCATATTTGGTCTCTATGTGAATGGAGAACTTGGGCAAAAATGAGCACTGCAAAGAAAACATATAACATATAATGCAACAATTATACCCATTAACAGTTTCATCATGTCCTTTCTCCATTACAGTAACCAGGCTATAGTTTCTACTTGCCCCGTATTTGGGAGAATTAGTCTGATATTTATAAGTGCAAAATCTCTATAAAGACATAGGGAAAAAAATAATTCACAAGTTCAACAGTCTCAATGTTCTCCATTAATTTTTCAGTCCATGGGGTTTCCTAAATTTTGCTGGCAAGTTACACTTTCATCAGAACTGAAGTATTAGTTTTATGTGAAGATAGTTATGCTGCACTTGCAAAGTAAGCAATAAAAGGAAACCAATTTCTAGAGAAAACAAACATTGAGAAGAAAAACAGAAGAGCAGATGTAAGAGGCATATGAACTGAAGGAAGTTGAATCTTTTTGCCACTCATCATATTTTAATTGCTCAATTATCCGAATTATTTTTCCTGCCATAGAATTCTTAATGTATACTTGGAGATGTTTTTCATTGATGTAACAATTTCCAGATTTAAGACAAATAAATCTGGATAGCATCACCATCCCTATAAGACAGGGCTCTCCAAACTTGGCAACTTTAAGACTTGTGGACTTCAACTCACAGAATTCCCCAACATGACCAGCTGACAAATTCTGGGAATTGAAATCTATAAGTCATAAAGGGGCCATAGTTTCCCACCCCTGCTGTAAGATGTCAATCTACTATCTACATGTCCTTCTGCATAAAGAAGCCCCACAAATGGACTTTATGTGACATGACTTCATGCCATTACCATTGTCTCATCCCCAGTCTACAGAGGAAGAAACCTCACAAGGAGTCTTTCTTCCACCACACAGAATTTGGGTCATGGCCACAATCTAGGACACAATTGACAGTGCTTGAGGCTGCAATACACACATTTCTTATGCACCCCTTTAATCTGCTATGGGAAAGACTTTTCCTCTAGTTACTGGGCACTGAACTCCATAGCCATGTTGGCTTGAGCTGCAGCAATGACCAGTCATCACCTTCCATACTGGAATCTATTCATGTGAGTTCCAGATAGCACTTTTCTTAGCATTTGTCAGATCTTATACACAGGTAGTCCTCGACTTACAACCATGAGTTTAGTAACCATTCAAAGTTACAACAGCACCGAAAAAGTGACTTATAGCTATGTTTTACACTTATGACCACTACAAGAATCCCCATGGTTGTGTGATCAGAATTCACGCACTTGGCAACTGGCATGTAATTATGACAGTTGCATTGTCCCGTGGTCATGTGATCACCATTGGTAACCCTCCCAGCCAGCTTTTGACAAGCAAAGTCAATGGGGGAAGCCAGATTTGCTTGATGACCGTATGACTCACAACTGCAGTGATCCGCTTAACAACTATGGCGAAAAGGTCATAAAATGAGGCCAAATTAATTTAACCCCTGTCTTGCTTAGCTATGGAAATGTTGGGCTCCATTGTGGTAATCAATCAAGGCCTACCGGAAATCTCTTCTAAAATCTAAAATCTCTTCAGATGTGCTAGATGTGTTTTTTGAACAAGGGTTTAAAGATTGTTCAAGTATTGTGCTGCACTGGAATGACTGATGCCAGGAAACAGATCTGAGTTCTAATTGCTGTGTACTGTAAATGTTCTGTTGCTTTGGGTGGCAAAGGTTTTGATATGACAGTGGTTTTTACAGGGGCAGACACTGGCACTCACAGCAAACCTCAGAATAAGTAGTACATTCAGCTGCATGGAGATATTCCTGTTAATGTAAATAATTGCAGTATTCCATCCATATGTCCGTGCTTCAGGACAAAAGAACAATTTACCAGAATAACACAAAGTTGTCTGTTGAAAGAGCCTGCTCTTTGGAGGCCAGAGCCTAGCTCTTTCGTCTCTTGGACAACTCCAAAAACATTTGGGGTTGTTATGATGCAGAGGAGAGGTGGTGGGTGAAGTGATAGGGACCCTGGTGCTTTTATTAAGCCTCCCTTCATCCTTCTGACATTAGCTAGACTGTTTTGGGGCAGGTGTTTAGTGCTCCCCCCAAAGAGCGCTATGCTCATATTGCTAGAATTAGCTAAGATTACAATGCAAGTACTTGAAGATTCATCTTATACATCCATTGTAGTTTAGAAAAGGTAATAATGATTGCAACATACAGAATGGTATCTTAATGACAACATATTAATTCATACAGGAAATCAGATACAAATGCAGAAAATTAATGTTGCAAGTATATTGAAATTTAAAACATGATTCCTTCTTCTTTCACTTCCCTTGGGCATACACTTCTCAAGTACTAAAGTAGCATTTTTGTTACCACACATGGCATATAAAGGAATACACAGAGCATATTCTCTAATTTCCTATTTAACATTTCTAGAAGTGGCCAGGTGCTGCTCTACAGATAAATAATAATCAAAATAATATTTGTAAGAGATTTAGAAACCCCACAATACTTTGCCACAAACTGAAGCAGGCAACAGAGAGAAAGGGTGTTGGTACTTACCTGACACGCCCATTCTCTTTGAGCTGTGAAGAGCTTCCAGTAGTGGGAGGTGCTTCAATCTCTGCTTGTCTAGGCTGGGCTTAATTTGTAGAACGCTCCTCCTCCTCCACGGGACTCCTCCCCAGCGTTAACCAGTTTTGGGGAAGATGAGACAAATAAACACCTTCGACCTCAATGCCCTAACAATTCATTGGCTGAAACAGGACCTCACCAGACAGAAAAAGGGTGGGGCTGGATGCTCTTCACAGCTCAAAGAGAACGGGCGTATGAGTTGTTCAGAGCATCCAGTAGTGGGACATACCAAAGCTTGGCCTGTCCTACAGGAGGGACTCCGTCTGGTTTGGACTCCCCTCCTGGTCCCTGTGGACCCGTTGCAGAACTCTTCTGCCAAAGGACGCCTCAGCAGATGCAAACACATCTATTTTATAATGCCTAATGAAGGGCGATGGAGAGGCCCAGGTTGCGGCTCGACAAATTTCAGTTATTGGTGCCTGCGTGGCCCACGCTGCTGATGTTGCGGCTCTCCTTGTTGAATGAGCTGTTATGCCCCTGGGCACCTGTAGTGACTGAGTCTGATACGTTTTTGCTATCACAGCCTGTATCCAATGGCCTATTGTGGAAGATGAGGTCTTGCATCCCTGAGTGTTGGGCTGAAATGACACAAATAAAGCTTCCATTTTTCTGAAAGTCACTGTGTGGTGAATATATATGCACAATGCTCATCTCACATCAAGCCGATGCCATTGTAGTTCCAACCCTTGAGGTGGCCGGGGACAGAAATTAGGAAGTATCAGCTCTTGTGCCCTGTGAAAAGCCGAAATAATTTTGGGTATAAACGTAGGATCAGGACGAAGGACCACCCGGTCAGAATGGAAGTGGAAAAGGTCTTGTCTGATTGACAAAGCTGCCAGTTCTGAAATACGACGAGCGGAATTGATCGCTACAAGGAAAACTACTTTATACATCAGAAATTGGAGACTTGATGATTTCAAAGGTTTGAAAGGATACTTAGTGAGTGCAATGAGGACCTTGTTAAGGTCCCAAGTGGGATAAAGGTGAACCGCTGGCGGGTGTAAATTTGTGGCTCCTTGAAGGAAACTCTGTATGTGTGGGTGATGAGAAAGAAACAGTAGACCCTCACAAGTGACAACCGATGCCAAGGCCGCCAGCTGCCTTTTCAACGTATTAGGTGATAATCCCTTGTCAAACCCCTCTTGTAAAAACTCTAGGATTTGAGCCAGTGATGGATAGATGGGATCAATGTGAGACTTAGTACACCATTTGCAGAAACGGGACCACTTGGCATTGTAAATGCGGATTGTTGAGGGGCATCTGGCAGCTTGGATGGTGGCGATAACCCTGTTGGAAAGCTTTTCGCTCATCAGACATCTCCACTCAACCTCCAGATGGTCAGCTGCAACCATTGAGGGTCCAGTTGTTGAAGGGGTACCTGGATTAGCCAAACCCTGTCCAGCGGAATGCTCCATAGTATTGATAAGGATAGACTGCGGAGGTCTGCAAACCATGGCTGTCCTGGCCAGTAAGGATCTATTAGCAGCAGCTCCGCCCTCTCGTCCAGCAGCTTCTGGATGACCTTGGGGATCAGTGGAAATGGTGGGAATGTGTACAGAAGACCCTGGGGCTAACGGCAGCGGAGCGCATTGAAGTTCTCCGCTCCTTGCGAGGGGTACGTGGAAATGAATCTGGGGAGCTGAGAGTTGAGGGGGGAAGCGAACAAGTCTACCACCGGCTGCCCGAATGTCCTGACCGCCTCTTGAAACAGGGTCAGATGGAGGCGCCACTCCGATTGATCAATCATGGCCCTGCTTAGCCAGTCTGCCTGTGTATTTGACAGGCCCGAAATGTGCTCTGCTCTGATGGAAAGCAGGTTGCTCTCCGCCCAATGACACAAGCGCTCCACTTCCCACATAAGGTGTTTCGACTGTGTGCCCCTGTTTGTTTATGTAAGCTTTTGCTGTTACATTGTCGGTCAATATTAGTATGTATTGATTGTGTACCTGTGGAAGGAAGCTGCGGAGAGCCAGGTGTACTGCTCGAAGCTCCAGCCAGTTTATGTTGCATGACTGTTCTATGGAGGACTAGTGGCCTTGGGCTGTGAGTGATTGAAAGTGAGCTCCCCATCCAAACAGGCTGGCATTGGTGGTGATGGTAAGTCTGTGGAGCTCTTTGAAGAGACAACCTCTGTTGATGACTGGTCTGGTCCACCAGTGGAGAGATATGAGGACCTTTGATGGTACCTTGACCTTGTATTTGGAATTGCTTCAGCCAGAGCGCTGGTACGGGAGCAGGAACCACTGGAGGGATCTAGTGTGGAGCCGGGCCCAAGGAATAATAGATATACATGAGATCATCTTGCCTAACAATTTTGATATTCAGCTCGGGGCACCCTATTATGAACCCTGATTTCCTTAACTAATTGTTGAATACTGTTTTGTCTATCTGGTGACAGGAAAACTTTGCCTTCCACCATATCTATGACCGACCCCAGATAGATTAACTGAGTCAATGGTGTTTAATGATTCTTTTCCCAATTGATTGAGAACCCGTGTAGTTGTAGGGATTGTAATGTGTTCTGAGTATCTCTGACTGCTTGATGATGGTAAGATGACAAAATTAATATGTCATCGAGGTAACACTGGAGTTGTACAGGGATACCTCGGAGATGAGCAGCTAGAGCTGCGAGAACCTTTGTGAAGATCCTGGGGGCAGAAGCTTGTCTGAAAGGAAGGACCACATATTCGAAATGGTGGTTATTATAACAGAATCTCAAAAATTTATAGTGGGAAGGCCAAATAGCAATATGTAGGTACGTCTCCGTCAGATCTATAGACATAAGGACGTCACCTTTTCTGATGCCGAGTAAGATAGATTGCAGGGTGCGCATTTTAAACTTGCGATATAACGGTTGAGACGTTTCAGATCTAATATTGCTCTCCACCCCCCTGAACTTTTGGGAACAACAAAAAGATGTGAATAGAAACCTTGCCCTTGTTGGTTGGTAGCTACTGGTTGGATGGCTCATATGTCCAGTAGATGTTGGATAGCTGTTTCCATACGATTTCATTTAAGCAGATCTCTGGAAAGAGGGCAGGATATAAAGAAATCTGGGGGAGTGGATTGAAACTCCAGCACAAGGCCAAATCTGATCATGTCTCTGACCCAGGAATCAGATGTTGAGGAGTCCCATTGGTCCGCGAATAATTTAAGGCGTCCGCCAATGGGAGTTGGGTCCAGGGAGTTATCTTGGATGCTGGAAGGACCTACAGTATTTCCTGCTCCTCAAAAGGATCTCTTGGATTGGCCACCCCTTCTGCTCCTATCCCCGAAGTTGGACCTGTCTGGATGCTGTCCTGGTCTGAATGATGGGGGTCTCTGGTATCTGGCTGAAAAGGGTCCCTGGTAAAAGGGCTGAGAGGATCCCCTCCGAAAGGACTGAGGGTTTCTAGAATCTGACTTCCGAAAAAGGCAAGGTAGAATTTTCTTTTTGTTTCAGGTTTCGATTAGCAGCGGGTCGAGGGCAGGGCCAAACAGTCTTTCTCCCCCAATAGGAGATGAAGCCAGCTTGTATTTGTGGTTAATGTGCGTTTGCCAATGTTTTAACCATAGTAAGCGTCCCACTGTGACATGTGAAGTAAAGACTCTGGCTGAAAACTTGACTGCATAAGTTGCGTCAGCTGAGAATTCAGAGGCAGCTATAAGTTTTGCAATATCTTGGTGCACTCTAATGTTGGAATTGGGGACATGCTCCCGTAAGAGACACTTTGACCTTTGATGTTAAGGTCTGAGAGCTACTTCCACCTGCCATTTTGATTGAAAGAAAGGCAGTATGCTTGTTATTCAAAGCGATACTATGGAGGTGGTTGGCACGCCCAGGGGCCTGATCCAAGAAGGGAACGGTTGCCCTGATAATATCTTATCCCCTTCTTTTTTTTTAAAGATATATGTATATATATAATATGAGTCGTATCACAGTAATAATATCTTTCATTATTAAGATATTAATACTGATTATTATTATTATTATTATCATCATCATCATTATCACCATCATCATCATC
This sequence comes from Pseudonaja textilis, assembly GCF_049901715.1. Taxonomy (NCBI): domain Eukaryota; kingdom Metazoa; phylum Chordata; class Lepidosauria; order Squamata; family Elapidae; genus Pseudonaja; species Pseudonaja textilis. The sequence goes on along the minus strand of NC_141991.1, from coordinate 119,916,473 downwards.
ATTATTGGAGTGAATGATAATCACCAATATATATAGATATAAATATACATATCTAAATTAATAGAAAAGCAGCTTGATATCGTGAATATCCAAACAGCCAAATTAAGAATGCCTGAAAGGCCAAGATATTAAAGAGAGGCCTTCAACAGTTTCCCTGCAGAGGCGGACACGGGCCTGGGTGCTCGTTGTTGTGCCGCTGAGTGGGTAAGGCTGTGAGGGTTAAGCCAACAATAATGCACGGATGGCCTCGAATCTAATAAGAAAACACGGTGTAATAATTACTTAGGTTATCTGAAGAGAAACCTCTGATTGGGAAGGAAAACTACCTCACACAGCTTGAGTTACAAATAGCACGGCCACACGATCTTTAAAACAAATGCAAAACAATGGCCGTTGATTTTGGCACGCGCGTGCTTCCCAGCAACAAACTCCCGCCGTGTGGAGAAAATGCCTCCGATGGCTTCTCCTTGTGGCTAAAAAATAGCTGGGAAAGGGGTGGAAAGAATTAAGCTTTTATGCTTTCCACACCAAGACGGCGTTCTGAGGGGAAAAAATCAAATGATATGACTCAGAAGAGGGTGAAAATGCCCATGCCGCTATTGCCGATGTAGAAAAAGGCAATGCGGAATCACAATGGCAAGGGGTAGAACAAGCAATTGGGAGGGGGGGCTCAGAGCAATGTTGAAGCCGCCCGCCGCTTCAGGGTGTGAAACAGCGCTGCCTGAAAATGCAAATGATCTCCGACAGCCACATGGAGAGAGCTTATGTCGGGAGATCGTAATGTGATTTGGAGGCTAAAAGCCTGGAAAAACAAACAAACCTGACTATTTCCAAACCTGCTGAATAATTCTCCTGTTTTGGCCAAGGAAGAACAAAAAGCACTACCTATCCTCAACGAGGCTGAGCCAAAACTGGGGAACGCTGGGGAGGAGTGTTCCAGAAATTAAGCCCAGCCTAGACATGTAGAGACTGAAGCACCTTCCACTACTGGATGCTCTGAGCAGCTCATGGGAGAATCTCATACTAAGCGTCCGGTTTGTCAAATTGTTGAGAAACATGAGGGGGGGGGAATCTATTAAATGCTAACAATTTCCTAAGCCAACATTACTCAGGCTCCTCTATTTGGGTTTTCGCCACAAAATCAATTTGTTCCACATGCGATTATGTAGAAATTTTTCAGCATATTTGAAAACTGGTGTCATACCCTACCTATTTTAAACTAAACACATCCCCTCTTAGTACTCATCCCCTCTGAAGATTCTCTTTCCAATCTATCTGAATGTATGAGGTCCAAAATGTGTGCTTTTGTCACTGTGGAACAGAAAGCAACTCTTTGGTTTGAAAACTCTTTTCTTGATGGAATCTAAAACTTGCTGACTCACAGCTTGGCATCATTTGTTTCTATTCCTAGAAGAAAAACAATGCATTTTAATTTGATGACTTTTATACTGATATGATCCTCTCTATTTGTAAATCATTTCTTTCTTCTAAAGTATTAGCTAGTAGTTTATTACTAAGTTACCCTGACAAAATACTGTCTGTTTGCCTTCATTTTGCCTTTGAGGAAAATATTAGTGATATTTATTTAAAAATGTATACATCTGCATAAAATTGCAGCTAAGTTGTCCCAAAAGTGCTTTTCAAAAGGCAACTGGGCTTTCTTTTTTTTTTTTTCCCTTGAAAGCATTCCACTTCTCATCAGAACTGAATCTCCACAGACATTCCAGACAAGTTCTCAAAATTTCAGCCCTCTCTCAGATTTCTAATAGTAATGGGGAAATGCATAGAGACTCTATGCCCATGATTACAAAGGGCTGTGCTTGTTTCCCACCTATCATGTGTCCAGAACTGTTTGTCTTCACATATTTTAATGTAAAACCAGTAGAGAATAGCTTTCAGCATACCACAGTGGTAGCAAATTAAACTCGGACTTAATTAATTGCTTTGTGAGTATTCCCTACTAGGCAGAGGAAAAAAAGAAAACAGCCATGGAAAGCACATAGTGATAGTCAAGTTTAAATTCACTACAGATGCCTTCTATTAAAAAAGAAAAGAAAAAAGAATTAAGGCTATTTTTAGGATGATGATTGATTAACGTTTCCATGGAAATAAGAAGCAACAGCACGAACATGGTATAATTTGCGCAAGCTAGGACAACTGCCAAAGAATTAAAGACACTTAACAGAAAACACATGACATTTTTTTATCAGTCAGTACTGACTGCTCTAATTATACCAACCATGCTTGAAATGATAATGAGATTACAATATTCTGAAATAGAAATATTGAAAAAGAAGACAGCTAACATTTCTTCACTCTTTCATTTGAGGAACCTGTTTTGTGTGGTAATATCTGATGGGATGTTTACAGAACAGCGGAACTGATTCTTAAGTCATTTCTCATTATACTGTTCTTTTGAAGCATTAATTCTGAATCACTGGGAATTATTGAGTCTACCAAATAAAAGGAGGAGTAAAAATTTATTTGTCATAATTACATAATTGATCATCTCTAGGTAACACATGGAATATTCATATATTATTTTCTTCAAATGTATTATCTGCATTATTGTCAAGGACTAGTGATATCAATTCTACTCTGCATTAATCCATTATATGAAGGTTATCCAGATTACTTTTGGTTTGTTATTCATATATTTCTTTTAATTAGTAAGACATCAACTTAATAATGTGTATATCCAGTGTAGCATCTTCTTCCATATCATTCTCGTCTCATGTCACTTTTAAATCCATGTTCAGATCAGTCTGAGTCTTGTTCAGTAAAACTTGTTCCTCTTTCATAACATTTTTCAATCTTTCTTGTTTAACATTAATGTCTGGGTCTATTGTTCACAAATATCCTTTAATACATCCAATGTTGAGATATTTTGCTTCTTTCTATATTATTAAGTCAAATTTAAGTATTTTTCTCCTTTGTTATCCTTAGCTCCTTAGTCTCATCCTAACATTTTTAAAAAGAGAATTCAAAATAAAAACATTTTTCCCATGGGAAAGGTTGTTATAATTAATTCCAAAATCTTATTTCAAATCCCCGTGGACCCTTAGTCCATTTATAGCTTTCTAAAATCCGAGTTCTAATCACCCTTTTGCTGTTTATTACAAAAGAGAACAAGAAATTAAACTTGGAATTGAACTTCTTTTTCTAAGGATTGAAGGAAATTTATTCAGTTGAAGGGGTCCCTGGGTTAGCCAAACATTGTCTGGCGGAATTCTCCATGGTGTTGATAAGGATAGACTGCGGAGGTCTGCAAACCACGGCCGTCTGGGCCAGTAAGGAGCTATTAGCAGCAGCTCCGCCCTCTCGTCCAGCAGCTTCTGGATGACCTTGGGGATCAGAGGAAGTGGTGGGAATGCGTACAGAAGACCCTGGGGCCAACGGCAGCGGAGCGCGTTGAAGTTTTCCACTCCTTGTGAGGGGTACCTGGAAATGAATCTGGGGAGCTGAGAGTTGAGGGGGGAAGCGAACAAGTCTATCACCGGCTGCCCGAATCTCCTGACCGCCTCTTGAAACAGGATCGGATGGAGGCGCCACTCAAATTGATCAATCGTGGCCCTGCTTAGCCAGTCTGCCTGTGTATTCGACAGGCCCGAAATGTGCTCTGCTCTGATGGAAAGTAGGTTGCTCTCTGCCCAATGACACAAGCGCTCCACTTCCCGCATGTGGTGTTTCGACTGTGTGCCCCCGTTTGTTTATGTGAGGTTTGGCTGTTACATTGTTGGTCAATATTAGTATGTATTGATTGCATACCTGTGGAAGGAAGCTGTGGAGAGCCAGGTGTACTGCTCGAAGCTCCAGCCAGTTGATGCTGCACAACTGTTCTATGATGGATCAGAGGCCTTGGGCTGTGAGCTATTGAAAGTGAGCTCCCCATCCAAACAGGCTCGCATTGGTGGTGATGGTAAGTCTGTGGGGCTCTTTGAAGAGACAACCTCTGTTGATGACTGGTCTGGTCCATCAGTGGAGAGATATGAGGACCTCTGATGGTACCTTGACCTTGTATTTGGAGTTGCTTCGGCTGGAGCCCTGGTACGGGAGCAGGAACCACTGGAGGGATCTAGTGTGGAGCTGGACCCAAGGAATACTAGATATACATAGGATCATCTTGCCTAACAATTTTGATAGTTCAGCTAGGGACACCCACTTAAGATCCCTGATCTCCTTAACTAATTACTGAATGCTGTTTTGTCTATCTGGTGACAGGAAAACTTTGCCATATCTATGACCGACCCCAGATGGATTAACTGAGTTGATGGTGTTAAATGACTCTTTTTCCAATTTGTTGAGAACCCGTGTAGTTGTAGGGGTTGTAATGTGTTCTGAGTATCTCTGACTGCTTGATGATGGTAAGATGACAAAATTAATATGTCATCGAGGTAACACTGGAGTTGTACAGGGATACCTCAGAGATGAGCAGCTAGAGCTGCGAGAACCTTTGTGAAGGTTCTGGGGGCAGAAGCTAGTCCGAAAGGAAGGACCACATATTCGAAATGGTGGTTATTATAACAGAATCTCAAAAATTTACAGTGGGAAGGCCGAATAGCAATATGTAGGTATGTCTCCATCAGATCTATAGACGCAAGGACGTCACCTTTTCTGATGCCGAGTAAGATAGATTGCAGGGTGTGCATTTTAAACTTGCGATATACTAAGAAACGGTTGAGATGTTTCAGATCTAATATTGCTCTCCACCCCGCCGAACTTTGGGGAACAACAAAAAGATGTGAATAGAAACCCCATCCTCATTGGTTGGTAGCTACTGGTTGAATGGCTTGTATGTCCAGTAGATGTTGGATAGCTGTTTCCATAAGGTTACGTTTAACCAGATCTCTGGAAAGAGGACATGACATGAAAAAATCTGGAGGAGTGGATTGGAACTCCAGCACAAGGCCAAATCTGATCGTATCTCTGACCCAGGAATCAGACGAGGAGTCCCATTGGTCCGTGAATAATTTAAGGCATCTGCCAATGGGAGTCGGGTCCAGGGAGTTATCTTGGATGCCGGAAGAACCTACAGTATTTCCTGCTCTTCGAAAAGATCTCTTGGATTGGCCACCCCTTCTGCTCCTATCCCCGAAGTCGGACCTGTCTGGATGCTGTCCTGGTCTGAATGATGGGGGTCTCTGGTATCTGGCTGAAAAGGGTCCCTGGTAAAAGGGCTGAGAGGATCCCCTCCGAAAGGACTGAGAGTTTCTAGAATCTGACTTCCGAAAAAGGCAAGGTAGAATTTTCTTTTTGTTTCGGGTTTCGATTACCAGCTGGTCGAGGGCAGGGCCAAACAGTCTGCCTCTCCCAATAGGAGATGAAGCCAGCTTGTATTTGTGGTTAATGTGCGCTTGCCAATGTTTTAACCATAGTAAGCTTTCGCACTGTGCCATGTGAAGTAAAGACTCTGGTTGAAAACTTGACCGCGTGATAAGTCGTGACAGCTGAGAATTCAGCGGCTGCTATAAGTTTTGCAATATCTTGGTGCGCTCTAATGGTGGAATTGAGGACATGCTCCTGTAAGAGGCGGAGCCCTCTGAGAGAAGAATGGGTAAAGACGAAGGCGGCTGTGGCTGCTGTGATGGCCCACACATCAGACTAATGGGCCCTGCGTAAGGCTAGCTCGGCCCATTTTTCCTCTAGCTTTAATGCCTCAAGCGCTTCATTGGGAGTGGAGGAGGACGCTAATCCCACTATAGGTTCGTCTACCTCAAGAGTACTCAATAATTTTGAGAAATCAGGGGCCAAATTGAAATATTTCCGGTCATATCCAGTGGGGGCCAGGTACACCACTGCAGACGCCCACTGTTTCTGTACCAGGTCCGAAAACATGTGAGGAACTGGGATCACCTCTGCCTCAACTACTGGTTGGTTGAAAATTAGATCTTCTGGTCCCTCTTCTGAATGAGTTGGAGTGGTAGAAGAGGTCGACTTGTTCAGGCGTGCAATGTTTTTTGCCTTAAACAAGAGTGATTTGAATAGTTGTGGGCGGAATAAGCCTGTAAATACAGGTTGATCGGGAACAAGACCCTCATCCTCAGACATCCCCCTTTTTAAGGGGTCCGCTTCTGACAGGGACGGGTCACTGTCATGTATTGATCCTGATTCAATCTGTTCCATTTGATCAATTTATTCCACTTCTTCTGCCTCCTCCTCCTCCATTGGCCCTTGGAGGGGCGCTTCCCCTTGTAAATGTACCTGGGTATAGTGTTGCTCCGACCTGGTCAATGACCTCAGTGATTGGGAATCATAATCAGCGCTTACAGGATGTTCCCTGGTCAGAACTGCGTGTTGAAGACCTGCTGCGATTCCCTGGTGGATCGCCAGCTCCATCCATGCCTTCATCTTCTCTGGAACTTCCTCTGGAAGAATGTCGTCCTGTCGAAGACTGGCAGCCATTGGAATAAATGTAGCTTCAGGAGCCCTTCACGTGGTCAGTGTTCCAGGTAACTGGGTCTGTTGGCTCTGGGGAGCCAAGCTGCACCTGGATGAGAGGGAGAGATCTAGGGGAGGAAGAGGGTGGGAAGAGGTAGATGGACCTGGACTGTGGGGTGGAAAGTCCGGTGAAGCCCTGTGCACCTCCCATGTGCACTTATGTATCTGCTTTTCTAATGCTTTATGGCACCTGTTGGCATCCTTTTCTGAAGTTTTAGAATTCCCTTTAGTCTGCTTCGGTTTGTGCTGAGATTTGGCTTTGACCTTCAGGGTTGAGGTCTGAGAGCTACTACTGCCTGCCATTTCGATTGAAGGAATTACAGTATGTTCGTTATTCAATGCAATACTGTGAAGGTGGTTGGCATGCCCAGGGGCCTGATCTAAGAACAGACTGGTTGCCCTGATGATGTTTTATTCCCCCGCCTTTTTAAATACCTATCTATAATGAGTCGCATCTCAGTAATAATATTTGATTGATATTAAAATATTATACCAAATAGATGATGATGATGATTATTATTATTAAATCACTAATATATAGCTATATATATATATGGATATCAAATAAATAGCACAAAGCTAAAATTATTGAAAATCCAAACAGCCAAATTGAGAACGCCTAAAGGCCCAAGTTGATGAAGGTAGAGGCCTTCAAAAGCTTCCCTGTGCAGGCGGACACAGGCCTAGGTGCTCGCTGTTGTGCCGCTGGGTTGATTGGGCAGTGAGTGTTAAGCCAACAATTTAAATGTACAGATAGCCTTGAATGTAGTAAAAACAAGATGAGGGTATAATGATCCCAAGTGTTCCCAAAGAGAAACCTCTGCTCGGAAAAGAAAGTACCTCACACAGCACAAAATGAAATACAGTCAGCGTGGCCACGAGGTCTTTGTAAAAAAAAAAAAAAGCCTCTGGCCGTTAACCTTTTGGCGCGCTCCCCGGCAGCAAACTCCCGCCGCATGGAGGAGTAGCCTCCAAGGGCTTCTCCTATAAGGCTAAATGGTGGGGAAGGGTGGAAGGAACTAAACATTTAAATCTTCCACCCCCAGGCAGTATTCAGAGGGGGGAAGGAGAGCGATACGACTCTGTTGTGAGCAAAAAAGCTCATGCCGCTGTTCAGATGTAATAAACTCTGCGGCTATCTATCAGAATGGCAGGGGTAGAAAGAGCGGTTGTGGGGAGGGGGCGCAGAGCAACGCCAAAGCCTCCCTACACTGCGGGGTGCGAATCAGCGCTTCCCTATAATGCGAGCAATCTCTGACTGCCTGATGTTAAAGAGCCAACGTTGAGAGATCATAATGTGATTAGGAGGCTAAAGAGTCCTAAAGACAAACTGGTCAATTTTCAAACCTGCTAGTAAAAACGAATTTTCCTGTTTCAGCCAAGGAAGAATCACAAGTACTGCCTATCCCTCACGAGGCTGAGCCAAAACTGGGGAACGCTGGGGAGGAGTCCTGTGGAGGAGGAGGAGCGTTCCAGAAATTAAGCCCAGCCTAGACGTGCAGAGACTGAAGCACCTCCCACCACTGGATGCTCTTCACAGCTCATGGGAGAACAAAGCAAAGAATAAAACAAATTTCTTTTTCTATATTTTCAGATTTCTGGGTGGGGGTAGTGCTCTTGTTATTTTCATTATTTCTGGCAGTAAAGAATATGTACACGAATCATTAAAATGCTGATATTTTAGCATTTTAACTGTTTTAATTGCAGCATAAAAAGGGTTTATTATTATGTTATTTCTAAGAAAAGTAATGGGGTAACTGAGGTTTTTTTAAAACACAAGAGCAGGAAATGAGTAAGCCTTACCCTTCAGGACAGCAAATAAATGCACATGATGAGAGAGAGGAGAGGGGGAAGAAACAAAGAAGCTGTGTGGTCTGTCCTTGTATATATCTCTGTTTTCTCCCAACTCTTTACAAAGTAATAGACATTTCAGACTTAGTTTGGAAATCTAAACTTCAGACCACAAATATCTATATTTTAGACCAAATCTTATTTCATAGACACAATATTTCACAAATATTTCACATTTCAAGTGTGAAAGTTCTGAAACACTGAAACAAATTCTGTACCTGTCAACAGTAGTGTCCCCCAAGGCAGAGTTCTAGGACCAAGTCTCTTCATAGTCTACATAAATGACCTCTGTGATCACATTAAGAGCAACTGCGTTCTTTTCGCTGATGATGTAAACCTATTCAACACCACAGACAATACTGCTACCCTTCAAAAAGACCTTGACTATGTATCAGAATGATCAAACAAATGGCAACTTCAACTCTCAACAAATAAATGCTCTGTTTTACATATTGGCAAAAAAAATCAGAAAATAAAATACAAGCTGAGTAGTCAAGACCTTACTGATGATCCAAACTCTGTCAAGGACCTTGGACTACTCATCTCTAATGATCCAAGTGCTAGAGCCCACTGTAACTACATAGCCAAAAAGGCGTTAAGAGTTAACCTAATCCTCCATTGTTTTTTCTCCGGTAATATCACACTAATAAGTAGAGCATACAAAACATTTGCTAGACCATTACTTGAATACAGCTCATCAGTCTGGAACCCGCACTACGTATCTGATATTATTATAGTTGAGAAAGTCCAGAAATATTTCACAAGAAGAGTTCTACACTCCTCTACTCATAGCAGACCTGCCACCAGACCTGAAATTTTAGACCAAGGCAACCTAGAACTACGCCGCCTTTGGTCCAATCTAAGTATAGTAAATAAAATTATATATTGCAATGTCCTGCCTGTCAATGAATACTTCAGCTTCAACCATAACAATACTAGAGCACACAATAGATACAAACTCAAGGTAAACCGCACCAAATTTGATTGCAGGAAATACGACTTCAGCAACAGAGTGGTCAATGCCTGGAATACTCTACCTTTCTCTGTGGTTTCTTCCCCAAACTGCAAAAACTTTAATCTTAGACTGTCTACTATTGACCTCACACCTTTCCTAAGAGGTCTATTGGGGGCATGGATAAGCACACCAATGTGCCTACCCTCCCTGTCCTATTATTTTTTTTATATGTATCAATTTAACTATGTTTGGACTTATACCTGTTATCTTATAATTACAAAATAAAATAAATAAATTAAATTTTGAACCCAACCAGGTTATAATAAAAATGCAAGCATTTCATCTGACATTCCAAAACAAATTATCAATTTTCTCTCCAATTACTTTATGCACCAATTTAAATGCAAGAAGCCACCAATAATATTAGATAGTAAGTATAATCATACTGTTGAAATAAACACACTTTTTGAAGTTACAGTTTTTGCAATGCAGGTTTACAGTTCAACTGAAATTGTCAAATTACAGTTTTAAAGTAGCTGATTAAATTCTTTCATTACCACAACAATGATTCATGGTGATTGAAAGCTACTTATTGTGCATATGATACATTCTAACTTTCAAGCATCCTTGAGTAATGGTTAATATAAATGCAAAAGATAACAGATCAGTCTCCCTCAATATGAAATTGAAACATCTAAATGGAAAGCATGATTCAACCTCCCACTTCTTTCAAAATGATAGGAAGGACAAATATATCAAACAGAAAAGGATCAAAACCAAATAAGAGTTAGAAAAAGTCGCTGGGGAAAAGGGAAACATAATTTGCATAATTCCTGGTATTTTCAGTTAATAACTTTGGTTTGTATAACATCATATTATTAGTTGGATCAAGATAGGTTGAGAGTCTGACTCAGAGTAAGATAGTTCATATGTTAGTAGGATTTCAGGACATGTTTTATCTTATATTTCAAAATATATTTCTCTTCCCATTTCTTTATTAGAGAAGTCCACAATTTACAAACTTTTGTTTAACAATCATTCTAAGTTATGGCAGTGCTGAACAAGTGACTTATGACCAGTCCTCACACTTATAACCATCACAGCATCCTCATGTTACATTATCAAAATTTGGGTGTTTGGCAATTTATGATGGTTGCAACATTTCCATTTGTGACTTTCCCAGTCAACTTCCAATAAGCAAAGTCAATGGGGGAAGCTGGATTTGATTAACATCTGTGTGATTCATTCAATGACCCCAGTGGTTCTCTTAACAATTCTGGTAAAAAGGTCATAACATCAAGTATAACTCATTTAATAACTGCCTTGCTTAGTTCAGATCAGAACAAAAGTTCTGATCCCAATTGTAAGTCAGGACTACCTATATATATTTTGAAAGAATACAAGAAATAGGTAGTACAAATAAGAAAATGACTTATAGATTGAGAAATATTATCTAGCCATTGAGAAATGAGTAGATAAATAACAAATGTTAAGTATCATCAAGCTAATATATTTTAATACATCATTGGAAACTTTTAGTAGTATATTTTATATTCATTTTTCTAGTCAAAATCCACAAACCCATTAGCTTTTAACCTAAAAATATGCTTGGTTCATATTGTTTACATCATTGAAAGAATACTATAGTAATGAATAATGCACTCTGTCATTAATATAAATTATACATCAAATTAGAATATCGATTCTAAACCCAAATTTTGGATATGGCAAATTTTACATATAAAATTGCAGTTCCAGAATGGTTTCCAATTAGCATTAAATTATGCATCAGGCATACTTTTACATACTAACTTTAGTTTTTGTTATTTAACAGAAAACTTTGCTATCAACTGTTGCTTACCTACACGCAGCAAATAATTCTGCTGAACGCATAGGCTATTAACTGTACCTGACCTCATGATAAGATATTCCAGTTTTAGTCTGTAAGCCTTTGTGATACATTTGAAATTGGGTATGTAATGTTATACAGATGATGCTCTTAAACAGATTGTCTCAGTTGATCTTAGTGATGGTTCAAGAAAACAACTGTTAAGATTAAGGTAGCCTTTAAGGTGCCTTTGTAATACTTGGTCTGGGATAACTTGTTCAATGTGTGCTTGATGTCTTACTTTTTATTAGCTTCTATGTTCTCAAATAATGGCTAGTTCAAGGGTTTTCAAACTTGGCAAGTTTAAGACTTGTGGACTTCAGCTCCCAGAATTCCTGAGCTAACATGACTGGAGGAGGAATTCTGGAAGTTGAGGTCCACAAGGCTTAAAGTTTTCAAGTTTGAAGGCCCCTGGCCTAGTTTAAGCAACCTTTAAAAGTAACTACTTCACTGGTTATTCAGTTCCATATTTGTACATGTGCTTGTCCACCAGCTTTGCACCCTGAACAAAAGCAGGAGTAAAACAGAATAAAGAGCAGAGGGCAGATTTACAAAAGATCCAGGATTTCTGATAGCTAGCTCTGGTCAAAAGTCTTGCAGCAGCCATCTTTACCAGCATACCAAACATTCCTCAAGAGCCTTAAAAAGCCTTAGTTTAATTCACTATAATATGATGATAACTACTGTGGATCTACCTTTACTGAAAACAGACACAATTTGTATTCTGGCTGAGATGAATGAAAACAATGAGGTTGCAGCTGAAAATGCAGGACTGCACATCAGCTTTATTGTTGATTTTTCAAGAAGGTAGGTTCTACATTGGTGGCCATTTGGTCCGTGCAGAATTTTCCATTCAAACTGCAGTTATGTTCACTAGGCATGAGAAAATGAATGCAGTAGAATTTCTGCTTTGTAAATAACGCAAGCATGGATATAGCTGTCTTAGTTACAGCTCCTGCACATGAATCTGCTTTTCTATTACAATGTATTTGCTCAGGAGTAGCTACTTCAGAGAACAGGACCACATAACACTGAGGGTTTACCTGTTTGCAAGAGGAATGGGAAAGTATCTGTTGACAGCGCAGTTCCCTCTGTCCACAGAGAGATAATGGCTTTTTTAATGGACAAAATCAGCTTTTTGATATTTTTCATGTCCTATGACCATGATGGTAAACCTATGGCACGCGTGCCAGAAGTGGCACGCAAAGCCATTTCTGCCTGCATGCGAGCCATCACCCGGAACAGATCCACAGTGCATGCGCCTTCTGCCAGCTGTCAGGTATCTGCCGCGCATGTACAAGGGAGTGAGGGGTGTCACACGCGCATTGCAGTACGGGTGCAGGCACGCACGCGCACGGACACTTTTGGCACGTGACAACGAAAAGCCATCACTGCCCTATGACTTTATATCTTCCTATTTCTTCCTGCATGAATATTATGAAGAATATTTTTAAACACATACAGCCTCCTTTCTTCAAAAGTAAAAGCCTTGATGGTCCTCACAATAACATACTTTGTAATTATCTCAACAATAAAATGCTTTAAGCCACTATTGTTCAAAACAAAGATCACAGATCATGTGCAGAAGTTCAAACATCCACAAAGAGAGAAAATAGTATTAGTTGTCCTGGGAATGCGTCAAGGGAATAATTAATAAACTAAATATAACAAAGATGAGATTGAACTCTCATATAAGCTCTCTTGGAGACTCTAAGCATAAATAAATGTTTTGCCCCTATTCTAGGTTATTCTAGGACTCTCAAGATTTACCAGATCCAACCTGAATAAATTTGGGCAATTTGAGAGCATAGTTTTCTCTTTAGTGGTCTTTAAGTTTTTTGTACCACAAATCTCTAACCCTACAATGACTGGGCTCATTTTTGGATAACATTTTGTTAAAATCTTATGTTTAGTCCTGTTAATTAGCAAACCTCCTAACATGTGGAAGCACCTGACTCAACCTTGTATAGGCACAAAGCTTACCATTGGGATTGGCTACTACTTGGGTGGAAGGCTCCCAAAGACCATAGGCAAGACTGCGACGTAAACAATAAAATCCCAGAAGACAGTATTAACAAACAGCTGCCATACTGCTACCAATGATTTAATGAGCAGCTGACAGATGTTCCATACATATTTGGTTCCACACAGGACTTCTTCTGAATTATTCCTAAGCACGCTTGGCGATAATAAACAGATGCAAGAAGTCAACATGAGAAGCCTGACTTAAGGACATCTTTACCTTTTGAATTTGTGAAGGCCAATCTTCCCATCTTTTTACTTAAACTCGCTGTGGAATTTTTTTATTTTTTATTTAGAATGTTGATCAAACTGTTATAGGGAAGGGTGTGCTTGCTACAGAAATATATTTCTACAAGATTTGTTTCATAGGAGACAATGGAACAGAAATTGATTTTGCTCAGAGGAGGGTATGGTATTTTTAAGTATGCTCTGTGTCTCTTCTGTCTTATACTGCCTAGTTCAGTTCTTATGTTTTCTGGGCACCGAGCCCAGAATTTTTTAATTCTGTCTGGAGATTGCAGCATTTTCCAGGTTGTGTATCAAGACAGATGGATGCTTTATAAGTTAATGAAAGATAAAATGAAAAACTGTCTCTCTATTACTAGCAATAACCAGCATATTAAAGCCTGTATACCTCTTTTTTATATAAAAAGAGAAAGGGTTTTTTATTATTATTATTACAGCTACTGGGTAACAAAATATATCAAGCTTTGAAATTATTACATTTTTATATCAGTGACATAACTAATAATATTAGAAGAACTATTCTTCAGCTATATAAAAGAAGGAGCAATCAGTATTTTTATTCTTTTAAAAAGCCAAGAGTCTATTGTTTTGTTCTAATCATAGCTTTTAAATACTATTTAACATGACAAAGAAGAATCAGAACTTACCGTGTATTCTGATCCACATTCGGCCGATGGGAATAAAAGAAAAGGAAAAATAATGGCATAAAATTATTTCATTGTTCACATTGCTTTAATTAAAATGCAAAATACACTGCTAATTTTGATGCATGATACAAAGCCCTAAGAATTATATGGGCTGGAACACAATTCAAAGGGGCACTATTTGTAATTGTTCAATAATGAATGGGTAGATAAATTATTGGAAGTTGTGAATTGAACTTGGTGCCATTTTTGCCTAATTTTGCTTTTCAGCTTCCCTGCTCTTAATGAAATATTAAAGTTACAGAACTATTTGAATGTGTGTGTTGTATATATGTGTGTTCATGTATGCACATATACACCAAACAAATGAGAGTTTTTATTTTATCATAAATGCAGGTTATTCAAAATTTTACTGGAAAATCAATTGAATTAATATATCAAGAATACTCCCAGGGTTCCAGTCAGCAAACTGCATAGTAATTCAAGTCAGAGTCAAATGCTGGAGTGTCAAAGCATTGTGAATTTGTGTCAAATGCTATCTTAATAATGACAAATGTGAGTCAGGCATAGTCCTTAGAGCAGGGATATCAAACTCGGGGTCGTCACATTGTCATCATGTGACATATCACAACTTTTTCCTCCTCACTAAAACTGAGGTGGGCTTGGCCAGAGCGTGATGCATCCAGCCCATGGGCTGCGAGTTTGACATTCCTGCCTTAGAGAATTGAAACCACCACTTCATGTCACCATTTAATTAATTAAATTTAAATTATTATAGTTTTGCCCAATAAATTATTCAGTTTTGTATAAATTAAAATTGTTGACAATAATGATATTTGTCTACAAATATATGTGCACTTCTTTGTGATGGAATTTTATGAATTATATCAAAATACTAACTGTACAACACCAAAGGAAGGATAAAAAACTGTGCATGTGTATATGTAAGAGAAACCTTAACCCTGCAGTCTGCCTCAATAAATATAATGGAGGAAACTGAATTTAAAAATATTGCTCCAAAATGTCTTACCAATTCATGATTTTTTTTTACAGCACGCACTTTGGAGGGCAAGGGAAAGATTAAGCTTCCATCATAAATAAGCATGGAGAACATAACAAGTTTGCCTCAAACAACTGCAAAATACTTGTTAGAGAAGTTTATATTTTTGTTAATCCTGTTTCATCTGTGAGAATAGTTGCTTTCTTTTAGGAAAGTAGATATGACAGTTTGGGGTGAAGAACTGGACATGAAAGCTAAAAATGGCACCATATAAGAAAACTAAACTCATGGGACTCGGCAAAAGTCCCTTGAGATTCATCTGTCCCAAAATAATTATTATTTTGATCCCTCTGCAGTAGTCTTTCCTCTGACTGATAACTGTTCTTCAAAGCTCCACTCTCAGGCAGAAGATTTCCATGATATTTCTTCCATTTTTAATTTGTAAACTGGAGAAGTCAATGTGTGTTCTACCACTAGGCTAACGACCCTTTTTCCAGTGGAGGGACCCTTGGAGATGGTGCTGGTGCAACTGGAAATTCTTATGAGATGGACTCCCAAGGATAGTTTCACACAACAATCTAAATGGATGAGAGCAACAGAACCCAGGGAGAACATTTCTGTCCCCGGAGAGTAGTCAAGGCTTCATTGTGGCTTTTGGGGAATGTACACATCTCACAACCCTGGCTTCCCTTCAGGCAGCACAATTCTCCAATTCCCTGTTAGCTCAAAGTTAGAGCATGTTTGCTGTCCTCCTCTGGTGCCAAAGAAACTCTGCGGTGCCAGGAGAAATATGCCCTTGACATTTTACCTCAGATGGCAAAAGTGAGAGCAGGGTTTTTGTTTTTATTTTTTACAAGAACACTGGGTATGCCCTGGACATGTAATGCAATTTTCAGATAGGCATGTGGAGAGAGCAAACTAAGCTCTGGTACCATAAACAATAATTTGTAGCCGTATGACTAATTCGTGTTCAGCTTGCCTCTCCAGTTAGCAAAAGTTCTAATTACGAAGAATGGCAACTTGTCCTTGGATGAACTGAATGAAGCCATGCCTGATCCTTCTAACCCCTACTAAAAAATTTCCCTGGTGCAATACGGCTATTAGGTTAACTATGAGAGAAATCGGCTATAGCAACCAGGTGAATTATAACACATTAAACTTACTTCACAATTTTATGTAGTGCAACATTTAAGCAGCAGCGAAAAAAGTTGGGTAATATGTATCCAGCAAAGACTAGACCAAGAAATATATATATATATATATATATATATATATATATATATATATATATATATATATATATATATATATATATATATATATATATATATATATTGGGAGTCATTATTTTTAAGGGGATTTGGGGGTTTCCTAATCTGTAACTTATAAAAAGTTCGCTTACGAAAGTTGAGGGGAAACGAGCAACGCATGAAACAGCAAAAATGTCCAGAGGACTACTTGTGAATTTGTGTTATGAAAATAACAGTTTTGTGTGGCACTTTTAAGGCTATGAAATGTATTTGAGAATAAGACAGCCTGCTTCAACAACAGGTAACCCTCAACTTACAACTATTTGTTAAGTCACTATTCAAAGTCACAATGGCATTGAAAAAATCTGCAACTGAGATGGGAGCTAGAAGGCAGATTGTCAACTCCAGAATTTTTTTTTTAAAAAAAGAGAAATAATTTTATTACAAACAAGGGAAGGTAAGAATCCTCACACTGAACATATAGTAAAAGAGAGAGAGAGAGAGAGAGAGAGAGAGAAACATAGGTGGTCCTCGATTTACAACTACAGTTGAGGCCAGAATTTCAGCTGCTAAGCAAGGCAGTTGTTAAAGAGTCACATCCAATTTTATGACCTTTTTTGCCATGGTCATTAAGCAAATCACTGCATTTAAGTGTCTCATGTGGTCATTAAGCAAATCTGGCTTCCCCCATTAACTACTTGCCAGAAGCCAGCTGGGAAAGTCATAAATGGCAACTGACATGGTTCCAGAATGCTATCATAAATACATGCTGCTTGCAAAGCACTGACATTTTGATCACATGGTTGTGGGGATGCTGTGATGGTTATAAGTGCGAGTAATGGTTGCAAATCACTTTTTTGAGTGCCACAGTAACTTTGAATGGTTTTAAGTCAAAGATTATCTGTCTATAAGAAAATAACTCAGTCTTGCCTGAGGTAATTCCCCCTTATCTGGCCATCTCAAAAAAATCTCAAATCTTCCTTGGCTCTCAGGGATCAGGTGATTACTACTATGCACAGGAGGCTCCAGTTTCTTGAACCAAAGCAGGAATGAAATCCAAATTTCAGCAACCCAGGAGGCTGTCCAATGGGCCCAAATACAGTTTCTATACCGGGAGTATAGCGGGGAAAGAAGTTAAGAATTGAAATGTGAGCAGATAGTTTTTGGGTGAGGAAAAAAAATCTAATCACATCCATAATCCACAACCCCCACTCTAAAAACTGCTCCTCTTTTACATTTGCATATCTTTTTATATTTGCACAGGATACAGAAAAGAATCGAGTGATGCAAATCAGACATTAGAAAGTCAATCTTCAGAGTCAGCTGGAATCAGTCAGGATTCAACCGGCCTGCTACTATCGTTCCTGTGGTCATTCTTGAACAAAAGAATTCCGCGGGAAGACTTTGGCTAAAGTTACATTCTATTAATTTGTCTAAGTAGAACCGATCATTTCCCATTTCACTGCAGAGGTTAATTAATTCAGCACTGTTGAATATCAACTGTCACTGCCATTATAAAATGACAGTGACAGTTGATGTTTATTGGTGATTGTTTTGCTTAACACTAACCTCCAATCTAATTGTCACTCTGTGTAGACTTTGCATGTCATTTCCCTCTGATTTAACTGCTCACAATTCTAAACCTGAACAAATAATATATGTATACCCAACTGAAAATTAATATGCATTAGATGGAGCGTTTAGTCTCTAAAATATTAAATGGTAATAACATTTTTAATCCAGGATAAAATAGCAGAATCATATAACATCTGAAATAATTAAAACATCTACTTTCTTTACCATCACAAGCCCCTTAAAACATACCTGTAATTGTATATGGGTAGTAGTTCCATGCCTTCTCTGTGACATAAAATATTTTGGGGACAACAGCTCTTGCCCAGCTTGGAAGTTTGCTACAAGAGAAACAAAAATTTGAATCATAAATACAATCTACCCTGTTAATTCCTCTAATGAATAATAATTAATAGATGATATAAGGTTGTATATAAGGATAAAGACAGATTGCAATAGCACTTAGACTTATATATGGCTTCATAGTGCTTTACAGCCCTCTATAAGCGGTTTACAGATATGTAAGCATATGGCCCCCAACAATCTGAGTCCTCATTGACCTCAGAAGGATGGAAGGCTGAGTCAACCTTGAGCTGGTGAGAATTGAACTACTGGCAGAAGGCAGTAAGTTAGCATGCAATACTGTATTGTAAGACCAAAAGCTGTACTGCAGTGTACGACTCTTGATGGTGTCACAGATATATATTTTATGACCACAGCTATTGGTGGCAAATGAATTAAATCATAAATCAATAATAAATAAATAGTTATTTCTGTACTACACACTACAAAACAAAAGCCTCAAATTTCCCATGTTTCTCATTTGCACATTTAGAACTTGGACAGTAGTGTCACAGGAAGAGGTATCTTCCCAACTGGACGTGTTGCAGTGATAAATTGGGAAATCGTTGTCCATACATAGCAGCCTTTTTTTCCCCCACAGTGACAACTGCTCAAAATGTATTTTCGAAGCTTAGTTTTAAACAGCCATAAAGCGGGATTATTTTTCCCAGCGTTACCATTCAGTTAATATAGTTTGAAATGCAAAAGCTCCCTCAAATCAAGCTTGACTCCAGGTGCTGTCAGATCAGTTTTGTAGTTTTCCTGACAGTAAGACACAAGTGATTTGGCGCTGCCTTCTCTGGGCCTTTTTTCTTAGCCTACACCTGGGGTGATTGATTTATGATTTATGTATTTATTTTATTTATAAAATGCATTGGCCTCCCATCTTATCACAGGTTAAATCTGGGTGGTTTACAATAATATATATAGGTGAGCCCCAGGCTAACTGTCACAGCCAGGTTTTGGCCCCTTATGAATGGATAGGAGAGATGGGGCCAACCTCACATCGGGGGGTGGCAGGGTGGGGGGGTGGGAAATGTTCCAGAGGGCAGGTGATTCCCTCCCCTACTTAACCCTTTTTCTAACAAGCCAGTTACTTATTATAACAAATATATACTTTAGGCATCAATAATATATTATAATTCAGTAAAGGACCAAAAATAAATATCTTATTAAAATGAAAATGTTCTGATTTTTTTTCAAATATGAGTTGTGTTGCACGTTTTAGAAACTCAACCCCTTGTCTTCATCTAAATAATCACACCAGTGTTCTTACACTACACAATGTTTAGGTGCTGTATAAACCCTGAATAATGAACAACCACAAAAATACAGCCTGGTAGCATTTTTCTGATTAACGATCCAAAATGTTAGCTATGTATTGCAACTAATAACTTTTAAGGTTTACTTTTCTCTCCCAATTCTAAAGTTGTTTTCTTATTATCAAGTGGTGGCTAAATGAGTGATGATACTCCTAACATGGGAAAAAATGCCGTCTGCTTGCATGCTGACGTCAGTATAAATCCTTCTCATATGCTGGTAAGGATCCAGCAGAGAGCAGGGAAGATGATAAAGAGATAGGTGGCAAACCCTACAGGATTTGGATTGTGGTTAGCTTAAACAGAAGATGAATAAGATGAATAAGGTTCGGTTCAAGTATGCCCAAACTCCAGAACAGGGAATTTCACCAAGGCAATGTGAAAAATTGAGGTAGTCAACGAGTTGGGACATGCTTACTAACTGGATGCACAAAAAACTTGGTGGCAGGGCTACTGTGCATGGGGAACATTTTTTTTCATGCATTCACTGAGATAAGAAAAATTAGCAATGTGTTTTCCAAATATAAAAAGTATTTTGGTTGGGCGGGGAGAAAACAGTCATGATTGCCTTTATTGTCAGATGCTGTTATGGAAGTATAATTTTGAGAGGTATCCAGAAGTGCCATTTAGTGTAAAATGCAACAGTGAAGATATTATCCCTTCGGCACTGCTGGTGTCCATATTGAAAAAAAAAGACTTCATTTATTATTTAAACTGATTTATATGATTTTTCAGAATACTGTATCACTTGAGTGTACTGCGGTAACCAGCATATAGAGATCTGGAAAAGCAAGGATATCAGTCATAATACCAAGTACAGAATAATAAATGCTACTGTTTGTTCTGTAACTACCTAGTTGTGAAAACTGGATAATAAAAACACAGATAGAAATTAAATTCCTTCAAATTATGGATATGGAGATTGCTAATGTGCAGAGCTCAGACACCAAAGGGAGAGAGAGAGGGAGAATGAGGGAGAGAGAGGGAGAGAGGGAAAGAGGGAAGGAGAGGGAGGAAAAGGGAGAAGAGGGAGAGAATAGCATCAAGAAATAAATATCATTGGAAATTAAATTTACCAAGCTCAAGCTCTTTTATTTTGGTCATATTACTTATTCAAATCCCTTGAATTAACTATGCTAAGAATGAAGGTGCTAGAAAATGAAACTGGCTAAAACCACACTGGATAGAGACCATCAACAAGATTCTGATTTAAATTTAGAGATATTAAACCAAGTTGTAAACTATCAAAAGCAATGAAGAACAGTATTAAAAGTCATAAATAACTGAAGAAAAAAAAGAGAGCAGGGATGTGCCTCCCGTACAATTAATTCTAGGTCACTTACAATTCTAAAACAATATCAAAACCAGTCCATCATACTGTATGTATTGGCGGCACCAAAAACTTCCCAGTAAAATGCTGACAGTCTTATATGGTGTTCATCTCTCTGAAAGCCCTGTAGAAAAGCATGAGGTTTGCTCCTGGTTCTGTGGATGTGACAGGGGAAGGATACTGTAAAATCTCCAGTCAGAGGTGATATTTGCCGGTTCTCCGAACTACTAAAAATTTCTGCTTCTGGTTCTCCAGAACTGGTCAGAGCCTGCTGAATACCACCTCGGGGTTTGCTGCTTTTAAAAATCAGAACAGGTTAAGGGCCATCCAGACCTAGAGGCCTGCTACTCTTCAGTGAGGCACCAAAATTGCCAAGATCATCCTCAAGGATTCCTTACTTCCTTGAGGCAGAGGTATGGGGAGGACTTGACCTCATGCTTTCTTGAGCTAACATATTGGTTAGGCAAGTCCCACTCCGACAAAAGAGACTTAATGGAAAGAACACAGATGGTTCTAAGCCAGTGATTTCTCAGACACATTTTAAGTTGCTAGCATTTACATTTTAAACCTTACCTGGGTTAGGACCTATCTATCTGAAAGTCCAGTAGTTTTTGTGATACTGAGACAATGCAATGTAGTGGCAATGGTGCTGGATTAGAAAGTGAGAAACTCCCCCAGGCAAACCCAAAGGTGCTTTTTCATGAGGCAACTGGACTTTCTGGTTTTTCTTTTCTTCCCAGAAACTGAAGAAGCTTCTTGGAGGAGAAGCGAAACGTCTTCAAAGAAAAACCAGAAAGTCCAGTTGCCTCCTGAAAAAAGCACATTTGGGACAACCATGACCTGGATGACTGAGAATCTCCGTAGACATCCCTCAGGCAAAACTATTAGCTGGGTGACTACGAGCCACTGGCTCTCAGCCCAACTCACCTCAAAGGATTGTTGTGGGGGGGAAGACAAGAAAGGAAGCATTATGTACACTGCTTTGAACTGTAAAAAGTAAAGATGGGATATATCAAATAAATACATACATGAAGATATTCAGATGTTACAAAGAACCTTCAATCAGGGCCTGTTTATTGGGCATATCAGAAAGGGTCTACTTCTGCATGGCTCTCATAGAATGTGTTCTTGATAGAGTTGCATTTGACCCCATCCAGTTTTCTATTCCTGTCATCAAGGTTTTATGGTTAATTGTCACTAGTTTCATCATCACACTTAAATTTTGATTTTGCATCTATATTTTGCATGCTGTGAGTTGCCTTAAGTATTCAGTGCCAATAAAAAGGATGACTATCAATCAGATAAATAATTAGAAATGATCACACAGCAGGATTATGCTGTCCAGGGTGTTTTGGAATCTCTAATTGATTTTTCAAATAAATTGTAGCCAGGTGAGTTTTATAACAACTCACATTTAAGGTAAAGATGAAGATGCCCCCCTGAGTCAAGTCTGACTCCTGATAACCAGACATGTCCATCTAGATTTTAAGGCCACAGTATGGAAGCATTTTGTCACAATCTTCTTCCAGAATCTTTTCTGATTATTCCATCAACTCTATAGCCCTGGAATCCCTCATCCCAGGTTAGACTAGATCCAACTTGGCTCAGCTTCCAAATCCAGACAAGTAGGAGACTGTGATGAACTCTTCTTCCCTTGATACAAGTACGGGACAAAAAGCCAAAGGTGCTAAATTTTATTTAGACATGTCCCTATTATGCTAAGCCAACCTGTCCCCAATCAGAAGACCTGTAGATACCTTGGGACTGAAATATACCTGGAGAAAACTGGATTGAGAAAGACTTAGCTGAATTAGGCTTTACTGCATCGGTCTCCAAACT
Source organism: Pseudonaja textilis (assembly GCF_049901715.1). NCBI lineage: Eukaryota > Metazoa > Chordata > Lepidosauria > Squamata > Elapidae > Pseudonaja > Pseudonaja textilis. The sequence continues at coordinate 119,893,777 of NC_141991.1, read as the reverse complement.
TGGCAACTTTAAGACTTGTGGACTGCCTAAACTATTTCCACACTGACCCCCATAGGAAGGTAAATTGATGTATTTAAACAATTCTTCAAAAGGACAAAAGATCCCCTCTACATGCACATGTGACATACCTATGCATAAATGCATTTGTATATGTTTCTGTTTGCGTCTATCTACTGCCTACCGTAAGCCATCCCCATACACACAAACACCTTTCCTGGTCCAAGAATGCAAAATATGTTAATTGAATTAATAATTACTGATTAAGAATTGCTTGCAAAATAGGGAAGCTAATTTGTAAAGTTAATTATCCACCTATACAAACAGTCTTCTCTTTCATGCATTTGTTTTTCAGGACTCTGTAAGTATAAACGTCTGCAGGCTTACTCTATAGCAAGATTCTCTTCAGTCCATGATGGGCAGAGGCAACTGCTATGTTATAGATGGCTCTGTGTAAGCCAGCTTATTATATGGGGCTGTAATGAAAACTGGAGAACTTTGAAGCTGTGTCTTTCTGTCTTCAAAAAGGAAAATAATTAGGGATTTGTGCAAGCCTGGTAGGCAAACAGAAATCTAGGCCTGATTTCTGTGTGCTGAGAGTTCAACTGTGCAAATTGCAGTAACTGGGAAATACTTAGGATTTCTAGTCTCATTCAGTCTGAGTGCTAGTTTCCTTCTCCACTTATTACCTTTCACCTGTAGAGGGCCTCTATAACAAGTAGAGGCACCAGATGGTAGCAAAATTCACTTTTTGTATCTATTTGTTGCCCTCTCCTGGGTGTTTGGAGTTTGCAATTCAGATATGCTAGTACTGTACCGTATGGTAGACCTCTCTATTCATGGAGATTCTCCATGCACTCTTCATTTGTGGGGAGTGTCTCCATGAACAGAGACTTCCCACCACACAAACATACATTGGAAAGTGAGAAGAGGAAGGTGGGGTTAGTAGCCTTTTCCCGTTTTCTCTTGATGACTCCTCTCCATTTTCAACAGCACCTGCCTTTATTGCTACACATTTGGCAAACATACACAGCCTTCCCTCTTGAAAGGCAATTATTTGGGTTTCCACAAGTGATTTGCTTAAACAAAAAGAGATTACAAGTTAAATATTTCTGTGTGGCGTCAGTGTTTGCTTTTGCCTCTTCATTACCGTAATTTTGGCAGTATATGATTGGGCATTTATAATTATTTGATAAGCCTTTCAAAACACCCATTGCATTGACCACTTTACTGATTTTTGAACTCATGATCTTAAATACATTTAAATGTAACATGGTGATACGATACTAGTGGAAGGAAGAGCAGCAAGCCAATCTCCCTTAACATCACAGTTAAATCTTTTTGGTATGTTTGCCAAGTTCAAATCCAATCTTCCTAACCACACTGGCTCTTACAGATTTTTTTTTCCAACTCAAAACAAACACTAGAGCTAGGTTCGTATGTCTTGATAAACTATAATTATCCATCCCTCTCTCTCTCTACACACAGGCAATGCCTTTTGTGTTTACTTGTCTTAACAGGAACTCTTCTGTATGTCAAGGAAATAATAGCCCATGGACTATAATGGACAGATTTTCAGAGATTTTAGACTGCAGCTTCCACAACCCTTTACCCCTGAACATGCTAGCTAGTCATAACTGACATTCAAATTCTCCAGAACGCACTAATGTGCTTAGTCTTGCTGTACAATAAACATTTAGACAGCCTATGGGAAACTTTATACGATGTTTCTATTGTTGTGAATCTACTGATCAAAAAAGGGTGTCTCTCTCAGGTCAGCTCCTGATAGCTTAATGTAGGGGTCTCCAAACTTGGCAACTTTAAGACTTGTGGACTTCAATTCCCAGAATTCTCCAGCCAGCATGCTGGGAGTTGAAGTCCACAAGTCTTAAAGCTGCCAAGTTTGGAGACCTCTGGCTAAACGTATACTTCTATGCAGTTTTATGCATAAAAATACAGAATTGCGCGTCACTGATTTCTTATGTCCTCCAGGAATTTGTTTTACTTCCTCATCAAACCTCTATAATCCTATTATTCCCTGATGGTTTCGTATTCCTAGTTCCAACCTAGTTCACCTTCTCACCCCAGTAAGTACTGTCCACTAATTTTTCTCTCAACTGCAAAGGCAGGAGAAATGACTAACAATATATAAGATAAATTTTTGCCTCTATTGCAAAGATAAATATTCCCCAGTGTCTATTTTAGCACAAAAAGGAAAATGATGGTTTCTGTAGTACCAATATACCTACCTCCATTAATCTTTTTGTATTTATTGGCTGGTATCTTTCTCTTGTACCACTAATTCTCACATTTGTGATTCCAAATCTATTTGGTTGCAAATGTGACGATGTCACTGAGATAGATTGCCAGTGTGGATATATATTTTTTGTAGCTGGTGACCAAACTTATATACAGTTCCTTGACACAAAAACAGGTTAAACAGGGGGTGGGGATGGGATGGGATATAGATATGCAGTTTGCATAAAAGAAAGAGGGGTGGGAAATTGATGGACGCATAGACAAATATCGATCTAAAGTACATTGGAAGGACACTGCACTTAACTCTTCATTAGATACACTCCTGTATTTTTCTATATAGATTTCTATATACAAGTGTATTAAGACTAATACAGAGACTTAATAGTTATGATAGGATTTAAATGGTAACAATGTTAGATAAATACATTAAGTAATCTATGTGAAAGTTGTAGTGGAATCTTCAGTTACAGTAGGAAGTGGATTTATGAAACTGGCAAGCTTGGAGTAGTTGCATCGAAGAAATGAGACTGAAATCTGACTCCACTCCCCCACCAAATAAATATATCATTGAAGTTTTTACCTGACTGTTCCCAAGAGATGCAGTCAGTCCAGCAAAATAAATAGGCAAGTAATAATAAATAAGTTATTCTGATCAGCTCACAGTCTTGTTCTGTGTCACGTCCCAATGGCATGCTGGAGCCGTGACACCGAGCGTTCTACTGCATCCAAATGTGCTACCACGTTAGGAAGTACCTGCCAGCGAGCGAGCCAACACGGGGTTCGCATTGCCGATGAAGATTGACGAGGAGCCCTGATAACGTCAGACGCTGAACTATCACAAGTTGTGGGTGGCTATCGGCAGAGCGATGAACATGCTGACTGTTAAAATAATGACCTTGGGGGTGGATATTCACTAGGCGGGCACAAGGGCAATAGTGAGATATGGAGAGTATAACATGGTGAGGGTCCGTTAAAGAGGGTGGATAATTAACAGACAAATGCACGGTATCTGGGGGTTATATAGTAAACAGATATTAAGTGGTAGCGTCCATCGGATGGTGGATAAACTTATTACATTTTTATCTGGTGTAAAGTTGGCCAGAGCTGACTTTAATATCATCTTGATGCTTGGTGTTACCCGAATCCAGAGCAGTATATGGATGAATAAGGACACATTTCTTGGTTACTATGAGAGCTTTGTTTCCCTTTCTTTCTGGAATTCAGCTGAACGTCTGAGGTTCTGGCTCCTTGCACTTGATCAAGTAGACATAGAAATGGTAACAGTCTGCCTAGGATATCTCAAATAAGGGACATCAAGTCTTCAATTCAAAACCTATGTAGGGCATGAGATCTCTGGGTCTGCTGAGATCAAGTCTACTTGGGGTTCGGTTGCTTGGGAATGTCACTCAAAGTGAATAAAATCTTAAGATACCTAAGTGCTTACATTTTAACTATGGTAATCTAGAACTGTTTTGATGGATCAACTGAGAAAACCTGATCAACATTAAAAATCTGCAAATTCCTGAGCAAACTCTGACTTTAGCTTGAGGTTGCTTATCTAGACTTTTGGTTAGATAATAGAAGGAACTTAGTAACCAAAGCACCTGAGAGCAGTGCATGGAAACTAATCAAGGAGAGAAGTAACTTAGAACTAATTTCCTGACAGTTAGAACAATTAATCAGTGGAGCAACTTGCCTTCAGAAGTTGTGAATGCTTCAATGCTGGAAGTTTTAAAGAAGAGATTGGACGATTTGTCTGAAACGGTACAAGGTTTCCTGCTTAAGCAGGGGGTTGGACTTGAAGATCTCCAAGATCCCTTCCAACTCTGTTATTCTATTCTATTCTATTCTATTCTATTCTATTCTATTCTATTCTATTCTATTCTATTCTATTCTATTCTATTCTATTCTATTCCAGTATCTAGCTAGACAAAAGCTGCCTTCTAATTTATAAATTAACAAAACTTAATCAATTTAATCATGTAAAATATCTACACGGTTACTGACATTCAGAACTGACTTGATGGCACATAATCAGTCAAAAAGTGAATGCAACATGAAATGGGGCTGTACAAAATATTAACATATGGGTTTGGGGAATTTCATGCAAGATGGAATGAAATCTTATTAAAAATTTTCTTTTTCTGGATACACTAAACAGACTTTACAAGTTCTCATCTGTGAAAGTGATAGGCTGTACCAGTTGAATACAAAGGAATTCACACCCTCAATAATTTATTTGATTTAAATGGAACAATACAATTTAGCATACAGTATTGCTTTCAATACCCAATTTCAACTGAAACTATGTTAAGTAGTGAAATATAATTAGCACCTTTCTTGGCATTTGAAAAGAGTGATGGAGAAGAGAGGGCGATTAATGTCTTCTTTAATATAGAAAGTATCTTAAAATTCAAATAATAATCTGCCACTGTGTATAACTGCGGGCCAATATTTCTGTTTGCTTTGCAAGGTATTGGATGGGAAGGGAGATTCAAGATGAAGAGTCTATTTAATCTTACGTCTGACGTGTCTTCCTCATATTTGTGTAATTTTTTTTTAAATAAAGTTTATTTAAGTTTCATATATTTAAAACATTTAAAAACAAACAAACATATAAACAAATATATATACATATATACATTTTGCAGCAGGTATTGAGCATTGGTTTCATTCTTCTTTTCTTTTTTTTTCTTTTACCCCATAACGTTGACGTGATCTACCTTGTTACAGTACCTTCCTCATTCTTTTAATGTTTTAATTTCACGGAGTACTTTATGATTAAATGCACGTCCTTCATAGTTTCATAACTTATTCAGTTGTCAAATATTGCTTTTTCTTTAACCATTCCTACCAACAGTTCCAAACTTTGTAGTATTCACTATCTTTGTTGTTTTTTTAGTAATTTGGTTAGACTGTCCATCTCTGATTTATGTAATTTTCGCTCCTTGGCTAGCCAACTATGTGGGACTTGACTGAGGGTGGGGGGTGGGGGGCACAATCACTTTGAGGTTGGACTAGAACAATGTAGTTGGTCTGGAGCTGCCTCTGAAAACCTGTTTTGAAAAACCTTTTCAACTGCCTTTGAAAATCTGCAACTACTGCACTGTGGGGTAGACCATCTACTATATCTGAGAATTGATACAGTCATGTTTTGTGGATGTTGCACTGGCTTTCAATAGGTTTGAGGGTGCTAATATTAATCTATAAAACTTGATATGGCCTGGCTCCTAAATATCATCAAGACTTCTTCAAGCTTGAAGATGCTAGTCCTATATGCACAGTATTGGAAAGGAAGTTCCAATACTCTATGAAGTACACTCTCTTCCAATACTTCTCTATGAAGTTAGGAGCAGACTTTCTTGCCTTATCATCAGAAGAGCAGACTGGCCCCACCTAATGCCCTCCAGAAAAATCAGATCAAAAACAGTACTTTTTATTAAGTTGTTTGTGGGATGATAGTCTCATCTATATGAACAGGGCAATCATAGGAGAGGGATGTTTTTTCCTGGAAGACCAATGGGTCTTTAAGAAAATATTTTTACCTTGTTGTAAGGTTTTATTTGCAACTGTGCTGTTTTGCTGTGACTATAAGCTATGAGCCGCCTGGATTTGTTTTGCAATGTGGTGATACTGCTGCCATGAGTCACTTGATTTTACTGACAAATAAATTAAAAATATTGCCAAAGTAGTGATAAATACTCCAAAAATCAGCTCTGCCTGCAAGCATGACATTTTTTTAAATCAGAGAGAATTGGGTATATTACTTAAAAAAGCAAGAGAGAAAAAAATCAATATCCAGAACTGAGTATTCCTGAACAGGTTAGTCCTTGTTTAGTGAACATAACTGGGACTGTCAAACTTGGTCATTAAGCAAAGCAATTGTGAAGTGAAATATCACAATGTTACAAGCTTACTAGTTTGCCTTTGCTTTTCAGACCCGCAAAATTGGTAAACATGAGGACGGGTCGTCAAGGTTACCTTTCCATCACCACCATAAGTGTGAGTGGTCACTAAATGAGGCAGTTGATAAATGAGTATTGCCTGTATCTTTATTAGGGCAAGCCAATAGCACAAAAAAAGGTACAGATTCTTGACTTCTCCAGAAGTCTTCCTCCAGCCCCACACACTACAAAAGCAGGGAAAGGGGAAGAAGCAGAAATATATAACAAGGAGAAGGGGTGGAAGAGGAAGGAAGGACCAAGTTGTTCGGGTCTTCTATACCACATACGGTATAGAAGTGGCTAAGACGCTGAGCTTGTCGATCAGCAAGGTTGGTAGTTTGGCGGTTCAAATCCCTAACACCGCGTAACGGAATGAGCTCCCATTACTTGTCCCAGCTTCTGCCAACCTAGCAGTTCAAAAGCATGTAAAAACGTAAGTAGACAAATAGGGACCACTTTGGTGGGGGTAACAGCATTCTGTGCCCCTTCGGCATTTAGTCATGCCAGCCACATGACCATGGAGACGTCTACGGACAGCGCTGGCTTTTCGGCTTTGTAACGGAGATGAGCACCGCACCCTAAAGCCGGAAACAACTAGCACGTATGTGCGAGGGGAACCTTTACCTTCATACCACGTATGATGTGGTATGCAGTCATTCTACAATGAACAAGATTTCTTAGTGATGGATATTAATTTCCATCTCTCATCCATGAACAACAACAACAAAAATCCCCACATCTTTTTTCCTGTGGTGTTTTCATCACTGTCTTTAAACCATTCACATTAAGCAACTCCAACTTCAAATCATTCATTATGATGACAGGAGATACCATAAACTCTCAAACTGTTACGATAAACAACTGCCAAGCTATCTTTTCGTGTTTGCTTTGAGTTATAAGTCTTTCATAATAGAAAGTGCCATACCACCACTACCAATATTAATTAAGCAGGATCAACTCAGACTAAACAGCAACCAGTTATAGTGAAGCATCGATTTAGCAGGCCTTGGTTCAATACACCTTGGATGCAATGAAAAGACTGCACTGTTGTGCTATCTTCAGACAGCTATATTTTTTCACCCTTTTGGAACGTTAGCCTTATAAGGGTCACAGAAGGCCACAGAGTAAAACCATTTATAGTACTGTCAAACCCACCAGGCAGACCAGACTAAGAATCAATTTCATAGGAAGCTAAGATCACTGTTACTGAGAGTGGCTTGCAGGTCTGGTTGTGATGGGCCTTCCTCCCCCCTTTTATAGCCATGTGAATTAGGGAGGTATCTGTCTGAGACTCTTACACAGACTCTCTACCAGTTTTCAACTTAAGTCATGCATTTCTGCGTATTGCATGGTAACAGATCTGGCCTATCTCTCAAGATCATGTTCTACCAGTACTGTTGTTTGGGTAGTTTATCCTCACTGAACAGTGTCAATGGGCTGTAGGCACAGCATTCTCCCCACACTTTAAGGAGACAGAAGCCGAATGACGGCAGACATGGCTGACTACAAAATGGTGGAGACAGAGCATGCCCATATCAACCTTAAACAGTCCGTAAATAATGCTCTGAGTATTGGTCACTCCACCTTTGAAATAAGATGTGGCAAACCATTACAGTTCTCACATACTTTATGGTTGTTTTCAACTGCAGCTAAGAATGAATTAAACTTTCAGTCTGGGGATGAGAAAAAAGGAACAAGGCTGGATGTGGCAGTAAACAACATTCTCAGGTTTTTTTTAAACTCACCTTTATTGTTTTTATAAATAATGAGAGAGGGGGGAGGGGAGGGAGGGAGAGGAGGTGGGGGGAGAGAGAGAGACAGGCTCAAAGTCACTTAACTGGCTTTCATGCCTAAGGCAAGGTTAGAACTCAGTCTGTTGGTTTCAGGGCCAGCATCTTATCCATTAGACTAAATTGGTTCACTTTTGTGTCATGAAAAAGAATCTAAAGCAATTCTGGGGGGGAAAAATAAATCGATACAACAATTGGCCAACTGGGAAAAACTGATACAAAGCAGGCCAAAGACAAAGCTCTCCTATCTCCTGATGTCCAATTCAGTTCTGGGGCCAGGATTCTAAGCCTAACTACAGTATAAGTCAACCACTTCTATGAACTATTTAATAATAATGAGGCAGCCCTTACAACCGGTGACTTCTGCTCCCCCCCACCCCCTTTGACTGGCTTTCTGTCAACAGTCCAGAAAATTCCAAAACCCATTGTTGATCTGAAAAATTATAAACTTTCTGAGACTATGTGGGGTGTGGACTTCAGTCTAAGCAGAATGCCTCAAACACAATTCTGAACAATGCAATCCTTGTGCTAGCCTTTTTATTTACCATATTGATCGTTCCTGCAAGATGTGGAGAGTGGGGTCAATCTATAACAATTCCAATTGCAATAATTCAATCCCACTAATTTTTGGCCTAATTTGCTTAGTAAAGTAAATTGTGTGCTAAATTCTTCTATAATAAGTTCCTTGATTGGATTATCTAAGCAAAGGCGCCGGCTAAGGAACAAGCCAGCCTCATACTTAATGGATCAACTTTTGACCAAAGCATTGCATAACATCCAGCAGAAAAATATAGCAGTTGTCGATGAAAATCTCCCTGTGCTGCCTTCTCTGAGCTGAAGACAGCATTTGATTTAATTCCTAGACGGAGTTGCTTTGAAAGAGATTGATAATCAGAACTACAGACCACCATTTACTCTGACCAATTATGGCGTTGCATCAGAATTCCTACTTGCTTTGACGATGAAATCCTTCTCTACCATTCCCCAATCTAAAGACTATTAAAATAGAGATACATCATTGCCCTTCTTATTTAACTGTTACAGGTAACCCTTGACTTACAACCACATTTGAGCCCAAAATTTCTATCGTTAAGTGAAATATTTGTTAAGTGAATTTTGCTCCATTTTACAACCTTTCTTGCCACAACTGTTAAGGGAATCACTGCAATGGTTAAATTAGGAGCATGATTGTTAGGTGAATCTGGCTTCTCCCTAGGCTTTGCTCATCAGAAGGTCGCAAAAGGTGACCATATGACCCCCAGGGCACGGCAACAATCATAAATACAAGTCAGTTACCAATTTTGATCACGTTACCATGGGGATGTTGCAATGGCTGTTTGAAAGACGGTCATCAATCATTTTTTTCAGTGCTGTTGTAACTTAGAACGCTCACCAAATGAATTTATGTAAGTTGAGGACTACCTGTATATCAATTCCATAATACAGGCTTTCTCAAAATTTAAATATATCAGCCTATTTCCATCTTCCATTTGGTAGATGATGTCATCATTCTTTCCATGACTCAGAGATTAGAATAACAGAATAACAGATTTGGAAGGAACTCTGCTCAAGAAAGAGACCCTCTACCCAGAGTCTCCAGCCATTAGCAATAATAAAATAAAACCCTTCATTTTACTCTAAAATGAAGGTAGTCATATTCAATAAGAGATGTACCAACTGCCATTGTAATTGGCGGAGAAATATCCACACTAAACAGATTAAGGTTTTCAAATATTTAGCAATCCACTTTCAATTTCCTAGTACTTGGAAACAACAAAGTCTGAGAAATTATAATAAATATGCCTCAAAGGCTTAGTACATTATAATTATTATTATTTTCATTGCAAATGGCAATAACTTTGCCCTGCAGTAGTTAAATTATTTAGAGAAAAGGTGCTCAGCTTCCTACTCTACAGCATCCACTCTATGCTAATAAAGATAAAACGATCACAAAAGCAATTAAGACAACATTCATAAGAACAACACTGCAAATCTTCAATCTGTGTCAAATAATGTTTTTTTATTAGAACTAGGCTATTTTATGTGGAGATCTGCATGGCAATGCCTCACTTGAAATACAGATGTGAAACAGATGTTCTGAGGCAAAATCCTGATCCACTTTATTCTCACAGGTAAGTCCAGTTTCCCTTGGAAAACATCTGTTTGCCCTATATATGGTGGCCTCCAAGCCTTGTTAAAGCTTCGTTTAAAGAAACTATTATTCTTTGTGGGATTCTAATGCAGGGTTTTCTGATATTTATTTGTGGGTGAAGAATTATGCTGAGTGCATTATTCTGGATACTTTTCCTGATTGAGATACTTCCCTCATACTTTTTGTAACATCAGGCCAGCTGGAGGCAAACTTTCAGCCTGGCAAATGTCTATAGATACTCAATCATCCAGGTCAGGGTTGCTGGTCCCAAAAGTGCTTTTCAAAAGGCTTTCTTGGGTTTTTTTTTCTTTGAACAAACCAAGCCTGGCAGGTTTCAGCCTTTCAGGTAACTCTTCCATTTTGTTGGTACTTAGATGTTCCATTGATGTCAATAAAAGTAAGCAAGCACCAGTCTTATGCAAGCTCTGACAATCCCTTCCAAAACATCTATCTCAATAGGTTCTTCATTTTTCTTCAGTCAGATAAAGATACACTGCTCAAAAAAATAAAAGGAACACTTAAATAACACAATGTAACTCCAAGTCAATTACACTTCTGTGAAATCAAACTGTCCACTTAGGTAGCAACACTGATTGACAATCGATTTCACATGCTGTTGTGCAAATGAAATAGACAACAGGTGGAAAGCATAGGCAGTTAGCAAGACATCCCCAATAAAGGAGTGGTTCTGCAGGTGGTGACCACAGACCACTTCTCAGTTCCTATGCTTTCTGGCTGATGGTTTGGTCACTTTTGAATGCTGGCGGTGCTTTCACTCTAGTGGTAGCATGAGACAGAGTCTACAACCCACACAAGTGGCTCAGGTAGTGCAGCTTATCCAGGATGGCACATCAATGCGAGCTGTGGCAAGGTTTGCTGTGTCTGTCAGCGTAGTGTCCAGAGCATGGAGGCGCTACCAGGAGACAGGCCAGTACATCAGGAGATGTGGAGGAGGCCCTAGGAGGGCAACAACCCAGCATCAGGACCGCTACGTCCACCTTTGTGCAAGGAGGGACAGGAGGAGCCCTGCCAGAGCCCTGCAAAATGACCTCCAGTGGGCCACAAATGTGCATGTGGCTGTTCAAACGGTCAGAAACAGACTCCATGAGGGTGGTATGGCCTGACGTCCACAGGTTAGGGTTGTGCTTACAGCCCAACACCATGCAGGACGTTTGGCATTTGCCAGAGAACACCAAGATTGGCAAATTCGCCATTGGCACCCTGTGCTCTTCACAGATGACAGCAGGTTCACACTGAGCACATGTGACAGACGTGACAGGGTCTGGAGATGCCATGGAGAACGTTCTGCTGCCTGCAACATCCTCCAGCATGACCGGTTTGCAGTGAGTCAGTAATGGTGTGGGGTGGCATTTTTTTAGGGGACTGCACAGCCCTCCCTGTGCTTGACAGAGGTAGCCTGCTTCCATTAGGTACCAAGATGAGATCCTCAGACCCCTTGTGAGACCATATGCTGGTGCGGTTGGCCCTGGGTTCCTCCTAATGCAAGACAATGCTAGACCTCATGTGGCTGGAGTGTGTCAGCAGTTCCTGCAAGACGAAGATGTTGATGCTATGGACTGACCCGGCCGTTCCCCAGGCCTGAATCCAACTGAGCACATCTTGGGACATCATGTCTCACTCCATCCACCAACGCCACGTTGCACCACAGACTGTCCAGGAGTTGGGGGATGCTTTAGTCCAGGTGTGGGAGGAGATCCCTCAGGAGACCATCCGCCACCTCATCAGGAGAATGCCCAGGTGTTGTAGGGAGGTCATACAGGCACGTGGAGGCCACACACACTACTGAGCCTCATTTTGACTTGTTTTAAGGACATTACATCAAAGTTGGATCAGCCTGTAGTGTTTTTTTCCACTTTAATTTTGAGTGTAACTCCAAATCCAGACCTCCATGGGTTGCTGTTGTGGCTCCGGGCTTGGATTCAGCTCCTGTGATTGATATGAGTTCAAGTGAGGAGGTCATCGCAGAAAAATATGAGCCGGCCTGGCTTAGTGATTGGACTGATAACCAGGATGAGGAGATGGATGTGACAAAGGACGACAGACCTGATGTATTAGAATTGTGAGGACCTTTGACCTCCTCTGGTTCCTTATCTGATCAACAGCCGGGTATGGTTGACAGGGAAGTTTTGAGAGAGTCTTCTAGTGGAGATGAGAACTTGGAAAATTTGTGGTTAAATGTAAAAAATAGAAGACGGTTGAGAAGGCAAAATCAGCTGGAGCGAATGAGAAGAGAAAGTCAGTAAATTAGCACATTGCCTCAATGAGTATAAAAGGACACAGCTGGGCTGGTACATTTTGCCAGGAACAAAATGACTATTTGAGTGAGGACGTTACAGCAAGGAGCTCTGAGACTGGAGATTTATTGCCAGGACTGGTTTGCCGGACAGAGTAAAGATTTATGCTGTGGTTTCTGCCAGCCGTTATCTTGTAAGACTTCTTTCCATTTGATTTAATTGTGAAACGGCTGCTTTCTGTTTTGTTCGTTTGAATTTTGAAGGGGAGTCATAACAGGTTGCTAAATTGATTTCCATTGATAATTTTTGTGTGATTTTGTTGTCAGCACATTCAACTATGCAATGAACAAAGTATTTAATAAGAATATTTCATTCATTCAGATCTAGGATGTTTTATTTTTGTGTTCCCTTTATTTTTTTGAACAGTGTATATTTCTTGACATGCTGGGAATGAAGATGTCTGTGCGCAAGGCTGATTAACATACTCAGCTTTTGTTTTGAGGGCAACACTGTGGTTGAGCTTAAAGAAACATTTTGCCTCAACGGATTTTTCAACTTGAACATAGCTGGTATAGCGTAAATGCTACAATTACAAAAGGTCAGAAGTATCAAAATTCTAGAGCTGCACTGCATGATGTAAGGGGCACATCATTGCTATGTCTGTTACCAAGGTCACAAGCTTAATAGAAGTCAATGGACCCCAGGCTTAGAAGCCAAAAAAAAAAAGTATCAATATTTAGTTAGACTACCACTAATCAAATCACAGTGGTAGGTGAAGCAATATGTATATTTTTTAGAAACCATAATATATCTCTTGAATGGCAGTAAAAGTAACAAGGTTTGAGTATCTTACAAAATATGCAGATTTTGTTTTAAAAAGTATCAGACAAGAAAAAGTATTTCACTTGATAAATCATTAATAGTACTGCTTTGGGGACAGTGATGCACAAGGTTAGTAATCATTCATGATGGTGCTGTTCTTTACCAAGATATTTTGCCACCTAAGGAACTCACTAAAATACATTTCTTATGAAGCTAGGTTGGATATTCCTGTCGTAAGCAGTTCTTCCTATGCTTTGAGCCAGACTGATTTTTATCCAGGTTGCTGATGTTGAACAAATGGAAACAAGGTCAGATTTTGACCTTGGTACCAAAAAGAATTTTATTTTAAAAGCAAGTTTTCTCCTTGCAAAAGGTTTTTGTTACTGATTTGGGAGTTTCAGATGCATTTACTTCTCTGAGCCTCAAGTTACAGCAATATCATTTTCTCTTCTGTTGAAACCATAGGAGAAAAAAAACAAATTAATCGCTGATTTCTTTGAGCAAAAAACTAGAGTGATCATACTCCGGTCCATTAAAACTATCTTCAAGCATTCACATAATGTGTTGGATTTCAATGAGAGTTTGTTTACACAACACCCTGACGTAAATCTTTGAGATTGTGTGGGGTTTGCTCATGCAAATCTGCACAAATATTGATAAGTGTAACTTGTAAATTGCATAAGTTTTGATCAGTACCAATTCCCACTGATGATCCAGATCACATACAGTAGAGCTAGTCCTCAACTTGTGACCACAGCTGAGCCCAAATTTTCAACTGCTAAGCAACAGCTGTTAAGTGAGTTCTGTCCCATTTTACTGTCACAGTTGTTAAATGAAACACTGCAGTTCTCAAATTAGCAACGTAGTTCTTAAGTGAATATAACTTCCCCATTGACTTTGCTTGTCAGAAGATTGCAAAAGGTGATCACATATACTTAACATAATGTATGAACCCATAAATATCTGACATGACTCTGTTCATTTTCACAACTTTCCTTTCTCCAAAGTTTTTAACATGGAGGAAGGAAGCGACTCGCCACATATCTGAACCAGGGAGCATGTAATTTATCGGAGGAGTCCTGGCCATTCTCAGGGTATGTCCTACTGTGGGATTCTCATAAAGCCACAAACAGAGGATTGGTGCAAAGTGCACTAAAGCCAGAGTTTACTTCCAAAGCTGCTTATGCATTAGGGGAGGAGGATGCAATGGCAGAACGCTTACAGGAATGTTTACCTATTCAGATAGACCCGTTTTTCTGTCAGCTGACCATTCCCGTAGTTTGGATCTTCATAGGGCTCATTCTGTACCACTTCCACACCTTCTCCACGATCACTCTGCTCATGGCTATGTTTACTGATCATGTACAGCTGTCCAATTCTGTACTGCAATGCAAAAAGAAGGAAAAAGTATGTTTAGGTGGTGGGTTTATTTTCTTTTTACATAATCCTTAAAGAAAACATCTTCACAGTGAGTAGCACATTTAAAAACAATTATGGAAACTACTAACAATGCTAAAAGCTGATTGTTTCAGGTGCAAAGAACCAGGAACACTCATTGAGTTCAAAACACAGGATGTAGGAGATGACCCAGTTGAGCCCGAGGGAAGTGTCAAGCATATAATCAGTTTGGAGTCCCTTCGCACCCACAAGAAATCTAAATCCAGCCAACCTTGAATTTGCTTGACTTTAATTTACCAATTTGACTGTTAGTAGATCAGATTCTTGTAGAGAGCTAGCATGGAATGAACTTGTATTCATTTAAACAACCCTGTTTCTTGTGCCTGACACAGAAGAATTATTATTGCTACCTATACACAAGAAATCTGATCAACTAATGGCCAAAGCTAAGTTCGCGCTAGATAAGTCTCAACAAAATTCATGGGGGGAGGAGTGGACTTGGTTTTTTTGTGGCTGTGCAATGATTCCAAACTAATGACGCATTTAACTCTGCCTTCCAGCTCAGCCTGATCATCTTCTACATTGTTATTACAATAATATGTTTGGTGAATCCTTTATCTGGAGCCCCCTTAGAAAGTTTTCATAACTATCTAGACAAAATTATAGTATGATGTATCTGTAAATTGTCTCACATGAAATAGTCTCAAGAATATAGGGGGGAGGGTGAGTAGCATTTCAACCTATTGCATATATAAACACAGGCTTTGAACTCTTAAGTGCAGCCAGCGACTGCAAATGCTCCACGGATTGTATAAACAGCTTATTTGTCAGTTCAGTTCAGTTTGTGAATGCACCAGATCTGATCTAATTGGGACATACTACACAGGTAAAATATCCTGCAAGCTATCATTTTCTGGCAACATTATGGACACAGTTTACCATTGCCTTCTTGCTGGCTCAGGAATTATGGGAATTGAAGTCAACAAGTCGTAAGGGGCCATAGTTGCCCACCCCTGACATATAAATTCAGTTTATATGGGATTTCCTTATAGGCTCTACGTATTAACCTGAGCATTACAGCTGAAGAAAATAATAATAATGAAACACCGAAAATATCTTCAAAGGAGCTTGGAAATTCCTTGGAACCTATCTGCAAATAGAAGTCCAAGTTTCTCAATGTTTCATAACTGTTACAACAAAAAACATCATGTGAAACTAACTGAACCATCTGCAGTTATGTGAAACTCAGTACAATTCTGGGGAGGTTTTTAGTTAAAAACCATCCAGCTAAAATGTGTTACTTAACAATTTTCATAATAGAATGTGATTTCAATTTAGCTGAGTGAAAAACTTCTCTTAACACATTTTTTTTAGTCCTTTAGCACTGGTTCTCTTTATTGGAATTAGACACAGCTGTAAATATTTGTGTGACCAAACTGGGTATTTTTCAAAGTTTGTTGTTTTCCATTTTGTTTAGCCTTGTTAGACAATGTTGAACAAAGAGCATTAAATTGTGATGTGATTTTTCCATATGAAAAACTCTGTTGGGGTTGCTAGTAATGTAAAAGGGAAAGCCTGCTATTTAAGATAGAATGACTAGTCTAAGCTATATAATTAGGCATGTATCCTGGAACTATGGAGATGCCCATTTCTCAAAGTACTACAACTGAGATTGTATCACTACCCACAACAAAGCTCCACAGCACAATATTTTGGCCTTCGAGCCTTTTATAAAAAACAAGTTCTTCAGCTGCGTTAACTAACATTTAAATTGTTATTTTTAAATTGTGTTTAACAAGAGCACAAAGGGTTTTGTTATAATTAAGGTATTCTTCCCCAGACGACCACTTTTATAGCATAAAATTTAAAAGCTTGTGAGTCTTCTGACTTGCAGAGATACTTTTCTTCTTTAAAACTGCATAAACACAGATTGCTCCCAGATTTCCTCCGTTGAAGCCAAGAATAATTTTATGTCAAAAGATCTGGCTTGTATATGATAGAATATAACACTAATGTTTCCTCTCTCTCCCACCCTCCTTATCCCAAAAGTAACTGGAAAGAAAAGAAAGGGAAAAAGATTATGGACTTGACTTTCTGACAAATAATATCTAGGGACAAGCTGCTTTAGTCACAACACTATAGGTGCCAAGCTCGGGAAATCATGAAATCCAGGCAGTTCAAGGCAGTTCACATGAATATAAAATTTATTGCAAGCTTAAGCTCTCTGCAAGAATCTGAACTACTAGCTGTCAAAGCAAATTGGTGTAGATAAGAGTCAAGAGAATTTAAGGTGGACTGCATTTAGATCTCTTGTGGGCTCAAAGGGAGTCAAGACTGATGATGCATTTGACCCCTCCTTCAGGCTCAGCCTGGTCATTTCCTACAATATGTTGAACAAAGGAAGGTCAAAGTAGAAATGGAGAAATATAACCACTTCCTGGAACACAAATAGTCCTTGACTTACAACAATTCATTTAGTGAGTTACAACAGCCCTGAAAAAAGTGACTTATGGCTGTATTTCACATATGTGGCTCTTGAAGCATCCCCGTTATCATGTGACCAAAATTCAGACCCTTGGCAATTGGCCTGTATTTATGACTGTTGCAGTGTCCTGGAGTCATGTGATCATCAATTGCAGGGGTGTCAAACCTGATCGCATCGTGGGCCATATCGTTACGTATCGAGATTGTTTTTGCTCTTGTGGGGCTGGGGTGGCCATGGCTGCGCAGGCCGTATCCAGCCCGCAGGCCATGTGTTTGGCACCCCTGATCTATTGTGACCTTCCATCAAGCAGTCAATGGAGAAGCCAGATTCATTAACAATTGTGCTACCAACTTAACAACTGCAGTGTTTCATTTAACAACTGTAGCAAGAAAGGGGCAAAATTCATTTAACAACTATCTTGCCTAGCACAGGAAATTTTGAGCTCTACTGTAGTCATAAGTTGAGGACTACCTGTATATTAGTTCCAAGGAGAGCAGCAATACAGTCCAAAACAGTTACAAACATCCAAGCAGAGGATAGATATTTAAATAATTCCATATCTCCAATTTACACCAGGCCTATATTTCAAATGTTCTCATGAGAAAGAGAATGAGATAATAAATCAATCTGAGGTGCTTGATGCTCTCGGTGTATTTGGCGGGTGTGTGTGTTACTGTACGCAGAATACTTCAAATGATGAACTTTGTCCACAATCCCATCTCTCTCCCTCATATACTGACCTTTTTACTAAGCATTTTCTAATTGTCAGCTGGAGTTGTGCGTCATCCAGAACTTAAGGGGGGGGGGGGGAAGAACCCTTACTGATACACATCCATTAACCACATAAATACCAAACTGAATGGAAGTCTGAGCTGATGGAATAGACTCTAGTCTTCAGAAATGCATGTCCCAAAAACCTCATTTGTTTCTTCAATAATCCTAAGCAGCTACCCTTCTGGGCTTTGCATTTAGGAACATCAGTGTGTTAATAAGGAAGATGAGACTATGAACAGTGCATTATTAGCAGGGTGGGGTTTATTTAAACCATTAATTAGAAGGATTGAATGATTTAAATCACAATTTAGTCATCCATTAGGAAGATGCCATTAATATCTTTTCTGTTGGATACAAGAAAATTCAACAAATCTTGGTGGGGAGCATCAGTGCAGCAACTTGAGAAAATATAGGCTATTTTTGCCACAGGAGTATCAACTGACCAAGAGACCGATATTGCTAGGCAACCAACCAACCAACCAATATTGACCCTGAGCTGTCAAAACAGATCTGCTAATATTGGAGCTCATTTTAGTGAAGGGGCTGGGATTGCCCGGAATCCCTCCAAAGGAATATACCAAAGATCTATAATGACTTGTGGTATATACAGTAAATTGGTTCCACTCTCTTTACTTACACTTCACAGGCTTGTGCAGTTCTTCTGCAAAACCTATTCAACCAAAAATGTATGATGTTTTCTGGAAATGAAAAGCTTTCAGTGTAATCCACCCATCCTGATTAGAGCACAAAATGTCTGGTTTACAAGGAATGTGTAATGTACAATATCATAAACTCTGAAAGTTGTAGAGGGGTGAGGCTATGAATGGTCACAAGTTCCTAAATACTTAACAGGGTTATATTTTACAGGGCTATCTGGGCTAACCTGGAAAAAAGTTTGGAACTTGTTAGTAATATATATTGCAGAAGGTTGTCTACAATGAGGTGCTGAATGCTCAGTAATATAATATAGAAGAGTTGGCAGAGCCTAGGGGCGGAGTCAAGAGAAGACTCAGCGTAGAATTGTTATGTGTATATAAACACTCTAAGTTCAGCTCTTTTTTGATTTTCATTGTCTTATGTAGTGCTAATTTAGTGTTGACAGTGAGTTGACTAGAATCTTGTGTATCGTTTTGAGAAATAAATCTTCTGAACTGGAAATTATGAGAGATCCTGATTCTTTGTGCCTGACATATAATACTTCAACAGTTATGTTCATGCAAAATTGTTTCTAGGCCCACTTCAGGTAACTGGATATTAGTATAAATAAAATAATATGAATAATATAAAACCTGAATATTTTGGCACGATGTAGGCAGGGCGTTCTTATTTTGTGCCATCATACTAAGACACCATTGCAACCAGGTATGTATACCAGTATTTCGCTGAAAAAATAGATTTTAAGCAATGAACATAGGTACTTTTTTCTAAGCTGCTAGCTCAAAAGAACGTCTTATCTTTATTATCACTGCATTTAATTATTCTTTACTATCTGCTTTTCTTCAATTCCATGACTTTCTGATGTGAGAAAAAGTTAGATATAATATTTGTATTCCCTCTCTCCTTTTTTCAGCTGCTGACACATTACAGAATTGACACATACATATACGCACACACATGGACAATCTCCACATTGGATTGGATTCCATATGGACAAAGTCAATTCCAAAATCTATGTTGGTTACCATTGTTATATTCAGCACATCTAATGTAGCACTTGGCATTTTACTACATTTTTAAAGCTAACCATGTACGCTTTACAAAAACACAACACAAAAGAAGAAAAATTAATATCTTAATTAAGGATGCACAGTACTGCATAAAATATTTAAAACCCAGTATAAGGGATACAAAATTTGAAAAGTGAACATTGGGCTCGGCAGATCTCGGACCAGAGTTGACAACTAGCCGTTTATACAGTCAACTGCTCAACTTCAGTTCCTGCTTTGGGAAAAGGGCAGGGGGTAAACATCATATGTCTGAACCATCAGCTCAGGGTTTTTAACACCCTTACACCCAGAGTGGGCACTCAGCTGTTTTGCAGGTCTCCCTTATTGCCTGCACGAAATATCTTTCCCTAGTTCAGGCATCTCTGTAAGATTTCAGCCAAGTCCTAGCCTAAGACCAAATTTAGCTACCTAAAGGCAAGAGATCAGATATCTATTGTGGGGTTCTGTTTGGGGGAGCCTGACCCTTTTAGATGGAGGGAGGAGCTGCAGGGCAGGCAGTGTGTCTTTAATAGCACACGCAGAGTTGAAGCCTGTTTGTGAGCCAGCACAAGGGGGAACTCACCAACCAAACCCTGCAAAGAATCGTTTTGAGCCTACTGTTCTGATAAGAAAGTGTTAGGAAAAGTTTTCATCCCTTCTGCTTTTCCACCCATTATTCCCACTTTCTGAGAAATAATTGTCAAATGCTATTAGCAAAGCTTGCTTCCGCAGTCAGCATCAGAATGAAAAAGGGGAAATGCATTGACTTGCAAATACATTTATTTTATTTATTTATTTTAATTTATTTTGATTTGTCAATTGCTTACAAGATAATAGGTATAAGTATATATATATAGTTATGAATACATGAAATGGGTACATATAAGAAAAGTAAAAGAAACAATGGGACAGGGACGGTAGGCACGTTGGTGCACTTATGCACGCCCCCTACAGACCTTTTAGGAAAAGGGGTGAGGTCAATAGTAGACAGTCTAAGGTTAAAGTTTTTGTGGTTTGGGGAAGAAACCACAGAGTCAGGTAGAGTATTCCAGACATTGACCACTCTGTTGCTGAAGTCGTATTTCCTGCAATCAAGTTTGGTGCGGTTAACCTTGAGTTTGTATCTATTGTGTGCTCTTGTGTTATTATGGTTGAAGCTGAAGTATTCATTGACAGGTAAGTTGTTGCAATGTATGATTTTATATACCATACTTAGATTGGAACGAAGACGGCGTAATTCAAGGTTTTCTAGGTCTAGAATTTCAAGTCTGGTGGCATAAGGTATTCTACAACGAGTAGAGGAGTGGAGAACTCTTCTTGTATACTCACATCTTCCCTGCTCTGCCAAGAGTTCACTGTTAAAATGCTTATTAACGTTGCTTTCCCCCTCTTACAAGCCCCTTCTTCATGATAAATCAATTTAATACACATGTACCATTTTATGGACCTGAGCACCTCAGAATGCCTAATCCTTAACTTTTGGTCACTATTGAGAGCAAACTTTCTGTTGTTAAGCAAGACAATTGTCAACTGAGTTTTGCCCATTTTATGACTGTTTTTAAGTGAATCCCTGCAGTTGTCAGTTAGTAACATGGCTGTTAAGTGAATCTGGCTTCCACATTGACTTGGCTTGTCAGAAATTTGCAAAAGGTGATCGCATGATCCTCAGAAACCGCATCCGTCATAAATACATGCCAGTTGTCAAGCATCTGAATCTTGATGACATGACCACAGGAATTAGAGTGGTCATTAAGTGTGAAAACTGATTGTGTCACTTTTTTCAGTGCCTTTGTAACTCCTAACTGTCACTAAACAAATGGTTGTAAATCAAGGACTATCTATAACTAGATGGATTAGTTTCTGGTTTCCATTCCACTACACAACCTCACTCATTGTCCTGTATCGAAATAAACATGACCGTGACCACGACCAACTTAAGCACATTTAAGTAAGTGCCATGGAGCTTAGGGCAAAATATTTTTCTTCTTTCACTGAAGTATATGCCTATTTCATTTACACACACTGCTGGGAGCTAGCAGAATGGAAGCTATAAATTATACCAACAGATACATAAATGCTGCCATACTTGCTTTTCCCCGTACAACAGAAATGTACTTGTACATCCGAAGTTAAGACTGTAATCTCTGACTTTTTAGTTGGGATAAACTCAGTTAGCACACCGAACTGACGCATAGCATGGGCTTATGTGACTCCCTGTAGCCCAATCTATCATGAGTGCTGTGTAGCGCTATCTACTTTAAAAAAGGAAAGCTATGTATGTTTACATCAACTTGGAAAAACTCAGTATTCATTTGCAGTATATGGCAACGTTTCTCAAATCACTAGTTAAGTTAGGTACAATTTTCCAATTTATTTGTTCTTGAATCCCTGCTAATTTTAATTCAAATTATTCTGCTTTTATTGGATTACTTTCTTTGGTATATTTTCAGTGCAATCAGATTATTTCACCTAAGCATTTAGTAGATCAAACAATCCCAAGCTTTTAATTTCTTCACATAAAATAGTGCTTCCATGTGGTGATGTTGTTTTCAGCCTAGTTCAGTGACTAATCACAATATCATAACTCCCACAAAGATATATAGGTTTTTATTTTGGCTTCTTCCTTCTTAATTTTTAAAGGATATTGTAGCAGTATAGTTTTTTATTTAAACTGGTTCTCTGAACTAGATATTAATGCCTTGTCTATACAGGTTGTCTTTGACTTACAACTATTCATTTAGCAACTGTTGGAAGATTCAATGGCACTGAGAAAAGTCGACTTATGACTGTTATTCATACTTATGACCATTGCAATATCTCTGTGGTCACATGATCATAATTTGAATGCTTGGCAACTGGCTTGTATTTATGACGGTTGCACTGTCCCAGGGTCATGTGATCCTCTTTTGCAACCTTCTGTCAAACAGAATCAATGGGAAAGCCAGATTCACTTAACAACTGGGTTACTAACATCAACTGTAGTGATTCACTTAACAACTGAGGCAAGAAAGGTTGTAAAATTCATTTAACAAATGACTCATTTAACAAGAGAAATGTTGGGCTCAATTGTGGCCATAAGTCAAGGACTACCTGTACATTGGATTATGTAAGTGGTCCCCCTAACCCCACCCACAACCACAATTGAGACCAGAATTTTTTGCTGTTATTAAGTCATGCCCAATTTTATGATTTTGCTATGGTTGTCA
This sequence comes from Pseudonaja textilis, assembly GCF_049901715.1. Classification (NCBI taxonomy): domain Eukaryota; kingdom Metazoa; phylum Chordata; class Lepidosauria; order Squamata; family Elapidae; genus Pseudonaja; species Pseudonaja textilis. The sequence goes on along the minus strand of NC_141991.1, from coordinate 119,870,989 downwards.
GGTAAAACATTGCAGTTGTTAAGTGCATCATGTGGTCATTAAGTGAATATGGCTTCCCTCACTGATTTGGCTTGCTAGAAGCCAACCAGGAAGGTTGCAAATGGCGATCCCATGACCCCAGGACGCTGTAGCTGATGTAAACACATGCCAAATGGAAAGCACCCAAATTTTGATCACAGGACCATGGGGAACGCTATGCCAGTTGTAAGTGCAAGGACCGGTTGTAAGTTACTTTTTTCACTGCTGTTGTAACTTTGAGCCATCACTAAACGAATGGTCATAAGTTGAGGACTACCTGAATCCTTCACATTCCAACGGAGCAAAGAAGTTCAAACAGAGATAGGAATGAACATGTGTTACACTTCTCCACGGTGGTGTACAATGTCTTGTTCTTAAGTGAAGCATTAAGATGAGCATCACAGACTCTTTTTCTCCCAATTCTAAACTTTGCAAAGGCAAGTCGGCCGATGCCATACTTGCTACATCTAACACAGATACGGAGAAGCTGTCCCTTGCAGTGGGTATGCCCAATCCATTCAACCCTCTTCCTACAGTATCCAGTTGACAACCTAAAGATCCTGACACAGACATATCCATCCAGATGTAGCTATTTTCCTGCTTGCTGCCTACTGCCACGTAGTAGGAAAACCTATTCCCTGGAGCCAAGATCAAAAGACAGCTAAATTCTGCTTTTCTGTGTTTGGATGAATAACCCCAGTGGGTTCCGCCTCCCCTTGTTGCTTGTAATTGGGAACATAATCTTGTTTTATCTTCATTTTTAATGTTATAAATGCATTCAGATTACAGAAAGGAACTGGCTGTGCTTTGCTTTGACAATGCTTTATGTGAGATTCAACAATTTATGCAGCTGTTCCATCCCTGCTGTTTAAAGGTTACATTTGCTAGCCTTGTGTTTCCCTGTGACAGAGAGAGAATGCACAATTAGGAGTGGCATCCCTAAAAAGCCACAAGGATACTAAATTTACTTTTGTTCATTGTGTACCTCTAACAATAAATGCCAAGCTCTGTTTCAAAGATAACATGTTTTGGTGAGTCCATTCTTTACCTGGCTTTTTTGGACATCAACCCAGGAAGTCAAGCATGAGTTATTAGGTAGAGATAAGCCATCTTCTGGGTGTTACCCACAGAAGAGAAATAGCATGGACAGTCTCTTTAAAAGGAGTGGCTTTCCAGTAGTTTGGCTCTGAATATATTTGCTGTAACCTAAGTATTAAAAAAGCAGTACCTTCCGTAATACAGTTTAACCACCAGGTTAAGGCTTAATATAGTTGAATAAAAGCAGCTATAATTAGGGTCTATAAATCTTATTATATTGGTCATTGTTCTGACTGAATTAAGCCAGCCATGATTTTTTTCAATCAAACCATATCTTTGGATTTTGTCTTAATACAGTATATTTAAGTTGTTATTTACATGCATTTACCTTTTTGGATTGACTCTCGTGTAACATTAAAGTGGTCATTCAGATAACTCTCAATGTTGCTACTTTTAACAAAGCATTATTCTACATAATCACACTTATTTAATATTGATTTGCACTACTTTATGTATATATGTATGCTGTCCTTCTAATTTCCTCCTCTTTCTTTCCTCTTGTCCTTCCATTCCTCCAAGCACAGTGGCAAAAAAGTGGTCCTTATGACAGATCCCTAAGTTCCTCATCCCTACTTTTGCCTTCATCTTTTCAGTTCTTTCTTTCCCCTTTATTTTTCCTTTGACAGAATGCTAAACCTCAAATCACTCCTCCTTGGCTTCTTATGATCTATTACAGGCCTCTACAAACAATGAATGAATGAATGAATGAACAAATGAAGACATTTGCAAGATGGACAGTGAAACCTTTTCAAGACAACCGACTTTATAAATCCTTAGTAAGACCACACCTGGTATACTGCATCCAGTTTTGGTCACCACATTACAAAAAAGATGTTGAGACTCTGGAAAAAAATGCAAAGAAGATGAGTAAATGGCCTGGAGGCTAAACATAAAAGATGGTTGGAGAAGTTGGGTTTGGCTAGTCTAGAGAAAAGGACTAGGAGTGACATGATAGCAGTATTCCAGTAGTTGAGGGGCTTCCACAAAAAAGGAGTCAACTTATTCTCAAAGCACCAGAAGGCAGGACAAGAAACTATGGATAGAAACAACCTGGAATTAAGGAGAAACTTCCTAACTGTGAACACAATTAAACAGTGTAACAGTTTGCCTTCTGAAGTTGTGGATGCTCCATCATTGGAGGTTTTAAGAAGAGACTGGACAGCCACTTGTCTGAAATGGTATAGGGTCTCCTCCTGCTTGGGCAAAGGGACGGACTAGAAGGACTCGAAGGTCCCATCCAGCTCTATTCTGATGAATGAATGAATGAATGAACGAATGAATGAATGAATAAAATGTGATAAGAGCTATGCTTTTCATATCTGTGTCCCAGGATCAAATACAAATAGCGAAGTTACCTACTTTGTATAGATTTATTCATTTGTGCACCCCTCCATAGATCCATGAATGCACTCTGGGCAATAGTAATGTGTACTAAAAGTAGCTTTGGAAACAAACTACTTCCAGACAAAGCTTTTATTTTATCATCAGTGAATTTTACATTAGAGCCAGAAAACAGTGTGTTTCATCTCTAACTCTTCGGGATTCTCCCATCACTTTTTATACCAGAAAAAAATAATCTGTTAAAGGGGAAAAAAAGTTTGGTCAGCTCCACACTGACTTTTGATAGTCAACCTGGAAGACCCACATTTGCAAACGATGGCATGTTAACAGAATGGAAATCATAAATCATAAAGGAACTTGGATCTGGGCTTTGTGGTTCCACATTAGGATCAAAAAGGAGGAAAGGAATTTTCTGAAACAATGTGGGCATTTGCACATCACCACTTCTTTCTCCAAGTCCACACAAAGCAACTAGAAGCCCCACTTCATGTTTACCTCAGCTACCTCCAAACCTGGAAGATATTAGTGAATTGCTCAGTGTATACCTCCAGCTGACCAATTACAAAAACTTAAGATTTCTTCCTACTAGGAAAAACTTTCCGGCTGCAAAACTGCATTTCTTCCTCATTCAAAAATTCTCCTTCTAGTGATGAGGATGAAAGGACTGAGCACTTCCAATTTTTGCAATTGATACTGTTCCTAGCAATTCAACTCAAGGTTGTATGCTGTTAAAATGGCTAGATTAGGATAGAAGGGAAAGTGTGTGTGTGTGTGTGTGTGTGTGTGTGTGTGTGTGTGTGAATTTGTTGAAAGAATACTATTTCAACTGTGGACAAAAAAAAAACCCAATCATCCAACCAGAATCTATCATAGGGAATCAGGGATACTTTGCCTTTGAATGTTGTATGGCAATTCTTCCAACCATCAGCTATGCCCGAAAATTCCAAGTCCTTTATGTCTGCATAGATTTCAAAGTTTGCTTATATAACCAAGAGGGAATGCAAGAATATGCATTCTTAATGTAGAGGGAATACTTCAAAGCCATATTGACCATACTGTTGTGACCAAGACTGAACCATATGAGTTAATGTTTCAACAGAATTGTATCTTGAACAGCAGCATGGTTGCAACAGACTCTTATTAAACACTCTCTGAGGAAATATTTTCCTTCAGCTAGATGCCAAAATTAATTTCTCCACAACCGTTAATCAGAAATAATAGCATTTGGACCAAATAAACCAAGTAAGAAATGTTTAATCAACTGTCAATAAGCCGTAAATAAACTTTTCTTTCGAAACTCACAGCTTCCTCAGAATTATCCAAACAACTATTAGAAGATCAGACCCTCCCTCCCATAAAAGGCAATATTAGACACAATTTTTAACGGGTCTTATTTATCACGTAAGACTTTTGTGGTTCAATGGACCAATCTGATCTAGTATTTTCCATGAACTGTATGCCTTTCAACATTGCTCAAATATCGCAAATAATCCCGGGACAGAGATCCTAATGTTTTCCAAGGCCTCTGTGGCATCAGATAATAACTCCTAAAGTTTAGAATAGGGTTCTAAAACCCTGGGTCATGGGCTGCTATTGGGCTGCAGCCTGTTAGGAACCGGGCCACCGAAGCAGTGGGTGAGCACATGAAGCTTCATTTGCACATATGCAAGATTTAGGTTGCATGCAAAATTGTTTCCCCTACCCCACTGCTGAAATTGTCGAAGCCACAACAGCTGGTCCACAGAATCAAAAAGGTTGGGGATCCCTAGTTCAGAATATACTTTCAAAGCCGCCCCAAAGGTGCTTTTTTTTTTTCAAGAGGCAACTAGACTTCCTGGTTTTTCTTTGAAGACAGTTTCGCTGAAGAAGCTTCCTGGATGAGAAGCGAAATGTCTTCAAAGAAAAAAAACCAGAAAGTCCAGTTGCCACTTCAAAAAAGCACCTTTGGGACAACCATGACCTGAATGACCGAGAATCTCCATAGGCCAAGGGCCTTCAAATTTGGCTAGTTTAAGACTTGTTGACTTCAACTCCCAGAATTCCTGAGCTAACATGACTGGAGGAGGAATTCTGGGAGTTGAAGTCCACACATCTTAAAGCTGTCAAGTTTGAAGACCCCTGTTCTAAGCAATGCCTCACTCAAACATTAAGAATCTATGATCCAGAGGCAGATGATAAGATGAGACATGATTTCCCACCCATGGAAGCACAAACTGCCTGCAAGTTGTGCAAGGTTTCAAAGTAGAAGACCAGCTGTGCTTAGAAAAACCTGCATGGAAAAGAGACAGGAAAAAAAACAAAAGGGACTCGGTTCAGATTGTCCTGGACAGGCTGTGTCTGATCCTGAACCGACTCAGAAAGCCTGATGGAAGGAACCTCTCTGCAGTGCTCCTCAACTGATGACCACAACTGGGACCGGACTTATCACTGCTAAGCAAGGTGATTGTGAAGAGTGTGTCCTTTTTGCCACCGTTCCCAGAATCCCTGCAGTTGAATCATGCAGTCATGAAGTGAATCTGGATTCCCCCCATCGATTTTGCTTTTTGGAAGCCCCCTGGGCAGGTCACAAATGGTGATCCAATGACCATGGAGATGCTGCAACAGTCTAAGTAGGGGGACTGGTCACAAGTCACTTTTCTTCAGTGCCATTGCAACTTGAAAGGGTTGCTAAATGAATGGTTGTAAGTCAAGGAGTATCTGTACTTGGTGACTCTGGTAGGTATAGCAGGAGACAGAAAGGGTGTAAGTGGTTTAGCTTTTTCTTTTCCAAGCTGATGACAAAAAGCCAGTCTGAGCTTGGACCTAAGCAGTAGATCCCTAGCTGCATCAACAGAAGATACTTTTTGTAGCTCAGGGCTGAACTGTGGGGTCCTTGGTGCTCTCTGGGCTTGGTGGCTTTCTTGCAGACATTTCATTACCAAACTAAGCTAAACATCCCTAGAAGGGAAATGGGGCTTGCTCTCTTTATGTACAAGTGGGTTGGCCCTGTCAGTGTTGATAGGAGTGGTTTTGGCAGTTTCTTGATTAGGTTGTTGTTTACTGTTAAGTTTGTTTGCATTGGTAGTGCCCCAATCAAGAGACCAAACCCTAATGGCTGCATCGTTTATCTCTAGCAACAAAAACAAGGAGGAATACCATGGCCCTTTAAAGGCCCTCAAACTTTTTACGGCATCAGCTTTTGTGAACAAAGCATGCACATCCATTTTTGTTTAATAAACTGATAAGTCATTAAGGGGTCACATTTTCATTTGTTATTTTTAGAGCAGAAGGATGGCTAGGTATGCAGGTGGAGAACTGAAACTTCCACAATTAGGAACAAACCACAACTAGCTGGCTGTGGTAAAGTAAGTTATAATATGGCTTGTCTGCTCTGTTCTTTTTTTCTATGTAGGAAAAAACACAAAAGAGCGTTACTAGACCCTATTTTAAAAACAACAGTTATTGAGCCTTTATTACTACCATGTACAATTTTTTAAAAATTCCATTTATCTTGAAACAATGAGATCAGTTTTCTCCGTTCTTAAAGCAGGGTTTCCATGCTAAGCTACAAGGGGAAAAAAATGAACAAACAAGTAAAACGTGATAAATTTGGTACCAGTGTATATCACTCCTGTGGGGAAAGAAAGGATGGATATGTGAATTCTAAAAGGTGGAGATAAGAAAGCAATGACCATAAGGTGTAGCCATCAGGATGTGGATTACACTTGCATGCTAAACTCAGCTAAGCTATATCACAGTGTGAAACTAAAACTCCCATTCTCTTGGTTTCTAGCCTGACACCTTAACCACTACACCAAACTAGCTCTACTAAGGATTTTACAGTTGTCTAAAGAAGTATTTTATTGCTCAACTGAACCTGGATGAATAGTCATTATGGGGATAGTGAGTAGTCACAATCTATTTTAGATTAAGTACAAAACAGCAGCAATTTAAACCTCAATGAATGCCTGGTGAAGCAAAATTGCTCCTATATCAGTGTAACTCCTGCTTCCGTTTTGTTTCTCAGCCACTTCAGGCACATGGAATAACCCTTCCTATTTATTATATTTCTATTTTGCACTATACACAAAGCACTTCAAAATGCTCTACCTACCCAGGGGATGAAATAGGGACCTCTTCATAGTGTTATTATTACCAGACTTCATCTTTCAAAATTCTGATAGTGTTTTTATCGATTAAGTAGTTATGTACATAAATGATTTCACCTATTTCAATAACATGGCAAATCATGTTGCAGCAGAGGTACTGGCGTGGAGTGGGTGCTACTGAAGTTGTTCAAAATATATAGAAATCGGACTCAGAGCTAGAGTAAACTCAGAGCTAGAGTAGAATAGAATAACAGAGTCGAAAGAGACCTTGTAGGTCTTCTAGTCTAACCCCACTGCTCAGGCAGGAAACCCTATAACATTTCAAATATAGCTACCTCCAAAACACTCAAAAGCTTCTCAAAGAGAAAAGACTGTGTCCTGAAATACTGGAGGCTTTTAAAAAGAGTCTGGTCAGCCATTTGTCCAGAATAGTGTAGGGTCTCCTGTTTATACAGGGCTGGACTGGAATTCCTCCAAGGTCCCTCCCAATTCTGTTAAATGCAGTCATAAGGAATGTTTGCTAAAAAGCAGGCTTGAAAGGGGAAAACTCTTCCCACAGGAGATTTTTCCAGGATGGAAAAAAGAAGGAAGCTCACTAGGGATTTGTGTTGTGCACAGTTTTGCATGCACACCTTTAAATCAATGCTGACTTCTGGCAATTGTCCCTGCAGTCTTCTTGACAAGGTTTCAGAAATGGTTTGCCTACTTCCTAAGACTAAGATTTGGCCAAGGTCACCCAGCTTCATAGCAATGGTGGGACTAGAACTCACACTGTCCTGGTTTCTGGCCTGATGCCTTAGCCACTGCACCAAACTGATTGAACTAAGAATTTTATAGCTGCTGAAAGTATCTTTAGGTTAACTCTCCTGACATTCTGTAGCCAGATTCTGTTCCACCTGCAGAAATGGTTTCATTGTCCATTCTGCACACACTAACTGGTATTGTCCTTGCAGGTGTGTTCTGAAAGATCTGTAGGAAGGAATGCTCCTCATCATATTTCTCCACCTGCATGGATTGAATGGAAGGCATACCCTCTGTAAAGGAAAGCAGCCTTTGCTTAACATCTGCTAAAGGTGTGTCCAAGTGTGCCTTTGAGGTCTAAAATAAATGTCAGTATCCTGAGATCCTCTGGGCATGAGATCCTTCCATTTACCCCATAGCAATGTATCCCAGAGGTGTTTCCATATCTGAGGCTGACTTCTGAGCTTTTTACAAATCAATCCACCCCAGCCTGATGTCCTGAAGAGCAGTGGGATAACAATCTCCATTGTGATCATGATATAAATCTGGAGGGAACCTCTATTACCTTGGAGTAGGGTTATCCAAATAATCTTCAACATCACTACTCTAGATACCTTTGTTCAAGTGATAACTACCATGTTTCCCTGAAAATAAGACTTGGTTTTATATTAATTTTTGCTCCAAAAGACGCATTAGGGCTTTTTGTTAGGTCTTCTTTTCAGGGAAATACGATACTAAATGTGTTCGTCTGGCTGATGTTGTTAACTGGGAGTTATTTTGGGGGGTAGGTCATATATTACGAGGATCCTGAAAAATCATTCTAGGACTTATTTTCCTGTTGGGTCTTATTTTCAGGGAAACATGGTACTTTCAGATATTAACAGTTCCAACCACAAGGATTTAATTGTCCCAGTACAATATATAGTGGTGTAGGCCCAAATCCTATTCTACCAGCTCTATTTTACTATTTGGTCATTGTAAAGTGAGTGACTTGGGATTTTTAATGTTTTAACACAATGTAATACCATGTTTCCCCCCAAATAAGACTGGATCTTATCTTTTTGGGGGCTCTAAATAAGCACTAGGGCTTATTTCTGGGGAAACGTGATTTCAGGGTGATTAGCTCAACTGGGTGCCCCCTCCCAGCGTGCATACCAGAGGCAGAAAACGTGCAGGGACCAATGGCATCTGGCAGCAGCTGCAGCCTGCTGGTCCCTTGCGGGACTGTGGGGCTGTGCAGCCCACACAACACAGATGACTTGATTCTCTGTCCAAGCAGCAGGCAGAGGCAGAGGTGTGAGGGAGAGGAAGGCAACTGGGATGCACTGTGCGGGCCGTGGGAAAGCTGAGAGTTGATGGGACAGAGCAGGCAGGCGGCCGTGGGAAGCTCGGCTTTGCACAGTGCCTGTCTCCATATGCTGCTTGGACAGGGAATCAACTCACCTGCGCTATGTGGGCTGTGGCTGCTACCGGACACTGTCAGCCAGCATGCATGCTCACTCACCGCCTCCTGTACTGGCCATGCTCACCCTTGTCACTAGGACTTATTTTTGGGATAGGGCTTATATTTAGTACTACACTTAAAATCAGGCTAGGGCTTATTTTCAGGGAAACACGGTAATGTTTTTTGTTTAATACAGTGTGTTCATGGTAAGGCACAATAATGCCTTGTAATCAAATGGCCAATTAAACCATCAGAATACAGAGATTTGAGTCAAGGTTGGAGGGTTTAGATAAATAAGGACACAATTTGAGGGTTTATTATTTAAGGGTTGAGGTAAATAAGCATATGATAGATTTTGAATAGGAAATGGCTATTGCGATGACTGATTCTCTGACAAATCGAGGACTCAGTGTACCTGCCTCATTTTACTTTGTACTGGCCTAGCACTTTAGGAACTATATTTTTAGCCGATAATAAATCTGGTTTTCAATGAGCACAGCAAGTTACTTTTCCACCTCATTGTCCAGGGAAATAATTTTGCTGTATATGGAGCTAAACTAACATTCATTTGCAACAAGTAAGTTCTGTAAAATAATAAATGAAATATTATTATTCTGATGAATTCTAGTACTATACAAGGTGCAATAGGTGGTTATGAATAAATATATATATATATATATGAAAATATCCCAATTTTCCTTCTTATACATTTTTCTAGAGTCTGAAGATAGATTCCAGTGAATAATTTTATACTTTCTATTTCACTGTTCTAAATTGTTCTGTTCTTTCTTCTCTCAGCTGATCAAAATAATTTCATTGGGAATATGAATTAACCTTTTAAAATTGATTTTAATGAGTTTAAAAGATTTACATTTCCAATTATAGAAATACTTAAGCTATAAACATGTCCTCCTGTAAATTTGAGTTATACTCCCAAATATAACACTGCAATTCACAAATACGACGCTGATACTGTTATGATACCAAAGGAATTCAGCAACAATAACACTGCCAACTAAGATTTCTTTTAATTTAATTCATATTTTATATTATATTATATACTTCAATCCATCCATAATTTATTTCACCATTCTGTTAAACTGTCATATGTGGTGGGATTATAACTCCTTGAATTTCCAGTTGGTGTGACTGTTGAGAGTTGAAATCAACGTATTTGATAGTTTATCTAATCTGCCACTTCTAGATAAGAATCCAGTTCTCACCACCAAAATACTTATCAATACAGTAAAATACACTCTTGAATTCTCAAAGTTTACAAAACTATTTTTTCAAGGAATGACAAGTTCAAATTGAGCTAGCTAAGTCCTCATGACTTTTGCCATTGAGGCAGCTATTGTAGTTACTTGAATCTTCAGAAATAATGAAGTCAGTTTTCCAGGAAGCAATGATGGTAAGATAGTAAGTGGAAGATTTTCTTTCTTCTGGATGTTGTAGAAAAAATGCATAGCTGTACTGTAGCATACAAAGAATGCTGCCTTCTAGAAATACCCTTCACACCCAGCCTGTCTCTATTCTCCTTTTCAAGAATCACAATCCTGCTGCTCAAAACTGATTCAGATTTCTGGAATTAAATACAATAATCAACAACATTCCTTTTTTTCTGCCAACAACAGTTATTCATAAAAATGATACCCTGTAAGACTGGCAAAATATAGCAAAATTAAATGAATATTTAAAATGTGACATAATCAAATATTAAATTTCTGGAAACTAAATTTAACTAAACTTAAATATTAAATTTCTGGAACTAAATATAATAATGAACAATGTTCCTTTTTCTGCCAACAACTTAGTTATCATTTAGAAAAATAATACCATGTGAAACTGCCATAAAATAGCAACACTAAATGAGTCTTTTTTAAAAGGGATTTAATAAAACATTAAATATTTGAAGAAGACGTTGAATTAAAAATATTAGTTTAGCATTTTCAAAAAACATGGTTGCAGAAGTTGTGTATATAGTTTTTGGGAAGAGTTTTTACGTTTAGAAATTTTTGGCATTCTAACTACTATTCTGTCTTATTAATTAAGCTACTGCAGTTTAATTAGCATGCCATAGAACAATTATTCAATCTAATCACAACTGTTCCCCTGAAAAAGATAGTGGGCTGGTTTCCCCTCATGGTAAGGATTCAGGCTCCGTAGAACCAACTTCTTCCTGCCATATTTGCCAGCCTGATAAGGTGTTGAAAGGTGGGCTCAATTCATGTCTCCTCAATTAGAGACTGTCAGCATCTGAGGCCATGTAAATGCATTTTTCAGTACCTGTCCTCTTCACCTGGAATAGCCTGGAAGTGAGGGCGATTGGCCCCTTCCCCTTCTTATAGGGAACTTGATGACCTGGTCTGTCAAGCCAAGGTGGTAAGTTTGCTGCAATTTTTTACATTTACTTTTTTTTTACATTTTATTTGATTTGTCAATCGCTTACAAGATACATGTATAAGAATAAATATACGTAGTTTTGAATACATGAGATAGATACTTATAAGAAAAATAAAAAACAATAGGACAGGGACAGTAGTCACGATTGGTGCGCTTATGCATGCCCCCTACAGGCCTCTTAGGAAGGGGGTGAGGTCAATAGTAGACAGTCTCTAAAGTTTTTGGGGTTTGGGGAAGAAACCACAGAGTGAGGTAGAGTATTCCAGACATTGACCACTCTGTGGCTGAAGTCGTATTTTCTGCAGTCAGGTTTGGTGCAGTTAACCTTGAGTTTGTCTCTATTGTGTGCTCTTGTGTTATTATTGAAGCATTTGCAGGTAGGACATTGCAATTTAGATCGGACCGGAGGCAGCGTAGTTCTAGATTTTCTAGATCTAGAGTTTCAAGTCTGGTGGCATAAGGTATTCTGCAATGAGTAGAGGAGCGGAGAACTCTTCTTGTGAAATATTTCTGGAGTTTTTCAATTGTGTTAATATCAGATACATGATATGGGTTCCAGACTGATGAGCTGTATTCAAGTATAGGTCTAGCAAATGTTTTGTATGCTCTAGTTAGTAGTGTGATATTACCAGAGAAGAAGCTACGTAGGATTCGATTAACAACTCTTAATGCCTTTTTGGCTATGTAGTTACAGTAGGCTTTAGCACTTAGATCATTAGCGATGAGTACTCCAAGGTCCTTGACAAAGTTTGGATCCTCAACAAGGTCTTGACTACTCAGCTTGTATTTTATTTTCTGATTTTTTTTCTGCCAATATGTAAGACAGAACATTTATTTGTTGAGATTTGAAGTTGCCATTTGATTGACCATTCTGATACATAGTCAAGGTCTTTTTGGAGGGTAGTAGTATTGTCTGTGGTGTTGAATAACTTTACATCATCAGCGAAGAGAACGCAGTTGCTCTTAATATGATCACAGAGGTCATTTATGTAGAGTATGAAGAGAGTTGGTCCTAAAACACTGCCTTGGGGGACACCACTGTTGACAGGTACAGAATTTGATAGGACGCTCCCAATTTCGACCATTTGTTGACAGGAATGCTTCTATCCAGTTATGCAGGTGTCCAGAGATACTATAAGATTTTAGTTTTAGTAGTAGTTTTTTGTGTACCACTGAATCAAAGGCTTTACAGAAGTCTATGTAGATTGCGTCTATTGCTTTGCCCTGATCGAGTTGTGCAGTCCATATGTTTTTGCAGTGTAAGAGTTGCAGATTGCAGGATAGTTTTTTTTCTGAAACCAAATTATTTATTAGAGAGTAGGTTGTTTGTGTCTAAGTGGAGGATAATGGATTGGTTAATAATTGATTCCATGACTCTACAAGTGACGCAGCATAAGGAGATTGATCTATAATTTTCAACTAGGCTGGGGTCTCCCTTTTTGAAGATGGGGATGACCGTGGCTTGTGACCATAGTTTTGGCAAGGAGCTGGTCCTGAAAGATTTTTCAAAGATTATGCTTAGAGGTTCAGCTATGGCAGTGGATAGCTTTCTTAAGAAGTAGGCACATATTCCATCCGGTCCAATAGATAGGGATGGTTTTAGATTGCGTAGTGCTTTTTCAACAATGTCTTCTGTAAAATTGATATGTATTAGATCATTGTAGTTGTCTGTGGTTTGACTAGGAAGTACTGGGCTTGATCCATTGCTGTTTACAAATACTGAGCCAAAGAATGTGTTAAAGAGATTTGCTTTGATGGTGTCGTTGTTGCAGTCTTTGCTATTAGGTCCTTTCAGGGGTGGGATGGACCTTGAGTCTTTTAGTTTGTTGTTTATATAATTGTAGAAAGCACGGGTGGGATTTGTGCATAGAAGGTTTTCCTCTTGTTTAATGTGATAATTAGTGCATTCAGTTTTTATCTGGTGGCATAGACTTTGTATCAGCTTTTGAAGTTGGCAACGTGACAGATTTGTTTGTTTTTTTGCCAAAGTGATCTCTTTCTGGATTGAAGCTTCCTTATTGTTATGAGTAATCTGTTCTTCCTGGTTTTGGGAGTTGTTATTGGTACATATAGTTTGATGGCTCTTTTGATTTCTCGTAAGAATATGTTGTAATGGTCTTCAACAGTATTGCATCCAGTGAATAGGAATTGCCAATCAAAGGAAGAGAGATTGTTGATTATAAGATCATAGTTGCCCTTTTTAAAGTTATAATTGGGGATTTTATCATTGTGAAGATTTTTGTGTGGATGTATGTTGAGACAAAAGTCAATCATGTTGTGGTCACTGTTGGAAAAGTGTTCTTTAATTTGTATTCCATAAATTGAATTCAAACTATTGCAGTTATCTCTCAGTCAAGGAAGTGGATGTCTTTTCATTACTATATTACTAATGTTGTACATTGCAACACTTCCACAGAAGTATTTATTGCAGTTACTTGTTTATTCATTTATTTATATTCAGCCTTTACTCTTTTTAAAAATAACTCAAGGCAGTAAACACACCTCCTTCGTATTTTCCCCACAACAATTAAACTGCGAGGTGGGTTGGACTAAGAGAGTGACTGGCCCAAAGTCACCAAATTGGCTTTCATGCCTTAGGTGAGACTAGAACTCACAGTTTCTTGGTTTCCTAGGCCAACATCTTAATCATTACAGTAAACTGGATATTGGTTTTTTAAAACTCAAATATATATTGAGAAGTTGAATGCAGAGGTGGCATTCAGCAGGTTCTGACCAGTTCTGGAGAACCAGTAGTAGAAATTTTGAGTAGTTCAGAGAACTGACAAATACCATGTCTGACTGCCCCCACCCCCATCTATTGTCTGTCTCCCGAGTCCCAGCTGATTGGCTGGGTCTTCTTTTGTTGCCCTGCACAGGAGAACAGAGCTGGAAAGCAGGTTAGTGGGGTGGGGAGGGAATGGGGATTTTGCAGTAACCTTTCCCTTCCACACCCACCAAGCCATGCCCACAGAACCGGTAGTAAAAAATTTTTAATCCTTTGAATGGTTGGATGCCATTCAAAGCTGGCAGACTGGAATATCTACATAACCTGTAAATCACAAATAAATACTGCCTGGTTGAGATGGAACATTTAACATGCTTTGCCAAATTTCAGTGTCTTGCTCTAGCAAGAAGAAATGGAGAAATAAAATGAAAATATGACCTTTAAAGTCCTTTTCATGTTTTGCCATTGTTCTACAATATCAGCAGTAATTGTATTACAACATGGAAGAAATGAAAATACTGAATCATTATGGGAAAACACAACATGTCTTCTAATGCTGTGGTCACTGAAAAGTGTGAAACACATCATCACTACAAATTTGGCACCTAATAAGTTTTTCCAGACAAACTGACAACTGTGACTAGATCGCTATCTAATTAGCATAAAACAGAAGGGCTGAATTTACTGAGTTTTGCAAGATTTGGCCATTTTAAACTGAGGAGTTTGTTACTGGTAACCCTTTTCTTTGATTTTGTTTGAAAATCGTTTGGCCCAGTTTAAAGACATGAATGTGGGTTTAAATTTAGAGCAATCTAAAAGGTTTACACAATTCTTCTTTCATTCTTTTTTTTTTAAGGAGAACATTTATGTAATCCTCCCTAATATTAATTTCCATACAACAATTATGAACTGCCATCTGCTGAAGTTACTAGCACTTTGGGAACATCAAGTTTTGGCTGCATGTACTGCATTGAATTATCTGGAATGTCATCATTTGGTGCCAAGTGTGGATCTGACCTTGGAAAAAAAGTACTGATTGCTATTTAGGGTAACATCTGGAAAAATTCAGTTTGCGTCATTCTGTAAATGGGGCAATTTTTTTAATGGAAAAGGTCACTTCTGAGTTTTTGTATTACTTTGTTCAGCTTATTTACAAAATGGGATTACGTTAGGAAAATATTAAATAATCACCCTGTTCCAGAAGTGGAATTTAGTACAATTTAAAACATAGCAAAAATGCAGAGACCAAATGCAATAATTGGGAAATCCAAAGAGAAATGATAGACATAACAGAGACCAGCGAATGGGCGTTGGTAGAAGTTACCGTGAGCACCCTTTCTATCTATGCTGCGAGAGAGCCCAGGATGGGTTGACTCCTTCCTATGACGTCATAGCTGAGTCTGTACTAAGATATAAAAGCCAGCCCCCGGGAGAGACCCCAGCTTTGGCGAAGATACTTGACAGACTGAAAGGTGTCTCTGGAAGCCCAAAATAAATACAGAAATATGTCTTACCCTCTCCGGACGAATCAAGGGAGGGGCTGGGCTCTCTCGCAGCATAGATAGAAAGGGCGTTCACGGTAACTTCTATCAATGCCCATTCTCCTCCATGCTGCATCGAGAGCCCAGAATGGGACATACCAAAGCTTGCATGTCCACGGGCGGGTCCTCGTCTGGCTCATCACACCAACTGTTGAACCACTCGTTGAAGCACCCGTCTACTGAAGGCTGCAATCGCCGAGGCAAAGGCATCCAGACGGTAGTATCTGATGAAAGGAGATGGAGATGTCCACGTAGCTGCACGACAGATCTCCTCCAAGGGTGCTTGGGTTGCCCAGGCAGCTGAAGTGGCCGCATTTCTGGTAGAGTGCACTGTCAGACCTCGAGGAACTGGAAGGGCCGCAGCTTTGTAGGCCTGCTCAATGCAAGATCTGACCCACCTGCTAATAGTAGGAGAAGAGGCCTTGTGCCCCAAGGGAAAAGGAAACAAAATGGCTTCAGACTTCCTGAAGGAGGAAGTGTGCTTAATGTATATTCTAAGAGCCCTACCTACGTCTAGCGAGTGCCACTGCTGCTCTAAGTCATGGTGTGGGAGGGGGCAGAAGCCAGGCAAAATAATTTCCTGGGACCTGTGAAACAGGTGTTAACCCTTGGAATAAATGAGGGGTCCAGACGAAGAACAACCCTATCATCGTGAAAGGAACAAAGGTCCTGTCTGATGGAAAGAGCAGCGAGCTCAGATACCCACCTGGCTGAAGTGATGGAAATGGGGAACACTACCTTCAGAGTCAGAAAACAGAGAGACAATGTTCTAAGGGGTTCAAAAGGGGGCTTTGTAAGGGCATAAAAGACCACATGAAGATCCCAGGAAGGATACTTGTGAACCACCGGAGGGTGCAGGTTGGAAGCCCCTTTCAAAAACCTCCTGACTGAAGATGGGATAAGGAATGGGATAAGGAAAGAAGCGAACCCCATGAAAGAACTGAGGAGAGGGCCTCAACCTGCCTGCGTAAGGTGTTGGGGGGTGAACCTTTCTCCAGATCATGCTGAAGGAATCTAAGAACCTCTGCCAACTGGGCTAAAGCAGGAGAGAGAGACCCTCCCTAAAGCACCATCGGGAAGGGCCTTCCAGGTGGCATCATAGATGCGCCTTGTGGGAGGTTTGCGAGATGCCAGGATAGGGATGATGACCCTTTCAGGAAGATCAGCCACCTCTAGCCACTGCCACTCAAGTGCCACATGGTCAGCTTGAGCCACTGGGGCTCTGGGTGGAGCAGAATCCCCTGATGCAGGGAGATTAGATGGGCAGGGATCCTCCAAGGGGAAGCCACCGACAGGTTGACCAGGTCCGCAAACCAGGGCATCCTTGGCCAATAGGGTGCCAGGAGGAGGAGCTCCGCTCGTTCCTCCAACACCTTCTGAATTACTGCCGGAATGATGGGAACGGGGGAAAGGCATAGAGGAGACTTTTGGGCCATCTGCACCGAAGGGCATTGGTCCCCTCCGCTCACTGGCAAGGAAACCTGGTGAAGAATCTGGTGACCTGGGCAATTTGAGGAGTGGAGAAGATCCACCTCTGGCGTTCCGAATCTGAGGGAAAGGTCCCTGAATAGAGAAGGAGGAATAGATCATTCTGCCTGGTCGACTAGGCTCCTGCTGAGAGCCGGTCACTGAGTGCCTGAAATGCTTGAGAGCTAGAAAAATGGCTCTGAGCTCTAGCCAATTTATGGGAAGGGCCTGCTCTGACCTGGACCAAGGTCCTGAGCTATCTGGCCCTGCATATGGGAACCCCAACCCAGGAGGCTGGCATCGGTGGTTATCACTAGCCTGTCTGGGACCCTGAAAAGGAGTCCCTTCCAGATTAACGGGGAACACCACCAATTGAGAGATCTCCAGATTTGTGGCGGGAGCGGGACCTTGATGTATGAGTGGCTGGCTCCTGCTCTTTGGTAGCGAAGCAGGAACCATTAGAGTGGACAGGAGTGGAAAAATCTGTGGCTCTGGAGATATGACAGGGTAATTTGCAGAACCCGGTGGGCTGCATGGATGAAGGAGGACCAAATCAAAATGTCATCCAAGTAGCATTGGATCCTCACTGGAATAGAATGCAGAGATGCCACCAATGCTACCAGAACCTTCGTGAAGGTTCTTGAAAGCCACTGAGAAGCCGAAGGGAAGTGCTCGATACTGGTAATGGCTATTCTGATAACAGAAATGGAAAAACTGGTGATGATGAGGCCAAATGGGAATGTGGAGGTAAGCCTCCATGAGATCAGTGGAAGAGAGGAGATCGCCCTCCTGAACGCTCTCTAAAAGAGAATGCAGAGTCTGCATTTTAAATAGCCTGTATTTTACAAATTGGTTGAGAAATTTTAGATCCAGGACAGCTCGCTACCCACCCTGAGGCTTTGGGAATGATGAAAGGCAAGAATAAAGCCCACGTTCCCATTGAGAGGGGGGAACAGGTTTGAATAGCTTGGATTTCAAGAATGAGTTGAATGGCCTGATTCATGAGGTCTTGCCTTGAAATGTCCTGAGAGACAGGACAGATAAAAAAAAAATTGGGGGGGGGGCATTAGGAAGTCCAATTTTAATCCTGACCTAATAGTGCTGAGCACGCAGGCATCCGCCGTTGACTCCTCCCATTTGGAGGCAAAGAAGGCTAGGTGACCTCCGATGGGTGGGGAGAACGAGGGATTACTTAGAGCAATGGCAGGTACGATCCCCACCCTCCCGAAAGGTCTGTTTACCAGTAGAAGGAGCTGGGCGATAGTCGGCTCTCTTCCCAGAGGAAGAGAGAATTTTATGTTTATCTCTGGTTTCGATGACATTAAGGTTCCAGAGCATCACCAAAAAGCTTATCGCCTGCGAAAAGAACTGAAGCCAGCTTCCATTTACGGTGTGACTCCGCCTGCCAATTTCTGGGCTATAACAGTCTTCTTGCTGCTACTGAAGATACCATGGCCCTAGATGCAAATTTGGCGGAATTGAGAGTGGTATCTGCAGTGAATTCCACTGCTGAGATAATCTTATTAAAGCCTCGGTGAGACCGAAGGTCAGATGTAGGCAATCTAATCTAGAGTTGGCGCAGCCACCGTATGGATGCCCACATGAGTGCCAGAAAATGGGAACGAGGCCAGAACCGGAATGTCAACAGAAGGCACTGCCAGGGAATTGTCCAGGGCTGTGCTGACGTTGTAGAAACGCTTATCCAGAGAAGATGGCCGAGGACCTGCCGAAGGGGAAACGCACTGTTCCTTGACCATGTCCAGGAACAAAGTGGGAGAAGGCAAAACCCCTGCATGCACTACAGGCTTGGAGAAGAATGAGTCTCCCTGGTTAGAGGGAATTCCTTGTGGCTCGGGAGCCACTTCCTCTGGCGACAGCTTGGCAGTGACCAAGGCCATGCTGAGTAATGGCCTGAAGAGAGAAGGATTGAAGACCAATGCAGAGGATGTCTGCTCTGGGCGAGTCCTCTTCCTCTGAAGATTTTGGTCAAAGGTCTTGCCCTCTTCACGTTCTGAATGAGAGGAGTAACTGTGTTCAGATGGTGATACCCTTCCCTCGTCATCAACCTCCTCCCATTCTGGTAGAGAAGAATGGACCCTGAGGTCCTGGGGCCTGTGCAAATCAGGGTGATGAGGCAACTTATAGATTGAGAAGGGAGAAGGGCCTGAACCCTTTGCGGAGGTCGAAGGATTTGCTTGAAGAGACAACATTTTGGGTATCCCCTGGTCTAGGGGAGAAGGCCCTAGAAGGGGAGAAGGTAGGGGCAGAAGGCCAAAGGCCCGCTGCTGAGGGAGTGAAGGTGGCTTCAGGCCTAGACTGAGAAGAGGTTCGAGGCCTGGAGGGAGGGGGAGGAGCATAGGAACCAGAAGCCTGTTGGAAATAAGGCCCAGATCTGCTTAGATCCTGAGGATCATTGTACTGCAAAAGCCTCAGGAGACAGGCTCATAGATAACTTCTCCTCCCCTGGGAGGGCTTGGATGGGGCCCACAGGTATCACCTGAAACATGCTGTAGTTGCACTCCCTTCTGTTGAATAGTTCTGTTGAACTGCCTCTCTAGGGCTGCATGTCTGCGCTTTTCTGCCCTCAACTCAGCCTGAGTTGCCTTCTTAGGGGCTAGAGCCCTAGCTCTGATTTTAGCAGCCACCTCCCTCTGGACTGATTGGGTACATTGCCTACAACTTTTTCTCTTAAGAGACTGTTCCACTGGGGGGCGGGGAGGACTCTGCCTGACCCTTATCTTGCTCCATTTGAAGAATAAAGGCTCTTACGATGGAAAGAAACTGTTTGTAAATTTTTTGTATTAAGCCTCTTTGGGTATAAATTGGCCCCTGGGCTTACAAAATGGCCGCTCACCTCGTGGTGGAAGGCTTCAATCCAAGATGGCCACTGACTATGGGAGACAGGCTCCGAGATCGAAGAATTTCTCCTTAGGCTATAAAGAGCCCCGAGTGAAGTCAGCAAAGGAAAGGGCAGCCTCGGGCCACACGATCAGCTGGCTGACATTGGTATCGGTTTGCTGATCGCTTTTTATGACTGCTTAAACCGCAGGCATGGGGGGAGGTCTACAGACGCTGCCCAACTTGCCTGAACAGCACTCTGGCAACGCTGCTCCCAAAGCTGCAGGAGAGAGAGAGCCCTGCTCTCCTGGAAGAGCAGCTGCCCAGATCCTGGGAGCTGCTGAAGCAAGGAAAAAAGGTACTGAAGATCGCTGGTGAGTGCTATGTACAGAACCTCAGCTGGCTGAAGCTGTTATCGGTTTGCCAATCACTTTTTACGACCGCTCAAACCCGTGGGGGAGGTCTACAGACGCTGCCCAACTTGCCTGAACAGCGCTCTGGCAACGCTGCTCCCAACCTTGCTTGAAACGAGGAAAAACGGCACTGAAGATCGCTGGTGTTATCTAACAGAAGCTTTCAGAGACACAGCTACTGACTGAAAGGAGCTGAGTCAAAAGCTGGGGTCTCTTCCGGGGGCTGGTTTTTATATCTTAGTACAGACTCAGCTAAATGACATCATAGGACGGAGTCAACCCATCCTGGGTTCTCGATGCAGCATGGAGGAGAATCTGGTTACACTGAAACAGATGCTTATGACACATCTCTAAATAATAAACATTGTCCTGAGAAAATGTTTAAAGCTGTGATCCTATGAATCTCCCCATATTACTTACCTTCCCCTGAGAACAACCAGATAAGACTTCATGGATCTTGGGAGAAGTCAATCTTACTCCACTTGTGGCTAAGCAAGAATTCTAAGCTAGGCCCTCACTTTACCTTTCAGCTTATCTGGCAGTTTCCCAACACACCCTGAATAATATGGACTCAAATTCTGTGGCAAAAGACTTATATAGATTTATATTCAGATATATAACTGAATCTTGCTCATACCTTTCAACCAAGCTTCACCAGGACAAGTACCTTTGGGTCAATTCCCCAAAAGGTCTGTGTTTTATGTGAATTTAACTGGCAGGAATGCAATGAAAGCAAAGACAGCCTGTACAGGAAAACAGTAAATAAAACTGGAAGAAACCGTTCTTGGCTTAATTTTAAAAGTCTATGCAAACCAACCATTTCAAAGTTCCAGCAATCATTTGCAGAACAAGCCATTTGTAGGGGTTGCAATTATAAAGTTTTCCTAAACAAGGTGATGGCTGAGCAGAGCAGTAACCCAAGTCAGAAGGTACTTGAAATAATTGTTTGGTGAACATTGGCCAAGCTTGTCTTTCAAGCCAAAAATTCCCCCCAAAGTCACAAGCCTCCTTGGTCTTAATAAAGACATGTGAACATGCTGCTGAGTGTGCGCTATAGTGCCCTTCCTTCTGATCAGCAGGAATATGTACATACATACTCCTGCAAACACAGTTCATTCTTTCTTACAACCAATAGGAAGATCCCTTGAAATTGTTTCTGTGAAGTGATATACAGCCAAATTGTCCCTGCCTTCTGAAGAAGTAATGCCTCACAATATGCTTTATTATGGGATAATATAAATTCCCCATGGCTACTGGGGAGCAAGTTACACATGCGTGATGATGTCCCCAGAATAGAGACAGAGATGCAAGTTCTTAGTAATTAAATTTGGACTATCGAGATTTACATTACATCAAATTATACTGCTGTCATATCATCTGGGTACTGTCAGAAAAGTATATCAGCATGACTGTGCTGCTGTCATTGCCAATCAAGCAGAGCTATCTGGGTCCTAAGGTAAGTCACTTTGCTGGCACCCCACCCCAACATCAGTCATCAGTTGAAAAGTTAATGACTACATCTGAGGGAGAAAATTTGTACTGGATCCAAGGCCTGCACCCTTCAGGCTCTCCTGGGAATAAGGGCAGCAGCCATAGCGGGGAGAACATCCTCAGCAGAGCTAGTATGAGGCATCATTGAGCTACCAGATCCAAAAACATACAGAGAATCAGCCTACACATCACAATGTAATGTTGGTTTAAGATCCCGTTTAACTACCTGATGTGGCGCTATGGCTCTTTACTCTGGACATGGTGCCAAGACCCGTATATTACAGAAAGAAGGAAGGTTAAAGACCTTGCTGATCCAAATTTCCCTCCAGATTGCCATATTGTGTTTGATCTGAACCAACCTTTGTTCAGCTCCTATAACAAGTGCCTTGCTTTACACCGTTTTGACACAATGCTTCTGTTTTAACAACCAGCTTGCCTTATTCATGGAAATACTGGGAATGTGGGCTGCTGGCAGTGCTGAAAATGGTGGAAATACCCATGTACAAATTTCGTGATTTTGGATTGCTTGCTTCTCCTTTTTCTTGACAACAAACCAGGATGAAACCAGGAACAGAAGCATAATGTCTATAAGCAGTCTTTGACTTATGACCACAATTTGGACAGGACTTTCCACCATAAGTTCTTGCAGTTGTAAATAAAATTGGACTCGATTTTATAATTTTTACAGTGATCATTAAACAAACCTATGATCCTTTTTTGGCCACAAATCAGCAAAAAAAAGGTTGCAAATTATGACACATGACTGCAGGACACTGGAACATCCTAAAGGAGAGCTGGATACCAAGCGCCTGAATTAGGCTCCTGCAAATGCAGGAGTGGTATGACAGTTGTATCTGTGAGTACAGGGCATAAGTCACTTTTTCAGAGGCTGTCATAACTTGAATTGGTGCTTAAATAAATGATCATAAATCGAGGACTATCTGTAGAAGTAGGAGTTGTAAGCCTCTTTAAGCAAATAAAAGACACACACACTGACTCTGTGCATTCCCAGTTTCTTAAGTCACAGGCAACTGGTACAACACAAATAGGCTACAGTATTACCTGACTTTCTTACTTTACATTAAGCTCAATTGTTTTTTAAAAATTGCAATTATAGCAACTGAGTTATGAGAGTTTCAATACACAATATGTATTAGGTCAGATTATAGACCAACAGCAGATGGTCTCTAAACAGCAATTTTAGAGAAAATATTACCTAAGTGTAGTTTTCCTGGTCTTTTACACTTTAAGAAGAGTTGGAACTAACTTTTGCTATTGATCTGCTGGCAAGAATCTGTGCATTGCATCCCTGAAACATCTACTGGAGAAATCTGTTTTAATCTATTTAAAGTCCAAGCATACATTATTTACTGTATGATATTGCTAGCATACACCATTATTCATTAATATTACAACAGGTTTTAGATTTATCATATCAGTGATGGACAGGATAGCAAGTATATGCTGTGGTTTGCATCCCAAGGGGGATGTTGTGGTACATTTTGTTAATAGACTTTTAAAATGGTAGATATGCTGCAAAAATTAGAATATTTCTTTCTAAAAAAGCATAGGTATAGGTAGAGTTGTCTTTTCTGCTGTTAATATTCTTCAGATGATTTTAGGACAACAGTGTTGTTCATTTTGAAGGCTATTAACAGATTATTACTAAATCTGCTTACAAACCAAGCAGTCACTATATAGACATGAAGCTTCCCATTTCTCCTCATTGAGAATTATTTTCCCTCCATCCTGTCAAATGAAATATGGTTTTAATAACAAACAAGTCCATTATATTAGTCACCGCCTGATCATATGAAGCCCTTAGGCAGCCACTATAAACTGCAAGGACAAAAATAAATAAATAAACAAACAAATGAGCCTCGTGAAATCAAGGCACAAGTCCCAGCCTTTTGTACTTGCCTGTTGATATAGGACCAAAGGATTGCATGCAAGTCACAGCATTTACACCAGGGGTGTCAAACTCGATGACACTGAGGGCTGCATCAGGGTTGTGTTTGACATCAGGGGGCTGGGGAGGGCATGGCCAGGGTAGTCATGGTGATACATGATACATCACCTTTATCGGGGGCACAATGGTGGCCCAAGCGCTCTGCCAGCGAAAGAGGGCTCCTGAGTTCCGTTTTCAGCTGCAATGGCCTCCTGCAACCCTCTGCCAGTGAAAATGGAGCTCGAGAGGGCCGCGCAGAGGCACTGCAGCCGCTCCTTTGCTGTTTCCAGGGTGTCCCCATGGGCCTTGAGTTTGACATCCCTGATTTATACTGTGCTCATTTTTGGTCACTTACACTGCATTCTGCCTCTCCAACCTGCCATGCACACGTATGATTATTTGGTTTTGGCTTTACACTATGTCTAAACTCTATGAATGAGGCTTTATTCCATGAACCACGTTTAAGAAAACCATGGCTTGATGTCACTTGTAAATACAGCCTTGGTGTTCTTGGTTTTTACTCCCTAAATAATAGCTGTAAGGGCTATAATCCCGTGTGAATGAAAAGAGAACTGAACTTTTTCTTCTCTCCTACTCACAGTTTGAATCATTCCAGTTTCAACAGCTTTTCATTCCAAATCAAAAACAAGGGCTGTATTTAAGCACAAGGGCTGCGCTTAAGGTCATATATAGGCTGGATCTGCACAATAGGCTAAATTATAACATGGGGCTTTACTCACAGAACACAACTTGCCCAGCAACATTTCCCCCCGTTGTATTCGCATAATACCTTCATTTTATACCCAGCCATGCAGATGACACCTTCAAGTTGTCTTGTATCAGTATTACTTTCTTCCCTTAAGCCCACAGCATATGACAGCAACACCCAAGTGTGCTATATTTCACCATGAATTGGCCACCCCAGAGTCCACTGGATTTGGGTAGCCAATAAATTTAAATAGACGCACTCATCAGAGGCAAAGTGAAGTGACCATTAATTGGTGGGAGAAGAGCAATGCTTACTGGCTGGGTCAGAGGAGGCAGGCACAGTTCCTCTCCTCCAGTTCCTTAGGTCAACTTTACCTGTCTCCATTCTGTTGTTGTCTCCCTAAAGTGCTGGGGATGCCAATACTGGCAGAGGTGCCTAGCATCTCTAGACCTAGCATGGTTGGCTGGGGAATTCTGAGAGTTGAAGTCCACAAATCTTAAGAGTTGCCACGGTTGGAGATCCCTGATCTAGGCACTTACCAGTACAAAGTAACCACTTTCAGAGATGTTCCAGAATTACAAGCAAATAAATATACTAATATGGTTCAGCATCATTTCATAAGTAATACTGAAGAACAAGGTATGTCATTTCAACTTACATCCTTGGTTGAACAGGGTGGCAGAGAATATGTTTGTGAGTGCAAGCAAAGAGAGGAGCCTCTAATACACACTATTGAGAGCGGTGGCTGTGAAAGATGGTGAGGAGGCTGAGAAAGGAAAGTCAAGAGGCTGCAGGTGTGTCAGCCAACAGCTTATCCATAAACAGCCATTGAGCCCAGCTGAAAAACCTGGGGAAAAGCAGTTTAAATCACTGGAAGAGATGCCACCTGAATTTAATCATTCTAAATAAGGCTGGGAAATCTTTCCAAAATTCTGTATTTATCCAAGACTAGCATTAAAAATACAGCAGAATCTCTTTAGTTCTTGCTTCCTTGATCTTTCCCAGCTGGTGAAGTTTGGCAATATCAGAAGGACCCTCCCCATTCCTGAATATTCAAGAACCAGGGACTGACCCTTTTAATCCTGGTAAAAAGGACTACAGCAGAGGTGTCAAACTCGTATCCTGCAAGCCGGATGGGTCATGTGCTGGCCACGCCCACCCATTTTAGCAAAGGGGACGAAAGTTGTGATATGCCACATGACAACCTGACACCACAGATCTGACACCCCTGGACTAGAGGTTTGATCCAATGGCTGTCACAATTCTATCAAGAATTGCATAATAGCAATAGATGCATCAACCAACAGTCCCAGAAGTGATACTGACTTGGGGTATTATACTGATTAACCTAAAACTGAAATAGCAGAACAGTGGTGCAGTGGTTTGAATGCAATGTTGCAGATTAACTCTGCATTCCACTGCTACCAGTTTGATTTTCACCAGGTTGTTGGGAGCAATAGGCTGACTCAGTAAAGTGCTTAGAGAGGTCTGTAAAGCACTGTGAAGCAGTATATAAGTCTAAATGCTATGGCTATTGATATGGTGGGAGGTACCCTTTCCATGCCTCCTAAACGGATTGTGGAAGAATCTGGAAATTGGCATTTGTTGCCTATATCCTCGGAGGGGGAAAAAAAGGGGGAGATAAATTCTACATAAAAATGCTGCTCAATCCTCGGTTGCCTTTTATTACTCTAATCTCTGTGTTAAGGTTTTAAACTTCATTCAGCAAACAGTATGCCGGATCTGAGCCATTCCTGCTGCAAAGCAATTATTGATGGCTGTTTTCCCCACTGCTGGTGATATCCAGAAGAGGGAAGGAGGACTGCAAAGTTGAAGTGATCCACTAATGACTTTGCTTATCATATATAGGATGTGTATGAAAAGAGTAAGCACTGGTGACGGTCAGTCCGAACCAGGAGAGGGAACAGTTTTCTACCAGCTGAAGGACAGTCGGAACACAGCCTTTTAACTTGGGGCGACTCTGTATTTTGTACAGCTACATTTTGTATTATTAGCATATAGTTCACTTTATTGTGCAAACTGAAGCAATTGGGTTAATTTGGTATCATAGTTCATTTAACCACAATCTTCTTTTGACTTGAGTATGCTATTCACCGATACTGCTTGAATCCCTGGGGTGACCGCATTTGTTAATGGGAAACTATTTATTTATAATTGATAAGGAAAACAGAGCTGCCAACCATTAAATTTATTTCGGCATCCAAGAATTTGATGAGAGTCTTTCTCCCTCTGTGTGTGTGTGTGTGTGTGTGTGTGTGTGTGTGTGTGTTGAACCCCACAAATCCCCAGG
Source organism: Pseudonaja textilis (assembly GCF_049901715.1). Classification (NCBI taxonomy): domain Eukaryota; kingdom Metazoa; phylum Chordata; class Lepidosauria; order Squamata; family Elapidae; genus Pseudonaja; species Pseudonaja textilis. The sequence goes on along the minus strand of NC_141991.1, from coordinate 119,844,413 downwards.
AACTATTGCTGAGTTCAGCCCCCTGGTTAAGTTAGGGTCTCTTTTAGTAATGTTTAGTGAAATAAGACACCTCATAAAGATCTACAGATCACAATAAAAGTAAGACAATCTCATTAAAATAACTTACTGGGATAAACATTCTAAACCTTGTAGATTAGTGCAACTATGCAACACTGGAGTAGTTCAACCTTCAAAAGTTGCCCTAGATTTTTTTGAGATACAGCCGTTTCAATGAGCCCCTTGTTAAACAATCTCTCATGCGTGTGAGAGAAGATTACAATGATAATCTTCCTCGTGATTTATCTACAAAGAAAATATGCCGCACCTTGTGGGGCACAGAGCTGCTTCTAAATGGTGTTCTCCAGAGGTGGCATCCAGTAGGTTCTGACCAGTTCTGGAGAACCGGTAGTGGAAATTTTGAATAGTTTGGAGAACCGGCAAATACCACCTCTGACTGGCCCTGCCCCCATCTATTCTCCGCCTCCTGAACCCAGCTGATCAGCTGGGTCTTCTTTTGTTGCCCTGCACAGGAGAACGGAGCTGGAAAGCAGGTTAGTGGGGTGGGGAGGGAATGGGATTTTGCAGTAACCTTCCCCTGCCATGCCCACCAAGCTACACCAAGCCCACCAAGCCACGCCCACAGAACAGGTGGTAAAAAAATTTTTGAATCCCACCACTGATATTCTCCAAATATGGCTTTGAAGACTACAAATTGTACTTTTCACATTCTGTGGAAAACCTGAGAGGGCAATGAACAAGCTGAGAATCACAACAGTTGCTTGTATGCTATATTGCATCATTCCTGCCATGTAAGAATCAAACAGCAACAGAAATTTAAGGGCAATAATACCCTGGTTCATCATGGGCATAAAAACAATCCCTAAAATTATAAGTAATTAGAATAGCGATGTCACTTTTCCCACCATCTCTCAGAGGACTTTCATAAAGCCACCAGCTTTCCCTCTCAAAATGTCAGAAACTTCATCGGCTGTCTTCTTTGTTCATTAAAGCATCAGGCTAAAAAATGGGAGACTAGGAATTCTAGTTCCACCGTAGCCATAAAAGCTGCCTGGGTGATCTTGGGCCAGTTGCCCTCTCTTAGCCCAACCCACCTCAAAGAATGTTTGTTGTGTGGAAAATAGGAGGAGGAAGGAGCATTAGGCATGTTCACTACCTTGAGTTATTTGTAAAAATAATAAAGGCGGAATACAACTAAATAAAATAAAAATAAATAATATTATTATGTCCACGTAAAGGGTAGCAAGGAGCTCTGCCCCTTTGACTTTATAAGTCTTCATAAGAAATGGGGACAACCACAGTCTTTTCACTAGGCAAGTGAGAAGGTCCTGGGACTCAGAAGTTAGGATGAAGTGAGAACTCCAGCCAATGAGATAATGTCTGCCTTGCAATTCCAGCATTAATGGGGCAAAACATTAATACTGCAGCTGAAGCTAGAATGGAGGTAGAAGTTAATTAACTATACAGCAGACCGCTTGAAAACTGACAAGGTTAGAGAACATGAGGCATGGCTACTAGTCCCAAGGCCTCTGTAGACCTAACATCAATGATTCAGTTCAATAAAGCAATTAAATATTTATTACAGCACTTCTATAAGAGGTATTTGTGCTAGTCCCCTTGATCCCGTGCCATCATTTCTCTTTAGCTGCTAAATTGATTTACTTCTGGCTCATATGCAGTGCAAGTGAATTTGCCCTGAAGCTGATTTTAAAGCTGCCACAGCTGTGCAGAACATGGGCAGTTTTCTTCATGGGACCCTCCCTTCACCCTCCATCTTCACCCTCCTCTCAGGTTCAAAAATGTCTTATAAAGAGAATGTTGGCTTGACAGCTTTACATCTCCCTCTCAGTGTCAAGTCAGGGAAGTTGATAAGGTATTCTTCTTATCAATGGACCATGCACATGAAAGCACTAAGGTACTTTGCTGTTTTCTTTCTTTCCAGTCTGTGTGGCATTGAATATTGATAAATTTTTGTTTTTATTTATTTATTTTTATTTGTCAAACGCTTACAATATAACAGAAACAAGAATAAACATAAGTTTAAATACAAAAAATAGGAACTAATAATTGGGGACAATAGGACAGGGACAGTAGCACGATTGTGCGTTTATGCACAATCTTATAGACCTCTTAGGTTATGCCCTTATAGACCTCTTAGGAATGGGGTGAGGTTAATAGAGGTTAGTTTGAGGGTAAAGGAGTGGGGGTTTGACCAGGTGACAACAGAATCAGGTAATGAGTTCCAGACATTGACCACTCTGTTGCTGAAATCATACTTCCTGCAATCGAGTTTGGAGTGGTTTACATTTAGTTTATATCTGTTGTGCACTCTAGTGTTGTTGTTGTTAAAGCTGAAGTATTCATTAACATTGTTGCAATAATTTGGCCATGTGTTCTTTCCTCCTTACTCTTAGGGCTACCACTTCAGTGGCAGTGCCTTGTTTATTAAACTGCTTTTGAATGGTTGATTATGTGCCATCATTGGTGCTGATTCTTAGAAACCACATAGATATTCTCCAAGACCATCAGTTCTTCCTTTCAGTACACCCATTGCCACTGAACTAAATCCGTTCATCTTGCTTGAAAGATTAGGATGTGAAAAACACAATGGCGAAGAAACATATGCTAAATATCTTTAGACTCCTGAAAAAGTTGGACAAAATGAGTTAGCTTTGTAAAGACAGAAAGTCCACGAACCACACAGAATGAGCTTACACTGCACTACTGCAGTATTCTGCTTCTCAGAACTGTAATCACTCTTGTAGTCTGGGCTGCTATTGAGCAGGAAATGAATGAAATATCGAAACTCCAAGCAGAACAAAATGGAGACCAGATCAATCTTTCCCAACTTGATGTGCTCCACATGGGCTGGACTACAATTATGTTCATCCCCAGCCAGCATGAGAGAAGCTATAACACTTTAAAGTTTTTGGGAACACCACTTAGGAAAGAATGGACTAGACCAAAGTTTAGTCCAATCAAAGGAATAGCCACCAAAGCAACACATGTTTTTGCCTAAAAGAACAATAACAACCAAAAAAATGCTAGTATTATGTAAGAGTCCTGGAGATTGACCTGTTCCAAGAAACAATCAAAAGCAGTTTGTTTTCTGAAACTCAGACCTTAAACTAATTACAGATTCCATGTTAAATTCCTCAACATTAATTGCATATCCTATCTCCCACTAAACTGCCTACAGTCATTCACTTTGCAAAGTTTTCAAAGCTATTCAAAGTGATATTCAAAAGAGATAAGCTATATTTAAAGAAGCAATAAAGAAATTGAGGTTAACAATCAAGTGGAAACAATAGGAGTTTTATTTAAGAAAATTACAGAAATCAAAGGAATTTGTTATGCAAAGTTGGGCACAAAATGTATTTTATGCACAGGGGTAGGGTAGGGGGAAGATGAATATAAAAGACAAAGGAGGCAAAGATCTACCAGAGAAAGAAGATACAAAAAGATTAAACAAATATAGAGAAGAAAGACTCCAAAACTGATATTTACAATTTTTTTGAACTAAAGCCAAAAATTCTGGAAAGTGAAGTAAAAGAAGTTGCAAGAGTTCATGAACTACCGGAGGATTATTTAAAATCTTACAACTAAAGTGGTGCTTGCAATTTGTAATTAGGTATGGAGAACATAGCAGTGACCAAGGAACTGGGGGGAAATTCACTTATATTCCAAAACACAAAATAACAGTGCTAAAGAATGCCTAAATGAACAAATCACTGCACTTATCTTACAAAATTAAACAAAATGTTAAAAAGTTATGATATTTATGTAGTTATTTACCAAGCACATCTAAATTATATTAAAGTAGCCCAAATATCTTTACAATCCCCAAGACATATCACAACTTTTGAACACTCCTATGTTTGGGAATTGAAAATTGAAAATTTTGATACGCCCTAATTTTTTCTTACATGCTACTAAGATAATACTGTAGTCAAGATTTTGCAATCCAGCACAACACAAGAAACAAGAATGCACGCCTTAGCAAACTAGATGCAGAGGTGACACCCCAGATCAAATTTCTAATATCTAAGGAATAATGGAAAAGGCAAGGAGTGAAAAATAGTTGTTTTTGCTTTCCTGATTTTTACAAACACTTTTGACTGTTAGAAATAACAAATTGTGGGTGGCTCTTTTTAAATATAGATATAAAAGTTTCCTTTATCTGCCTTTTGAAGAATCTGTAGAATGACCATGAAGCAATGGTTAAAACAAATTATGGAACAATATATATATATATTTAAAAAGAATATCATCATGCCAACACAATGCAGAGAAAGTTGCTGGTTGTCCACCAGGGTCGATTCTTCATGGGTAGCCACTACTGCATGAAAGATTAGGCCAACAATTTGAGGGTTCTTTTGCACTAGTGGCTCCTGCGTGATCAGCCCAGTGAAACATCAACACATGGGCTTATGCATAGTTTCAGTTGGTGTGTAGCTGTAGTTGTCCCTTGGCAAGAGGACAAGGTTAACATAACTCAGGTCTTCATTACTACCAAGATACACTGTTGCAGTAACAGGCAACTGCCTTTAAAGACAACCTGGATAGTGTAACTAGTCCACAGTATGGCAACCTCTGTTACTGGCTCTCATATATAACATCAATTCAGTGAGTCCTGATTGGGTTCCAGTAGAAGAGATGCTGGTATTGACCAAAAAGGCCCATATGCCTTGGCATCTGAATACCTACAGGATCACCTGTTCTAACCAAGCCTGACTTATTAGAACAGCTATTTGCATTTGTCATTCCCCCATTTTTGAGGGGCTTGGTGCTGAAGCTGGAAAATGTGTGTGTGTATGTCTGTGTGTGTGTGTGTGTGTGTGAAAGAGAGAGAGAGAAGAGAAAGAAAAGAGAGAGAGAGAGAGTGAGTGAGTGAGAGACAGAGTGAGAGAGAGAGAGAGAGAGAGACACCCACTGAATTATTTCCAAACCTGACTGGGTATCACACATCTTTCCTATATAGAAAGTCCTAGACTCATAACCATTTGTTTAATGACCATTCAAAGTCACAGCATCACTGAAAAAAGTGACTTATGACCTGTCTTCACGCCTACTACTGATGCAGCATCCCCACAATCACATGATCAAAATTCAAATGTTTGGCACATGTATTTATGACGGTTATCATGTCCGGGGTCATGTGATCACCTTTTGCGGCCTTCTGTAAGTCAGGGAAACCAGATTCACTGAACAACCATATTACTAACTTAACAACTGCAGTGATTCATTTAACAATTGTGGCAAAAAAATGGGGCAAAATTCATATAACGTCAGTCTTCCTTAGCAATGGAAATCTTGGGCTAAGTTGTGATTGTAAGTCAAGGACTACCTGTACTAGTTAGGGTAAATACTTTTCATCACAGTAAAATTATCGACAATCAAGGCATTTGCATCCTCTCTGTGGGACCCAGCTTTGTCCATGCACCTCTAAATACACTAAATTTGAGGCCGTTCAATCCAAACTTCTAAGAAAGTTTATTTTAGAATGAACAATGCATTTCTAGTAAGGCCATTCATATGGAAGGGGGGCTAATAAATTAAATACAGGCTGGGATTCAATTATTGGGTAAAATGAATTTTTCTGACATAAGACCCCTCTAACGCATAGAGTATCATGACTATCAGTCTTCCTAAAATAGGGCTTCAGTGACAGATTCCACAAGAAGACGATTCTTTGAAGGGTATTTCTGCCTTTGGACTACAAGTAGGTTATGCAAAGCTTAAATAAAGGAAAATCCCTAAGGGAAGCTCTAAGATTCTTCAATTTTCAATCAGTTAAGTACCTTGAACAATTGGCAGTATAAGGGTACCCCAGGGCTTTCATGCTAATGAAGTTTGACTTCTCCCTGATAGCAGTTCTCAAAACTAAATTCAGAATATCTCCTTTGTGGGAAGAATCTGCCTTCTGGCAGGGATGTTGAGTCACTGACACATGTCCCAATATGCAGTGGTGAAGTAGGCAGAAAGTTACAGAGGCAAATGTTCAAGCGTCAAAATTAGTCAAATCTGAATAGTGCCAATTTCCATTTTTAAAGTATTGCTACAGGAATCTCCTTTTGCTAATTAAAGTATAGATTTCCAATCTTGATGAAAAGAAATTTGACTAGGAATGTGCGTGCACGTATACAGAGAACAATTGTACTGACAGAGGAAATGTCCACAATTTATCTTATGTTAGGTCTTCTTGAAACTTGGAGAAATGCCACGGGGACATTTCTACCTGGCTGCAAATATTTCAGCACTCTCATAAATGAAACAAGCTTTGCTGGAGGAAATTCTGCTTCATCATTCTTTCTTAGAATATGTCAAGGAAAAACTGAGATCTAAAGAGAAGCTTTAGACGTACTCCGAAGTACAAACATGTATTGTAGTCAAATTCTGACTTTCCTTTGATTGATACCTTGATCTGTTTTGACTGATCAGAGAACCAGTGCTACAGAACATAGGCCAAACTTTTCTTGCGGATGCAAGCTAGTTTGGTGCTTTTTGAATCCTTGCCTAAGAGTTTCAATTGGTTGTTGACCAAGAAGTCATCAAAGGATCCAAATTTCAAAACAGCGTGGTGGAACAGAAGCTGGGGAAGAATGGAATTGGAATTGGAAAAGGTGCATTATATTCATTCTCTACCTCAACATTTATTACCTTACCTTGGTGAAATTTCAGAAGGGGGGGAGCGACATTCTTTTCATGAGAAACCACCCTGAATGGGGGGGATGGCTAGCATAAAAATTTAATCAATAAATTTTGATAAATCATCATGAGAACAGCAAAATCCTGGAATTGTAGTGTTCCATTGCTGGAAGTTTTCAATAAACAATTGGATAATCATTTGCCTGAGATGGTATCAGGACTCCCACCTTGGGGGAGGGGATTGGACCAGAACAGTGGCCCCCAACCTTTTGGGCCAGAGTTTGGTTCGGTGGAGGGCGGATTTCCACAGATCAGGTGTGTGTGTGTGTGGTTTTGCATGCTGTCTGGTTCAGTGGTACGATTCAGATTTTTTTTACTCCCAGTTCTGTGGGCATGGCTTGGTGGGCGTGGCAGGGGAAGGATAGTGTAAGATCTCCAGTCACAGGCGGTATTTGCCGATTTTCTGAACTACTCAAAATTTCTGCTACCTGTTCTCCAGAACTGGTCAGAACCTGCTGAATACCACCTCTGGTCTGGATCCTGTGTGTGCGAGGATGGGCCTTCACTCGCTTCTGTGGCCTAGTTCCTGGTGGGCTGTGGGTTTTATTTGTTTTATTTGAGCAGTGCAGTGCTACATGGGTCTCCAGAGAATGGACAATGTCAATGGAATGCTCTAAGTTTAAAAAACAGACAGTTCAAAATTTGTACTATTGAATAAAAGGATTTAAAAAAAAACATCTGGGTTTCTTTTTTTAAAAAAATGTGTCTTGCAAGAAACAAATAATAAGCCCTCAGGTGTGCTTCATTTGAAAATAAACCAAATGTGAGGGTGTTGGTATTTGTTTTGTTTTAATCCTAAGCTTTTGGACTGTGGAAAAAGGGTACCGAGTCAACATTAACATTTCAATCCAAAATGCAATGAATCAAAAATGAATTATCCTGAAGCAGTTCTTCTCAAATAAATATATTGAGGGATCAATAAAATCACTGAAGTGTGTGTGTGTGTGGGGGGGGCATTTTACAAAACTCTCCTCAATTTTCTAGATGAATTCTACACTCAATAATAATAGGACTTCCGGTTTGAAGGGCTTCGGCGACAGACAGAAATCCGTGATTGTGCACAGTTTCTGTCAGGGCTTGCCGCTGGAGCGCTCCGAGCCGGCTGGTTTCGGGGCTAAGCCACCCTGTAGAGGTGGTGAAGAGGGGGAAGACCGCCAGTAGGGTCAAGGAGAGCCACATCTCTCCTCCTCAGCTGGCCATTACTCCCTTTCCTGAAGGTTGCAGCGGTGCTCAGAAATGGCCACCACAAAGGAGAACTTGACTGGAAAAGAATGTGCTGGAGGAAGATAAGAAGTGAAAGTTTTGGCTGACCGGGTTAAATTGTAAAAGCAACAACCAAGGTACCCTGGAATTTAAACTTACAAAAAATAACATCGCTCCCAAAGAAGAGTCGGAAGCAGCGAAGGAAAGTGAAAAGGGAAAGGTTTGGCTTTTTTTCCCCCTTCTCTCTCCTTCCCTATACTGACAACTAAGAGACTTAAATAAGATATCAGAAAAATCCGCTTTGACATCAATAGGCTATTAAGCTGAAAATAAAACAAAATGCCAAAGGGATAATAAAGATTTCTGGACATTAAGAACTTTTTTTTTCATAATCAGGAAGAAAGAGAAAAAGAATAAGGGCAGGATCTGGAAGAGGGAGGAGACTGCCTGGAATTAAAAAGAATCTAAAGTAAAACTTCAACAAGACTTCTAAAAGATACATTTTAACTGAAACTTTGCAACTAAATAGTAACCCCAGGAAGAGAAAGTGAAAAAAAAGAGCAAAAAAGAAACAGCTTAAGTGTATTTGGACTATTTGGTGATCTTTGGATTTTTGGTTATTATATTTGAATGACTAAAATCAATCGGGTGGTTGTTTAAAAATTTATACAATGGCACCACTTCTGGATGAATTGAAAATGGAACTTAAAAAGTACAAAGAAGATGCGCAAGAAGGAAGGGTTCTTTTGGCTTCGTTTTCAATTCTTAGAAATGGAGATTTGGAACTATGAGAAACAAGAAGAAAAGACTGCAAAACAAGAAGACTGGGACAAAGAAGAAGCCATCTTTAATGAACAAGCAATTCTATGTGGGAAGAAAAAGGAAAGAGGGGAAAGAGAATGGAGAATTTAAGACTTAAAAAAACAACCAAAGAAAAGAAAAGTAATTCAAAAAACAAGTATAATACTGGAAAGCAACAGAAAAGGGGAATACAGAAGAGAGAAATAGAGGTAGAGAGACAAGGGGGTAAAAAGGGGAGAGAGAAGAAGAGAGGGAAGAAGGAAAGGAAAAGAAGTTACAAAGGACCGGGACAAGATATAGAGAAACAGGACCTATTTAGAGAAAATTGGTGAAAATCTAACTGAAAAAGGGATTCTGTAAAGGTACATAAGATTGTATCATTATATCAGTAATAGAAATAACTTTAGAAAATTGGAAACAACGTATGATTAAAATGAGGGATAAAACAGTTAGTGTAATTTAGTGAAATGTTTGTGAATAAAATAAGTGAAATAAAATAAATGAGAAAATTGAATTAGGAAGGAATGGGAACATTTTAACTAGTTAATGTTTTATAAAATATAAGTGAAGAGGGGGGGAATTAACTATGGAAAGCTTATAATTGTTCCCATAGAAGTATGATATTTAATTGAAAAGTAATGTTAAAGATGTTAAGACTTTAATGAATATTAATATTAATATTAATTGACTTGGAATGGAATGTTGTTTTAATTATATACATTTATAATTTTTTTTCTTTTTTTAAGAATACAGTGTGTATTTTAAGAATGTACCAAGCAGAATTTGAATGGAAGTTATGTATTATATTGAATGTTACAACTTTAGGGAAAAGATATAAAGGCGTCATACTCCAAATCAGTAACTACAGGAGAAATTTTGTTTAATGAGAAAAGATAATAGATAATTGAAACAGGACAGACAAAAAATATAAATACAATGATTTGAATTGAGATGAGATAATTAAAATAAAATTGAGAAAATTAAAAGAGGGGAGAAGCTATGCAGAAAATGTAAAATAGTAATAAGATATGGAATAGAACATAAAAATGAGCATGAACCTGAATTTGTGTCTGTATGAAGAAATGTAACCCAGGATTACCCTACTTTCAAAAAAGATGTTTTATTTATATATTTTTCTCTTTGTGAAAACTCAAATAAAATTTACAAATAATAATAATAATAATAATAATAATAATAATAATAATAATAATAATAATAATAATAATAATAATATTTCTTCCAAAAATGACTTGGGACAAGTGTAACTAAACTTTCCCATACTACATGAATTCCAGAATAGAAATATTTATAAGAGATTTGCTCCCATGTTTAACCAGGATTTCCAGGAAAATATGCTTTCTTTTTAGTCAATTAAAAAAAATGCAGCTGGAAAATATGGTAACCTTTTTGCTACATTTGACATAGAAATATATCTTTCATCAAGTGGAAAGTAACATTCTCCACTGACAGCTTTCCCACATGGGTGCACTGATGAGCAATAAATACCCGACTGGTAGTATGTTTTCTGTTGAAGGATATTTATAACCTCATGGTGATCCATCTGTTGGAAAAAATATCCTTCTGGATTCAGTTCCAAGTGGAGAAAAAGACACTGGAAACATGGAGGCTGTTTGGAAGGTTGAATGGTGGACAGCAGGACTATATGGCTTGAAGCTCCGAAGAAGGATGATCACATGCTCCAAGGTGAAGGAAGAGATCAAAAAAAGGGCTGATATGCTGAGAGTGCCTGGGTTTTATAGCCTTTGTTGGGATTTGAATTGAAACTTGTTTTTAATTGGTTGTCAGACTCCCATGGGGCCATGCAGGGGCAACTCTGTAGGCTGTCCTGAGTTCCAGGCTTGGTTGAGTCTTGCTGGATGATGATGCACTGAAAAGGCTTTGGGCAATTGCTATAGTTTTACCTGGAGATCTTTGTTATGTAAAGAATTCTGGCCCAGGCCTTAATGGCCCACCCATTAACAAAGGTGGGGGTGAGATTCTAACTTCTGAGGTGAGTTTCTGCTTCTGAGTTTCTACTCTTTTTAGGGGAAATATTCTGCCTTTTTTTTCCTAGGATATTTCAATTTTCTGGGAGAGGTGTGTGTGCTAACCTCCTACACATAAAAATACCTGAATAATAAACAAAATGGCTCCTTTATTAATTTCATTTTTTAAAAAAATATTTTATTCTTTTTAAACTAAGGAAAGCTTTGGAAGCCCTAAATGAGAAGTTTAAAAAATAGGAAAAACAAGACATAGATTACGATCAATACAGGTAGCCCTTAACTTACAACCATTCATTTATTAATCGCGAGTTGCAACGGCTATGACTGGTTTTTGTACTTTAAAAAGTTGCAGCATCCCATGGTCATGTGATCAAAATTTGAACATCTGGCAATTGACATGTAGTGTACATATGACAGTTGCCGTGTCCCAGGGTTATGTGATCAGTTTTTGCGACCTTCTGACAAGCAAAGTCAATGGGGAAGCCAGATTCACTTAACCATTATATTACTAACTTAACAATTGCAGTCATCCACTTAGCAACTGTGGCCAGCAAGATTGTAAAATGGGGCAAAAGTCACTTAACAACTGTCTTGCTTAGGAATGGAAATTTGGGGCTCAATTGTTGTTAGGAATATAAGTCATCTAACAGTTATTTGGGTTGGAAATATATAAACTAGGATAGACATTTTAATACTATATCTTTAAGAAAATGCAAAAACTGTAATTGGGTGTGGTTTCTCAAACGGCCATAAGATGGAGCCAGAAACCTGGGAGTGTGTGAGTCTCAGTGAGTCTCTGTTTCCTTCTGTTGGAGAGAGTTGCTGTTCCTCCTAATGACTGTTACTGATCATTGATGTAAGTCTGTTACTGAACTGTTTTTGATACTGGACTTTGATATTTGGATTATCCCTGAACTGAACACTGACTGCCTTACCTGTGAATGACTTGGAATGCTTATCTTGGACTGTGCTTAAACGTTTATTGGAAGTAAAAACCTACATTTACTGTACAGTGTATCTGTGTGCTGTGTGTGTATTATTCAACATTACTCTAACTACATCTCCCTGTATTCGCTCATTCTCCTAATGGGGAATTACCTCAACAATTGTGGTCATAAGTTAAGGATTACTTGTAAATCACAGGTCTTCTAAACAACTCTCAAAACTTGCTGCTGATCAATCCCAGTTGCAAAGAATAGGAATCTAAGGAGCTTGAAAATGCAACATTCTTCAGGCCTGATAATATTTTTCAATCTATCCAGAGTAATTGGAGAAAGAAGTTTAAAAAATATGTCAAGTTTGTGACCACAACCATGTGATTGAATTCCTGTCCCCTTTTAAAAAATAATTTACATAATACACATAAAAAGGAATAAAACTTCAATCGCATAGTTGTGGCCAACGTTTTGAGTTTGTGTTCCATCCTACAAAATGTTCCTGGATATACTCAGTAGAGAATTAATCCCACAGTTCTTGTTTAGGCAATTTAGCATTTGTTCTCACTGAAGAAACTTACTTGAATATATTTCCAAAACCTGGAGATCCAAATACTTTTAAATAGAGAGTCATGTTAAGATATTTAAATTTAGTAGCTGGAGCAGTGGGGTTGTGCAATGAGCCAGAACATACATTTATAGTTGGGTATATTGGTTGGAGAGTGCTGGCTCCTGCGTTAGGTAATCTACATTGTGATTGGTTGTTGTGGGTTTGGAGGGAGAGTTTAACTTTTTCCCTACCTCTTTCTTCTGGGTGCCCTGGGTGCTCTGTGATTCACCTCATGATGCTCCTCTTTGTCTGACTGTCTGCACACACACACGCGCCCGTGCACACACACACACACACACACAGATACAGACACACAGAGCATATCTGACTTTACTTGGACACCTGCTGCACAATTCCCTGACAAATTTCCTAAGTGTCATGCCTAAACGATTTTCTTCAAATTATTTTTTTTTGAGAACTACAATATGACCTGATCAAACTAATATAAATGAGATTGCCAACTTCCTGGAGCAGTTTGTTTGATTCAGTATATAAAAAATTCCACACAGAGAAAAGGCATTCTTTGAGAATGTCGTATGTCTCATGTGCTTGGATATGAACTTTAGATTTTAATTTTTTCACATGTCAATGTGCTTTGAATCTGTCTTAAGCATTTCAAATGAATCCAGAGAATAGCAAGATTAAATATTTTATGCTTCTCAAGTTGCATGGAAAACTTTGAAAATATAATAAAAGTGAAAGCCAACACATTTGGATGTTTGCTATGAATTTAATTATATCCTCAACACTTAATATGTGCTGCCAAATAATCAAATAAAATGTAACAGGCCAAGAATTTGTTTTAATTGCATACTAACTGATTTCTGCTTTTTTTTCCTGCAGCTCTCCAGATGCCAATAACTGCTAGTGAAATGTGCTGGCAATACTGAAGAACTATTTACGATATTGGGGAAATAAGTGCAATAGAAGCATTATGTTAAGGGTAAACAGAAAATGAGGGCAAAATATCTGTAAATTAAAAGAGAATTCAGTAATAAGCCAATTCAAAAAACAGTTCAAATAAGGGGTGGATTTTTTGTGGTTTTTTTTCATGGGAATACAATTATGTCTCTTAACATTGCAAGACCTCTGCCGATGGTTCATTTTAGAAAGTCAGAATTGTAGCTAGCTGAATTCTTAGAGGGAAAAACCCCCACAATTTTCTTTGAAAAAATGATCAAACCTTACCAAATATTTGGTAAGATAATGTAGAGAAGATATATATATAACAAATGCTGTTTAACTCCAGTGGTGGTAGGAGGAACAAAAAAAAGGAAATAATGGATTCACTTCAAATATCTAAAAAGTGAAACATTGAAACTAGTTGGCTGAAACCATTACTTTCAGTATAGTATTTAACAGCAGAACTATTAATAGCAGGATAAAGTCTTAGCAGATCATATGGAAACCACAGAAGCCATCCCTCATGAACAAAGGAGCAAGAAGACTACAATATTAGCAATAATCTAAATAAATTGCACTTTTTAAAATCCCAAGGAAGAGCAACAGGCCTTTAGTTTATCATGACCCATGTGGTCACCTATTTTGTATGAAGAGAAGAAATTATGGCCCTGCATATGGATCAAAAATGATATAGAATGACTGCTTTGCATCTTGGGAACTTCTTTGCATTAAGAAACAGTCAATTCATTAAAGAGACTCTTAAAGCTGTAGCACCTTTCAGTTTGCACAAAAGCCTGAAAAAGACACAGCTGCTTTTATGAGCATGAGAGAGGTATTGTGCTCATGGTGGGAAGGGTCCAAAGCTTTTTCTGAATCACATCTGACTCATCCACAATCCTAGAAAGTAATGCCATTGTCACACACTGACACACTGCTACATCCATATTGCAGGGGATTATCTTTAACAAAAATTAGTTTCATAAAGCTAAACAATTCCATTATAATTCATGTAGAACTCAAAGTATGTACAGTTCTTTGACATCTATTACTAGCTGCAATGACTGACTTGTAAACAATTTTATTTTTAAAAATGTTTTAGCAATCAGGATCCTTGTTTTGTATCCTTGTTGGCAAGTAATAGTTAAACTTGGCCGGGATATAACTGAAATTGAAATCCAGATGCATTACACATGCACAGGATTTCACAATAAAGTTTGTATATCTTAAACCTGAATTCTCTTATGGAATTCTTACAAAGAGACATCACTAAATCAAAGAGCAAAGATCAAACTCCTAATACGATGGGTAAAGAAAATGGTAACTTATTGTCATTGTTTATCCACAACAAAGCTGCAACTTTTATATCATTAATAAAGAACTAACAAACAAAAAATATTTCTTTGAGAAATGCGGTTTCTTTAGAATAAGCAGGATGTATAATTGGTCATTGTGGCTTTTCAAGTTCTGAAATAAGTCTCAGATCAGAAGAAACTTTCCCATGTGAAATATAATTTGCTTCCCTTAATTTTTGAAATGTTTCAAACACAAGTGGATGGAATCCAATCCTCTAGTTCATGGCTAACTGTGCTTGTGGCTGCCAAGCAGAGATGATTAGGGAAGATATTCATTTACTCGATATTCTAAATAACAAACTGCAATTATCAAAAAGATATATTAACTGCCAAATCTACATATTAATTGTCTCCAGTTTTCCCAGGCAGAAATCATTGTTTGCAGGCTTTTCTCCTTATCACCATGCTGATTTATCTCTACATTAATTCTGAAGTATTCTTAAACTTCTGGTTGTAGGTTCATCTTCCCTGGCAGAGAAACACAGGAATAATGGTGGTGGTGATGATGATTGATGACGATTTAAAAACAAATTAAGCTGGAATGTTAGGTAGAAGGCATGGTGTAAATAGTTACTATTGTGTCTTTTGGGATGAGGAACTTCTGGTCTTTCAAAGGTGCTGAAAGACAATTTCCAGAAGCCCGCTGTAGAGTCTATTCCACTTGGGACCGCTGGGCATGGTTCTTTGCTTAACATCTGGCTGATTCTTAGTGTATTTAAGAATAAAAATATAGGCTTAGAAATTAGACTTTGATCAATAGAAATACAAACAGACTTCTTATAAAGAGCAAACAAAAGGAAATGCTCCTCTCACTCCCACAATGATTGCCTGGATGACATACTGCCATTTCATATTACTTCTACTTTTGTCTGGCAAAGGGAAGCATAGGTTAAGATGTCCACCCACTTCTAATGATTCAAAAGGCTAGAAGAACTTGGACCATATAAAATAACAGAGCTAACAATATGATCCTTTCATACACAAAAAGCTAATTAAGTCTCACATCTCTCCTAAGCAATTGTTTACACAATGTTCCCGGGCTCATTTTCAATCTCATTTCATCCATTTGATTATTGCAGAATATGCCAACTGCTTTAGGAAATTTGTTTCTAACATAGCATTCTTGACATCTGGTTGAATGGAAAACACATGCATTTCATTCTCTCCTTCCAAATACATGGAAGAATGTGACCCAACAAGAAAAATATAAGACACTCGAGAACCATCATCTATTTCTCCTTCTAGACTCTAGAGAATGGAAGACAGCCGTCTGAGCAAAGTGCCATAGATCTTTGTAAGAGAAGGTAGGCTTCTAAGAATTTAAAAAAAAAATACTTGAAAAGTCACCCTGAGAAAGTAGAGGCACATCGCCACAACAGACAATTTCCCTGCTAAGAGGAACAGAGGCAGATGCACGCAGTGTGATATCCTGCTTCCTGATGATCATATCCAGGACATGATGGAGTTAATACCTGACTATTCAAGCTCACTGTAAGAGAACCTGGGGACAGAGTCAAAAGAGGAATCAGTCTAAGTCTATGGCTCCAGAGAGACTCTAGGCTGGTTCCTCTATTGATTCCATCCCCAGGTTCCGTCACTTCTTCTCCATACCCACTAACAACTACCCTTCCTCTTGATATACATACAGATGAATGATGGAGCCAGAAGAGAACTTGAAATAATTTCCAGAGATAATAATACTTTAAACAGTAAAATGAAAAAATTGAGATCACGGGTAGTTTCCTCCAGTTGAGGATTAAGGCAAAAAAGAGAAAACAGAACTTGGAAGTAAACAACTGGCTATGCCATGCTGCAAAAAAATGAACTGGATTCTATAATAATAGCCCCTGCTAACTTCATGAAGGAAACCTAAGAAAGACAGAATGCCTGTTACAAAAACAGGGAGGAAAGTGTTTGACTGGTGCCTTAACAGTTTCATCAGGAAGATGGAAAAAAGATGGATGGTGGCAAAAATCCGAAACTGAACATCAAGTCAAGGACTGGGATAAAAAAAAATCAACACAAATGGAGAAGCAGAAGAAGGGGTTCAGAATTTTACAGGAAAATATAACAGATAGTGAAATTTACACAGAATAGATGGCTGGAGTAGCAAGTCGAAAGTAACAAAGTATTTTCCAAAGTTATAATTCTGTGAATAAGTCAGTCAAGGCCTTTTTCATCCTAGAACTGGGCCCAAAGCAGAGGTGGTATTCAGCAGGTTCTGACCAGTTCTGGAGAACCGGTAGCGGAAATTTTGAGTAGTTCGGAGAATGGGCAAATACTACCTCTGACTGGCCCCATCCCCATCTATTCTCTGCCTCCCGAGTCCAAGCTATTCTAGGCTGGGTCTTCTTTAGTTGCCCTGCACAGGAGAACAGCGCTGGAAAACAGGTTAGTGGGGTGGAGAGGGAATGGGGATTTTACAGTATTCTTCCCCCAGGAGTGGGGAGGGGATGAGGATTTTACAGTATCCTTCCCCTGCCACGCCCATCAACCCACACACACCAAGCCATGCCACCCCCACCAAGCAACCTCCACAGAACCGGTAGTAAAAAAAATTGAATCCTACTACTCGCCCAAAGTTCTATTTAACTAAACTAATCACCTTCACCATCATTATTTCTAGAGATTTCTAGTTGAAAGTTAAAAAGTCCTATTTAAAAAAAACAAATTTAACCATATTGTCAACCTTTTTAAATCTAAAAAAGAATAGATGAACAGTATGAAAAACAAAGCGAAGATAATCTTACTTCATAAATGTCTTCAATCAAATTTGGATATAAAAAGCTACCCACCAGTGCGAAGCACCCAAGCAACCAACCAACCAATCGGCAATGGGGTGCAACTCTTTGTGAAAACTAAGTGTTAAATATGGCACTCTACTGCAATTCTCTCAAGGCTCTGGGGTTCAGTAAGATGTATTTTTGGACAAAGAAAAAAGGAAGTCTCTGCCCATTCACAGCGGGATGCCAAAGAACATCAATTTCAGAAGCTTGTTCTTCCAGATGCTGATCCTCCCTCCTCCTAATTGGCCAGGCCCAGTCTGCCATGAAACGCAGCTGGTCCCACTAAATTGGCTCCAAAATTACATATACATGTTACTTTCTCAGAATTGAGCCCAATGAAACCTAGCTAATAAATGTTCTATGTATTTTTATAGCAACAACATTCATATATTTTATAGTGCTGTGGCTTCATTTTCAGTTCTTTCCATGGAAGATGAGAAATTATTCGTATTCATTTCATGTATTCATAACCATGCTTATACTTTACCTGTTATCTAATACTTGCTTGACAAATAAATAAAATAAATAAATAAAAAGAAAGTTTATATTCACATCCAGTAAGCACCAGCATATCTGTTTGCATAAAATAGAAGCTTTCTCAGGTAAGAGAAAGCTATTTTTACACATACCTATAAAATTCAAAGTAACAATTAAAATCAGAAAAGCAAAGTCCTAATTGTTTACATACAGAAAAGATGGGGATCTTGTACATTTCCAAACAGTGTTGAAATTCCAGAATTCCTTATCACTCTAGACTACTCACGTTGCCATTTAAGTTTATTCAATGCTAAGGATCCCCTCTTTCACTAAAATTTGTGGAACATTCATTTTGCCTTTAATCTTGTAAATTGCCCAAAAAAATCTATTAGGAAACATTCAAAGATTTTTGAAAGGAACATTTTCAGGAAACAACAAGAATATGGTGAGAATAGCCTGTGGTGAGGATAACCCTACTGAAACCAGCACCAAGATCTTTAGGAAACAATTGTAAGAGATAACTGTGATATACAAGGATGGTTCTAACCTAGAGTCTCTTGGAAAAAAAATAGCAGGGTAAAAGACACAGATAGTATAATGACAAATAAGAGATCTGAAAAAGTGTTTTGCAATTCTCATTCAGCAACATAGCTGGGAACCAGTAACTCTCTCATCAAAATCTACTTCAAAAAGCTACTTCTTGCCCCAGCTCCTGCTCACCGAGTAACTCAAAAGATTGCAAATGCAAGTATATAAATAGATACCACTTTGGTGGGAAGGTAACACTGTTCTATATGCCTCGGCATATAGTCATGCCAGCCACATGACCATGAAAGCATCCTTGGACAATGTTGGCTCCCTCAGCTAAGAAATGGAGATGACCACTATCCTCTAAAGTCAGACACAACTGGACAGGGGAAACATTTACTTTTGCATGAACTAAAATTGATTTATACTTGAGGCTACACACTTGTGAAAAATATCTAACTAAATGCTTCTTTGAGTGACAGAATTATGTGTATTATCTTTGATAGAAAAAGAGATGGTGTGTCCCTGAAAACCTTTCATGTCATAACGTATTTTTGTTCAGCACTTCAGTTGCCTCTGACTATTGTAACCTGCTGCACATAATTTAATCAGTCACTATTTGTTCCTCTGAGGGGTCAACTCATGTTGATATCATTAGTGATAGTACTTAACCACTTTGTCTTCTGTCAGTACCATGTTACATATTATGAATGACAACACTGAAGAGTGTTTCTAATCTCATGGCCATGAGATGTTATTTAAGGAAGATCAACTTGAGGGCAGCCATTAGAGAACGAACATTTTCTTGTGAATCTTACTTGCTGCCTAAAATTATCATCATTAGTATTCTCAAGATGGAATACCTAGCTAGAACACCAAGTGATTAATGTGCCAACAATGTCGTCTTTAAAACTTAATTTGATATATTTTAGAACATGAATCATGACACGTTTTTGCAAGAGCAAATTAATACTCAGTGGGTAACAGATGGCAAACTTAACTGCTAGGAATTGAAATGTCGTCCCATAGATCAGAAGCAAGCACCTGGAATCTTCCAGATGTTTATGCTACACACTTTGCAGCCCCATATTTGCATGGGGCAGATTGAAATGTTTGGAGCCCAATGGGAATTTAAACCAAAACAGCTAGAGAGCACCACTGTCTATTTTTATTCTGGTCTCAGGCCAGTTTGCCAGAGTAGAAAAAAAAATCTTGCCTTGAATGGACTGAGATAGACCAATGAATAGGACCATAGCAGCCTATCAACTTTCAGATTCAGAAAAAGTGAATGGTAAAAGTTCTTGACTAAAGCCAAGCGTTCTTTCAGATTTACAAAGTAGACAGGCCAGGAGATTGAGTCCATAGGGAGACTAGAACTCTACTTTACTGAAATAGGTTACAACTATAGAAACATGCAAATCTCTGTGTAAATTGTAAAATACAGTAATTGAAAATATCCCAACCAAGGCAAATTCTAAACCAGTGAATTTACTGCCCTTATATTGAAAGATCTATGCCCAAGAATTAATGGTGCAGCTGTGCAGAAGTTTTATGCAGATTGGAGATACAGCTGAAGCTAAACATAGCTTATGACAACTCCATAGGGTTAGCTTTTGTTCCTTATGGATAGTTCTATAGGGTTAACTATTGTTTTTATTAATGCAATCCTATATTATACTGTAATTTATAACAGCTGGGCCAAGATCAGATAATATAGAGGAATGGAAGTTAAGACGGTGGAATGCGACCTTCTTGGTTCTCCTTGACCTCTCAGTGTTTTTGATATATCAACCATGGCATGCATGCGTGCATTCATTCATTCTCTCTCTCTGTATTTATTTATTTATATCAAATTATGAATATAATTTATTAACTTAATGAATCTTTACTTTTATGTTTATTGTTTTTACAAATAACTCTAGGTGGCCAATATAGCCAACACAACTTCCTCCTCCTATTTTCTCTACAACAACCCTGTGAGATGAGTTGGACTGACTCAAGATCATCCAGCTGGCTTTCATTCTCAAGGCTGGACTTTAACTCCTGGTTTCTAGTCTGTGCCTTCACCACCAGACAGATAACAGATAATCAGAGTTGGAAGGGACCTTGTAGGTCATCTAGTCCAACCCCCTGCCCAAGCGGGACACCCTACACCATTTCTGACAAATGGCAGTCCAATCTCTTCTTGAAAGTCTCAAGTGATGGCACTCCCACAACTTCCGAGGGCAAGCTGTTCCATTGGTTGATTGGTCTCACTGTCAGAAAGTTTCTCCCTATTTCCAGGTTAAATCTCTCCTTGTTCAGTTTCCATCTAATATTCCTTGTCTGGCCTACAGGCGCTTTAGAAAATAGCTTGACTCCTTCCTCCCTGTGGCAGCCCCTCAAATATTGGAAAGCCTCTATCATGTTTCCCCTGGTCCTTCTCTTTACTAGACTAGTCAAGCCCAGTTCCTGCAACCATTCATTGTATGTTTTAGCCTCCAGTCCCCTCATCATCCTGGTTGCTCTTCTCTGTATTCTTTCTAGAGTCTCAACATCTTTTTTATAATGTGGTGACCAAAACTGGATGCAGTACTCTAGGTGTGGTCTTACTAAGGCTTTATAGCAGTGGTCAGGGAACAGGGGTAAATTACCCCAAATGGGGTAAAAGTGAAAATCTGGGGGTAATGAGGAGGTTGCGCTGGCCAATGGCGGAACTATCGGCATAGCAGCAGTTATTAAAACACCCTTGAGGCAAATTTATCCCCTCCACCCCACCCTTGTTTCCTGGGTGGAAATGACTCCAGGCTAGATTCTGCAAGAGCCGCGCCGCCCGTTTTTAGGGAAGGCGAGCTTCTGGCATAGGGCAGAGCATTTTGGGAAAAGGGACGCTTTCCCCGCGCTGCGATGACCGCACGCTTTTCCGCGCAGTTTGTGTCACCGTGGCTCCCAAATACCATCCTCCCTTCCCGCTTCCTGCCCCCAGGCCCTGCCTGCCTGCCAACTAGCCAGCCAGCCCGGCTCCCTCCCCGAAGCCTCTCATCACTGCCAGGCACACAGGAAGCGAAGAGGCACCTACAACTGCCGCCTTGGCCTCGAGAAAATTCCCAGAAGCCCTCGGGAAGCCTGGTGACATTTCATTCCCTGGAGCGAGCTATCCGCCTTCTTCCCAGCCGGGGGGAGGGCACCTCCTCCCGCCTCGACCTCCAAATTATGTGTCAGCAGCCTGAGGTGGCCGGGAGGGGGAGAGGCCGGGAGGGGTAACGTCTGCGTTTATAAATTTTTTGGGGGGTAAGAGGTAAAAAAGTTCCCTGACCCCTGCTTTATAGAGTGGTATTAGTACTTCCCTTGATCTTGACTGTATCCCTCTGTTAATACAACTTAGGATTGCATTAGCTTTTTTGGCTGCTGCTGCACACTGCTGGCTCATATTTAGCTGGTTGTTCACTAAGGCTCCAAGATCCCTCTCATGGTTACTGCTATTGAGCCTGCTTTCACCCAGTCTGTATGTGTACTTTTGGTTTTTCTTGCCTAAGTGTAGGACTTTACTTTTCTCTACATTGAATTTAATTTTATTAGATATGGTATTCTAATCTGTCAAGATCCCTCTGGATCTTGAGCCTATCTTCTTGGGTGTTAGCTATTCCTGCCAGCTTAGTATCATCTGCAAATTTGGTAAGTTCCCCTTCTATTCCCTCATCTAAGTCGTTAATGAAGATGTTGAAGAGTACTGGGCCTATGATGGAATCTTGTGGCACCCCACAGCTTACTTCCCTCCATGTAGACTTAGACCATTAAGGACTACTCTGAGTACGGTTTGCCAGCCAGTTGCGAGTCCATCTAGTGATGGTGCTATCTATTCCACTTTTTTCTAGCTTACTAAGAAGTAGGTGGTCTACTTTGTCGAATGCTTTAAATATATTATGTCCACAGTATTTTGCTGGTCTACTAATTTAGTCACTGTGTTGAAGAATGAAATAAGATTGGTTTGGCATGATCTGTTTTTAACAAACCCGTGCTGACTGCTAGTTATTACTTTACTTGTTTCTAGATGTTGGCAGATCTGTTTTTTAATTATCTTTTCCAGTATCTTCCCGAGTATTGATGTTAGGCTGATTGGTCTATAGTTTCCTGGGTCTGTTTTTTTTCCCTTTTTTGAAGATGGGAACCAATCAAACATCCTTCCAGGGTTGTTTTCAAGAGACTGGAACTGGGGAAGTGATTTGCAGTAATTCTTCTTCCTGAATGGGGTAGCTCTCATTAGTGTTGATGGGAGGATCAGAGTCCCTACTTTGTGGAATGCTCCAAGTTCTCTTTTTTGCCCACTCTTTTCAATATCTGCACGAATTCACTGGGGCATGTCATTTATCGGCATAGCAATTTGTAGTTCTTATTCCTGTCATTCATGTTTTATACAGCAAAGCTTTTGCCCAAAACTGGGGCTGTTTGCTGTTTCCAAATAAATAAAGCTTTTTAACACAGGAACAAAGCTTGGATTCTTCTCCTGGCTTATAAAGGACATATCAACCCGTGATTTCTATTTGGATATCATGTCCAATCACTAGTAGAAGGAATCACACTTCTAGCTTAATATGAATGTGCTTTTATAAACTTTATTCCAGAATCTGTAGAATCAATCTTTTTATTCCAAATGTGCATCTTACTAGGCTCAAACATGTATATATTAACCCTATCTACATTTAGTAAATACTTTTTGATAATATTTACGTTTAAGAAATGTTTTAAAGCAATCTCTTGTCCTGTTAATTATTGTCTAAAAAGTGAATTATGCAAACAAATTGTTTATTGTGAAGCAAAGCTCCAAGAGATCAAAGATTAAGGACAATACTGTAGTAAATTTGAAAATTATCCAATCTACTATACTTTGTTTACCATCTAATGTCTTTTACAGACTAAAGCCAGTTTGGTATAATGATTAAGATGCTGAGTTAAAAATCAGGAGATGGTGAGTTCTAGTCCTACCTTAGGCATGAAAGGTGTCTGGGTAATTTTGGGCCAGTTCTTCTCAGCCCAATCCAGCTCACAGGCTTGTTGTTGTGGGGAAAATAGGTGGAGGGAGGAGAATTATGAAGGTTCGTCTCCTCCAATTACTTATAAATTAATAAAGCTGGAACAAAACTCAATCAATCAAATAAACAAATAAAATATTGAATAAATAAATCAATGCATGCTGGTAAAATCAATATAGATATTTCTTGACTTACGAATATTCATTCAGCTGCCAATTTATAATGGAACTGATTGGACCCCCAGTAATATAATCAAAATTTGGACATTTAAATTAGGTATGCAGGTGGTAAATAAAGTAAAATACTTAGGGATCTGGTTGACTGCTAGATGTCCAGCGATTAAAAAAGATAACTATGATAAGTTAATAACACAAATGGTTAAAGATTTAGATAATTGGGCCAAATTGCAGTTATCGCTATTGGGATGTATTTCAATAGTAAAAATGAATATTTTGCCAAAACTGTTGTTCTTGTTTCAGACAGTGCCAGTCAAGTTGGAAAAGAATTTTTTTGTAGAATTAAACAAATGTATATCTAAATTTATATGGCAGAGGAAAAAACCCAGAGTGAAATATAAATTATTACAGGATGCCAAGAAAAAGGGCATTGGTACTTACTTGATACGCCCATTCTCTGTGAGCTGTGAAGAGCATCCAGAAGTGAGAGGTGCTTCAGTCTCTTCTGGAAAGGGCTTAAAACTCCGGGATGCTCCTCCTCCTCCACGGGATATCTCCTCAACGTCCCCCAGTTTTGCGAAGACTGAGTGCCTAAGTCCGGAACTCATCACCTAATCTAGATCCCTGACCGGAACAGAACCCCACCAGATGGAAAGAAATGGGTGGGGCTGGATGCTCTTCACAGTTCACAGAGAACAGGCGTATCAGGTAAGTACCAACGCCCTTTCTCCCATGAGCTGTTCAGAGCATCCAGAAGTGGGACATACCAAAGCTTGGCTTGTCCTTAGGGAGGGACTCCGTCTGGATCGAAATCTACTCCTAAACTCTGTGGACCCTCTGCAGGACTCTTCTGCCAAATGAAGCGTCTGCTGAGGCATAGATTTCAATTTTATAATTTCTGACAAAGGGCGATGGTGAAGCCCAAGTTGGCCCTCTGCAAATTTCGTCTATGGAAGCCAGTGTAGCCCATGCTGCTGATGTTGCCGCACTCCTTGTTGAGTGGGCTGTAATGCCCTTAGGAACTGAGATGGACTGGCATTCGTAACTTTTAGCTATGGTGGCTTTTAACCATCTACCAATGGTTGTCGACAACACCTTGTGTCCTAAAGTGGATGGGTTGAAGGATTGGAATAGAGCCTCAGATTTTTGAAATGCCGCCGTGCGGTCTAGATAGATGCTTAATGCCCTTCAAATGTCAAGTTGATGCCATTGATGCTTCAGTCTATGGGATGGTTTCAGACAAAAATTTGGAAGCACCAACTCCTGTGCTCCGTGGAAGACTGAATTTACTTTAGGGGTGAACGATGGATCCAATCTGAGAACCACTCTGTCCGCATGAAACACACACAGGTCCTTTCTCATCGACAATGCTGCCAATTCGGAAATCCTCCTTGCTGATGTGATCGCAATTAAGAAGACCACCTTATATGTCAGGAATTTGAGACTAGCGGTTCTTAAAGCTCGAACGGGCCAGTTGTAAGTGTGGTTAACACCTTGTTGAGCTCCCAAGTGGGATAGCGGTGAATTACAGGAGGTCGTAAGTTTGCAGCACCCTTAAGAAAGCTTGTGTGTTTAAGGCCCTTGCTATGTGCTCTGCCTTGAGCGAAAACAGATTGGCCTTGGCCCACTTGAACAACCTGGCCGTCTCCAGCATCAGAAGTTTGGAGTGGGTAACCCCTGTCTGTTTACGTGGGCCTTGGTTGTGATATCATCTGTCAAGACCAGAACGTTGCGTGATTGGAAAAGGGGTAGAAAACTGCCAGATGAACTGCTCGCAGCTCCAACAGGTCGATGCTTTGTGATTGTTCAGAAATAATCCAACTTCCTTGTGCAGTGTGGGATTGGAAGTGAGCTCCCCATAGCAGTCTCCGTGCTGATAAGTGAGATGCTATGGCTCTAGACGAGAATTTGACTGCATTAAATGTGGCGTCGGCGGAGAAGTCTGCCGCTGCAATAATCTTAGCAATGTCTTGGTGGGCTCTGACATTTGACGCAAGCAATATATCCCTCAAGTGGAAGAGCCATCATAGGGAGGACTGTGTAAAAAAGGAAGCAGCTGTAGCTGCCCTAATGGCCCAAGCATCAGAAACATGCGCCCTATGGAGTGCCAACTCTGCTCTCTTTTCCTCTGGTCTCAGGGCTTCCTCGGCCTCATTGGGAAAGGTTGAAGAAGAGGCCAGTGCCACAATGGGCTCATCCACCCCCGGCGTTTTGAGAAAATTTGAAAACTCTGGTGCCAAAATATAATATTGTTTATCGTACCCTGTTGGGGCTGGGTAGGATGCTGCTGATGCCCATTGATTTTGTACTAATTCAGCAAGCATACGAGGGACAGGAATAGTTTCTGCCTCATTAGCCGGTTGTGAGAATATTAGATCCTCGGATTCGTCCTGAGACCCTGTTGACAATGGATGAGGGCTTGATGTGCCTAGTTTAGCGGTGTTCTTTGCTTTGAACAGTAAAGATTTAAAGAACGAAAAAGGCAAGAAAAGGTAGGTTGGTCCGGAATGAGGCCTTCATCATCTGACATTCCTTGTTCTAGTGGGTCAGCCTCTGACAACCCCAAGTCCATCTGATGGATCAACCCCAACTCCATGGGAACATCCTGGTCATCTAATTCCACCTCCTCCTGAAGATCCTGGACTGGTATGTCAGGAATATTGAGGAATACCTGAGTTTGATGATGTCTCATATACGCAAAGGATCGAGCAGACAGGGATCCCGCTTCCGAAGTAGCCAAAAAGTGTCTGGTCTGGATGGATTGCTGAACTCCAGCCGCAATGCCCTTTTGTATGGCCATCTCCATCCATTGCCTCATTTTGATGGGAATAGTCTCAGGTAATCCCTACTCCTGTCTTACCGGCGGCCGTAGGGGTGAAGGGTGTCTCTGGGATTCGTCGGGCAGTGCTCATTGGAGGAGATATGCCTATGGGAGGCTGTCCAGAAATAGCCTGACTGGGCTGGGTGGATAAGTCCAAGGGCCCCAACAATGTACTTGGGCCCTGATCCGATTGTTGTGTCATAGCCATCTTGTCCGCCTCCCTGGCCCATTTCTGCAACTGCCTTTCCAAGGCTTGGTGCCGTCTATGGGCATCCTTATCTGCCGCCTTAGGGGCCTTTTTGGGGCCCACTGACTTATCTCGGGACTTATTTGTCTTGGAGCGGAAGACATTGTCACCTTCCATTGTGGAGGACTGATTCTCGTGCCTCTAACTTTAATTTTTTTAAAAAATTATTATTATTATTATTATTATTATTATTATTATTATTATTTGTACTTAGGGGTGAGGCTTACCCCTGTGGTTGAAAGTAGAACGCTTCTCCAGGAGTGTAAGTCAATACATATATATACACACACATATATACACATACACACACACACACATATATATACTTACTCCGAGAAGCACAAAGCCGAAGACACAAGCCTGAAGATGATGAATG
Organism: Pseudonaja textilis; assembly: GCF_049901715.1. NCBI lineage: Eukaryota > Metazoa > Chordata > Lepidosauria > Squamata > Elapidae > Pseudonaja > Pseudonaja textilis. The sequence continues at coordinate 119,817,457 of NC_141991.1, read as the reverse complement.
AGACTTCATTGAAACGTCGCCTAGATACTTCCAATTTTACGCGGGAGAAAACCCAAATAACCAGATTATATATATATGTTATTCAGCTTTGTTCGGGTATTTTCCCACGTCATTATAGTTGTGCTTTTAAAGTTGTAGCAACGTTTTGGCAGAATCTCATCTTCCATCATCAGGCTTCTGTATTGTGTTTGTCTGTGAGTCAGACTTTTACAGCCGTTTCAGTTTTAAATTTGGGGCTAGCCTACTGCTGTGCTAGAATGGTTTTTTCTTCATCCTGATTGGTTGGGAGTCTTGGTCTGTGTTTATTGGTCTTGGAGTTTGCTGTGTTCTGCTTGATTGGTGTTTCTAATATCTTCTGTCTGTTTTGTGGCTTGATTGGCTGGCAACATTGTGTTCCTGTATTGGAGGCTTTTAGTGCAGCTTGGCTTTGAGTAAATGGATGGCTATCATTTGTTAGGAAGCTAGGTTTCATCTGGGTGCCTGGTTGGGGTGTGTTTGAGCTGGAGGTATCAGTGGGGATCTGTTTGTGCCCAGGTGTTTGCCTGGCTAGTGGTGTGGAGATATTTTTGTTTGTGAGTGCAGGCTTCCAAATGATTGACAGTCTGGTGAAATCATCTCTTCTATTCATGCTTTCAGGTCTTTTTTCAATCTTTATGGCTTCTCTGATAATTCTGTGGCTGGGGTTTTCTATAGTGGCTAGGGTTTTGGTGCCATTGAAGTTGATGCTATGATCTGTGGCTTTCATGTGTTGGACTAGTGAGGAAGTGTGTTCCAGCTTTTTTACTGCATTTTTGTGTTCATCCAGGTGGGTACTTATTCTTCTATTGGTTTGTCCAATGTATGTGGCCGGGCATGATGCACAGGGGACTTCGTATATGCCTTGGTTTTCCAGATCAATTTTATCTTTGGGGTTTCTAAGGATGGCTGCTATTTTTCTGTCTGTTTTGAAGGCAGTCTTGATGTGATGCCTGTGTAGTATCAGTAAGATGCTACATCACATCAAGACTGCCTTCAAAACAGACAGAAAAATAGCAGCCATCCTTAGAAACCCCAAAGATAAAATTGATCTGGAAAACCAAGGCATATACGAAGTCCCCTGTGCATCATGCCAAACGTTTCGGCAGAATCTCATCTGCCATCATCAGGCTTCTGTATTGTGTTCGTCTGTGAGCCAGACAACCATAAAAGTCTGACTTACAGGCGAACAAATAACAACTGTAAAAGTCTGACTCACAGACAAACACAATACAGAAGCCTGATGATGGCAGATGAGATTCTGCCGAAACGTTGCTACAACTTAAAAAGCACAACTACAATGACGTGGGAAAATACCCGAGCAAAGCTGAATAACATACATACATACATACATACATACATACATACACACACACACATATATATATATTGATTTGTCCGTTTTAAATGTATGTCAAATAAAAGTTTTTTCTAGAATAAAAAAAAATTTGGACATTTGGCAACCTTCCACATTTATGACAATAGCGGCTTTGCAACTCCCCCTCATCCTATCCCCTCCCCCAACTAGGCCACCCTGCATAGTGACTATCGTGGCAGGACTCAGGCTGGGTCTAAAGTAGAGATCTGGGGCCTTCAGTGGTCTCTGTTAACTGTTACTTCCTTCCTGCCTTCACATCAGCCCTAGTGGTGCTGAAGAATACCACCTCATGCCATTCTTCAAGGTGTGCAGGGCTTGAGAATTGGTGCAATTGCTTTGCTGCTGAGCGCTTCTCAGAATTTGCCACATGCTGCTCACCTTCAGCCATTTTCCTCCTGTGGCTGAGAGGCCCACGTATCCTGTCCCAGGCAGCTTCTGGTTGCACCAGGCCTTTTCCCAAAGACGCCTGGTGTCGTTCCCCGAGCCTAATGTGATTTAGAGAATGAGGCTTCCAGAGAAAGTACCATGAGGATGCAGCTGCTTTGACATGCTTTCTTTCTGTCCTTGAGGCTGACAGATAGATAGATAATTGACCTAAATTGTGTTTCCAAGAGCATTCCTTCACTGTACTGTCAAGAGTTGTTATTAGGCAGTGTTGCTATTTCTTATCTCCACCAAAGTTAACACTGGGGGTTTTAGGGATGCAATTTATAGGCCAAAAGTGGGGAACTATGACTCCTTTATGACTTGTGGATTTCAACTCCCAGAATTCCATAAGTCATAAAAGAGCCATAGTTTCCCACCCGTTGTAGACCCTTGGCTGTCATTTCTCCTCCTAGCTGGCATCAGTTACAATCAGAAAGCCAATCACCAATTGTTCTCTAGAATATATGGGGGGGACCCTGCCTCCTCCCTCCCCATATATGCTTGCCCACCAATGATGGTACATGGTGAAGATCTTGAAAGGCTGGCTCCAGATGAGACTGCATAGCTTGCAACTCAAAAATGGGCAGGGCAAAAGGCTCAGAAGAGAGCTTCCCTTGTTTCTTGAGCTGTAAAGGATGGGGAAGGATTGTACTTGTTTGGTTGTGATTTCTATCTGGTTTACCCTGTGAAGTTGGACACTGTCTTATGCTCTATTAGCCAGAGAAAGAAAGGAAGGAAGGAAGGAAGGAAGGAAGGAAGGAAGGAAGGAAGGAAGGAAGGAAGGAAGGAAGGAAGGAAGGAAGGAAGGAAGACTTCCGTATTAACAGAAAACTGTAGGAAACTTTCTTTTTTTTTATTTTATCTTTTTGCTAACAAACATTGAAGGGAGATCCGGTTGTTGATATAAAATACACAATGTTATTTTTGCAGTCCTTGGTGTGAATGAATATAGATCTGGTCTTGAAAATAGAAAAGAGATGAGCAAATCCTTAAGAGGAGAGGGGAGAATAAAAGATTATTCTGCAATTTAAACAGAAACCCCATTTTTATTTTGTTAAATATGAGGCAGAGAGAAACTATGACAGCCTTTCAAGATTCTGTTGCCCTTTCTTACATTAAAAGGCACTCCTGAAATCCCTGCTGTGACCGTTTCTTGACTGTGCCTACAATATAGCAAAGAGCTAACCCTTGGGAAATAATAACAGAAAAGCTGGAAAAGGAAAAAAAGAATTTTAAGATCAACCTCTCCAATAAGGGAGAGAACTGTCTTATCAATGTTTGATGGAAACTCAAGAAAAGGAACATGATTGTCCTCAATCCTCAAGAGGTCTGCTGAGATCTCACAGGTAGGAGCTGAACACCTGTCATTTTCAACCAACCCCTTGGAACAAAACTGGACCAGCAACTTCAGCCCATTCTTGGTACCTATCACTTGGCATTACCTCTCAGCATCCTCTGCTAACTTACACGAACTACCTTGCTCCTGCCCATCACTCAAATTCACCCAATTCACTCAAATGCTGGATTGCAGCAACAATAATGTTGCTTCTTCTTCTTCCTTCCTATTTTGCTGCTGGTCTTGGTGCTTTGTTGGAGGACCAATCAAAATCTCTGTGGAAACCCCTTGTAGCTGTGGAAAACCAGAGCACATCTGACTATTTTAAGAGAAAAAGAGATGAAATGAGGTGCTGGTTCCCTTCTCATCATGACCCTCAACCATACTGGGCAAGCTTTATCCTGTATCCATCCTTCTTTTTAGGGAAGGTTGTTGAGAAGTGGTGGTGGTGCAACAGTGTCAGAGGATCCTGGATGAAACGGATTATCTGGACCTCTTTCAGGCTTGTTATAGGTCTGGGCATGAGACTGAAACAGCAATTATTGTGTTTTTGGATGGCCTTCTGCATGAATGGGATATGGGTAGTACATCCATCCTTACCGTTCTAGACCTCTTGGTGGCCTTTGATACCATGGACCTTGGGCTGTGTGTGTGTGATGAGATTGCATTGATTACTGTCCTTCCTCCAGGATCAGTTCCAGTTGGTGTTAATTGAGAGATCCCATTCTTGGCCCCTGCTTTACAGGATTCCACAGGATTCCACAGTTGGTACTCTCCACCTCTGTTTAACATCTACATGAAGCCACTCGTCATCTGTTGCCATAAGATGAAGTACCTTCAATATGATGATGAAGGCAGGCAGGCTTTCAAGAAAGCCCAAAACTTTCAGATTCGGGATTCCACAGGTGTGCCAGTTACTATCCAAATAAAGGTACCTTTGAGAGATGTCTGTCTCGGAGTTATTGATTGGAATGGAAGGTTGCTGGAACGCTGACCCTCTCTGCACCATGGGGACAGATGATTTGAGGGACCTCTTCCCCATGGTTACATTTACCTGTCCCATCAGGTCCAGGAGAAGAGGCGTGTTATAGATCCCATCTATTAAGGAGCATCATCAGACAACCCCCAACAAGAGACCTTTTCTCCCATAGTACTTGCCTTTTGGAACACCATTCTCCTAGAGATTAGCTTTCAGAAGGCAATGAGGACATGATCTTGCCATCATGCCTGGGGATCCATTTGTGGTATGGAGCCTGCTAGATGACTGTATTGATTGAGATACATGGGTTATATTCTCCTGCTGATTATGTTTTATAGTTTTAATTTGGTTTTTAATGGTTTAATCTGTCCCGTGTTTTATTTGTATTATGTTGATTGTTTTTGTTACCATTTTAATTATAGGAGCTGCCCAGGGCCTCAAATGTGAGATGAACAGCTATATAGATTGAATGACTGAACAAATGAGTGCATCAAATGAGTCAGTTTACTAAAAAAGATGAAGCCAAGTTCTCCATTAGATTAGTAGACAGGAGGTATACAGCCAAGGACTGTTTTTTAAAAAAAAATTCAAAAAATTTCAAGCCAAAGGTATAACAATCTCTCGGTCTTTTGGAAGATATAGAATATAGAGAGATCACTATTCCCAAGAATTTGATAGATCCTCCCTGCAACGTCTGGCAGCCTGTTAAGAGTTTTCAACAGCAAGCAAGCTTCCCCACTGCCTTGGCTGGAAACTTCAGCTTTTGCCATTGCATTCCGCTCTACTTGTCTATTTAAATGTGATGTGTGAAGATCTACCAGGAGATTGATAGAACTTTCTCCTGACAGAATGTCATCTCTCTCCCCAACCCTATCCTGCCAAAAATGAGTAAACATTGCACCAATGTAAAATTGCTAGCCAAATTTTTATAACTCCCAAGCCAGGTATCCAATCTCACTCAAAGCTGAGACAAAAGGGCAATACCTTTACAGTGTCCAGTGACTCTACATGGCCAAAGCAGACATTGTTGTGGCCCGCCAGTGGCCAGCGGAGCTGGCAGCAAACTCGGACAATGAGGAGATTGGGGAGGAAGATGGGCCAGCCCTGGAGTTTGGGGAAAGCTCTGATGAGTGCTCTGCGTCAGAGGCAGAGATAGGGCAAAGGCTGTCCGACAGTTATCAGTTGCCTTCAGAGTTGGAGATCAACGGGGAAGAAGAACAGCTGGAGCCTGGTCCCAATGTGCGCATTCACACAACTGCCAGGAGAAGGGAATAGTTAAGGAACAGGGGTCGACTTGAGAGTAAAGGCGCAGGTGGAGAGTGAATGGCCCCTCCCATAGGGAATAAAGAGGAGCAAAAGGGGAGTGGTGTTTACAGGAGACAATTCGTTCATTTAATTAGTGTGAAGATTTTTTCGTGACTCTCAGAGACTCCTTGCCAAGTATTTTCTTGTACAGCACTGTGCTTGGAAGCTATCGGCCTGGCAGCTCTCCAAGTCTGATAAAGTCTGTGGTTGTAATTTGTCCTTGAAAGACTGTTTGCCTGGACTTTGCTGGATGTGAATGGTAGGAATTCATGTTAGCCTAATAAAAAGGGGTTTTGTGGGGACAAGGTGTGTGCTTCATGATCAGAACAGACACACAGAATCAATAAAACCTGGGCAGTTCTCAACCCCTGACTGTGATATCCTTGGGTTCATCACTGAGAAGCCCCAGATTGTTCAGAGGCCAAACTCTGTGTTGGGAGAACAAAGAAAATACCACTTCCACACCAGAACAACTATTCTGCCTCAAAAGCAGGCTAAAGGTGAATGGATGTAGTATCAGCCCTGATGGGGCAGGAGAGAACAAGGAGTGTTTGCAGTGGTGGCACAGTGCAGTATTGCAAGCTAATCCTGCCTACAACCTGGAGTTCGATCCTGACAGGGTTGAAGGTTGACTCCATCTTCCATCATTCTGAGGTCAGTAAAATGAGGGCTCAGATTATTGTGGGCAATAGGCTGACCTTGTAGGCGGCCCAAAGAATGCTGTAAAGAACTATGGAATATAGATGTTAAAATAGCATTACCTTTCCCAGAAAAGTGAAAGATTCCAGATATGTAGTACCTACATATTTGGAAGGAAATCACTGTCTTTCCCCCACCCCCAATTATATCCTTATTCATTGCCTATACAGGTAGACCAACTTAGGATCATTCATTTAATGATTGTTGGAAGTTACAATGGCACTGAAAAAAAGGGACATGACTGTTTTTCACACTTATGACAGTTGTAGCATCCCCATGGTCGTGTGATCAAAACTTGGGCATGTGATCACCATTTGTAATCTTCCCATATGGCTTCCAATAAGCAAAGTCAATAGGGGAAGCCAGATTCATTTAATGGCTGCATCATTCACTTAAAAATTGCAGTTATTTGCTTAACAACTGTGACAAAAAAGATTGTGAAATGGGGCAAAACTCACTTAAAAACTGCCTTATTTAGCAATATAAATTTTGGGATTAATTGTGATTATAAGTCTAGGGCTATCTGTACTAAGCTCCGGAGCAAGAAAAAATGGCCTGCAATAAGTCGGGTTGGACTGGAATGACTAGACTGGACTGACTGGGCTGGGCTGGACTGAATGACTGGGCTGGGCTAGGCTAAACTAAGCTAAATTAAGCTAAACTAATAAAGCTAAAGTATGCTAAAGTACATTTCTACAAGAATTCTCTCAACACCCTCCAGGATAAAAAAAAAACCCTGGATATAAAAAATAAAATCAATGAAATAAAATAATGGAATATTTTATACTGCAAATCATGGGCCGACCAATTTGGAAGAATGCATTTTAATTGAAGAAAACTTTGCAGCTCTGTCAGGTTAGGGTGCCACTGTGATTCTGGCAGATTCCTGAGAGGTACAGATGGTAAAGATCTTTGAGCACCTGGCATCTGCACAGAATGACCTTGAAAACAAAGAAGTATTCACTAGCATTGCTACTGCAAAGAAAGCAGTAAAACGTTTTCCTCCCCGGGCATTCCAATCATAGCTCCTGCTGTTATATTGCCTCCAACAACCAGTAAATCATTATCAGTTCTTTTTCCAGACTGTGCCATAGCCATAGTTGCTGACACACAAAATTGTGAATTAAGAATCCTGCTGCTCTATTACAACTTGTTAATTAAACAACAATAAGGAAATATTTCATTCTTCCAATAAGTGATCCAGCTATATTATACATGGGCTTCCCTGAGCACAATGCTTAACTTTAGCAGTTAAGAATTAAACTCTGTCTTAATAAGCCAAGACTTAAGTAATGATTTTGTAGTTAAAGGCTGAGGAAGAAAACAATTAACATTATCAAGGCATAATGTATACTCAGTTAAATGGTACTTAGGATAAAGATAATACCATGAATCTCTTGGGATCTTAGAAAGCTAAATAGAAAAAGTGGTAATGACAAATCATGTTCATATTATTCTACCAATGATGCTGACATATCCTGGCCTGAAAGTTACCAAGAATGAAACTCAACTTGAAGGCCCATCTTTACATCCAACTAATTTTTGCAAACACAGGGTCCTTTGTTTATCTGAAGTTGCAATATTTTACCCACAGGCAGAAAGTTCAGCTTGATGACAGAAAAATTTCCACATTCACCTTGGAGAGAATTCTTTTGTGTACTCAGACCTTGTCCCAGTAAAGAAATAAACTAAAGTGAAGAGAGGGGAAAGAATGAAGACATCCAACTTAGTTTGAAAAATGGAAGCTCAGAAATGATTCTGAATCTGAGTTAAGTCAGACCTTCTGACTGTACTCAAACAGTGCCTAGCTTGAAAACTCTGCACTTATTTATAATTATTTACCAATCCATGTTCAACTTTTTAGCTGAGTAACAGAGACTTTTAAGAAAAAACAGGACAGCCACCTGTCTGAAATGTGTCTGAAATGGTATGGGCAGGGGTAGGGAAATTTGGCTCTTTTATCACTTATGGACTTATGGACTCCCAGAATTCCTAAGTGAGCCATAAAAGGTTCCCCATCCCTGGCCTACTGGTTTTTCAGTTGTGGGGGAAATCAATTTTTGACATATTAAACAGCCCCATTCAAGTCAAAAATTGATTTCCCCCACACCTGAAAAACCAGTAGGCCAGGGATGGGGAACCTTTTATGGCTCACTCAGGAATTCTGGGAGTTGAAGTCCATAAGTGATAAAAGAGCCAAGTTTCCCTACCCCTGGTATAGGGTCTCCTGCTTGAGCAAAGGGTGGAACTAGAAGACCTCCAAAGTTCCTTCTAGCTCTATTCTGATTGAAATAGTCTGGATCTGAAGAATCTCCTTCTTCTATAAAGGTCTGCCTAATCTTTGAGTCCTATGCTTTTGTTTCCACGCCAACGACTGCTGACCACTCAATGAGGATTTTGAGAAGGATGCCCTCTGTTGTGTGAAATTATTTCTTCAGTCTCCATATCAAGATTAGTACCTAATAAGAAGGAATTATTTATTTATTCAAATCTTTCACCAGTCATACTATCAGCCATTGCTAATAATTTTTGATTTTATAGTTTAAAAAAACCTGATTTTATTGTGTCTTGTTATATGAAATATTATTTGGATTTTTAAAATGAAATGAATAAGAGCTTGCACATCTTTAAACAAACAGAATCGTAGTACCCTCTGCTAATCCTGAATAATAGTAGTTCTATACCATGATAAGGGCATTTTTCACTAGCTTTGATATAATAAACCTTACCAAGGGATTCTGATTTTGAGAATGAAATTCAAAAAGTAGATAATCAAAAAATCATTCCCATAATTATAACTCTAGTCCATAAATATTGAAAGTTGCTCATTGCCTTCAATCATTTCTATGGGGAAAAGGCCAGTTTCAAATCCCATTTAATCAGTTAACCAAAAAATCCTTTAAAAAAAAAACACCAATACAAATTCTAGAAGTAGATGGATATATTTGCAGTAAGAAATAGTGAAAATACATATGTGTACTTTCACATGTGAATTTTCACACTTTGTGAAAATTGTGAATACCACACAACTGGGCTGTGATATTCCTGGCCTTAAAAAAGGTAGGAATGAATAAGTAGCTAAATGTCAATATCAGGTGTTCTGAAGCTCACTAAAGTGTTTGAAAATGTTTCTTAAAGGTATTAATCTTGAAAGTCAAATAACCACTTTAGTCTATTTATGCAAATTCTTCTAACCTTTGCTAGCGATATTTCTGCAGAACACTCTGAAAAGCTTAATTTGAGCAACTAAGCTATTCCAGCGCTGTTCTGGAAGAGTTATGTGAGAATTAATAAAAGACATGATCAGAAATAGGTTTGAATAAAAAAGTAACTGAACTAGTAAACTTATTCACTGCTCTTAAATATCATTTGATTGTATGCCATCAAGCCATTTTTTATTTGTAGTGAACACATAAATAGATTTTCTCTATGATAACTTGGCCTTTCAAGTCTTCCGATGGTAAATATCTTTTATAGTGTAGAAAGAAGAGTTTAAACAATGCCTGGAGCTCATAGAGAAAGGACAGTTCTTTGAGAATTCCAGATGAGGTTTCCAAGAGATATGTAGCAAAATTATTGAGTAAATTTCTGCTGAGTATGCAACTTTGAAATTGAGAAACTTATTTCACTAATCAATGATTTAACACTAGCACTCACCAAAACTTAACACAAGAAATCCCTCCTGCTGGAAATTGAAACTCCAAGCTTCCTACAGCTCTCATTCCTGCATTCATTTCAATCAATCAATTTTTATTACAGATCAGCATCGCAAATAAAAACATTAAAACAATAATAGTGAAAAAAAAGAAGACAGACGGAATAATTTATTGCAATTGGTGGTGGATTGTCAGTAGACAGTTAGCCTGTCTAATTTTGCAAGCAGCATAACAGAATTTAGACGTATTAAGAGAAACTACTTTGTACTGATCTGATAACAATAATTGCACATAAAACAGATCAATATTTCCCATATATTTTATTAGGTGAGGTGTTATAGAGTCCATGAGACCTTATAAGAAGTTGCGGTATAGCATGATGTGAGCTATAGTTTCAATGGGCCCTTGTCCATGTAACCACAGGATACTTGACAAATGTCATAAATATATAAATGTCATGTCAGGTGTCAAGTGTCCCAATTTTGTTCAGGTGACCATGGGGATGTGCAATGGTCATGTGAAAAATGGTCGTGTCACTTTTTTCACTGTTGTTCTAACTTTGAACAATCGCTAAATGAATTATTGTAAATCGAGGATATATTGTAAATTGTAGACACAATTTACTGTAGAAAGTTAGTACCGACCCCTCTCCTAGAGGAATGAAATATTCTAGGAAATATTAAAAAGGCAGAATATTATACCTCCCTGGATGAGAAAAGGAGAGACATGCTCTTGAAAAGCAGCCGCCACCTTTGTTAATAGCCCAAGAAAGACTGGACCATCCTATCTACAAGACAAAAGGCCTTCAGCTCCAGGATTAGCCCTCACTCAAAATCCAAACCAGGACAAAGCCATTAAGCCATAATAGGAATTGCCCAACACCCTTTCAGAACACAACCCTCTTCATTACATCACCACCCAGCAAGATTCAGCCAAGCCTGAGACACAGGCAGCCTACAAATTTAGCTAAGACCCCCGCCCCCTGCAAGCCTGACAACCAATAGGATACATTTCTTGCCACAGGAACAGGAAGCTGAAGTTCAAAGCCCAACAGAGGGTATAAATCAATCTCTCTCTCTCTCTCTCTCTCTCTCTCCCCCATGTGCTCAATTGCCCAGGGCCTCAAAGCCATGTGGTCCTATCCACCATTAAACCATCTTTCCAAACAACCTCCATGTTTCCAGTGTCTTTCTCCCCACTTGCAACTGAACCCAGATGGACATTTCTTCCAACATTACAAATGGGTGGCCCCAACATGCTCATCCAAAGGACAAGAGGCCCTTGTAAAATTTTCAGGCGATACAAAGGATCAGTGAGTTTCATCTGAGCTTATAAACCTCCATCTTTGGTTTCAGTCTAAGCAACTAGGCCTTTGATTACAAGCTAACTCCTTCTCTGGTTGCTATATGCTACGGTCTTTTTCTGCTGACTTGTTTGGCAAAGCATTTATCTGATATTCAGGGCCTGCTTTCTTCCGTCTAATGAAAAACCACTCAGGTTTCAGTGCCACGTTGCTTCCATAAGGGCTGAAAATGTTGTTTATGCGGCCCTAGCTATCTCACGCCCGTGCCTCCAAATAATTTCCTAAAACCTGAAGGGCTTACGGTCAACAAAATAGTATTTATTTGCCAAGAAATTTGTGATATTTTGAATAGCTACCACTAGCCAGAGACCATCTGTAGATAGCAGCATCTTTTCTACTTTTTTTTTTGCCTTCTTGGCAAAGGCTTTATGCAGCTGAATGGTTTGAGAAAAGATGAATGAAGACTTCAGCAATCAGCATGTACACATTTGGCTTCCCCTCATCCGCCTCTGCTCTGAAGAGCAATAAATAATTTGCCGGAAGACAAACCAAACATTACATTATTATGGCACAAAGGCAAAAAAAGGGTACAGATAATCCTTGACTTACAACCATTCTTTTAGTGACAATTTGAAGTTGCAACGGCACTGAAAAAAGTGACTTATTACCAGTTTACATGCTTATCACCGTTGCAACATCCCCATGGTCATGTGATCGAAATTCAGATGCTTGGCAACTGAGGTGTAGTTGTACTGTCCCAGAGTGATGTGATCACCATTTGTAACCTTATCAGCTGGTTTCCGACAAGCAACATCAATGTGGGAAGCTAGATTTGCTTAACAGCTGTATCATTCACTTAAGAACTGAAGTGATTCACTTAGCAACTGTTACAAAAAAGGTTGTTAAATGGGGCACAACTCACTTAACAACGGCCTTGTTTAGCAATGCAAATTCTGGGTTCAATTGTGATAGTAAATTGAGGACTACCTGTACCCTGTGAACCTAATGCTCTGATACCCAGGTGCTGCTGTAGAGATCCATTTGGGCAATCCTCTGCTTGTTAGGCGCCAGCAGAATTGTGGCAAGACACAAACAGAAGAGAAATGAAAGTCAAAAAGTCTTCAAGATGGATGGTGTTTTTCCAAGGAGGAGGAGAGCCAAAATTAAATTTAGTGGAAAATTGAGAGCAGACATTGATGAAAGAAAGGGGAGAAGGAGATGAAGCAAAGCGAGAAGGTGCCTGCACAGCAGAAATTTGGCCAAAAAGGCAAGGAGGTTGCGGGGTGTGTGTGTGTTAATAAAAGGAATAAGGAGAGAAAAGCAGTTTAAGGGTAAAATGGAAGTTTGTCTCTCTCTCCAGCAATGGGGAGAGGACCAATTGTGCTCTGCAAGGATTCTTTCTCTGCAGTGGCAGAGAAAAGCATCAACCAAGCAAGATATGGAAGAGGAATAATAGCTTTAACGTTAACTTATATGCTGAGAATAAACTTCCAAGATATCCAGGGGGGAATAGCAGCCACAGCCACCAGAACAATGAGAGAAAGAACAGAGTTTGAGGGAGGGAGGGACCTGGTGAAGTGAAGCACATCCCTGGAAGCAGCAGAAATCAAGGAGGAGACATGGAGATATTTAACCAGAGAGAGGACTTTGAATGGCTCAGTCAGGAAGAGACAACCAGCCAGGTTAATGTGTACTGTTGCTTTAAAACAGCAAGTTTCCAAAGAGTCGAACTCCATTGCATCCAATGCAGGGGTGGGGAACTATGGCCCCTTTATGATGTGTAGACTTCAACTCCCAGAATTCCTAAGTCAGCCAGGCTCAGGAATTCTGGGAGTTGAAGTCCACACATCATAAAGGGGCCATAGTTCCCCACCCCTGCTCTAATGGAAGGTACTCAACTTACAGTTGTTTGTTTAGTAGCTGTTCAAAGTCATAATGGCACTGCAAAAACTGAGTTATAAACTGGTTTTCACAATTATGACCATTGCAGTGGCTCCATGACTGCTTGTTAACTGGCATGCATTTATGATACTTGCACTGTCTTGGGAACACATGATCCCCATTTGTAACCTTCCTATGTACCACTTTGGTGGGCAACTTAATAGGAGGAGAGCCCCCAACTGGCCAGGAGATATTGCCATTGTCTCCTGTCAATGGTGATGTCACTGGTTGATTCTTTCACCATGGGAGTGCCTCAATGCTTCTAACACAGAGGTTTAGTATAGTATGATGTTTTTATATCTTATGTGGAACAGGATTTGGAGCTACCCAGTGATGGGGTGAAACATAAGATCTACTGAGTCCCCACCCTGGATGGAGACATTCTGATGGCGCCAATCTTGTAAATCACAAAAATGTATAGGATCTCAGAAGAATTAGCTCAATTCCTCAACTTGACAATCCCAAGTTTAAATGGGATGGACTACATTGGTGAATGAATGGCATTAATATTAAGGGCTACTTTTCACAATACTGATATTATTCTATGGATAGAATATTATTCTATGGATAGAATAATATATTTGGACAAAGGCATGAAGATTGAATGGCTCTGCCCATGAAATCACTAAATGTTGACCTGAATTCAGGGCATCTACTTTTACGTGCAAGTTGACATCATAAATGCAATTTATGGATTCCTGTTCAAAAAAGGCATCTAATTAGTGGTTGAATTCACACACAATGTTTATGTCACAAATGCAATTTGGTTGTGAGTAATATGTGAACCAGGGCCTCATGGTTTGTTTTAAACATATTATTAAAACAAGTAAATATCATGTCTTAAATCTATTTTTCCTATATGTTGTTTTTAATACAATATTGACAACCTCAAGAGAGATGGAATTTTGTCACTAACAGTAGACCATTACAAAAAATAAACAGAAAACCCCTAAACAACATTTTAAAAACAATAGCCAACATTTTATTTTCTCATGAACATGCAAGATAAAATATGCATCAGTCTAGTTCCAGCAAGATCACCCCCAAAGTAAGAAACATGATTTTATGTTAAATCTGAATTCAAAAATGTCTCCTAACTCTGAATACATTAGGACCCTGCATCAAAATCCAGATTCACCCATGCTTCCAGTTGGTCCAATGAAAATTACTGTACATAATAAGAATCAATTTGATAATACCTAACTTGAATTTTGAATTATCAGACACTTCTTTCTCTCGGTCTTCCAAATAAATCTCTGCTTTTATTTATTTAATTTTTGAAAGGAAGGATTATATGTCACAGGAAAGTAAGCCATTGAGAAAACTCCAGAGACACTTTCTCTGTGTGGTTCATGTAAATAAGTCTTCTGGATAAAACAGAAGTTTACATATACTTTCCTACAAAGGTTTGTCAATGCTGTACAGCTGCAGGGGAAAGAAAAGTAATCAAAAGAAGGAGCTGATCTTTGCCTGAAGCAAAATATCAACTAGAATTTCCAAATCGTGAGAGTGAAAACTCAAGTAGTATCTGAAAGCAGAGATTGATATGTAAAACTTAAAATGGCACCAGTGTTACTGTGCGCAGAAGACTAACAGTTTTCTTCCTTCTTCATTCAATTAGAGCATGACATAATTTCTTCTCATATTAACAAATGACTGGCTTCCCATCTACTAATGTTGTTACAATAAATGTCTCAATTTCATGCTCTTTGACTGACAGCTGATATTTTAATGGTTTATCCTTAGATAGAGGACCCCAAAACAAATGCAAATACAGGCAGTCCTCAACTTATGATCACAATTGAGTCCAAAATTTCCATTGGTAAGCAAGACAATTGTTAAGCGAGTTTTGCCCGGTTTTACACTCTTTCTTGGTGTAGTTATTAAGCAAACCACTACAGTTGCTAAGTTACTAAGACGGCTGTTGTGAAATGAATCTGGCTTCCCCACTGACCTTGCGCCTCAGAAGGTAACAAAAGGTGATCACATGACCCATGGACACTGCAACCATCATTAACATGAGCCAGCTGCCGAGCGTCCGAATTTTGATCACATGGCCATGGGGATGCTGCAATGATCGTGTGAAAAACGGCTGTAAGCCACTTTTGTCATTGCCATTGTAACTTCGAACAGTCACTAAACAAATAGTTGTAAGTTGAGGACTACCTGTAGAAATGATTCTAAGTTGTGGGAGAAAAGGAGCTAAATCATATGAAGTAAAGAGCATGGGACATTGCTTACAGATCAGATTTTGCCAGTCATCTACCTTAAGTAAACTGCAAAAAGGGAGGGGGAAGCTTAGGAGGAGACATCCTGTTCCTTGACTAGAATCAATCCCCTTCCACGTCACTCATTTTCTTCCATCCTGCATGGAGTTAAAGCAAAGCTGGACTTACAAGTCCTCTAGCAGGAATGTTTGGAGGCTCAGCAAGTCTTGGTTTTTCCAGTACCTTCTTTTCAGCTTTTGGGAAGACGAGGGGGTAGATAATTTAGAGATGAGAGGAAGGGGGAGGGAGGTCTTCAAAGTCCCATAGTTTCCATGAGTCAGCCAGGCAAGCTGCAATAAATCTACAGGCTTAACAAAAGTTGTCCGTCCCCATACTATATGCTTGAAGCAGAGTTCCTTCAGGTATTGCCAATCACTTTCATAAGAGCAGTTTCTCAATGCTGATCAAACTGCCACGGTTGTTTCTTTTTGGTGGAACAACACACCTTAATCCAAACCAGTGGTCTAAAAAGAATGCTAGCAACTTACTGCAATTCAACAGCCAAACTATTTCCCAACAAACAGTTCCAGGATAGAAGAGAATATTTGTGTCACAGGATTGAACTGTGAGATCCTTGATGCTTCTTTGCTCTTGTTCATTTTCTTGTAGATGTTTTATTAACAAACTAGGTAACATCATCAGTCCTTGAAGGAATGAGGTTTGTTCTTTAGTTATATACAAGTGGTTTGCCTCGTCAGTGTTGGTGGGAGTGGTCTTGACTTGGAGATTCCCTGATTAGGCTGTTTACTACTTGATTGTTCCTCTGAGTTGGTAGTTGATTGGGGTATTGTTTCAGGATTACACAACAACAAGAAGCAAAGCCAGAGCACAAAACTTAAAGCAGTGGGACTGGGTGTGGGGGAGGGGAGGAGGAGAGAAATATATATGCATTCATATAGCCACAATTTAGGCCCATCCACTGCAACTTGATGTCATTCGGAAGACCTCTCAGCTTTCCTTGCCCTCAGCCATTCTGAACTGTAATTCCAAGCCATCGGAAGGACATAAATTTTACAGAAGGCTGACTTTGGCTGAAGGGAGTGGAACATCCTGATGTGCTTAACTGAAAGTGGGGGAGAACATTTGTTGAATTGATTAATTATAATTCATTAAATGCAGCTTTTTTATCCTTTTAAACATTCAACTCTTAATTGCATTTCATAGTTTTTTTTAAAAAAACTGCTCTGACGAAGGCTTCCTAGACTGTAATTACGCACATGCTTATTTTAAAAACAAGTCTTATTTTATTGCAATGCTGGAAATTGTTTTCATTCCCAGCCAATAATGAACTGCAAACAGTCCCTCAAGATAAGCACCCACCTTTCTTTTCTGTGAAGTGCTGCCAATAACAGAAGAATCAAATGAACTAGAAAAAAACCAACTGAAAACAAAGAGCTTCAAGAATGACTCTGAACCGAACAAACAACTTTGCTTCCTGCAAAGGTTTCGTCATCTTTGCCTGTCCTTTAAACCTTATGGGAGGGGCAATCACCTCCCAGCCTTACTCCGGATTTGCCTCTTTTGTTTCAGCTGCTCTCACCTTCTAGCAGCTGTGTGCACACGCGCACTGGAAACAGGCTCCCCTGGGTCCTCTGCCTCGCTGCTGCCAGACTCCGAAGGCTCCAGAGGCAGCACCCCACTCCCAGATGGTCTTGGTCCCATCTCTGCATCGGATGCAGGACCCTTGGTCCCTGTCCTCTCCAGACTCCCTGACTGGTCCCCTTTCTTCCCCCCTGTCCGATTCCGCTGCCGTCTGCACAGGTTGCTGGCGAACCACAACACAAACAAACCCTGAATACCAATACCTCTGAGAACAATGGCAGCTTGCAAATCGCGATGTTAACTTGAATGGGTCTATGACAAGTGATCACGGCCAACTTGCTGTGGCCAATTCACTGTGGAACAAGAGTTACACTAATATCAAAGAAATAGGGGAATAGAATCATTAAAGAAAAGATGAAAAAGGAGGGACAGAATGAAATGTGAGCTGCAAAAATTAAAATATTTTTTTATTTATTTTAAGTAATTAAATAGAATTGTTAAATTGTCCCGCAAAAGGTTGTCCCATGGCGAGCTGGCTGTAGCAAGTTGTCCTGCAACAAGTTGGCTATGGCGAGTTGTCCCATTCTGAACTTGAATTATACTGTGCTATGTCTGATTTGACAAAGCTCTCCTACCACATCTGAACTCCACATTTCTTTTATACTTAGGACAGAGATGAAGGAGGCAGAGTAGTTGCTTGAGAGTCACATATGTTCAGCTAATGGACTCATAATGGCATTTCACCCTTATTACAAAGAACATATGCAAAGTGAGCAACAACATATTTTTTATCTAAAAAGTTCCTTCCCTTTCCCTTTTCCCTTTCTCCCTCCTTCCTTCTTCTTTTCTTTTCTTATAGTCACCCTTCTCAATCAAAGGCTCTGGGTGGCTTATAATTCAAAAAATATACAACAGTAAAACATTTTAAAACAATACTAGCAATAAAAAATACTACTCATTACTGCCCTAGGATAAAAGGGCAGGATTACTCCCTTGTCAATATTGAAATACTGTCTAGAATCTGGATTAGATGCACTTTGCCTTTCTAATATAAATCTGAGTTCCATTATTCCATATTTTGGTCTCTTTTTGTGTTTTTTCTAAAGCATGATTGTTTTTAAGCACATAGTTCTAAGAAAGACTCAAACCGATGTTTAGAAAAAATGGATTTAGAGACTAATCCTTAATAAAATTACATGCATAATTTCAATAAATATTGTTACTATACTCCAATATTATTTAGGGCTAGAATAATAAATCTTGATTAAACCACAAACTATCACATCAAAACATCCCTCTAATTCCTTTACTAATGGGAAAAGCAATCCTAATTAGTACTGCATTCCAAAATCTCCAACTATTTTAGAGAACACCAAAGATTTTCACTTTGATGTTGGCTATCAGTTCAACTAAAGCAAATATATAACTTTATCATAGAAGAAGTAATTAACTAAAATATAATTGGATCCTCTTTAAGATATCCATATATTATTCTTAAAAGTCAGCATTTAAATTACCGTTGGAAATTTGTTATCTATAAATTGTTTCAGAAAGAGATTCTAAAAACTCAAGATACTAATTAGTGCTGAACGTTTATTGGTCCAAATTAAGCATCACTAAAGTAAAAGCTTTCAAGTACAAGCACTAATTAGTGACTTTATAACAGAATGCAAAATGAGGTATGAATCTAGATTGTTGTGACCTGCCCAAAGTCACTGGGAGTTGGGCAGCATACAATTTTAATAAATTATTATTTAATAAATTACTATTCTGATTAATAGATCACAAACACCTTATGCTAAAAAAGAATCCAGGAGTTATATACATACAAGGGCATATAATACTAGGAACAAATTCAACAAACTAAAGGGAATATAGGCAATCCTCGACTTACGACCACAACTAAGCCAAAAATTTCCATTGCTAAGCAAGACAGTTGTTAAATGAACTTTGTCCCATTTTACGACCTTTCTTCCCAGATTTGTTAAGTCAGTGTCTGCAGTTGTTAAATTAGCAACACGGTTGTTAAGTGAATCTGGCTTCCCCATTGACTTTGCTTGTCTGAAGGTCACATAAGGGATGCTGTAACAGTCATAATAAGTACTGTATGTATTATTGGCATGGTGATGTTCTGACCAAGGCTTCTGAGACTGTAATTACGCACACGCTTATTTTAAAAACAAATCTTGTTTTATTGCAACGCTGGGAATTATTTTAATTCCCAGCTAGTAATGACTCTCCAACAGTTCCACGAGATAAGCACCCACCTTTCTTCCCTGTGAAGTCCTGTCAATAACAGAAATGTCTAATGAAGTAGAAAAAAACCAACCAAATTTGGTACAAAGTACGAAGTTCAAGAATGAATCTGAACCGAACAAATGACTTTGCTTCCTGCAAAGGTTTCATCATCTTTGCCTATCCTTTATACCTTATGGGAGGGGCAATCACCTCCCAGCCTTACTCCTGAGTTGCCTCTTTTGTTTCAGCTGCTCTCGCCTTCTAGCAGCTCTGCGCACATGCGCACTGGGAACAGGCTCCTGTGGGTCCTCTGCCTCGCTGCTACCAGGCTCTGAAGGCTCCAGAGGCAGGACCCCAATCCCAGATGGTCCTGGCCCTATCTCTGCATCAGACGCAGGACCCTTGTCCAAGTCCTCTCCAGACTCCCTGACTGGTCCCCGTTCTTCCCCACTGTCCGATTCGCTGCTATCTGCACCGGCTGCAGGCGAACCACAATAGGTGACACAAAATGTACAAATATCAAACATACGCTTCAACAGGCAAGACTGCCTTGGTATTTATATAGAAAATTATATGTGTGATGCAGAAGAGTTCCATTCCTTACACATCTTATGCTTGGTTGCCTATTTGTATTTTAGCTTTTCTCCCTGGTATTGATCTGGAGTTAAGTTCCCAAAATTCTCTAATCAGCATGACTGTCATTGAGAATGATGGAAGCTAAAGCCCATTCATGTGGAAAGTACCCAAGCGGGAAAACCGTTTTTGAAATGTGATTTCTTTGGCGGTACTTTTCCTATGATGCTGTTATACTTAGATTTAATTCACACAATGCACAAAGATTGCTAATGATGACTCAGAATAGCCCCACTCATCACTTTCTGAGGATATCTCCTCATTATTTTATTTATTTTATTATTTTTTTGTTAAATTTATTTACCGCCCATCTGACTGTTGGGCCACTTACCACCGTAAAACGGAAAAAATAATATTAGAAAAATATAAACATAACAATAGCAAAGCAATTAAACAATAAAAATAAACAAAGAAAGCACAATAATACTACTTTTAAAAAATAATTTAAAAAAATAATGCAACGTTTGTCTTCTCCCTGGTCAACTATGGAAGTAAAACTATTCTAGCCCCTCTGGTTTTATCATCCAGGTAGTCCTCATTTAGGAACTATAATTGGGAACAACAACTCTGCCATTCAGCAAAGCAGTAAGTAAATGAAATAGCTATGGTGCTTAAGATCTTACTTTGGCTTTCCTTTCCTTTACAAGCCTGAGAAAATTGTAAATGTGAAGATTGATGATAAAATTACTTTTACATCACTGTCGTAACTGCAAATAGTCATTAAGTGAAGCAGTCACTAAACAAGATCCACTTGTAGTGTGTTCTATCTTCTTCTCCCAACCCAAGGTTCAGTGTATGAATGATTTGTGATACCTCAAGACAGGAGGTTGTAGCCCATTACAAGCCATATTGGTTGTAACCCAAGTGACAAGGCTTCTAAACCAAAACAGTTCATCTGACAGGTTGCTAAGTGAAGGATAAACTAAGATAAAAGCAGAACACAGCTTTATCAGCCTTGTTCAAGCTTTCTCACTTTTATCTCATCTCCAGCTGGGTTATTTTTTCATCCAACTCCAATACCTTTCCAGAAAACCAGCAGATCTGTGTTCAGAAACAACCCAGAGATACGAAGGTGGAGCATTTCCACGCTGGTAACTGTCACTCAGGCAACTTGAAAATGGCTCACATCCTAGCCTCAGCCCACATTTCCCTGAGCCCATAACCCACATTTTAAGGAGAGAAAGTGGTAATTTTTACCAGGTGGGTGGAAGGAGGACAATGTTTAGAATGTAGGTATGGTAGTATTACAGAATAAAACACTAATAATTGCTGTTCTGAAATTGTCCACAAAGTTGTAAGAGCTGGTCCACTTGTAAGTAACCTTGTTACTGGGGCAGGTTTGAGCTTGACTACAGCACCAGTGTAAATTATCTTTTTGCTAATTCAGCCACTAAAGCCGTGATGGTGAACCTATGGCACACATGCCACAAGTAGCACGCAGAGCCATTTGTGCCGACATGCAAGCCGTAGGCAAACTTACCTCACTGTGCATGCGCGTGCCTCACAGCTGATTCTTCTGCTGGTTTCAGGCCTTTTTCGGCCTCCCAGAGGCTTGGAAAAAGCCTCTGCAAGGCTTTTCAAGCTGAATAATATGCCCATTTCGTCACTTCCTATATTACAGGAAGTGATGAAACGGGCCTATTCATCCCAAAAAGCCTTGCAGAGGCTTTTTCCAAGCCTTTGGGAGGCCAAAAAAGGCCTCAAACCAGTCAAAAAAATCAGCTGTGAGGTGCAGTGCAGGTAAGGGGGTGGCGGGGGGGGGGGAGATTGCGTGCGCATGTGCAGGGGGTGTGGGGGAGGCACACTGCATTCTGGGTGCTGGCACGCGAGTGCATACATGCTAATGTGCGCACAATTTTTGGCATAGGAGCCCAAAAAGGTTAGCCATCACTGCACTAGAGGAATGCATATTAATATGACTTTGAGGAAGAGACCAGAATGTAGTAATTTGCACCTAGGTAAATGTGATTTACTTAATAAACTATGATTGAAAAACCCCTGCCTGGTGTGAAGCATTTAAGCAGTCACTGAGGGACAATCCCTTATTCTCTCGCTGGAGTCATTTCAACACAGAAAGTGAAAACTTTGAAAAGACCATCATTTTATAAATGTATACTTTTAATAACAGAACAGAATAACAGAATTAACAGAGTTGAAAGGGACCTTGGATTAATCTGTACAGGTAGTCCTCGACTTATGACCATAACTGAGTCCAACATTTCTATTGCTAAGCGGGACATTTGTTAAGCGAGTTTTGCCCCATTTTACAACTTTTGTCACATTTGTTAACTGCAGCTGTTAAATTAGTGACACGGTTGTTAAGTGAATCTGGTTCCCCCCCTTGAAAAGGTCACAAAAGATGATCGCATCACTTTCCACGACACTGCAACCATCATGAATGTGCGTCAGTTGTCAAGCATCTGAATATGGGGATGCGGCAATGGTCATAATTGTGAAAAACGGTTATAAGTCTTTGCCGTTGTAACTCTTCTAAGTCAAAGACTACCTGTTGTATGTTCTGTTAACCCGCTTGATTTGAGATTTTTCTGGGCTGCATTTAAATTGGCCACCTAGGTTGGCTATAAAGCATATGGGACTAGGGTGCTGCTTTGCTCCTCAGAATCTCCCAAGTTATAGATGGCAGCACTCATGCGAGACCAAATACATTTTCACTGTCATGTTTGTTAATGGTTGACTGTGAGTAGTGCTATGTGGATAAACTGAGAATTAACGTTCAATTCTCTTTTCTCTGGCGGTGTATAGCTTGTTTTTATGTCCTAACCCTCTTATCAGTGGTATGTCTATGCAACTTCCTTTTACTTATGCCAGAATTAAAAACTGTTTATTAATAGCTTTCAGTGGAAGCTGTTTTGCGGAAAAAAATATGAGTTGATAGGAAAAGAAAGCTGCCCAGCCATCATAATTTTTCCTTCTTCCTGCATATAAATTCCCCTCCTCCCAAAAGCTGTAATGATGGCCTAATAGTCCTGCTTTACAAGCAGGAGTTTCCCCACCCCCCAACAGTTGCAGCTGGGATTGTTAGGTGATAGCAGAGGGGGTGATGAGTGAGAAATGGCTCATTTGAGTCCAGGGTCAGGGCAGTGGGGCAGAGCAAGAGTTCAATGCAGGCTGCTTATACCAGCGACAAAAATGGAGCCCGATGGCTTTTGATGATTCAAATCAACCAGAAAGATTAAGATGCGGATTGCTGATAGATGAAATCGACTAGAGCCCGCCCCCCCCAAGTGCCAGAACAGGTAGACCTCGACATACGATCACAGTTGAGCCCCAGATTTCTGTTGCTAAGCGAAACAGTTGTTAAGTGATTTTGGCCCCAATTTACAACCTAACTTGCCACAGTTGTTAAGTGAATCACTGCAGTTGTTAAGTTAGAAACACAGTTGTTAAGTGAATCTGGCTTCCTACTGACTTTGCTTGTCAAATAGGGATAGAGTGAGGGATAGAGTGAGGGATAAGGATGGAGAGAGACAGATATTCTCATTCTCTCTGTGTGTCTCTGTGTCTCTGTCTCTGTCTCTCTCTTTCTGTGTGTCTGTGTGTGCTCACTCTTTTATAACCCTCTCTCCTACTTGGTTCAGGGGACAGCAATAGTTATGCAGTGAGTCTTCTGTCTTAATCCAATATTTTACCTACTACATCATTCTATTGATTCTGTGCTTTACCCAGAAGAAAGATATGAGATGGCTGAGACTCAGCTGCTCTTAAACAGAATGCCTGCAGGTAAAGTTCCCAAAAAGATTAGAGATAAAAAAAAGGATTTTTGCTCCATTCTGTTTTTGAATACCTACAACCAATAAGGTAATTATCACATTCTATTCTTTTATCTCATTTTTGTCTAATCTCGGTGCTTACAATTCTCAGTGTCTCAAAAGCAGGGGTGTATAGAAATGCCAGCTTTAGCATAAAGATCCATAATGAAATGGATATCATCCCTGGAATATATAAGACTAAATGAAGTAGGCTTTCAATCACCATAAGGACCTTGGTTGTTGTTCTTTTTTTCCTGATGGGAGTATAATAATTAGGCACGAATTAATCAAATAAGAGAGATCTGAATCTGAAAACTGCAGTGGTGACGTATATGATGTCAAAAGAAAGTCAATACAAAGATAAGACTCTCCAAAAATAGAGTGAAAAATACATTAAAACATATTTTGAATGAAACATTTCTTAGAGCCTAGCAAACGTAGTTGCCACACCCATTAGCACTGCTGCAATGCATTTCGCAATGGGTAAATAGCAGAAGTCAAGAGAGCAGTGAAGATGAATGCAGTGTGTTCCTCTATTAAAATTAAATACAGATAGTCCTCAACCAATGGTGGTATTCTACCGGTTTGGCCCAGTTCAAGTGAACCGGTAGTAAAAAACGTTACCGTTCAGCTGAACCGGTAGTAACAGCTACAGGTTCAGCCAAACCAGTGTTTCTTTTCTTTTCTTTCCTCCCAACGATCAGCTGTTCTGCTGATCAGCTGTGCCAGGATCCCCCTTGCAGCGAAACCGCCACCCCCCGTGCTCGGTTTCTGGCCTCCTGAGCCTCAGGGAAGCCTCCTGGGAGCAAAAACAGCCTCCCAGGAGACTTCCCTGAGGCCCAGGAGACAAAAAAACTGGAGCATGGGAGGGAGGGTGCTGCAAAAAAAGCCACGCCCATCTAGTCACATGGCCATTCCCGCCTAGTCACGCTCACAGGACTGGTAGTAAAAATATTTGCATCCCACCTCTGTCCTCGACTTACAACAGTTCATTTAGTCACTGAAGTTACAACGGCACTGAAAAAAAAAGATTTATGACCGTTTTTCACACTTGTGCCCATTGCGGCACCTCCATCACCAAGTGATCAAAATTCAGATGCTTGAAAACTGACTCATATTTATCACAGTTATAGTGTCCCGGGGTTATGTAATTACCTTTTGTGATCTTTTGACAAGGAAAGTCAATGGGGGAGACAGATTACTAATGTAACAATTGTAATGATTCACTTAATAACTGTGGCAAGAAAGGTCATAAAATGGGGCAAAACTCACTTAACATATGTCTCAATCACAGAAATGTTGGGCTCAATTTGGGTCGTAATTCGAAAATCTTCATGGCAGCTTTCTAGGCAGAATGGTACTAGATGGGAATAGGGCTCTATATTTCTCCTAGGGCAGGGGTCGGCAACCGTAAATACTCAAAGAGCCACAAAGGTCCTAACCGGAAGCCCCCTGTTCAATTCTGGAGCCAACCAGACTCTATGGTGGTTCCCCCACCATAGAGCCTTTTCCTAGCACAGTGTCCTTTTTCCTCTACCTGTCCTAACTGAAAGCCTTATCAATTGTGGAGCTGACTGACAACAAGGAGCCACAGCAGAGATAAAAGAGCCACATGGGGCTCTGGAGCCACAGGTTGCTGACCCCTGTCCTAGGGCATGCATTAATTAGTTATTTACCCTTTGTAAGATGTTGTACAAAGTGGGAAGATCTGAAAATTGCAGCAGCCTTTACAATAATCAGGAGTCTCACCACCTTCCATTTCTGCAGGGCTCAAATAAATTTAACTTCATGCAAAGGTGACCTTAATAATTTGCAGGTTGGGTAAGAGTAACAGACACCATGCAAAAGAGAATTTTAGAGTATTTCTTGCTGGCAGCTTGTCATCAACACAAAACACATTTGAAATAAAAAACGAGCAGATCCAAAGGAAAGAAAAAGTTTGCAGAAAAGAAAAAGTATATCATGGAACATTGTTAAAATATCACGCAAGAATAACAAAAAGGCCAATGTCACAGCTATCCCTTTTTGAGTATTTGTAACTGGCAAACAGAAATACCAATGAGTCCTTCTCTCTGAGAGAGATGGAAAGTTAAAAAGTAATGTTTTTTTTAAAAAAAAATCATTTTGAAAAAAACCCATCTACCTCCACTTCCTTGAATTAAAGAGGAAGTTTGACAGATTCCCTACCTGAATAATTTGCAAAGCTACATCACTTCCCAAGGTCAGTTGGAAATAGATTACCAGCAAGCACAAAGGCTGGCATTTTTATAACAAGACCAAGCTGAGGAGAAGTTCTGACCCAAATGATTATAGCTAGAAAGTGATGTCAATCTGATGGGCCAGTTAAGGTACAGTGTGGGACCTAGAATGGGAAAACTGAGGCATAAGTCCGTTTTCCAACATGGAAACTCGGTTACAACAGCACTGGAAAAAAGTGACATAACTGTTTTTCACACTTATGACCATTGCAGCATCCCTGTGATCACGTGATCCAAATTTGGATGCTTGGCAGTTGGCATGTATTTGATGGTTGAAGCATCCTGGGGTCATGTGATCACCTTTTGCAACCTTCTGACAAGCAAAGTCAATGGGGAAATTAGATTTACTTAACGGTGTTACTAACGTAACAGCTGCAGTGATTCACTTAACAACTGCAACAAAGAAGGTCATAAAAAGGGGCAAAACTCACTTAACAACTGTCTTTCTTAGCAATGGAAATTTTTGGGTTCAATTGTGGTCGTAAGTTGAAGACTACCTATAAATTATCATAGTTATCCAACCTGCAACACACCACCAGTAGTCATTTTAAGACATCTTGATGTGTTAAAGCTGATTAAGCTTTGCATCAAGCATCTCATTTCTTTCATTACCATCCAGCTCATGAGAGCTGCAGATGTGTTTAACCAGCACAACATTATTAGCAATACATATTATAATAAATATTCTTTGTTGGACAGTATTTCTCGTTTAATATTCCAATGACACAGTTTGAATAGGGAATTATGTTTAGATCCAGCATCTAAGATTCAGAACTCCTGAGAAGCTCTTTTTTCAGCTCTTTGTTTTAATGAAATTCAGTCATTTGATCAATTCACTTCTACTATACCAGGCATTACATCTGTTTCAATAACTGAATATTTTGTCCTATGTCTCCTTTGCTCCTCAATTATGTTTAGTTTGCATGTTTTGTTGTAATGCTTCACTTATAATGAGTTGTTTTTATCAGTTTCTGACAGCTGCCATCAAGGTTCTTTTATCGCTTTCTGAAAGCAAGGGGTAAAATTATTTTTATAAGCAATCATGAAATTAAGACAGCATTGTAACTTAGTGGAAGTCTGGGGAAATGTGCTAAGCGGAAGCCCTGCCTACATGCCATGAACTTGAACAAAAACCAGGAACAATTAAATCTTCAGGGAAAATTTATTTCAGACCTTTTTCCATTCCTAAATGCTAATTATGCCAAGGGGACTTTGTTTATTGTAAGCAAACATGTTATCAGGAAGTAGCCTTAATGTTTTCAACCTAGAGTATTTTTGTATTAAAGAAGCTATTAGGTGAATATCTATTTGAAATATTAGTGAGTGCCAGACTTTGCTCAGAATGCAATACAGGTAGTTCTTGATTTATGACCAAAATTGAGCCTAATATTTGTGTCGCTAAGCGAGACAATTATTAAGTTTACAATTTTTCCTGCCACAATTGTTATATGAAGGTTGCAAAAATGATCACATGGCCCTGGGGCACTGTAACTGTCACAAATATGAACCAGTGGCCAAGCATCTGGATTTTGATCACATGACCATGGAGCTGCTGCAACAGTCGTAAGTGTGAAAAATGGTCATAAGTCACTTTTTTCAATGCCACTGTAAGTTTGCTAAATGAACTGTTGTAAATCAAAGACTACCTGTATTTAGGTAAAGCAATATAAACCGAGTAATGAGATCCTTAGTCAACATATAATCAGCAATTTAACAAAGTCAGATTTTCTACATTATATTTCTTCCCATCTGGGAAGAAATTTTACCAGAAATTGTATCATACAGTAAGTACAACAGCCTAAATCTGAGCTTTTGACATTTTATCCCAATCTGACTCAAGTCACATGGGGATTACAGCAAATACACAAACTATTCAAGGAAAAAGTCCAGTTTGATGATATAAAGGTCAGATACTCATAGCCATTTTTTATTAATAAAAGGAAAGCGATTTAGCAACCAAGGATCCAAGGAAAACTACAGCTTGTTGCTATAAGCCTAGTCACATAATGTACTTGTGCATTTATCATTGCTTATAGTACAACACGGCAAAAGATTCTGAGCATTAATGAGAAGGTGACAGTTGCTGAGAAGGAAATAAAAAACACCAAGAGGAACTTATTTAAATACATTTTCCAGTATTTGATGAAGAAACAAGTAGAGTCACTGACCGCTATGGTTTTCAACTAATAGCATGGTCACAATTCAAAACCACAGGTCTTCCAGAGTAGAGACTTTATATTTGCATAAAAGGATGAGTTGTTTCATTCTTGTTATGATTGTAAAGACCCTAAGCTAGGTTTGATATCTAAGCATAATCTGAAGGAACACGTTCCAAGGAAAGACTACTGAACTATATCCCCTTGTATAAGCAGCCAAGATTGGCAAACTGGGTGCCAAGAGCACTCAGAAAGAGGCAACCTGTGATCATCTAGCATCCCCCTATCACTGACCATGTTGGGTGTAGAACGGAAATTCTGCAACTTTGAGATAAGATGGGTGGCTATAAAACAAATATCTCAAGATCTGGTGGGTCTCCACCCCAGTTCGAGAAGCATAGCTGAGAGTAGGACTCACGCATCTCCATGAGTGGGAACGGTATATCTACACTTTTTGTGAATATAGAAAAATCTTACCTCACATCATCTGCACAATCATAAACACAATCAATCCTTTGATGTTACTTGTAAAAAGGTTGAGCTAAAATCCATGACGTTCTGTTCCTGATTCATATTTTTAGCCCCCAAAGTTAATTAATGTTCATTCATACACGACGTAAGATTTCAATTTGGCAACCCAAATCTGAATTCAGTGTTTCTGTGCTTCCCTCTTTCATTTTAAGGAAAACCTCTATTTTGTATATTTTCCCAAAGTGGAAAATCATTTGAGCCAGTCCTGTTCAGCAAGGAAACTATGGACCACAATTCGCAAATTCAGACATTACCCAGGGAGGGAAAGCATCTATGCAAAGAACTAAGGATAATTGGCTTTTTACCTCTACCGAACTATATTAGTCTATGTGAGTATGTTCCTTTGAATCAATGTTCACTCTGGCATTTGGCTGGACAAATCCCTGCAGTTTTCTTGGCAAGATTTTTCAGAAGTGGTTTGTCCCTGCTTTCTTCCTAGGGGTGAGATAAAAAGTAACCTAGCTCAGGGGTCGCCAACCTTGGCAACTTTAAGCCTGGTGGACTTCAACTCCCAGACCTAGCTGACTTCATGCCCCAGGCAGGATTAGAACTCAGAGTCTCTTGGTTTTTAGCCCTCTGCCTTAACCATTACACCAAACTGCTCCTCTGTATTGAACTATAAAATGCATTTTAAGTCAGGCTTATAAACAGCCATTTGTCTCGTTTGGTTGTGACAAGCTCTAGGCAACCAGGCTTGAAATGGAAAGGGAGGAAGAGGTAGTGTTAAAATTTAACTACTGATAAATTAAAGAGGAACATTAACAACACAGGGTTAGATGCATTCATTTTTAAGGAATAGCAACTTCTGCTGAGTTCTTGGCAAAACTCTCCTTAACTACCAGAATGCTGGTTTCCAACAGAAGAGCCTAAAAAAAAAAAAAGCCACGAAGCTGTTGGAGGAAAAGTTCATACAACATCCAGGCAGCCCCCAGTATTAAAAATACAAAATAGACCATAGGCACTGGATTTTGGCGGGCTCAAATAATATAGAGGCGGAATAAGGTGAATCATATGACTGACATCTGCATTTTTATTTTCTCATGACACAAATTGCAAAAGATCGTGGCAACCCCAGAACGTTTAAACTAGTTTTTCTGCAACTGCAAAACTCATTCTAAATCCTGGCAAGGAGCGAAAAATGTCGGAATGCAAGAATAAAACATTATTATAGAAAAAATATCTACCTACCTACCTACCTCCGCACCCCTAAATCTACAAATAGGATTCTTCCCAACGTATTTGCAGTATCTGCATTAAACAGAAAGGAAAAGAACACCGCTCTAGACGAGAGAATTCTATCCAAAACGCGCCCCCTTGTGGCGAACAGCAGATTTTGGAAGGAAGAATGAGAGGAAGAGACCGAATATATTTTGGCAGCGCCAAAAGAATAAAGGCGAAAAAGAAACTTGAATGTATTGACTGGCTTGCCATTAAGGCAGCAACTGTAAATTTAAACGGTTCTCCGACTCAGGTTGCAGCCTTTCAGTTTCACAGCCAAAACTGAGAAGGGTAACAGAAAGAGAAAGACAATTTGAAGTTTTTACGGTATAAACAACATCCAAACTTTATGTCAGTAAAGCGACTATTACACCGTATCAGTTTGATTACAACTATAGCTGGTATGACACCCCCCTCCCCCGAAGCCTGTTGTATTCTGCACATGAACAGCCCCTTGTATGTAGTCCTTCTTCCTCCGCCGTCATGCTTGTTTGCCACCCGCTTCAATTTAGGCACCTTAGCGCAGCGCGCACATGTTATGATACGCATTGCTTCTTAAGCCGAATCCCTCGAAGAAAGGCTGGCTAACTTGATTCCAGGTAATTGGAAAGTAGCAAAGCCCTCTTTAAAGAAGGCAGTTTAAATCATAGAAACGGCCATGTATCGCTAGCTAAATAAACTTGGGAAATGAAAATAACGGGGGGGGGGGAGAGGGAGAGCGCGCGCGAATCTTTTCTTGTTAACTTGTTTTTATTTTATTTTTTTCACCAAATGCATTCTTACATTAACTGCAGCCCACATCAGGGCCACCCAAGGTATGTGTGTGAGAAGGTATTTCTTTCTTTTTTTTGTTTTTTTCCCCAAAGCAAAGCTGGGTGGCCAATGGAGGTTCTGATGCAACTGTGCCTGACATCCACCTTCTTGAAGAACGAGGCTTCCCTCCGTGCATTTGCAGGGAATAAAAAGAAAAAGCCGTGGAAAAGCCGTCACTGGATCGCCGACGATCCCCCCTCTCCCTCGCATAAGGCACCCTCCTCAAGCGATCCCCCTCAGCCCGTATTAGGCAACGCGCACTCACCTCCTCAACTGTCAAAGGCATACAGATCCGATACTCCTTCATGAGCATATTCCGACACATTCAAGGCAAACCAGCAGTTCAGGAGAAACGCGAACCACGGGGCACCCCCCCGATCCTGCAAAGGCAAAGCCGCCGCCGCTGGTCTACAGCGCCCCGGAGGTCGCCCGCTTGGCAATTTGGGCCGTAGACGTCGCCGCTGCTGCTGCTACCATCCAGCAGGCTGAGCCAGCCCCCGGGGAGAAGGACGGCGAAAACACCGCCGCGATGCTCTGCTCCGATCTTCCAGGTTGGCAGCTTCGAACCGCGGTCAAGCTCTGCTGCCTTTCACAACATGCACACGCCGAAGGAGGGTCGGGAGCCAAAGGCGGCGGCAGCGGCGATCATACAAAGGCATCCGCCGGGACCGCTCCAGCCAGAGGCATTTCTTAACCGCCGCAACCTCAAGACATGTTGGCCGAAGCCGAAGTCCGGGCGAAAGAGGCTGGAGCGAGCAAAGCGCGCCTCCCGGACCCCGGGAAAATCGAGGAGATGCTTCCTTCCAAGACAAAAGACGGCTCGCTACCGTTTCCTTCTCCGCCCGGTAAACAAGCGCCCTCCGTCCTCTCCGACCGAGCGCTGGAGGGAAAGAAGGAAAGGAAGGAAGGAGCGGCGTCCGCTCGGTCCCTGGATCGGCTGCGGGGCTGGCCTTGCCCCGGCGGAGAGCCTGTCGCTCCGGGTCGTGGCTGATCGCGCCGAGGAGGTTCTGCCGCAGCAGCAGGAGCGGCGGCGGCGGCGGCGGCAAGCTTAGGAAGGGTGTGAGAGCGTGGCTGACATCAGCAGCCCCGGCAGGAAGGAGGGCCCCATCCGGCCAATGGGGACGAGGCAGAGCCAGGCAGGCGACCCTTTGAAACAGCAGAGCCTGCCTCGGTTGAAGCGGCGGCGGGGAAAGGACAGGACAGGAAAGCCGCTTGCACGCCAGGCAGCAGCGGGCGGGGGAGGGGGGGGAGGAGGAGGGCATGCTTGGGGGGCAAAATCAGCTCAGGGGTTTTTTTTCCCTTTAAAACGGGCGTGCGTGTGAACGTGTAAGTTCTGAGGAGTAGTGGAGGGCAACTGGCAAGTTTAAGAAATCTCCAGGGTCCGGGAAGTGGGGGGCGGGGGGTAGAAGCAATGAGGGTCTTTGGGAAGGATGGACAGCCATTTGCCTGAAATGGGATATAGAGTATCCTCCTTGAGTAGGGAGGGGGGTGGACTAGAAGACCTCCAAGGTCCCTTCCACCCCTTGTTCTGTTCTCTTAATCAGGCAGCCTGGACGGCGAGACACCCGTCCAGACGTGGACTTCGAGGTGAAATCTAAGGCAAGCCGAGACGCCAGTCTTTCAGCAGCGCAGAGAAAGGAAAGGTAGCCTCTGTTTGTGTGTGCATGTATACATCCTAAGACTCTTATTAGAGCCTTTTCTAGGGACTTCATTCCGACAAGACAAAGAAAAGGAAGGGGGGACGACGTATGTTTGTATGTGGGGGGTGGGAGGGTGTAGGTGTTGTGTGTATACAGGCAGCTGAGCTTTGATTCCTGCAAAGCCCATCTGTGTTGAGTTGGAGCACATACAGCAGGGCCCCGACTACACATTCCATCTGGTTTCCTTCTCTTGACAGATTTTATTGTGCAAAGCCCTGCGGGCTGAGCTAGAGAAACACTAACGGCGTTTTTGCTGAGCATGTGATCTTAGCCTTACATGCTTCACAAGGGAACTGAAGCAGAGAATTAAGGAGAACTCCATTTTAAGAGGCCAGGCCCCTTTTCTCGCTCCTTCCAAACCATCTGAGTATACATAAACATTATCTGTAATCCTTGCATGGGTAAAAAAAGAAAGAAAAGAAAATCAAAGTTTTTAAAAAAAATCTCTTACATTTCATAATTGTTCCTTGGGCAAATGATAACTGCGGCATACAGTATTACATTATATCCTTTCTTAGTTTAAAGCTCTGCTTAAATTATCCTTTGCCACTCTTGTTTGATTGGATTCTTCTTTTTAAAATGGGATGATTTGATCGGCAGATTACGTGGATTTGGTTTTGTGTCTGTTGAGAAGACTTGATTGCAAACAGGCTCCTTTTAATTTTTAGGGAGAGTAGCCATAAAATCTGTTTTAGTACAGTATAAAGAATGAAACCTGAGACATCTAAATGGGGAATGTATTTATTGTGATTCTAAAACATATAATATAAAGCACGAGCCAATTTCTAAGCTCTTTTGGTTTATATGGTTTAATTGTTAGAAAACTGTTTTGTATTTATACTTTCGGAAAATATGAATAGTTATTTCAGTTGTCTGTGGCTGATTGTTTTAAAATATTTTTATTAAGTAATTCACATGGAATTTCTCCTGCTGGAGTTTTGAATCTCTTAATTTAACATTGTATTAAATTACAGATAGTCCTCAATTTACAGCAGTTTATTTTGACCGTTCAAAGTTACAACAGCACTGGAAGAAAGTGATGTATGACTGGTTTTCACACACTTACGACTGTTGCAGCAACCCCATAGTCACATGATCAAAATTCAAATACTTGGCAATTGACTCATATTTATGACAGTTGCCATGTCCCAGGATCATATGATCACCAGTTGCAATCTTCTGACAAGCAAAATCGAGGCAGATTCACTTAACAACGGTGTTAATAACCTAACTGCTGCAGTGATTCAGTTAACAACTGTGGCAGGAGTATACATACACATCTGATCAGAAGAGAGAATTGTAAAGATCAGCGAAATGACCTGCACAAAGTATAGTGACTATGACAATATTAATAGAGTCTATTCACAAAAACACAAGAAAGGTGATAATACAAGACACCCTGGCATTATTAATTGAATTCAGCAAGTTAAGATAATTGAATTCAGTAGTAATCCACAGAGAATAGTGCTACTATAGATTTGGGCGAACTAAGAATATTTTAGCACATAGACTCACAACAAATGACAAATGTTACTACTTTATGGTTTCGACACCTTGAAGCATTCCAGTGGAACAGATGCTGCATGCATGAATCAGCATCACAAAAGTGACTGTGTAATGTAGTGATTCTGCTTTTCTTAAGGACTCATACACCAGATTATGGTGTACAATCTAAATATTAAGATATGCATAGTATACAGAAGTAGGTTCTGTTTAGATCTTGCCTGTCACACAAACCTTGACTTTGGATCAAGTTATGGATTTGGCAGCGCCTCTGAATGAAGTTCTGTTGTAAAAGATTTACCGCCGCCTGGGCTCTTAATATAGCAAAGACTGTGAAAGGAGAGTTACTTTGAAGTTTACCTTTCCTGACTTCCAAGCTTAAAACATCTGCAAAGTGAGATACAGGTAGTCCTTGACTTGTAGCCATTAATTTAGTGACCGTTCAAAGTTGAAATGGCACTGAAAAAAAGTGATTTGGGATTGTTTTTCACACTTATGACCGTTGCAGTATCCCCATGGTCACATGATCAAAATTCAGGTGCTTAGCAATAGACTCATATTTATGATAATTGCAGTGTGCTAGATCATGTAATCACCTTTTGAGATCTTATGACAAAGTCAATGGGGAAAGGCAGATTCACTTAAGAACCGTATTACTAACATAACAACTGCAGTGATTCATTTAACAACTGTGGCAAGGAAGGTTGTAAAGTGGGGCAAAACTAATTTAACACATCTCACTGAGCAACAGAAATTTGGAGTTTAATTTGGTTGTAAGCTGAGGACTACAGTTACATATTTACTCACCCTCCTTTTTTCCCTGTCTTCAAAATTATGGAGGGAAGGTGCAACAGAAATGCAAGAAAGGGGGTATAGCGGAATTGAGAGCTGATCTTAACATGTTAACAGAATTGGAAGAGACCTTGTAGGTCATCTAGTCCAACCTCCCACCCAAAATACCTTGGGGAAGATAGGAAAGATTTAGTAAGGGAGGGTGGAGGAAGGGATGAGCCTTTTTTTTAAAAAAAAAAGGCAGGCTGGGGAGATTGTCTGGCAGAAAAGATCATAGTCCCAGAGAAAGAAGGAAGTGTTAGAAAGAAATCCCATCCCATCTTGATTTTGTATTATATAGAGTAAAAGGTTTGTCACAATTCTGTTGCAGTACCTTCCCAGGATCTCTGCCATACCTGTGTCTTTCACCATGCCCCAGTGTCTTTTGATCTGGCCTATCCCCAAAGGAATGACAAGGATGTTAAAGGTCCCTTCTCTTCTCCAGTCTGCAGTGAGCCTCCATCAGGGTTCTCTGCCTGGTTGCTGGGTGGGCGTGGCCATGGTGAGTGTTATGGCCAGCAAGTCCTCACTCCGGTCCGCTGTTTAAGCGGGAACCGGGAAAGTCCCTGATTGGCTGGACTGTTTGACAGCTCCAGTACAAAAGGAGCTGTCAAACGGAATCAGCTGTTTCTCTCTCTCTCTCAGCTGCTGCTGTGAGCTGAGCCTCGGCTAGCCGCAGCTGAGTTACAAGTTAACAGTAAAGCCTGTTAGAGCTTTATACTGCCTCCGCCTCTTCTTCTAAGCGCGCCAAATATAAAACTGGCGACGAAGATGGGATGCTGATGAACTGAGGCAATTCCTGAGGCAAAAAGAGAGAGCACCACTTGTGAGTGGTGAGGACCTGCTGACCATAACAGTGGGTATGGCCTAGTCGGCCTCCTGCACCATGGTGGCGGTGTGTGTGTGTTTTTGCCCTCCCCAGGCTCCAGAGGCTTTCCTTGAGCCTCTGGGAGGGAGAAAATGGTCTCCCCGGGCTCCGGAGGCTCTCTGGAAGCCAGAAACAGGCCTACTTCTGGCCTTCCTGAACTTCCGGGAGACCCGTTTTTTGCCTTCCCCAAGCCTCCACTCACGCCCTGCACTTACCTGCATCCAAAACAGGCTGCATGGGGATTCCTGGGAAGGGCAGGGCGGGAGGGGCCAGCCAGTAGTGGGATTTGCGGGGGTCTCCAAACTGTGCAGAATCTTAGCTAGGAGCTGTGAACCCCAGCAGCCCACCCCTGGCCTCCATGGATTTTAATTATCTCAACAGTCAATAGTAACACCCAGGGCCAGCTAGTCAGAATCATAGGGCTGGAAGGCATCTTGGAGGTCTTCTAAGTCCAACCCCCTAACAAAGACAGGACTCCTTATACCATCTCGGACAAATGGTTGTCCAGTCATTTTTTGAAAACCTTCAGTGATGGAGCACAACCCTAGGAGGCAAGCTGTTCCATTGAGTAATCATTCTCACTGGTGGGGAATTCCTCCTTATATCCAGGTCCACCCCTGCCCCAGGGGTGGGATTCAAATTTCTTAACCGGTTCTGTGGGTGTAGCCTAATTTGTGGGTGTGGCTTGGTGGTCATGTGACTGGCTGGGCATGGCTTGTATGTAAATATTATAAATATTTATGTAAACATTGACTTTTTATTTTTTTTAAAAAAGCAACTTTTACCCCAAAGCAGGCAAAGCTAGCAGGCAGATTGAGTTGCTCACAGAATCACGGATTCACTTAGAATTATCTGCAATCGGCTATCTGAATCTGACATATAAATTTTTCTTGCAAGCAAACTCATATAATTTGCTAGCAAGCAAACTCACAAAGTTAACTCACAACCACCATGTATGTAAATATTGATTTTTTTTAATTAAAAAAAGAACAACTTCTACCCCAAAGCCGGCAAAGCAGGCAGGCAGATTGAGTTGCTCACAGAATCACAGATTAACTTAGAGATCGATCTATCTGCAATCGGCTACCTGAGTTCTGCACTGAAAAGCTTCAGTCCTAAGGAAGGTTTGGTCCTAAGGAAGGTTTGGTTCTGCTTTTCTTGCTTTCTAGCTAATCTAAATCTCCTGGCAGAGCAGAACAGCTGATGGTCGGGGGGGAAAAATGGAAAAATAGCAACTTACCAAACCAGGCAAGTTGGATGGCTCGCATGCCAGGTAAGGAGTGAGTGGGCAGGGAGGGGAGGGGCCAGCCAGTGAAGTGATTTGCTGGTTCTCTGAACTGGGGACAATTGTGTGTGCAGCGTTTGCAAGAAAATCCTCTTGTTTCTTGCTTTTTCAACCTCAGTTGTGCCGCGCAAAGCAGCTGAGGAGGGAAAAGCAGGTAATAAAGGATAGCCTAGACCCTGGGCAGGCAGGTAGGCCAAAGACCAAACTAGTTCAGTGTCAGCTGCTCTTCGCAGCTACAGGTTCTATAGAACTGGGCCGAACTGGTAGCACCCCACCCCTGCCCTAACCCCATTGCTTCTTGTCCTGCCTTCAGGTGCTGTGGAGAGCAAATCAATATTCTCTTCCCTGTGACAGCCCAAGTATTGGAGAACTTCTATCATGTCTCCCTTAAACAGGGTAATTCCGGTGAGCCTTTGGCCCCAGCCACCCACCCCTGCTCTTTCCTGTGCTTTATTTCGTTGTTTTAGAGCACAGCTGATTCGTATGGCAGAGTGGTTTGCTGGGCCTCAGCTGTTTTATTCACAGAAGCTGCAGTAGAAGTGTTAGATATTCAATGGGAAAAGTCAGTGATGTCAGACTTCCCCCATTGGTTCATTTTCCAGGCAGGAAAATGAACAGCCGTCAGTGGCTGAAATTGTGGACAGCAGCCTGTAAAAAGAACAGCAGGCACGCCGGGCAGCAGTCTTTTGTTCAGAGCTAAATAAAGAAATCCTTTCCTCCTACCGTTGTCCTGCCTCTTCAATATAGTCCATATATAACAAGAAGGTAAGTATTAGATCTGAAAGTGTTTTTTTAAAACACAAAGCGCACGCTCACCGAACCAGTTGTTACACCGGTTGAATCATACAACTGCCCTTAAGCTTTCTCTCGTAGGCTAAACATATCTAGATCCATTCATCATATGATTTAGCTTCCAGTCCCCTCATCATCATTGTAGCTCTTCCTTGCACTCTTTCTTGGACCTCAGCATCTTGTTATGTATCATGATGGTCACTATGAAAATGTCTGGAATCCTCTCCAAAATTCCATCCCAAGCCAAATAGAGTCTTCTATGATTCTCCAATTCTTCTATCACCAGTCCCATGTGGGGTAATATGGACTAGGCTAGGTGTGATAGGCAAATATCTTCTAAAAATTGTCAACTAGCTGCTGCATTGCCTTAAATAAACATCGACAGGAATGAGTAGTGATGTGCAGTTCTTTGGATTTGGATTAAGGAGTTGCAGCTTGGTTTGCACTTCAGGTGATCCAAATCTAAAACTTTTTGCCCTTGAATCCCAAACGTTGCACAACCTTGGTGATGGCTGCAGCATCAGTTTATTTAACTAGACCTGGAGACAAACAGATCTTTTTTCATTGGATGATTCAAGGGTCTATGGAGATCGCAAAAGGGTGAAAAAGCATCTTCCAATGATGTTTTTATTGTTACCTAATATTCTGATATTTTTTTTCCGCATTGGTCACAGGAAGGGCATTCGGCCATTCAACACACTGCGAGCTCCATTCAGTTGCCCAGACTCCACTCCACAAAGGATTATGGAGTTGTTGGTGATGATGGGTTTTTTTGTGATACTTTTCAGATTTCAGAGTTGTAAATGTATTTATAAAAGTGAAGAAACATTTGGAGCATTCAGTCAGACAAAAAATGAATATCGCCTTAACTAATGAATGTCAAATGTACACGCAGCAGCATCCTTTATCAGTTGCATAATCTTCACTTCAAAAATAGCAGGGTAGTAATATATACAAAATTTTATCTATATTTCTAGCCAATGTGGGAGATTAGCTTGCAAACCTTTTAATGAAATGGTTTTTAATGAAATGGTGACCTAACGGAAAATGGGTGAGGTTATATCCTGCTCTTATATGTCACGTCCACTGATCATTTCTATTTATAGAGCACTTCTAAGTTTCATTTTGATGCATTTGTACTTTCTACTGCAAAAAGAGGATTATTCTGAAATTACAATAATTCTTACTGGCTGATTGGACTCCATCGTATAGAGTTGTATTAGTTTAGTTTACCTTATTGTCATTGCACCTTGTTCAACGAAATCAAACACCATATTCAGTGCACACCATGACCATGAAAATAAACACACACTTCCTTCATACTCCACACATTGAATTGAAAACCCCCAACACCACACCACCACTGCACTCTATAGTAGAATTCAACAGAGCTACTACCCTGGGATAGAAGCTGTTTTTCAGCCTATTTGTCCTTGTTTTTATTATTCTGTACCATCTGCCAGATGGTAATAGTTCAAAAAAAGGGTTCCCAGGTTGAGAATGTTTTGAACTTTCTTAAGGCAGCGGGAGGTAAAAAGCTCTTCCAAAGAGGGGAGAGGGCAACCAATGATCTTCTGGGCAATGATGTTAACCCTCTGGAGTGCTTTCCTATCTGCCAATGTGCAATTGGCAAACCATACAGAGGTGCAGTATGTTAAAATGCTCTATATGGTGCAGCGGTAGAAGGTCACCAGCAGTTTTCCATTCAGTTGTTGTTTTCTGAAAAGTCTCAGGTAGTATAATCTCTGCTGGGCCCTTTGGACCAGGGCTGCAATGTGGGCACCCCAGGTCAGGTCCTCTTTTAGGGTAACACCCAGAAACTTAAAACTGGCCACTTGCTCCACTCGGTCTCCATTGATAAGTATTGAAAAGAAATAAAGTTCTTCAGGATCCGAATTGATCTATAGTAGGTGTCTCTAAGGAGTTACGGAAGAAAAACAATATGATTTCTTAAATCTCTCTTCTATTACAATTTTATTCAGGAAATTATTTCTTATTACAACAAAGCCATAGAATTTATGTATAATCAATTCTCAAATTATTGTAAAGGCTGACATGTGGAAGCACTTCAATGAAGTAACCATCTTCTAATGGAATGATAGTTCTATGTGTCATGCTAGAATGTTGAAAACACATTCAGGAATGTTTTCCTTTTTAGTCAAGAGTTTGCTTTAAGAGTTAAGCACAACAGTTACTGCAAAATCTACCGGTTATAATATAATTGCAATTGTCACACAGAACTTTGCCAACACAGCCAACATGTCAGAGGGAGAGTTTTCCTTCCCTTGTTTGAACTTCCAATGAAAGTTCAGATGGGGTAGAGTGAGGAAAGATTGAGCCCATATGGCAGAGAACTAATGTCACAGTAGGGTACAAAGCTTCATAGGCAACATAGAAATTAGGTTATTAATTTTAACATAAAATAAGAACTGACATCTTGAAAATCATCTTTATTTTTAATAATGCTTCTGGCAACTTATACAAGGTATCCCAGAAATAAGGATCAGTCACCAATAAATGCTGAGAAGAAAATTATGCATTAGTTATTATACGTTATACATGAAATTATACATTGTAATGTATAAATTATACACAAAAGAAAGCCAAGAACAAGCATTGGTGCAAGTTAAAAATTGGAACTTACTGAATGTTCAGGAATCAAAACAGGAGTATTGAAATAATGTAATAAAAACATGAACACAATGTTGGCGAGGAAAAGCATTATGTGATCAATTTCTACAAAATATCAAAGGGAAAGTGGATAAAGATGAAACCTGGCAATGGCTTACAACTGTAATATTAAAAAAAACCCTGAAGGCTTGATTTTGGCTGCTCAGGAGAAAGCTATTTGGACTAATACAATCAAGGCCAAAATTGGGGGAAAAAACCATCAAATTCAAAGTGCAGATTGTGCAAAGAGATAGAAAAAATAGTAGGTCATACACTCAGCTCTTGCAACATTGCACACGCTGATTATAAAACAATCAGCTGGGTTGTCAAGGAGAGCAGTAGGTGTACATATGGTGACAAATGGGCTGTAGGACTCAGGACTGTTAGTTGATCAAATAGGCCCAAAGATTACAGGACTACTAGAAGAAAAGTTGTTTACCCTGTTGCAGATATACAAAGACGGAAAACAAAGAAATAATAAACTGTTATTACAAATTAAGTCCAATAAGAAGAGGATATCTAAAAAATACACTGGTTCTGGGGGAAAAAACAATATCCAGAATAAAAAATAACAGAACACAATGTTGACTTATAATATGAAATAAACTATTTACAGAAAAAGAATTGGAAGAACTGCAAAAGTCTATTCAGCGCAAAGAAATCAAAAGCCTTTCCAGAAGTAACTCAGACTATAAAGGCAAACCAGCGGGAGTCAGCAGAAGTGGAAGTCAGCATAACTATTGAATCATTTTCATTCCTAAACCAGGCACCCTCTCCTCTGCCTTCTTAGAAGAACAAAGCCCTAACTGAAAAAGAAGAATTGAAACGAAGAATAACTGAACATCTAGGGCAGCACAAAAACAACAGAATAAGATTTCCGCATTGAAGCTCATTACAAAGAAACAGCACAAGTATTAAAAGATGTCAATACTGTAATACCAACTATAAGCATCAGCTCACTGCAAGAAACAAACCAAC
Source organism: Pseudonaja textilis (assembly GCF_049901715.1). NCBI lineage: Eukaryota > Metazoa > Chordata > Lepidosauria > Squamata > Elapidae > Pseudonaja > Pseudonaja textilis. The sequence continues at coordinate 119,776,366 of NC_141991.1, read as the reverse complement.
TATTGGAGTGTACAGCTGCAGCTGTAACCAAATACCTGGGATGCAAAATCAACACACATGAAAGAAAGTCAAACAATGCATCAAGAAGTGGAAGGCAAGCTTGGAAAATAAAATCAACATTCTAAGATCAGATGCAAACTAGAACAGATGAAAGAAAAGCTGAAGAACAGGAAGACCAAAGAATATCTGACCAAGAAATAACACCTAGAATCAAAGAAAAATAAGGAAGCACTGGAAATAATAAAGTAGCAAATAATAATTAGCAAGAAGATCAGTAGATACGAAGCTCAAATTGCATACAATAGTCAAAATCTCCAATTTCAGTCAAATCAAAAATGTTCCTACCAAATCCATCCATGGAGAGAAACTGCAGTAAAATAGCCAATACCTGACAAAGAAGAAACAATGCAGTTCTTGGTGCAGCTATGGAACAATCCAAACAAATACAACAAGAATGCAGCTTGGATTTATTTATTTTTAGCATATGGCATGCAACTTGAATAATGGAGGTGGATGAGAATAAAAAGAAGCTGAAATGAAAGAATTTGTATAACAGCAGAAAGGGTGGAAGAAAGGGTGAAAACGGCAAGGAAGACCAAGAATTGGTCATCACCAGGTGAAGATAAACTGTATGATTTTTGGTTGAAATATTTGACACCCCCCCATTTGTTGGCAAGTAGTTAACAACTTACTGCAAGGAGGCAAAATTGAAGAACGTCTAACACCTGGCAAAACCTACCTGATAATGAAAGATCTAACAGAAGGGACAGAACCAGGCAACAGGTCTTGCTTACCAACAATTTAATTTTTTTAAACTTGTGCAGTAGCTGAGGCGATGCAACAGTATCTAGTAGAAAACATGCTCTTTTCCACTTGAACAGAAAGGAAACTGCCCAAAGAGCAGAGGAACAAAAGATCAGCTGCCTGCCATTGCAGTGATTCTTCTGTCAACAATACTGAACAAGTCAGATCGTGGCTATCAAACATCAAAAAATCTACCCAGCTATCCCACCTCCTTTACATGGATGATCTGAAGCTGTATGGGAAAACACCACCTGATACAGAGTCGTGCTCAACTCTGTCCACATACACAGCTAAGATACTGCAATGGAATTTGGATTGGACAAATGTGGCACCCTAACCATCAATGGAAAAAGTAATGAAAACTGAAGAAATCAGGATGGCTATGGAAACAACTTCAAGAGTGTGGAGGAAGACACTACAAATATCTGGGCATCCTTTAAGTTGACAACATCAAGTACACTGAAGTCAAGAAGATTAAAAATGTCAGTGAAGAAGATCTTAAAGGCACTTTGGGTGCAGTCCCAAAACACCTGGATCAGCATTTGAATACTATTGGCATTGACAACATCATCACCCGTCACTTGCAAAAGGCAGCTTTAGTTGGAGTAGCTTACATGCTGCAATGATACCTTTTAACCCCATCAGACCACAAAATCTTTCTATCCCAGGTCCTTGTGATTTGATAGGTAGATAAAAATACCAAATCCAGACAAAACATCTACGGTTGACTGTGTGACCAACCATAGTAATATTGCAATTCTATTATTTCCTGCACATACATAGTTATTAACATTTTTAAAAAGATATTTTTACTTATTGCAACATTTTGACTGCCTTGTTCTCATGTTGTATGTGTGTGTTTGTGTATTTGGTAATCCTTTAATTTTTAAAAAGTTTTTAACATTTAAAATTATTCTTTTGTATTTCACCCTTCCGATGAATATAAAAATGATTTCATTATATATGTAAAATCATTATTTATACAATTATAACTATATAACCAAACATATAACATTTGACTGTATAATCAACTATTATCCTCTAACAATATTTTAGGTATTTTATAATCACAAAACCCATCATGCCAACCACTAAATGGCCCTAAAGTTTGAAGATACCTGAAAAAGACTTTTTAAAAAGTAAGATTGATGAGTTCCTGGACCTTTAAAAAAACATATTTAACCAAAGGGGAAATGAAGGCAAACAGAAACAGAATATATGGTTATTGTAGTGGAATCTATTGCATGTTATATGTACTGTGGTTTCCTCTGCATAGGCCTGGGCTTTTCAAGATGTACCTATGATGCCTGCAGAAACCTTTGTCCTCTCCCTCCCAATTTTCTATCTGTAGCTTAACAGATGTTTTAATCCCCCCCTCCCTCGCAGCATGAAGACATCAGCGCTTTCTTTTACTGCTCCGCTGTATAAGTGGAAAAGAGATGTTCTTTCTCAAAATAGCTGACCAGCTGTTGTTCCACAGGAGAACAAGGTATATTGTTTTGACAAGGTGATAGGAGAGGAATGAAGCCAACAAGTCCAGGGCTGGCTAGAAAGCATATGTCAAGGGCAAAGATATGGTTGGGCTCACTTAGCTCAACTTGAGCTAAGCTCTCACAATAAACAAATATAAAACATGAGTTTGTAATTTATCATTTATGAAACCAGCCCATTTTGATGGTAAACCGTGTGTATTACAAAGCTTTATTAAAAAGATGATTAAGGACTTGCAAATGCTTAACCATGAATATTTTGGTCTGGCAGTTAAGCTTAAAAAGCAGGAGGTCATGAGTTCAAGTTCCGCATTAGCTATGAAAGCTGATTGGGTGACTTTGAGCCAGTCACTCTGTCTCAGCCCAATCCACCTCACAGGGTTGTTTGGGGGAAACCGGGAGGAGGAAAGAATATTAGATAGATTTGCTGCCTTGAGTTATTTATAAAAAAATAATAAAGGCAGAGATACAAACAAACAAACAAATACTAAGCCAGCTCTCAATAGTCTGTCCTAGTCTACTGGAATGGGCAGCTATAAACCATTTTAAATAATAAACACAATGGTCATGTTCTCATGTATGCTTGAATCCGAAGTTAAAAATCAGGTAGAGTAACATTCTAGATCAAAAGTAATTTCTGAGAAGTATTACTTTAGCAAGGATTCAGTGGACTCAACGTTTCACTTTATGAGCTCAGAACAAGGCGGGAACGACTTGCCTCCAGAAGTTGTGGATGCTTTAACACTGGAAGTTTTTAAAGAGAGAGTGGATAGTCCTTTGTCTCAAATGGTACAGGGCAGTGGTAGCTAACCTTTTTGGGCTCCTGTGCCAAAACTTGTGTGCTCGCTTGCACTCGCTTGCATGCCAGCATCCAGAAGGCGATGTGCCCCCGCGCCCCCCGCGCATGTGCGCGCATTCCCCCCTGCCCTCTTACCTGCACTGTGCCTCACAACTGATTTTTCGGCTGGTTTGAGGCCTTTTTTGGCCTCCCGGGGCTTGAAAAAAGCCTCTGCAGACTTTACAGGCCGAATAATAGGCCTGTTTCATCACTTCTGGTATTACAGCCTCTGGGAGGCCGAAAACGGCCTCAAACCAGCCAAAAAAATCAGCTGTGAGGCCCCCCGCATGCGCAGTGAGGTAAATTTGCCTGCAGTTTGTGTACCAGCACAAATGGCTATGCGTGCCACCTATGGCATGCATGCCACAGGTTTGCCATCATGGGTATAGGGTCTCCTACTTGACCAGGGGGATTGGACTAGCAGATCCTCCAAGTCTGTTACTCCACTAAGGAAAAGACATTTTGGGATTATAAAGGAACTTCCCTATTTCTGCTTTTACTGAGGTGAGGACAATTATGAGCCGGTTGCCAAGCATCTGAATTTTGCTCATGTGACCATGGGGATGCTACAATGGCCCTATGTGTGAAAAATGGTCATAAATCACTTTTTCAGTGCCTTTGTAACTTCAAATGGTCACTAAACGAATGGCTATAAGTCAAGGACTACATGTACAGGTAGTCCTTGAGTTATGACCATAATTAAGCCCAAGCTTTATGTAGCTAAATGAAACATTTGTTAAGCTAGTTTTGCCCCATTTTACAACTTTTCTTGCCACAGTTGTTAAGTGAATCTCTGAAGTTGATAAGTCCATTACCTGGTTAAATCAATCTGGATTCCCCATTGACTTTGCTTGTCAGAAGGTTGCAAAAGGGGATCACATGACCCCTGGGATGCTGCAATTGTCATAAACATGAACCACTTGCCAAGCATCTGAATTTTGATCCTGTGACAAACGGTTGTAACTCACCTTTTTCAATGTACCTATACTCACATTTAGAGTCAAGGCATGAATGTTTGCTTTGGGAATGTTTGCTTTGCATGTATAGCCTCCAGTTTGGTTCCTTGGACTGGATCTTGACTTAAATGTCTAAATGCCAAGTCAATGTGGTTGAATGAGGCACAAACTTGGCTGAAATCTCTCTGACAGTCAACAGCACAGCTAGGTAAGAATCTTTACTGGAAACTAGATTGAAGCCACAGTGAATACAGTAGTTGATTACTTTTTGTCAGGGTAAAGATATAGACTTTCTGTTATGGACATTTTGCTGTTTCTTTCTGCTTCCACATCTAAAAAAACTCTTTGCCTTGCACTTTATGGCTTTGAAACTTGTTTGGTTGTTGATATATTCTCTGCCTTGAAGAAACCCTGGCGGACGACTTATTTCTGACATCTCATTATCTTACTCTAGGTAAATTGTGATTGCTGCTGCAAGTACGGACGTTGCCTGAAGATGCTCCTAAGAAGACACCAAAGAAGGAGTTCCGGTTCTAGACTTTAGACCTCTTGATGAGGGAAAAGAGCCACATAGATCTCTGGAGATGATGGATCAGATTTATAAGGATGGCTTTTAACAGATTGGGGCAGCAGGGTGGCTCAGCTGTTAAGACGCTGGACTTGTTGGCTGGAAAGCTGAGAGCCCAGGTTCAAGCATCATGAAACAGGGTGAGCTCCTGTCCTCGCCCAGCTCCTGCCAACCTAGCAGTTTGAAAGCATGAAAATGCAAGTAGATAAATAGGTACCACTTCAGTGGGAAGGTAACAACGCTCCATGACATCATGCTGGCCACAGGACCATGGAAATGTCTTCAGAAAGTCCTCGCTCCATAGCTTTGAAAGGGCTACGACTAGTGGAATAAAAACTGCAGAGACTCCCTTTTAAATAAAACAGATTATGTCACATTTCTTATTCTGATACCTACCTTTTTTTAAAGTCCAACTTCAGAGTACACCATTTTTATTCTTTCCTCTGTTTCCCAGGCATCTGTCTTTCCTATTTTCACTGTTTCTTGTAATTTTGCTTCCTGGACATTTTTAAAACATTGCCTGAATCTATGGGTTGGGGAAAGAGAAGGACATAGATTACTTAAAAGGGAGGAGAATCCATTTATTTTAACAGTGTGGGGGGGGGAAGTGTAAGATAACTAATCGTAGGATGGGGATTTTAGGGTGATATTTTTCCCCTTAGTTAAAATTGGTATCTAAGAATGCTACAAGATTTTTTTTCCTGGCAGTATTCTTAAGGGGGGCTTCTTTGTGATACTTTTAAACAACTTTGGTTTCGATTCCAGGCCACATACACAAGACTTATTTTCTGACCCAGAGACTTCACAAATGAGTATTAGTTGGGACCTAGCAAATATACTGTATGTTTGCTCTCAGCAAACCATCTCAAGGATATGCTATTTGACATAGGCCCTGACCCTGAATGGAGGGAATGTCTGGGAGGGTCCAGGCCACTAAATTAGGCTAATCATTGTACATTGTTTTTGTTTGTTCAAAGTATTGGTGGAAGTTCATGCCTTATGTTTTAAAAGCTTGTATGCTTGAGTAAGTTTTAAATGTTTGTATTCATCATGGCTTCATTTTTAAACCAGTTTTTTTTAAAGAAAAAATAATCTATTATTGCTTTAACAAAATGTGGTTTATTACTTTTGAAAAAAAAAATACCCACATTCTTTTATCCACAGTGGCACGGAAAGGTTATGGAGAGAAACATAATTTCTGCCTGATCCTATATAGCAATTAATAGCAGTAGGCCCAGTTATCACTCCAAAGATCAGATGCTAACCTTCCTGTGACTTCCCCAGACAAGTTATACAGGTTTATGTGACAATGGATTAACAGTTTCAAGCCAAATAGTTTTGTTATCAAGCTTGACCTTGGAGTTGTGTAAGAAAATCAGGAGTTTAATATAAAAAAGATTATAAAAATAGAGCCTAGTATTAAAAAAAAGGTTTCTGAAGGGAGGCAACCCCCCCACCCCCCGAATAATGGAGAACTTCAATATTTTTCAAAGTGAAGGAAATCAGCCGAAGTGAAACCAAAAAAACTTTTTCTTAATTGTCTTGGATAGCATCCATGTAATATGTAACTGAGTTTCTTTAACTTACTTAATCTTCTTGTTTACATGGGAGGAAAGTTGCGATAATCATAGCAGTGAGACATTATTATTCTTCCTCCTTGAAAGGAAAATGTGAGAATGAATACTTTAATGTGTTAGTAGCTAAAAAAAAACCCTCCCCAATTTAACTGAAAAGTAGAAAAATAAATCTTTGAAGTTTGCCCCCAAACGTTAGTAACCTGATGGCAATAGAGGTAGTCCTTGACTTACAGCAGTTCATTTAATGACCATTTGAAGTTACAATGGCACTGGAAAAAAATGACTTATGACCATTTTTCAGACTTACAACTGTTGCACCATCCCCATGGTCCCGTGATCAAAATTCAGCCGCTTGGCAATTGACTCGTGTTTATGACAGTTGCAGTGTTCTGGGGTCATGTGATCACCTTTTGCAACCTTCTAACAACCAAAGTCAATGGGAAAGCCAGATTCATTTAACAACTGTGTCACTAACTTAATAACTGCAGTGATTCACTTAACAACTGTGGCAAGAAAAGTCATGAAATGGGACAAAATTAGCTTAACAAATATCTCACTCAGCAACAGAAGTTTGGGGCTCAGTTGTGGTCGTAAGTCAAGGATTACCTGTATAAAGAAAGCTAATGATACTAAGCTGGCAGGAATAGCTAACACCCAAGAAGATAGGCTCAAGATCCAGATGGATCTTGACAGACTAGAACACTGGGCCATATCTAACAAAATGAAATTCAATATAGAGAAAAGTAAAGTCCTACACTTAGGCAAGAAAAACCAAAAGTACACATACAGACCGGGTGAAAGCAGGCCCAATAGCTGTAACTGTGAGAGGAATCTTGGATCCTTAGTGAACAACCAGCTAAATATGAATCAGCAGTGTGCAGCAGCAGCCAAAAAAGCTAATGCAGTCCTAACTTGTATTAACAGAGGAATACAATCAAGATCAAGTGAAGTAAGTATTAATACCACTCTATAAAGCCTTAGTAAGGCCACACCTAGAGTACTGCATCCAGTTTTGGTCACATTATAAAAAAGATGTTGAGGCTCTAGAAAGAGTACAGAGAAGAGCAACTAGGGGACTGGGGACTAAAAAATATGAAGAACGGTTACAGGAACTGGGCCAGAGGTGGTATTTAGCAGGTTCTGACCAGTTCTGGAGAATCGGTAGCAGAAATTTTGAGTAGTTTGGAGAACTAGCAAATACCACCTCTGACTGGAGATTTTACAGTATCCTTCCCCTGCCACACCCACCAAGCCATGCCCACAGAACCGGTAGTAAAATTTCTTGAATCCCACCACCGAACTGGGCTTGGCTAGTCTAGTAAAGAGAAGGACCAGGGGAGACATGATAGAGGTCTTCCAATATTTGAGGAGCTGCCACAGGGAGGAAGGGGTCAAGCTATTTTCTAAAGTGCCTGTAGGCCAAACAAGGAATAATGGATGGAAACTGAACAAGGAGAGATTTAGCCTGGAAATAAGGAGAAACTTTCTGACAGTGAGAACAATCAACCAATGGAACAGCTTTGCCTTTGGAAGTTGTGGGAGCGCCATCATTTGAGACCTTCAAGAAGAGATTGGACTCCCATCTGTCAGAAATGGTGTAGGGTCTCCTGCTTGGGCAGGGGGTTGGACTAGATTACCTACAAGGTCCTTTCCAACTCCGATTATCTGTTATCTGCTTAGGGTGCTTCCTGCCCCCATCCATTCCCAGAGCTATGTATTAAGGTGTATTTTAGACAGAGACTAATGGTGTATTTTTATATAAGTGTTAATTAGTCAATTTCCTTGCCCTTGGATCTAGCCTGGTTTTTGCTGCAACCCAGGTCCTACTAGCTAGACACCGATTGAAAATGATTTGGGTCAAGCTTACATTGAGAATTAGGGAAAAGAGTGCATTTGAGCACAGGCATTTATTTTCAGAACCACAACTGAACTCAATGGTTCTTCCACTTCATAATTTCAGGACAAGTGACTTGACTGACATCTCTTGCTTTCATGAGAATAGGTAAAATGATTCATAATATAAACCTCAATGAAATGGAGCTTCTCTCTAACTTGGGTTTTCCTTCTTTCCCAACTCTTTCCTGAACAGAGTGATGGTCAAGCAGCTTTCTTCCACCTGATATATTTCAGCTGCCTCCTGAAATGGACTTTTGAAAAACTGTAGTCACATACACCTCCAGGGTACCAAGTTGGGGGATGTAGGTTTATAATTTCCTATTTAATACACTCCTTTCTTTGGGGTCTTTGGTGCTCCCTAGCCTTGCTTTGATATCTTGCAGGTATCTCCTTACCCAACTAGGTGACAGTCATCAGTAAATAACAGCCCAATCAAGGAACTACCAACTCAGATATACAAATAACAACATCCTAATCGAGGAACCAAACCACCAAGACCACCTCCCACCAAAATTGACCTTTGTAGATAAAGAGAGAAAATCCCACTACCTTCAAGCAGTGATGAAGTTGCCTAGTTTTGTAATGAAATGCTTGCAAGAAAACAACCGAGCTCAGAGAGCGCCAAGTTCATCCCTGAGCTACATATGTTCTCTTTTATCCCTCAACAACCTTTCTTGCTTCCCATCTCTTTCTCTTAACCCCCCAGACTAATACTGAGTTGAGTTGAGTTGAGTTTGTCATTGCACCTCGTACAACGAAATCAAACACCACCTTCAGTGCACATCATGACCATGAAAATAAACACAAACATGCATCCTTCACACTCCACTTCCAGATCCGGGCTGCAAAAATTCGGATGCCCACCAGAGGGCAGAAATAAAGAGACACAAAGGCGTCCCGATATGGCAGAAGGGCTGCTGTGATTTTAAAAGCGTCCCTCCTCCTCTTCCCCTTCCTCCCTCCCTCCTCCAAGGTGACTAACGCAGTGCCTGTCGCCGGGTGTGAGACGCGAGGGGGGTCCTCGGCGAGCCGGCTGTCCTCGTGGTTGCCTCTGCCATTCTAGCCAGGGGCTTCCGGTTCCGGTGAGTCAGTGCGTGACTTGAGTGTTTGACTTGAGAGCCCTGAGAGCGATTCCGGGCTGGGCGAGACCGGACCATGGCGGACGGGGGCGCGGAGCGGGCCGATGGCCGCATCGTAAAAATGGAGGTGGATTACAGCGCCACGGTAGACCAGCGCCTGCCCGAGTGCGAGCAGATGGCCCGGGTAAGCGAGCAAAGGCCCCGCCGAGGGCTGAGTCATGGCGCGGCCCGACTTTAGGCCGCATCGGCCCTTCGCTTGGGAGCCGCTGCTCTCCCGGTGGGAGTGAGGGAGGCGGGCGCGGGGGGAAGGATCGCCTCTCCGGACTGACCCTGGCCGGGGGACTCTGGCAAAGCAGGTGGCGGAGGGGGTGGAGAAGGGGGGGCCCCTTCGGCTCCGCAAGCCGCGTTGCCCGGCGTGGGAAAGCCAAGGAGATGCCGCCAATGGGCATCTGGGTGGCCGAGATGGGAGAAACGGGGCGACATGCTGCTGCTGCTGGTGGTGGTGCTGCTGCTGCTGCTCTCTTTCCCGCCGGGAAGGGCCGATCGTGCGTGGGGTAGGCAAAGCGCGGGTCGCTCCCGTGGTTCTATAATTCAGGAGGGGTAGAAACCGGGACGGACCTTTCCCCCCAGTGCGTTGTTTTTCCGGAGGAACGAGGCCTCCGGAATTAAATAAAAATGTAAATATTAAATAGGGGGAAAAAAATTAAGACATTTTCTTTATTGTAATGTATGAGGGCGGCTCGTCCCGAGAGGTAAGAAAGTGTCTTGCTTGCATTGGAAGAAAAGAGGCAATTATGGGGTGTTTTGTTTTGTTTTTTTGAGGTTTGTAGAAGTAAGGTTGACATTTTCCCCTGTGTTTTAACTGGAGCTTTAAATTTAGTGGGTTTCTTCCTCAATGTAAATCGGTGTAGCTGCTGCTGCTTCGGGACTTTTTAGTTTTATTGATTAATCTTATTTAGAAACCACCCGTCTCTCTCACAGGGGAACCCTTTGGCTTCCTTTTGAACTCCTGTCGGATTTACAAGAACATTGGTGGCGTATGTTGAAGTAATATTAAAAGATTTGCATGGATATTGTACTATACTGCAAATCATGGCTATCCTATGAATTGTACGGTTTCATTTGTTTCTTGTGTACATGGCATCGCTGCTTAGCATAGTTTTCTTTTCATTTGCTGTGCGTTATTAATGCACATACCACCCCCCCCCCCAAAAAAAAAGGTGGATTGGATACTTAAGTATTTTCACATTGTTTTTAGAATTGGGTACTCCTGATGCTAACCTAGGATTACTTCCTAGAGAAGTAATAGCTTATTAAAAGATGTAAGTCCATGGGGAAAAGAATCTATCCAGGGTTCTAATGATCTTGAATTTAGAAAATAATACAGAAGTGCCCATCATTATCCAGACCAAATGGTGATGGTGAAGAACTGTTGCTCCCTGACTTATTGATTACATGTTGTCCTGTTAAGGTTGTGTACACATGACTTGTTGAACTCCAGATTATCAAACTGGATTTTCATTTAGTTTGTTGGATTAGCTCAGTGTTGTGATGCTTTTATGGTTAAGCATACTGTATGAATTTAAGTGGTAAAGTCTCCCTTCTAAAATATTGATCTTAATTTCTGATTATTTCAAGAATGCATCCATATCGGTTTCTTGGCAATAATACAGAAATAGTTAGGTTTTGCCCATTTTTTTCTTTAAAATATTCCTTCTGGAATTTTCTTGAATAATTATATCAGGTCAGCTAAGGTTGACTAAGTGCAGTCACCTGCTTTATATTGGAGTAAACCAGGATTAAATTGTACATGGAAAATGTGTAATGTTAAATACAATCTAAAACATTGAAAAGAGAGTTTTATGCAAGAGAATGGTAAAAATTATCTGGTTAAAGAAGTTACTGCACACAGATGGAACTAACTAACTTCCATCCATTTAGATAGCTGTCTAATTCACCAGTCAAGTTACTCCATATTGTTGCTATGATTAAATTATTGGAAGAAGATCTATCTATCCTGATTTGGAAAGAACTATGCAGGAATGTTGTCCTTTAACCCTGCTGTCTTTTGTCGTGATGGGCTTGATGTAATACATTTTTGAATTTGTTTCTTTGTTTAAACATTTTCCCTAGTTTTTTTTTTTTTTTTGCAATAGCAAGGGATTTTTCACTTTGGCAATATAAGTACATATAATTAGATGCAATAATTTAATTGGAAGAGAATAGCTAATATAGAGTATTATGTTTAGCAGAACAGAAATATGTTTGCTGTTTACTTGAGAGAAGAAGCAACTTGCATCTGGCAAAATGAGGTGCATGCTGTAATTTCCCTTTTGGCATCTGAATGAATACCTTATAGATTTGATCTTGATAAATATTAGACAAATAATATTTGAAGGCAGCTTTAATAGCATCCTCTTCCTTTGAAATTGAGTATAAAATTAAGGAAACACATTCTAAATTCAGGAAACTTACAGGTATAGTTTAACTCTCACTTTTTAAAATGGCTATATACGACCTACTGCCAGACTCTGGCCTGTTTGGAACAGGGCTGCATGAGAGGTCGGTTGGTGCATGCACGCAGCTCAACTTGTGCGAGTGGTGGGCCAGCCCACATACACCTGCAGAGCTTGAATTGTGGGAGTGGTGGATTGGATCATGTGATCACCTTTTGTGACCTGCTGACAAGCAAAGTCAATGGGGAAGACAGATTCACTTAATAACTATTACTAGCTTAACAACTGCAGTGATTCACTTAACAACTGGGGGAGAAAGGTCATAAAATGGGGCAAACTCACTTAACAAATGTCTTCCTTAGCCACAGAAATTTTGGGCTCAATTATGTTTCATAAGTCGAGGACTACCTTTACAAAGTGGTTGTAATTTAAAGAGTGAAACTTTGCTTTTCAATCCACCTGCAAAAGAAGCACAGGAAGTTAGACTGGAGATTGATAGGTTGATAGATTGATTCATAGTCTTATTCCTGGTGTAGTTAATATTGACATAAGTGTAGTTGAAATCAACACGATAAGTGATTCTGTATTTCTTTTTAAATTTAATTGCTTTCCATGCAGCTTGGTTACATTTAGTACAAGCTTTCCTATTTTAAATTAAACAAGTAACATCTTCCAGCAAGCAGTATTGTTTAGCCATGTTTTACTGAAGAAACCACCATTTTCTAGGTTATGTGATCTAATCAGTCATGGTTTACAAAGTAGTCTTGCTGGATTCCCATAAACAAGCAAGATATATTTTGGCTTTGAAACTATAGTTTTCTAACTTATAATCACTCCTAATTCTGCGTCACTCTGACAGCGAGATGGGCGGTACTTAAATATGGTTAAATAAATAACACATTTTCATCCATCTTTGTGATATGTTGTATTTACTGATATATAACTTGGCAATTTAGTTAATTTAGAAGTACTTTTTTCATTTTGTTTTAAGTACCATATTTCTGTTTTAGGATGGAAGGCTTCAGGAAGCTATTGAAACATTGCTGTCACTGGAAAAACAGACTCGAACTGTAAGCATTTTTAAAATGTACTAGTCATTTCTTCAATTTTTAAATTAGACATTCATTTTTTCTTATAAATTGCATGTGTCTCTTCTGCAGATATCAAAATAGCAATTGATGTCTTTTTTCCAGCTTTTTTATATGTTCTTACAGACAATGAGATTCTCATTAATTTTAGAAAACAATGAAGGAGAATTAGTTTACAGTATACGAATATGGGAGTTCATGCTTAAATAATAGTACATTTTCTGATAAAGTAAAATCTCCGTTTATAAGCAAGAATAAGATATGGAAAAATTGTAATGTGAATACTAGAATAATGAATTGTTCATTTGTGAATTCTGAGTTACTTTTCCTCTTGTGATCAGAAATATATTTATTTTCATAAATAGTGAAGTTTTTAATTTTCTAGAGGAACTCTTGCAAGTATTTTACACTAAAAATGATATATTTTATCTCCTATTCTTTTTTTAGGCTTCTGATATGGTTTCCACATCTCGCATCTTGGTTGCTGTAGTAAAAATGTGTTACGATGCTAAAGACTGGAATGCTCTTAATGAAAATATTTTCCTTCTTTCGAAAAGGAGGAGTCAGTTAAAACAGGTGAGTTTACTGAGGGAAAAGGGGGAAGTTTAAAAGGTTTTCTCCTGCTTTTCCGTTCTTGTAAGATATTGTCCATCTGTTTCCCCAAAAAAAAAAAAAGTTACATGACTACATTTAGGATGCTTGGTAACTGGCTCAACTTTACAATTGGTTGCAGCATCCCACAGTCACATGACTGCAATTTGTGATAATTTATTTATTTTTTTGCTGATTTCTGGCAAAAAAAAAAATGCCCATCTAGAAGAATGAGTCCTTATTTATGACTGTATCACTTAATGACAGCAGTGATTTGCTTTACCACCACCACAAAAAAATGCTGTGCATTTTGGTTTGGTCATGTGGGTGCCTCAACTTATGACTGCAATAACTCATGGTTGGAAATCCAGTCTCAGTTGCGGTTATGAATTGAGGACTATCTGTATTTCTTTGATGTGGTCTCCTACAGTACAGTTCGGCAACTATTGGTACATGTTGTAAGTAGACAGATCAAGATTTCATATGTGTAAAAGAGAATTGGATTTAATTGTTTCCTGAATCATATCAGGTCAAATGAAAAGTGTTTCTGTGTTTTGAAGATGGTTTTCTGGCAGTTTAAAATTATTTGCTCCTGTTATTTTAAGATTTCTGTAAGGGATTAAATCCTGATGACTTTTAACCATCTTGTACAGATCAGCTTTTATTGCTTAAACTTAATAGTAGGTTTTGCTTAAAGATTAGATCTGGTGCAAAAGTCTGCTTTTTACTTCCTATCTGTTGCGGTTTATGCATAGTGACATAAGTGTGCTTTGTGTAGCATCCCAACTAAATTCCTTTTAGTCTTTTGAAGTAGGCTGGGTTGAGACACAGAGACAATAATTGATTCAGAGATAGCTAAATTAAATTACTTGAGTTTCTAGGTAATTTTGATTGGATAACTTGAAGGTACATAATGAAGAAGTTTTTATGTTGATCATAAATAATTCAATTGGTATAGATTAATATCCAAGCCTCTATTTTTATTGTTTTATAAAAATGACTACAATTTGTAATTGGATTTACTGTGGTAGTGACCATGAATAATAACATTGCTTTGACTGAAATGTGATGCTCAACAAATTGACAAGCTGTGTGGGAGACTTAGTTTATTTATGTTGTTTAAAGTCTTTTGCTCCCTTTCAACTATCACTTGATTGCTTTAAAAAACAAAACAAAAACTGCATATGAAGCAAATAGTACAAGATATATAGAGTACAAATAGTTCAAAGTCTCAGGCAAAATTAAATTACGTTATATTTGTTTTTAGTAAAGTTGTACATAATGCTAGTATAGTATGCAAGGAAAAATTAGTGTTGGTTTTAATTTTAAGTTGTAGAAGTCACGATAAGTAAAGAAACAATTCTTTTGAAATCCTAAAGTAGGCAAATGATTTGTTCTTTTCCACATAGTACTGGAGAAGTTTTTTCTTAGCAGCTTTACCTTACTAAAAATAGACAAAAATAACTCCACTATATCCTCTTGCAGGAAGTTTGTTTGTTTTTGCTCCAAGAGGTACATATGTGAAAATGAAGGGAAACAATCACTGACAATCTACTTGTTTTGTCCTGTCTCTTCTTTGGATTGCAAACATTTTCAGTTTCCTTTGATATTTTGAAATAAAATTGCATAACAGGCAATATTACTGAAACAAATGAACACATATACTGTTTTTGCAAGTTTATATTCAGTAAGTGTAATCTTCCTCATTATTTATGCTAGGCAGTTGCTAAAATGGTCCAACAGTGCTGTACGTACGTTGAAGAGATTACAGATTTGCCAACCAAATTGCAATTGATTGACACATTACGTACAGTGACAGAAGGAAAGGTAAGATATTTTGCTTTCCACAATCTGTGGTTTTTTAAAATTTCTCTGTCATATTTATGTAATTGTCAGAGTTTTCTTGGTGCCTTGCAAACTAAATATAGTTATCATGAAACAAGTCGATAAATTCCAGCTTTAATATTTGCTAATGGAAGGTATAAAACTGCATAGAACCAAACACTCCAAGAAGTCAAGAAATACATCTGTGACTAGGATTTGAAAGAACAGCTTTAAAGGCCTTGGGAAAGATATTCAAATGCCAAGATGTGTTTGTACCTTCAAAGCTCAGAATCATACAAGCCATAATATTACCTGTGACACTATGAAAAGTGAATGTTGGACTTGGAGAAAGCAAGGTAGAAAGACCCATTGATGCTTTTGAACTTTGATGTTGGAGAAGATTCATGAGAAGAATGTAGATAACTACCATAGAAAACAAACCAATAGATCATTGAACGCGCCCAGAGTTTTCATTTGAGGTACAAATGATGAGGCTCTAATTAGATCTATTATTGGAAAGCCTAGCTCTCCAAAGGCTGGGAAAGATGGAAAGGAAAAGGGTGACCACCAGCAAGGTGGGTAGACTCAGTTATAGTGGTGGTGAGTGCACCATTAGAAGACCTGAAGAACTAGGTTAGGAAGAGATCATCATGCAGAAAATATGTGGGGTTACTAAGATTGACAACAACTTGATGGCATATAATCAGTTAATCTTGATCCATTTATTCTTCTATTTGCCTTGTGATTCGGTCCTCATTCTCTCTATATAAAAGCCATCTATTTTATATTGGTCACTCACATTTGTATTCAATCTGCATATATTGATTTACCCATTCATTCTTGCCCGTCTTTGTTTTATCACCTGAGGTTCTTAAGAAACTTACTCTTGTTTTCATTCAGGGTACTTTTATGTTTCTTTTGACATATTTAGCCCAAATGGCGGAAATACTGATGTCAATTTTTGACAGTATTACTAGCTTAGTACATAAGGAACACTGTCTTCTCAGCAAGGCATTCAGCAAAGTCTCTCATAATATCTTCATTAAAGAAATGACAAAATGCGGGTAAGGTAACTGTAAGATGGATTTGTAATTGATTCTCAGCATTTACGAAATGCTGATAATTGGCTTCACATTAGCTTGGAAAGTATTATTGAATAGACAGCAGAGCACAGAATCAGTATACAGATGAAGATCTGGCAGGAGCTCTGGCTGTCCCTCCTCTGCCACAATTCCAGGATACTTTGGTAACTATATGCCTTCCAAATCTCTCCTCAGTCATGGTATATCTGAAAGATCTATTCATTGTAATAACTTGGCCTTGGCCTACTCATTAGCACATACATACACAACTCATTAGCACATTAAACTTTTACTGTATTTTATTTTACTTTGGCTTTTATTTTTTTCTAATTCATTTTTTATTTACATTATAAAATACAATATGATGCTATAGAATATAGATTATAAGATTTAGATAAATTAAATCTTAACTGAGAAAAAAGTTTTTATCCATTATTTTTAAGATATTAATAAACAGATTGCTTGTATAAGTGATTCTAAGTATGACATCGATAAATATATTTTATATTTGTAAAAATAATAAGGCTTCTTCCACATATACAATACTAGGCTTATGCAGTGATTAATTCTTAATTCTACCTTGCTGTTTTTAGATATATGTTGAAATTGAAAGGGCTCGGCTGACAAATACACTGGCAAAAATAAAAGAGCAAAATGGTGACGTAAAAGAAGCAGCCTCAATTTTGCAGGAACTTCAGGTAATAAAAAATAATAGCTTAGTTTGAGATCAGTGCCCGTGTTTCAAATACAATTTTTCAATTTTTAAAAGATGTTTTGATCAGTTGTCTACTAGTCATATAAGAACATTAAATAATGCAGAGGTTTTGGGGTATTTATTTCTTGTGTTTTAGAAACCTTTTAAATTAAATAAAGCGGTTAAATATATTGCCCACGCAGTATTGTTTACTTCCTAATAAGGGTTGCAAAGCTTACCTTTTCCAGCTAGAAGATAAACATCTTTGTAGGCAATCCCCCCCAAAAAACAATGAAGATTTTCAGGTGGGGTCTGAAATCCAGTGTGATGACATCGTTTTTTGCAACGGGAGTTTTTTTCTCTCCCGGCTTCCAGCCTTTAAGAATAGATTTTTGAGAGATGGAATTATTGAATAATAAATGGAATAAAAATATGTGATAAAATTGCAAATGTGACGGATAAAAGTAATATGTGTAGAATGTAGAAATGAAATAAGAATCTTAGATAATATTGTAAAGTAAGATATGAGAATATTTTAAGAAAAATGAAATAAGGTATAAACTGAAATTGGATAAAATAAGTTTAATGAATTTAATATTTGAGAATATTTAAAAGAAAATAGAATAAGCAATAAGGTGATATGAAATTGAATAAGAATGATGCATATGTAACTATGATCATGTTTGTATTGAAATGTAAAAACCTGAAACCGCACTACTCGCCAAAAGAGATTTTTTTAAAAAATAAAAACAAAAGAAGAAATTGAATAATGATATCATGGATGTTTAAACAATATGGTGATTGGCATTAGAAGAATGTACTGGCATGATGAATAATTAAATAATGAACGATTATAATTTAATACAAATATGTGTATTAACATTAGAATTATGTAAGTTTGGTGAATGTAAGAGATATGATTAATGTTGTTTTTGTTTGCACCAAAATGTATGATGCTTAGGTGCCATACTGTCTATGCATTGATGTATATATATGTAGAATAAAATTAAAAAAAATGATTAAAAAAAAGAATAGATTTTTGAGGACTTAATCTGTTATTTGTCAAAAAGCTTAAATTTCATTTTGAATTTTACCAAAATTCAAAATAAATGAAGCTTATTCAACTGGGAATTGAGCAGGCTTTGTCTACAGAATCTTGTCATACTGTAACTGTTTTGATTTGCTGTAGACTTGTAACTACTAAGTGAAGTTTTATGTAAAAATTAAAAAATAATGTTTTTATTAGCTTTGTGTGCAGTTCTTAGAATTTCACATGTCTCAGTCTATAATATTTTAATGCTCTGAACTTTAGGTGGAGACCTATGGATCGATGGAAAAGAAGGAACGTGTGGAATTCATCTTGGAACAGATGAGGCTTTGTCTGGCTGTAAAGGACTACATTCGAACTCAAATTATAAGCAAAAAAATCAACACCAAATTTTTCCAGGAAGAAAATACCGAAGTACGTCTGGTCGTAGAAAACTTTTGATTTGCTGGTTTATGGGGTGTAATTCAGACATCTTAAATAGTCCTCTGCTGGGGAAGTGACAGATGTGTATGCTTAATGTGTCTCCCCTAACCCAATGTTATTTGACGTTTCAGAAACTAAAATTGAAATACTACAATTTAATGATTCAGTTGGATCAGCATGAAGGTTCTTATCTTTCCATTTGTAAACACTATAGAGCTATTTATGATACACCCTGCATCCAGGCTGAAGGTGAAAAATGGCAACAGGTAAAAAGAAGAGGAAAATGGATTATAAGCTGTTAATGTCTGTGTAAGCAAATGCTGCCTTTATGAAGGTACACATTTAATTTTTAGGGCAATGAAAGTCAAAGTTATCGTTTTCCCATTATCAATATTTTAGAGGGAAAAGTGATTTATATTCCATGTACTTTTCTTGAAATAGCATTTTGTTGTTTCTATAACAGCTTCAAGGTTACTTTCTTTATTAAATAAATTGTAACTCTAAAATGCCCCCCAAACTCTGAGCCACGGCCCACTATCAGGCCGTGGCCTATGCAGAATTGGACTGCATGAGTGGCTGGTGGGCATTCAGGCGCTGGACCACTTCTTGACCAAGGGCTACATGTGCATGCGCCAGCTGACCACTTGTGCAAGGGCTGCATGCCTGTATGCGCACACCCACCGCTCATGTGGCTCAGTTCCCCTCTCCCCCATCAAGCCGCAAAGGTTGAGGACCACTGGAACACAATCTTATCAACCCATTTGGAAAGTACTGTATTTTCAAAATAGATACTATTTGGCATATGGGGAATGCTTCTTTACCTCTTGAAAGTTACTTTAATTCAGTCAAAGCTTTTGAAGTAGAAAGTAATTTTTCATGTGTCTCTGTAAAGTTTCACATATTGCTCAAAGAGTTTTTCTCCGAATTAAGATTGAAAAACTGCAAGGAGAATGAAAAATCAGCATTGTTGGACGTACAGGCTGTGCTGGAGGCTGGTACTTTGTTTTGCAACATCTTTTTAATTATATGGGTACACTGGAGACCCAGTTATACAGGCCTCTATTGCATTGCTAGAGGAAACACTGAGCAGGGAGCTCATTCTAACCTGACCCTGCTTAAATAACTTAAAACAATGCAGATTTTTCCACGTTCTGTTTATGATAACTAGAATTGGGTAGAACCTTTGATGAGTGACCTTCATAAGTGCAGGATTCTCCATGGATGCTCATCTCTCATTCCACCTTGTATACATTTGCTCTGGCCATGTAGTCTGTAGTAGGAATCTAAAACAATCTTGATTCTCATGCATGTAGGGCTGGGATGTCCAACTGGATTTCTTTGAGGGCCGGATCAGCATTGTAATTCTCCTCCATTGGACGGCAGGAGGCGGGGGGGAGAGAGATGGGACAGACGTCTCCTGCAGCATTCTGCCGGCCAAAAAGGGCCACATGGAGGCCCCCCAAAGCCCATTTTCAGCCTCCAGCAGCACTCTGCCAGCCAAAAATGGGCTGTGTGAATGCCCCGTGCAGCCCGTTTTTGGCTGGAGAGTGCTGCTAGAGGCTGGGGAGGCACCATTTTTTGGCCAGTAGAGGCACCGCGGGCTGGTCTTTTGATATTTCCAGCCCAGCCCTGTGGGCCAGATTTAAGCACCCTGCAGGTTGGATCCAGCCCACAGACCTTGAATTTCATACCTCTGATGTAGTTAGTAATTTGCTACTGATAAAAATACACATTATTTAAGATGCAGGAAACCAGAGTTCCTATTTGCTTACTTGTCAAAGGTATCTTAGGAATTGAAAACTCCACACAAATTTATGGAACAATGTTCCAAGGTCTTGAAAATGCTTTCAGGTACATATATGGGAATCCCACTAATTCCACTTACATCTTCTTTAAAATAGAGAATTTTAGCCTAGCAAGAAAGCTTTAAATTGTTTTCAATTAATTTCCTCATTTTGTATATAAAATTGATGGTTAGTTTGGTTCCTTTCAGCTCTCCAAACTTGTAATTCGGAATTTGATTGCAAACTGGTACATTAAAAAAAAATCAGCGTCTTATTCCAAATAAAGTTGTTTATTTTGATATGATCGGTTTCTTTCTCTTTCTCTGAAACAGGCATTGAAGAGCGTTGTGTTGTATGTCATCCTATCCCCTTATGATAATGAACAGTCTGACTTGGTGCACAGAATAAGCAGCGATAAAAAACTAGAAGACATCCCCAAATATAAGTATGTGGCTTCTATTTTTTTAAAAAAATTTAAGAATACATTTGGGAATGACATCGCCACAAATGCTAATTTGCAGAATATGTTTCTTGTAGAATTTCATATAATAATCATAATGTGTCGTTGGTTGGGAGATGGCTATGATATGTCTTGAACATATCTGAATTACTCCGTTTATAGAACGTAAAATGATACTTGTGATGTTGGTGTGCATGTAAGTTATCGATTTCTGCTCCCAAGTTTGTATTTGTATATATGTTAAACTGAAACTCTATTAGTATCCTTGATGCATATTTGTAAAGAATTTTTGGTAAATAGCTATGTGCATACTGATATGTATAGTGATGCTGGTGTACTCTTTTAAATTAATAGTTTTGTTTCTAACGTATTCATGCAATTACACATATCTAATAAAGCAAGTAAGGTAGATTAATGCACTGGTAGCACTGGCAGAAGTCTTTTAGAAGATGCAGTGTTCTGATGGACATGGAGAGGATTTGGCCATTTACAGAGATACTTTCTTTTTTTAAACAGAGATCTTTTAAAACTGTTTACTACGATGGAATTGATGCGCTGGACTAATCTTGTGGAGGATTATGGGAAAGAATTGAGGGAAGGATCCCTCGAAAGTCCTGCAACAGATGTATTTGGCTACACAGAAGAAGGTGAAAAAAGATGGAAAGATTTAAAAAACAGAGTAGTGGAACATGTAAGTCAATTCTGTTTTTTAGCCCTTCGTCATTAATACCAGTCCTTTTCATTCAAACTTTTGTCAGTGGGACTGACAATGCTTATTGCCAAACTATTTGAGAAGTTATTTTTGACAGATACATATCTTTGTTTTAGTTGGAATATAGGAATATAAATTGAATAGTGTGGCAGTGTTGTTCCATATAAATAAACTTTGATAAAGAGAGGAATATGGAAAAACGTTGTCTTTAAAATGTAATTCACTGCTAATTCCTTCCAGCAACTTGTTTGCTATACATTATAATTGTATCTGAGAATATCTTATGTTTCCTACATAATAAACTGAATAAATTATTTAACTCTTTCTTAGTAAGTATTTGAAACACAAGCAAATGCTTGAATCCATTGCAAGATTTCCTTTTATATTTTGGGAAATTATTTCAATTAATACCTAACAAGGGTCTATTCTGATTTTGTTTTCTTTAGAATATTAGAATAATGGCAAAATATTATACCAGAATTACTATGAAGAGAATGGCACAACTTTTGGATTTATCAGTTGATGTAAGTGATGCTTGAGATTGCTTATGGCTTTCACATGAGAGAAAATGTACGACACAGTTGAAAAAAAAGAGCACGGGTAGTAATTTTGGAGCTTTTAGAAACCGATTTCCATGGTGATGTACATTTAATTTAGTAGTAGAGTCAATAAATCTCATTGAGATTCTGCTCCTGTACATATTACTCTGGACTTATTTATAGGTGAACTTATATCTGACAAAATTTACATGAATTTGTTCTAAATCCTGGAGGGAGGGGGCTGCGTTATTGCTTGAATTAATGTTGGCTCCTGACCATTGCTGTGACTAGTCTCTGCAGTTTTGGGAGGGAGGTCTTTTAAAAGTGGTTTGTCAATTGATGAGATATACTTTTTATATTTCCTGTGTAAATATAATATTGTAAAAAGTATGCAGAACAGAAAGAAACATTTTTAAGATGTAATTTCTTAGCATTCTTAGCATTACCAATGATAGGCCAATTAAAAAACTAATTGTAATTGCTAATCCTATTATCCCCCTTCATCTGGGGATGTTGTCAGTACCTTAAAGTAGGTGCATCCAGCACATACCTTCTTTAAAAAAGGGGGCCGTAGAAAGAGTGTCCAGTTAGGTAGAGCTTCTTTTAGACTGCTTCAGATGTTTTTATTCAGCAGTATCCAATTCGTTCCCACCTGCCTCCCCATGTTGCCGTTATTCAAATATTTTGGTCTTTCTACAACCAAACGGCACTTAGCATTCCCAATTTTGGGCCTGGGAAAGATTTTGGAGTTGAAGTGCAATTTTGAGAATGGCCATTGTTCAAGTTTGTAGCTTCTAGATTAGTCAAAACAGTTGTGGGTATCTGAACTGTTGAAAGCTAGGTTTTTTAATGGGTTCCATACATTTAAATCTTTACCCAAATGAATCGGCTTCTGCTTCTTTTGCTACCTGAGGTGTTCAGATGGAAGGATAGGATTGTAGATAATTTTTGTGTTCCTTTTTTAGCCATCATAGTTACATGGAATTCTGGAAGACACTTCCAGAATAGCAATAGCATTTAGACTTATATACCGCTTCATAGTTCTTTACAGCCCTCTCTGAGTGGTTTACAAAATTAGCATATTGCCCCCAACAATCTGAGTCCTCATTTTATGACCTTAGAAGGATGGAAGGTTGAGTCAACCTTGAGCTGCTCAGAATTGAACTCTTGGCAAGTAGGCAGAGTCAGCCTGCAGTACTGCATTCCAACCACTACACCCACTAGGACTCTGCTCCACATACAGTTTATTAGTTACAGATTTGTGTTGCCTCATGCAAGATTAATTTGACATATTGATCAGCTAATTTATATATTAAGATTGGTTGAATGTGTTTGAATACACATAATCCTCTACATATGGCTGGTCATTTTAACAGTGGTTGGCAGTCGCAACAACCTCAGAACCAGTGCTTTCTAGCTTATAAAATGTCATGCCAGCCTTTACTGGACACATGATTGCATTTCAGATCCTTGGCAGCCTGTTGACATTACTGCCTTGTTGCCAAGTGCCCTGCAATCATGTGATTGCATTTGAAATAATCTCTGCCAGCTTTCCCAGAAAATCATCGGAGAAGCCAGCAGAAAATGTTGCAAGCAGAAGGGAAATTGGATTTGAGGTTTGTTTCCCCAGAATGCTAAGGGATTTCCCCTCACCTCCCCGTGTAGGGAGCGTAAATTCTCCCACGTGTAGGGGAATAGACCTCAAATCTAACAAAAAAGCTAGCGAGCCTTTCAGAACATGCATCTTTTAGTCAATATCATCTCTACTCTGCTGGAGGGGAACCTGAGTCGGAACATTGGCGTTCACTAACATTTTAGTGAATGCCATTGTTACCACCTTCCATAGTGGAAAACATTAGTGAAAGCCAGCTCTCTGAACCTTCCAGAACAATGGCATTTGCTACCATTTTCATTTCTGGAGGAAGGGCCACCCCACATACACACCCAAGAGGCCTGGGCTTTCTCCGCACCCCACCAGGGAGAACTATCATGAGAATTATAGCAATAGCGCTTAGATGTATAATTGTGCCGTTTCCCCCCAAGTCACTTAAACACAGCTAGGAGATTCAGGATTGCAGCTAAATGAGCAAAGTGGTGATGGGGCATCTCGCTTAGCAACTGCTTCACTCAATTGAGATTCAGGAACCAATTGAGATCATAAGTGAAGGACTACCTATGCAATCAAAGTTTCAGTGCTGAACCACTTATGCCAGCCAAATTTAAATGTTTCTTAAGTACATTTCCTTGGAAGTATGTATGTGCATTTACAGGTAGTCCTTCACTTACAACAGTTCATTTAGTGACCATTCAAAGTTACAACAGCACTGGAAAAAGTGACTTATGACCATTTTTCACAGTTACGACCTAAGTAGCATCTCCATGGTTATGTGATTAAAAATTCAGGTGCTTGGCAACTGGTTCATACTTATGACCGTTGATGTGTCCCAGGTCATGTGATTACCTTTTGAGACCTGACAAGCAAAGCCAGATTCACTTAACAGTCAGGTAACTGATTTATCAACTTCAGTGATTCACTTAACCATTGTGGCAAGAAAAGTTGTAAAATGGGGCAAAACTCACGTAGCAAATGCTTCACTTAACAATGGAAATTTTGGGCTCAATTATGGTCATAAGTTGACTAACTGTATATTCATTTCTTCAGAGTATGGATAACTGTACGTAATACTGTGAAACAATGAAATTTCATCCAAAATAGTTTGTTAGTTTGACTACCTGATTCTCTCATTTATTTGCTTTACAGGAATCTGAAGAATTTTTGTCCAACTTAGTGGTGAATAAGACCATCTTTGCAAAAGTTGATAGGCTGGCAGGAATTATCAACTTTCAGAGACCCAAGGACCCAAATAACTTACTCAATGACTGGTCTCACAAGCTCAATTCGCTGATGGCTCTAGTTAACAAAACTACACACCTCATTGCCAAAGAGGAGATGATACATAACTTGCAATAAGGTGCCTCAGTAGCCTTAATGCTTTAGAGAGGCATTGAATTGGCCATAGAGACTTTATCCCACTGTATATTTTTTCATCTCTCCCTTCCAGATGAAACTTAGAACATAATCACTCTTGAAGAATTGTTGACAATTAAGTTCCTTTGATTATTGATTTGGTTTATAACATTTTTTTTTGCTGCAATTGATGGGGAAAAATAAAATTGTACCGCTTGTGTAATGGAAATGGCCTTTGATTTATCCCAATTCATCCTGGATTTGTCTGATTTGCATATCTTTTTACACTGTTAGATATATGTTGTAATACATTCTTTTATAAAGAAATGTGACAAAGTGTTTATTTAATGTTGATTCTCCTAGACTGAAAGTTCAAGCATGAAACAAGTATAATTTCTCTCCTATGTTAAAGTATGGTAGGTTTATAGCAGATCAAGAATAGCATGGAATTAAGTTGTAGCTGTTTTGTATGTTTTTATACATCGATGCTTTTCACTTACATTTAGCTAGGTACGTTAACACAAACAGTTTCCAAAAAAGGTCTACAGCATTACTGATACTTCATTATGTCTTGATGAAGGAAATTATCTACGCTGTTTCAAGTAACCTTAAGATCTAAACTGAAAGCAGAATGTAAATAAGTCAAACTGGTTTTCTAACCTTGCATTCAACTGGTAAATAGCCATTTAAGTTTTGGCTCATAAACTTGAAGGTCAAATTTTAAATGTACAGGCCTGCAGAGTGCTAACTGCTGCTATTGATTGATTGATTGATTAATTATGAGCCATGTTGAGATACTGCCACAGGTTGTTTCCATATAAACATGTTTTAAAAATGGCACTTAAAACAATACAAAGTGTGCATAGGTAAGTGCCTTGGGTGCATTGAGGTTAATGCTTTGAGCTTGCATTTTTAAAAACTGTATTCCTTTATATATTCACAAATATTCACTGAGAGATTGTGATGTGGCATGAAGTAAGGGGTGGGCTCTGCTATTCTAAAGAACAAATTGATCCAACATTGGATCATAGCCTATATAAACAAACAAAAATAGTTTATGTTACATGTTTTGTTCCATTTTGCATGGTATGTAAATAGAACAGTTGCTTGTAATAGAACAGTTGCTTGTACAGGCAAATTTTGTTCAGGTTCATTCTGAGATTCAACTATTCCATATAAGAATTGTTGATAGTTGTATGTGATGTTTTTCTAACAGAACTTTGAAGTGAGTCCACACGGAGCTTTCAGCGATCTCGTGATCAGAGTTTTAAACCCTGGACCCCAGTTAATGGTTTGGTTTAGAGAGAAATGCCTGTAGAAGAGGAGAATGGAAAGTGATATTTCTGAATATTCTCCCCCAACTCCCCTCAATCTCCTTGATATAGGAGTAGTCTTTGAGTAGATTAGCAAAAGGCAGTGGATACTTTCCTAGAAGAAAGCAGCCATCCCAATCTTGGCCATGTAAAGTTTAACCTTTAAGTGTTATGTATTGCATGTGATGTCTTATTAATGTAACAAAGGACCAGAAGATGCAATACTTGACCATAAAGTGCTTGTCCAGCATATTATGTGTGGCTATATTGTGCTACCTCATGTCATGATACGAGCCCAGTGAGTATCTAAAACCATGCTTGATTCTCATTACTATTAAGGTGTGCAACATTGAGAGATTAATTTCTTATCCGTGTTAAAAGGTCAATGTCAACTGAGCTCTGTTGCCTTCGCTGCATTGCAAAATTTTGTTCACTGCCTACAAAGATTATAGAAGGTTCCCCACTACCTGATTTTTAGATAACTTCCCCTAGATCAGGAGCGTCAAACTCAAGACCCGCAGGCTGGCCTGGAAATATCAAAAAACTGGCTGTGGCCTATTTTTGGCCTCCCGGATTTCCAGCAGCACTCTGCAAAAACCGAGCAGTGCGGGGGTGCCTCTGTATGGCCCATTTTTGGTTGGCAGAGTGCTGCTGGAGGCTGAAAATGGGCTGTGCAGGAGCCTTGCGGGGTCTCCATGTGGCCCATTTTTGGACGGCAGAGTGCTGCAGGAGACCATGGAATCCAAAAATGAGCCCCCCCCCGAACCCCATTTTGGCCAGCAAATTCCTGCAGGAGGTGTCTTTCCTGCCTCCCCCCTGCTCCCCACCCCACAGAGGAGAACTACAATGCTGATCTGTCCCTCAAAGAAATCCAGTTTGACATCCCTCCCCTAGATTCTTGTGCCATTGTTCTTTACTTACAACACTTTGGAAAAAAAAAAATCAGTGGCAAAAAAACGAATCGTCTGCCCACTCTTCATTTAGTTCTGTGGATCTGAACAAATGCCAATTGCCCTCTTTCTATAACACAATCCTAAATTCTCCTGAGCTTCTATCTACCATAACAATGGTTTCCCCGTGCTCTTTATATGACATTCAACTTACAGGGTAAATATATTTTATTTTCCATGTGATTCCTTTTACCTTTTCTAGAGGGGTCTAGGACAACTCGATGCAGCCAACTTACCACATCTAACTCGCTGTGACCAACTTGCAGGACAACTCGCTGCGGCTAACTCACCATGGGACAAGGGTTACACTAATATCAAAGAAATGGTGAAACATTAAAGAAAAGATGCAAAAGAAGGGACAAAATGACAAAATTACTTTAAATTGTTGAATTGTTCTGCAGCAAGCTGTCCCTCAGTGAGTTGGCTGTGACGAGCTGGCCGTGCCAAGTTGCCCCATTCTGTTCTAGAGATCATTTTAAACACTCATCAGAGACGTGCATTCCACTACGTCATTGCTTAATCAAAGTTTGCTGAATAAACCAAAATGGGCCATGTCTGCACTGTAATTTTAAAATTCTTGTGGCTGGGATCCCAGAACATATCAATTAAAACAACTGCGTTATCTATGTGCTGTGTGATCTAGGTGAAAGTTAGCATCCACTCCAGCAAGATACTTTCCTAATTACAAACTTAACAAACTGAAAAAACTCCTGTTTTGAAGCCCCCATCTGTATGATTCCTGTATACAATACATTTGAAACCATGGTGGGAAAGTCACAACTTACTGAAATAAGCTGGTAGGTATAGTATTTCACTTTTATCTCTTTCCCTAATAAGCCTCGAATTAGAACTGATTTAATTGTAAGTGAAACTGGTCTTAAGTGGCAAGTCATTAATGATGTCTTGCATGGGCTGTATATTTTCTATAATATATAAAGCTGGTTTAAAGATTGTTTAATGGAAATTGTATCCAAAAAGAAGGATACAATCAATTGCTGTTGATTGCAAACCAGACAAATATCGCTTTATAGGTAGCCTTAGTAAGAATAGTGATTCTTGCCTTCACGTTTTCCTGTGGAAAGCAGCTAACATGTGCATTATGACAACTTAATCCGCATGAGTCAGACTGAAATGGTGTATTAACATGCAAATCCTTTTTCTTCAGGAGCTGATGAAATCCCATTGAAGTTCCATCTTTAACTAACAAGATTCAAACTCATTTCCATTTCCAGTGCAGTGGAATAAAATTCAGAAGAGAGGAATGGTGTATTAAGTATAATTTTGATGAAAAAAGGAGACAAAAACTAATTTGAAAAGCAAGGTTATACGCTTAAAAAAAAAAAAAAATAGGAAATGTGCTCTGAAACATTTGTTCAGCAATTGCAACTACCCCACACAATATTTTTTCAAATAGGTAAAAAAATAAGTATTTTACTTTCTGATCCACCAGCAGAATATCATTCTCAGTGTATACCACTACAAACCTTTTGGAGTGATTGGGATTACAGTATCAGATAACATGTTGAATGTTTATTATATTAATCTAGAATGAGATAAATCAGATTGCATGCACGGATTTGTCTGAGCAAGAGTGTAAATTTTTAGGGTGTCTACTTGAGATATAATTTTAATAAGGAATAGGAGTCTATGTTGTGGTAATTCCATGCAATTCTGTTGTGCTTGAATTTAAAAAAAATACTAGATTTACAATTGACTGCCACTTAATGCTTCTAGACAATTGCTACTTCTTTACACAGTACTTTGGTAAGATTAGGTCACCTGATGACCTAAACCATGGTTTCGTTAATTGAGATTTGGTAAATGACAAATGGTTGGATTTGCAGAACATACTAAACCATAAACAATGGTTTGTAAAATAAAATGGCTGGATTCATGTAACTTGAGCCAAAATTAAATAAACTGCATTATGGCTTAATATGTTGTGAGAAATAAATCATAACATCTACTAGGATGATTTATTAGGTGTACATATGAAAACCACAAATTTTGCTTAAATAACAGTATAAATATAGTATTCATTATAAGTGTTTAAAAAAATAACCTGGTGCCCACTGAATGTTTTAGACCACCTCTCTTACCATTCTGAGTCATAAGTTGTGTTGTGGGAGAGTTGTGCTAGTTGTCTTTCAAAACATTTAATGGGCACAATGTTGGCTGTGTTTACTTTGTTAGCAATTCAGAGTATTGATTTTGAAACATGATTCAAGGTTTGGGTATGTATACTTTCTAGAGTATCATGTCACTTTTAATAGAATGATGTCTAAGGGAAATGTGTATACATGTTTACATGTTATCAAAGGACATTTCCTGAAGTGATCTGGAGAACTTTATGCATTCTGTAGTTTCTAAAAGGTAAAAAGAGTATGAGGCAAATAAAACGTACACATTACAACCTCCCTAAACCTGTAATATGTTCCCCTATACTTAGTGATCTTAATTTATATCTCTGATACATCAAAACTCTACCTTTAACTATATCTAAATATTAGCATCAAGTGGAAGGGTGATTTGGTCCTGCAAGTCTAAATCTCTGTCCAAATCATTGTACTAGGATAGTCTCAG
Source organism: Pseudonaja textilis (assembly GCF_049901715.1). NCBI lineage: Eukaryota > Metazoa > Chordata > Lepidosauria > Squamata > Elapidae > Pseudonaja > Pseudonaja textilis. Next base: position 119,746,643 of record NC_141991.1, on the reverse strand, counting down.
CTTCAACCCTGGGCAACTGATTCCAGTGCTAAGACTTGCTATTAGCAAGAGTTGTCAAATATTTAACTGATATTTGTTTTATTATTTAAATCCTTTATTCTTCGTTTTTTCAACATTTTGAAAGAATGCGCTCATAGCCCTCTGTTTTCTCAAAGGCTAAACATTCACAGTTCATTCAATTTCTCAATGATATTTTAGCTGCCTTTGCCTGAACCTGTTCTAGCTATTCTGAACCCACTGAGAAGATCAACATAACTTGTAACAAAAACCAAAAGCAAGAGTAAGAATAATTCTGTAGTATGAAAGACAATGTTCTTTTAGCTCCAAAGGCTACATACGTTATCAAATTAGCGGTAAGACCATACGTTCCATTTTATTAATTTTTTTCTTCCATGGTAAGTTGGGAAGCTCTTTTTAGTTTGCTTCTAAAATTCAGAATGCTTAAAGGGGGTGGGGGAGGCTTGAGGATTGCAATTGGCTCATAGCTCACAGGTGCCTTAATCCCTGCTATAGGTCAAATAACATAATTAGGAGTGGTGATGAACTACTTTCCCAAGATCCCTTCAGCCCCAAGGGAAATATACTTCGCTTCTCAACTTAACTGAGTAATTATTTTCCTGACATTAACAAAACTAAAGTACTGAGCATCAATTAACCACTGGTCCAACCTGAATAGCTTGCAGCCCGATAATAAATCAATATTACAGGACTCATTTCATGGCATCAAAGGAAACTCTAGGCAATTTGTTGTCTGCTTTCCCCTTATCAAAACAGATAACTGGAGTAATTGCGCATTGTGAAATAGATGAACTTTAATATCAAACGAGCAATCTTTCTCTGCAAAAAGAAACTAATTTATTCTCCAATCAAAACGTGATTTGTAATTAAGAGGTGGAGAAAGTTGCTGTGCATTCTAATGTAAAACTTTCTAGTTTTTATTCAAGGAATAAGCATGATGAAATTAATACTCAATATACTGTCCTAGGCAACAGCAGTTCACTGCAAACTCCTTTCTTAAATTTCCAAAATTTCTTTAGCTTGAACTAGTTATCCACACTATCATTAAACAAGATATGTATTCTCACACTGAGAGTAAATCGGCAATTGAGCCAAGGCTTGAGACAGGAGACTGAATTAGCAATAGCACTTAGAGTTATATACCGCTTCACAGTGCTTTACAGCCCTCTAAGCAGTTTATAGAGTCAGCCTATTGCCCCCAACAATCTTGGTCCTCATTTTACTGACCTCGGAAGGATAGAAGGCTTAGTCAACCTTGAGCCTGGTGAGATTTGAACTGCCAAATTGCAGGCAGCTGGAAGTCAACAGAAATAGCCTGCAGTATTGCATTTTCACCACTGCGCCACCATGGCTCTCACATTAGCCTTGTGTTTGTTTCTGTTCTGACCAACTGGGTTCAAATTAAAATCTGGAGATATTATACAAAGGCCTAGATCTCTTGAACAACCCATAATGCTGGGAAAGGGTGTAGGAAAGAGGACAATCAGTTCATGATCCGGAGATCCTTCTGAACTCCTGACTTGTATTTAAGGAACAATGAATAGTAGCCATAGGTCAAACTGAAATTTGGAAAGTTCACAAGTCCATACTAGATTTAATTTTTAAATAATTTTATTAAGAATTATTAATGAAAAGAATAGAAACAAACCTGAATTACAAAGAAAATCTACAAAAATAAAAACAAATTCAAAAAAGGAAAAAAGTGCAAAAACTTCTCCTTTCATCCTACCGAGATAATTTTAATGGTTTATTGCCATCTCTTAAATTCAACATAATCTCTCTTCACTCAGTAGTTCATCCCTTAAGCAATATAATCTAAATGTCAGTTGTTCTTTTGTCAGCAAAATCCAATAAGGGCAACCAGTTATAAATATTTTTTATTTAGCCCTGACAGAAGTAGGCAACCTTGTATTCTGTTCCTATGTTTTTTTTTACAAATTTATGTATATACCTTGTTTGTCACTTCTAATAAAATCCTTCAGGACTTCACTGAACTCTTGTATGTCCAGTTTAAAAAAAAAACAAATCGGTTTTCTGGTTCAATGTTTATACATCTCTTTTTTAGGAAATAAATTATTGATTGCCTCAATTTGTGTTTCCCTATCTTTTTCCCTATCCTCATTGCTTAGTGCATTTAAGTCCCCCTTCAAAATAATTTCACAGTTATTCACTGCAACTTGTTCTGTAACTCTGTCCATATAACTTACCAAGGAATTTGGCAGACAAATACTCATTTCTACTCCAGTCTTTTCTTTAACCTCTAGCTCCCTAGCATCTAATTTTCAAGGTCCCCTTATAAGAAGATCCAAAACAATCACTATTTCCCAAGGGAACATTTCTTCTAATTAATTAAGCTATAATTCTAAATCAATCTGGACCATTAATCCACTGTAAAAATCCATATGCATCATCCAAAAATTCCATGTTTCCAAAAGTTTTAAAATCAAATTTATACCATCTTCCTCTTAAGGATAAGGAGACTCACTGATAAATATAGTAAATTTGGTCTAGTCACTAAGGCACCAGGCTAGAAAGCAGGAAACAGCAAATTCAAGTTCTGCTTTAGCCAGTTGGGAGATTTTGAGCCAGTCGCTCTCAACCCAACCTCCCTTATAGGGTTGTTGTGGGAGAAAATAGGAGGAAGGTGTGCTGGATATGATTACCACCTTTGAGTTATTTGTAAAAATAACAAAGGCAGAATTTAAGGTTTAACGGTTTTCCTTTCCAGTTGTTACCGACTTGGAGCAATGCTCATCTCCAATTCTCAGCTGAGGGAGCCTGCATTGTCTGAGATACTTCCGTTACATAGCCAGCGTGAAAGTACAAAACACAGTAAACATTTCCTGCTGAAGCAGGACCTATTTATCCACTCGCATATGCGTGCTTTCAAAGCCTCTGCAGCTTGAAATATAGGCTCGTTTCATCACTTCCTGTATTTCCAGAAATACCAGAAGTGACTAAACAGCCCTATTTTTCAGCCTGCAAAGGCTTTCCTCAAGTAACTGGGAGGCTGAAAAAGGCCTCAAACAGGCCAAAAATCAGCTGGGAGGTGCAGTGCAGGTAAGGGGGCAGGGGATTGCGTGTGCATGCACAGGGGGCATGGGAGGCGCATGCATTGCCTTCTGGGTGCTGGCACACAAGTGCGCGTGCGCACCATTTTTGGCACAGGAACCCAAAAAGGTTAGCCACCACTGAGCTAGGGCAAGAAACAGGAGCTCACCCCGTCCCAAGGTGCTCAGATCTCAAACCTGGGCTGTCGGATTTCCGGCTGACAAGCCCAGCGTCTTAAATCACTGAGCCATTGTCCTGACTAAAGACAGGATACAAATAAATAAATGATCCTTATCAGTCTAAAGCAGGGGTGTCAAACTCACGTCACGGTGGTGTTATGTGCCATATCGAGACTTTTTTCCTTTTGCTAAACTGGTGTGGGCATGGCCAGCGCATGATGCATCCAGCCTGTGGGCTGAGAGTTTGGCAGCCCTGGTCTAAAGGGTCTTAATCTCTCCATTCCAAATAAAAATAATAAGTGAATAAGGCTAAGTCAAGCTTAATGTCCTTAAAGGCTGCTTCATGTGTTAGCTTGATGAAATCCTGATTCCTAGCTAACTCAACTCATAAACCAACTGCAGAATGGCAGTTTCTGTGGTCTACTCAGGACGAGCAACTGTCCAGAGTCATAATCTCAATGATCTCTCCTTCCTCCCGATTTTGATATCCAGCCATGATTCTCCTTGCAAATGCAGTCCTGCTCCCAGCAGGCTATCAGTGCTCCATGGCGCTCACAGGAAATGGCATACTTGATCTTTCAGATGGATTGTAAAAAGCTCTAATTTTCCTATGTCCTGGTATAGAGTATATTTTCTTTGGCTCTGAGAATTACAAATTACACTTATACAGTAATGTAAGAGCAAGTTGCATAGTTGTGAGTCACTGTAGTAAATAATTGCAGAGCTATGCTGATTTTCAATTTGTATCAAATGCAAAATATGTTATTCTCCCAATATTTTGGCCTGGATCAGTTCCATAGTCTTATAGACTGCATCTCTGTGACATACCTCTTCAGGTCAGTAGTGCTCAAACTGCATTAGTCATCTTTTGAAACTCAAAACTTCTGCAAAGTAGGGCAGAGTTCATCCTGCCCCTACCATATCCAAGGTTTGTTATTAGTTTACTTATCTTGACCCCAACTTGATGTATGACTTAGCCATTTCTTCCCTCTGACCTAGAGATAGGAAACTAGGGCATCCAGCAAACATGGAAATTGTGCCAGGAATGAAATGTGTTGCATGCAGGCACCACAGTGCCTAAGCAGTGTTATTTAACTACCTACAGTTTCTATGATGGAAATTGTGATTTATTTTATCTGACCAGTTACCTTGCAAAATATATAGAGAAATTCAACATAAAATAAATTTAACTTTCAGATCTCTCTCCCTGCAGTCAAGCTTCATAAGTAAATTCATACATTCTTCAGAATAAAAACTTTTGTACCATAAAAGTACAATACAGTAGGTCAATTTTCAGGGTTTCAGTTTAGGTCTGTTTGAAGACCATTTCAACCTAAGAAGTTGGCAGAGGAAGAAAAGGTATTGCAGTAGCAGTTGATTGGCATCTGTCACAATTTGGATTGTTTCTGTTTTAGATTCAAATGTTAACCACTGAAATAATTAAAAAAATGTTTAGCCAAAGCCAAAGTTTTGAAGGTGGATTTTCCCCCCTCAACGTTTATTTAATAATTGGATTTCCACACCATTCTCATCATTATCATTTATTGATGGGGTCCAATGCAATTTTAACACACTTTGTCTAGATCATTATTGTCACTCAAAGTATCTTACTGTCATTAAAATCAGAAGGATGGGACCTGCTTAAAAACTGCAAAGAAAGACACACAGTGAACAGGAAAGGAGAAAATCAGTTCTCCCAAGCTACAAAGAAGTGGTTAGAAATGTATTGACATTTCTGTTTGCAGGTAGTCCTCAACTTATGACCAAAACTTCTGTTGCTAAGCAAGACAGTTGTTAAGACCATTTTATGATCTTTCTTGCCACTTAAATGAATCACTGCAGTTGTTAAATTACTAATATGGTTGTAATGTGAATGTGGCTTCCCCATTGACTTTGCTTGTCAGAAGGATGCAAAAGGTGAACATGTGACTCCGAGACATTGCAACCATCATAAATACGAACCAGTTGCCAAGCGTTCACATTTTAATCATATGACCATGGGAATGCTGCAATGGCTGTTGGGAAGAACTGTATTGTTGTGGTTCGCTGGCAACAGGTGCAGATGGCAGCGGTCTCTGAGAGCGAGGACTTGGATGAGGGACCTGTGTGTGATGCAGGGATGGGGCCAGGACTATCGGAGAGTGGGGTGCTGCCTTTGGAGGTCGTGGAGTCTGACAGCAGTGATGAATAGGACCCCAGGGAGTCTGTGCTCAATGCGTATGCGCACAGGGTTGCTCAAAGGAAAGAGTAGCTGAAGTAGCACAGGCGACTCGGGAATAAGGTTGGAAGGTGATGGCCCCTCCCATCAGGGATACAAGCCAGCCTTCAGGGTTGGCTTCTTTGCAGGAAGCAAATAAGTTATTTCAACTCCAAATTCTTGTGGAAGTCTTGTCTAGTCTGTTTTGTTTTCAGAGACTTTTGTTTTTGTTCCTTGCAATTAATCTTGCGTTCTTGGCAGCCTTTCACAACCTTGAAAGGGCTTGCTCTTATCTGGGACAATTAGTTTTAATGACTCTTTGCTGTGAATGAACAGAATTCACAGAGACGTAGTAAAAAAGTTTGCTTTTATATATACTTTGTGTTTATTTGATTTGAACGAGGCTTGGGTCAGTACAGTTATTGTCACTTTTTTCAGGACCATTGTAACTTTGAATGGTCACTATATTGAAAAATTGTAAGTTGGAAACTATTCAGTCTTGGCTAACCTTCCCTTGGTGGTGGACTTTCTTGAATCACAATTTCTGGCTTTTGTTCCTATAGCCCATCAGGCTTTTGGTAAAGCAGTCAACTCAAGTCAGATAGTAGGAGAGAGGGAAAAGCAAGTTCCTGACAGCTGCTCTCCAATGGAACTGGGCAGAGCTAGTCACACCCCTCACCTTTGCCATCATATTTTTCCTGAGAGGTAGGGGTACAGCTCTCATCCATCCTCCTCCTCCTCCTCTGATTCAGCTGCTGGAGGGTCTGGTGGCCAACAGGCCACAACAACTTCACGTGATTTTGATTCTATGCTTCTGTTTATACACCCTAGGATTGTATTAGCTTTTTTGGCTCCTGCCACACACTGCTGGCTCATGTTTAAGTGATCATCCACTAGGACTCCAAGATTCCTCTCAGGTTTCGCCTAAAGTGTACTTGTACTCTTGGTACCTCCTCTTCAGAGGTGGTATTCAGCAGGTTCTGACCAGTTCTGGGGAACTGGTCACGGAAATTTTGAGTAGTTCAAAGAACCAGCAAATACCACTTCTGCTGGAGATTTTACAGTGTCCTTCTCCTGCCACGCCCACCAAGCCACGCCCACAGAACTGGTAGTAAAAAAAAATTGAATCCCACCCCTGCTCCTCTTCCTATTTTTCCCACAAAAACAACCCTATGAGGTAGGCTGGACTGAGAGAGAATGACTGGCCCAAAGTTACCCAGCTAACTTTCATGCCTAAAGTGGGACTAAAATTCACCATCCCCCAGTTTCTAGTCTAGTCTGGTGCCTTAACTGCTAGACCACGGGTGTCAAACTCAAGTCCCGCAGGCCAGATTCGGCCCATGGGATGCTTAAATCTAGCCCGCGGGGCTGGCCTGGAAATAGCAAAGGACTGGCCCATGGTGCCCCATTTTGGCCGGCAGGGTGTTGGAGGTGTCTGTCCTGTCTCCCCACCCCCTGGCCGGCCTGTGGAGAACTATAATGCTGATCCAGCCCTTGAAGAAATCCAGTTTGACACCCCTGTGCTAGACCAAAAGCTTAGGAGTTGCCTGAGTTCCAGCATCCTTTCTGTGAACTTTAAAACCCCTCCCAAGAGAGTGTGAATACATTAATTTCCCCCCTTTTTCTCCTCCTGCTCTTTCTTTCTTTCTTTCTTTCTTTCTTTCTTTCTTTCTTTCTTTCTTTCTTTCTTTCTTTCTTTCTTTCTTTCTTTCTTTCTTTCTTTCTTTCTTTCTTTCTTTCTTTCTTTCTTTCTTTCTTTCTTTCTCTTCAAATAAAGGAGTAGGTTCATGCACCCAAGCCATGATTTTGTTAAGAAGCCACAATGGCTGGATTCACACAACACTTAAGCCCAAACCTGTCAGATCATATTGTGACTTAATGAAATGCATGACTCCATGATTAAATCAAATGAGGTACATTTGTCCTCCAACGGGGCACTTTGGGGTTTGTCTTTGCATTATATATTAACCCATGTTTAACTAAACATGGTATTAGTGAATTAATGCAATTGTTTAGGTTTGCACCATCTACTGAAACACAAAGCAATCAACTAATCATCTTTATCCCCCTTGAATCCAAGGACAATATCATTAACCAGTGCCTCTAGATTAAATGTTTGTTAAGTTTATACTACTGAAACCTTGGAATTTCTAATTGCTTACAGATGGACCCTTTCATCTTGACAGTAGTAAACTGCAGATCCTCAAGAGCCCAGGCAGGCAAGCTGGAGCACAGACCTTATTAGCTATGTTGAGACATGTTTACGCAACTGGAATTACTGAACAACACCCAGAATCAAAAGTAGTTACTACAAGGGGTGTCATGGCAGGGCAACTGATGCAAATATCATAAATCAACTGCACTAAATATATTATTCTGTATTACTCACCAGAAATTTTTATTCCCATTTTTTACTAAATATCCGGCTCGTTCCACTTTGTTTTATCTCAAGAAGTTATGATTAAATCAATCTGATTTTATTTTCTTGACCACAGCCAAGTACTGTTCTATAGACTGCACAATATGATGCATTAACTCTAATCTTTTTGAGATATTTTCAAATAATTGCATTTTTCCTTTTACCTTAATTAACTGTGATTTTTGGGTTTTACATGCTGGTCTAGGATCAAATATTGATGTGATCTGAAGTAATTTGTACAATGACATCATGACATATCTGCGATCTTAATGATCTCAATACCTACAGTGAAAAAACTGACCTCTGATCATTTTTCAGACTGATGACCATTGCAGCATCCTCATGTCACATGATCAAAATTCGGATGCTTGGCAACTGGCTTGTATTTATGACGGTTGCAGTGTCCTGGAGTTACATTATCATCTTTTGCAGCCTTCTGATAAGCAAAGTCAATGGGGAAGCCAGATTCACTTAACAACCATTGTTTTAAAAACTGTAGTGGTTCACTTAACATCTGTGCCAAGAAAGGTCGTAAAATGGGGCAAAACCCACTTAACTACCTTGCTTAGCAACAGAAATTGTGGGTTGAATTGCAGTTGTAAGTTGAGGACTACCTATATTTATTCCAGATACTGAGGGCTTCTTAGTAATAACTGTTTTAGAAATCGGTGAAAATGAGAAGAAATGAAACCTTTTCAGAAACCTCGGAAAGTGCTTATCATGAGAGAAAATAAAAAGAAATGACCACAAATACTGTTCTTGGTTTTAGATCTGCAAAAAAATAAGCAATACATTTGTGCAAAAGTATCTGTAAACAAATGCATCAGCTCTTTCACTTGCAGGAAACTGCACATTGAAGAGATTAAGTGATAAGTCTGACATGATTTTTGCCTTTAAGAATTTGTTATCCTTGGAAAGCTGAAGGAAAAATAGCTGGAGGTTAGTCATTCATAGCAGCAGGCATTTTCTACTAAGATGCATTATTTGATATATCACTCAATGGAAAATTCATTTTAATACCATCAACTAGAACTACTTTTAACTTTTAGATGCAGCACAGTGCAATACAAATTTATAAATAGAAAAAAAAAAAACCCCAAACCCTCACATCTAAGTCAGGCTCCGGATGGCAGGACGACTTTACTATTTCCAATTTATAAGAATCAATTGCAAAATGGTTGCAATTTCTAGTCAGTCCAAATTTCTCAGAATTGATTAATTTTGGAAAAATAATTTTATGTATTAATAATTGTATGAATGTGTACATCTCTACTTGTTCCTAGGGAGGTCAAGATTGATTATGAGCAGCTCTGCAAACCACTTTTTGCTCAGTAGGCTGCTCAGGAGTCAATCGGAACCCATTAGCCCATTCTACCCAAATACAGGTGGTCCTCAACTTACAAGCACAATTGAGCCCAAAATTTCTGTTGCTAAACAAGACATTTGTTAAGTCCCCATTTTATAACATTTCTTGCCTCAGTTGTTAAATGAATCACTGCAATTGGTAAGTTAGTCACCCGGTCGTTAAGTGAATCTGGGTTCCCAGTTGACTTTGCTTATCAGAAAGTCGCACAAAGTAATCCCATGACCTTGGGACATTGCAACTGTCATAAAAATGAACCAACTCTGCCAAGGCTCCAAATATTGATCATGTGCAAAGGTCATTTACTGTGAATAATAGTCACAAGTCACTTTTTTTCAGGGCCCTTCTAAATGAACAGTTGTAAGTTGAGGACTACCCGTATTTGCTACTTAGCTGAATTATTTGATATACCACTCGATGAAAGCTCGTTTTAGTACCGTCGCCTAGAAGAATTACTTTTAACTCCCAGATGCAGCACAGTGCAATAAAAATTTATAAATAGAGGGGAGGGGGGAAACCCCACTTCTAGGTCAGCCTCCGGATGGCAGAACGACTTTAACTGCCGTTTTCCAATTTATATCAATCCATCGCCAAGATGGTTGCAATTTCTACTCAGCCCAAATTTCTCAGAATCGATTGCAGTGGGGAAAAAGAAGGGTATGCATGCATTAGTAATCCTGAGGACGCGCATCTCTCTCCCTATTCAGCCAAGATCGATTTTGAGCCCCTTTTTGCTCGCGAGGCAGCTCAGGGAGTCCATCGGAACCCATTAACCCTTTCCGCCCGAAAGACAGCAAAACGCCCAAACGGTGGTTTTAAAAACCGGGTAGAAAGCGCCGATTCCCCCAGCCTACCAACCATCTTGCTTTCCATCCATCCTTCCTTTCCCCCCCACCCTCCCTCCCACCGCTGCTCGGGGCGCAAACCACCCGATCTCCCGCCGCCTTTCGCTCTTTCGCCACAGAAGGACCCATCCGGGCGGCACTTTCCTCCCTCTTGAAGCGTTCCCTTCGCTCCGATCGGGGCGCGCGAGGGGGGGAGGGAGGGGGGGGAAGGGGTGGGTGGGACGTGGAAAGGGGCGGTGAAGCGCCGTAGGAGGAAGGAGGGTGGGGAGGGGGGAAAGAAGGGGAGGAAAAGAAGACACTTTTTTACCCACAATGCTTTGGGAGGACGTTGACAAGTGGATCCAAGATGGCGTAGAAAGTAATGACAGGTAAGTCAGGACTTCCCTGTTTGCTGGCTGGGAAAAAGGAAGGGACGAAGGGGGAAAAAGCTCCGCCGGGGCTGGGACCGGGTGAGAAGCCTTCCGAAGCCGCCTGGGAAGAGCCTGGGGTGGGGTGGGGGGGGCGGGTGGCGGTCCCTCGGGATTATAGGAGAAGGCTTCTCCGTCCCCGGCGGAGCGCGGACCGGGGCTGGCCGGAGAGGGCCCTGTGGTTGCGGAGGGGCCTGCAGAAGTCGCAGCCCGGGGCGAAGCGGAGGGTGGGGTGGGGGTGGGGTGGGCGGGCTGGGCTGTTTACGCGGAGGCTCCGCCGGGGTCCTGGGCACGAAACTGTTTCGGGGTGTGTGTTTGTGTATGTGTGTGTGTGTGGAAAGCGGGGTCTGTTGGTTACGACGGAAGGCGGATATTCGGGTCCTTCACTACGAAAGCAGGCGAGCGGTACCTTCAAGGCTTTTGGAGGCAAGAGGCGCAAAAATCCACCCTTGGAAGGCGTGTGTGTGTTGTGTGTGTGTGTATTTCTGATCCCCCCCCCTTTCTCCCTCCGTCTCTCTCTTTTTTTTTTTTGAAGCCAAGTCAGACTTGCCTCTTGTGAGGCGGGCGAAGGAGGAAGCTTTTTTACAGGGCGGGCGATAGGAAAAGCGAATTCCTCGAGAATCGTCTCTGGGCTTTTGTGAGGCTTAGCAACGAACAACTCTTTTAACGTTTATAAAGGGAAAAATCCCTACCCCTCTCACCACCAAAAAAAGTGGTCACGTAGGTTTTATTATCCCCTCCCCCCCCCCCATTCTAGGATGAGCAGCAACTTCTGGGTTCCTGAAGTTGGAATTAAATGATGAGTAGGGATTTTTTTTTAATTATTGTTTTTTTGGTGTGGGGTGGAACATTTTGGAATTGGAGTTGAGTTGGGAAGGAAATGTTCAGATTGGTGACTACAGCTTTAGAAGGAATTCCTTTTTAGGGTCCTAAGCAAGATAATCTGGAAAAGTTAATGTTTAAAAGCAGTTGCAAAAACAGAGCACTGTACTGTACTTAATTGCAGAGGGAATAAGAAAAGAATATATCTGTCCATACCTTAAAGTTACTGTTTTGATATTTAGTGTATATGATAAATATCAAAACCATAACTTTTAATATACTTTTATACCAGTGTTTTAACTTAAATATCAATGTGAATATACAAGTATGTACTTATATATCAATATATTAAATACATGGATGAAAATACACATGCAAAGAAAATGTCTTAAAATCAGTTTTCTTCTTGGAATTTGTCTTTTGGACATGGTTTTAAAATCATATAGTTTCACAACATGTAGAGGGATTTTTTTTGTACAAGCGTAACTTTTTATGCAAAGCAATTTATAAGTAGTAATTAAGTTTCATTAAGATGATATTATAACTTGTAGAACCAAAGCTTGAAAATAGGCATCCATATTTCAATCAAATAAGAGGAAATGACCTTAATATTTGAATCTCAACATTTTCAGTGATATGGTTGATATCATTTAACTTTTCACAGCAAATGCACAGTGGTACTTAAAGACCAACATATATATTATTGTGTAAGATTTCATGGATCTTAGCCTAAGTCATCAGATTCATTGATTGATTGAGATCTGCACTACAGAAACTAAGGATTTAAGCATTATCTTTTCAACTTGTTCAAATATGATTTAAATCAGAAGATTTTTACATACTTTTTTTTACAGTTAAATAAAATAAAAAATACAGTTTTATTAAGGTTGCTGTTCACACTTAACTGAGAATACATATGGTAACAATTAATTTAATCTTTTGAGTAAATGTGTTTAGTATTATAGTGTAATTATTGTTTTGGAAATGCTAGCTTTTTTAATTAAAAGGAAATGTAAAGACATAGCAAAAATAATGTGTTACATTATTCCATAAGTACAATTTAAAATTATAACAAATCTTTGGGGAACATTTGTGTGTGTGTGTAATTCTTAAAGTAAATATCTTGTATTAAAAGAGAGAAAAGGCTTAAAACTTTGGTTATTTTGCATTTTCTCCTAATAGGTATAAAATTTTAAGATGTAGGCTTTAAAAAGCTTGCAAAAGTTCTAAATTTAAAACTGAGGAGAGTTTATGTTTTTGTGGTAAATTATGGTTTTCAAGTCATTTATTGCAATACAGCTTTTTTTCCTCTGATATTTATAGATGGTGACCAAACCAAATATCTTCCATGATCTAATGTTTGATAATGAGTGTAATACTGCTAACAGATTTTATAAATCTAAAGCCCATAACATTTGTAAATCTGGTCGTATAAACAAATCTTACTTTGCATTTTTCTAGACGCAAATTTGTTAAATTTATGGAGAAAACATGCAATAATGCAACAAATTCATATTTAGTAAAAGATAATTACTGTCATATAGTTGTGGAACTCAGAATTGTGAAAGAAGGCATCAAATTGTGGCTGAATATATTAATGTTGATCTAATTCAGATGATTGGTGTAAGGATTTTGAGAGAATATATAATGTTCGTTTGTTCATTCATGAGGTTTTTGAATATACACAGAAGTACTTTGCAAGTGATAAATATTTTATTACCTGTTCTTTTCTTCAGCATAGGAAAATACAGGATCATTTTAAGAGATGTTACTTCTGCTATTTATTTATTTAGAGATTTATATCCTGCTTTAGGACCTCGGGCTCTTCCTGTACTGACCCAGGCTTCGTCCAAATTAAGGAAACACAAACTGAGTGTAAAATCAAACCTATTTAATGCAACGCTGGGAGTTTCTTGCATTCCCAGCCAAAGCTCATTAGACACAATTCTCTGAAATAAGCTCACGTCTTTCAGGGTTGTAAAAGGCTGCCAAGAAACCGAAGTTCAATTACTTAGAATATAAGCTGACAGAAATTCCAGCAAAGACAAACCAGAGTTCCTAGGGCTTCAATGAGGAATCAGAATCTAATGAACTTCTTTGCTTCCTGCAAAGAGCACGTCACCGAGGGCTGGCTTTTATCCCTGATGGGAGGAGCAATCACCTCCCAGCCTTACTCCTGAGTTGCCCCTGCTGCTTCAGTTGCTTCTAGCAGCTCTGCACACGCGCACTGGGAACAGGCTCCCCGGGGTCCTCTGCTTCGTTGCTGCCAGACTCCGAAAGCTCCAAAGGCAGCACCCCACTCTCAGATGTTCCTGGCCCCATCCTGGCATCGGATGCAGAACCCTCGTCCAAGTCCTTTTCAGACTCCCTGACTAGGTTCCCTTTTGTCCTCACTGTCTGATACCTCTGCCATCTGCACCAGATGCTGGCAAACCACAACACTTCCTTCACACTCACCCACCTCTGTCATTGCAGTATGAATGTGAGAGAGTTACTCAATAAACTTACCAGAAAGATCTCTAGTTTGCTTTGTGATAACAAGTTCTGAATACATCTCAGAAGAAAAAAAAAGAGGCCCAAACATTTTCTGACTCAAATACATTCACTTTGAAAGAAATAAAAAGTACTAAATGCCCAGCTTCTTTTAACTTGTGAATTCCCACAGAGACAATGTGTTCTGTTTATTACAAAACACAGTTTATAAAGGATAATATTTTTTAAGCTGTTATCCTTTGGTTAGTAATTTCATGGGATGAGTAAACTAAAGCTATAGTTTTAAATGAACTTACTGCTATGCTCATGCATCATCCTAAGTAATATATCACAGCTGAGAAACCATAGTATAAACAGGATACTAGGCCAAAATCAGTCATATCTGAGATCCTCACTGGTAAGAAATAAACCCTAGTATATATAGCAAGGACTACTTCTATTTAAGTGTTTCTAGGAATCCTCTTTTTAAAGGAGTATCTAATATGACTGGGGAAGATTTCCAATTAAAAGCAGGCATATATGATGGTCCTATCTAATAAAACGTATCTATCAAATCCCTGTTTGAGATTTAGTAATTAATATATAATATGAAAGATAAAGCGTTTCTAATGTATAATATTTTTTAAAGTTCATATTTTTCTAGTTTTAGAAATGTTAAAATGGAATCTAATTACAACTATTTTGTTAAAAACATATGCGTCAGTCATGGGAGTGATGAATCTGTTTTAAAGATTACATATAGTATCTACATAATTCAAGTAATTGTGGTAGAATCACACATTGATCCATGACAAATATTTTATCCTGAAATGTTATTAGTGTGCAAGTGATTTTACTTAACCAATCGGAGTCAATTGGGATATTACTTTTATGAGTCTTCAGTGAAAAATGCATGGAACGGAGTGTTGTAAAACTCACACATTTTATTTCATTTTAGCACCTGTGTTTCTTTGGTCCCTTCCTGACATAAAAAATTGCAAGCTGTTAATGTATGTGCTCACTTTTACTTATAGGTTTGCCCATCCTGTAGAATCTTTCAGCCAGTATTTCACTACTGGAAATTTTGAAGAATTGTAGTTACATACTTTTGCCATGTCTTATTGTAAATCTCCTATGGAGGAATCTGATTATGTGCCATAAATCAGGGTTCCCAACTCCTGGTCTGTGGCCTACCTTGTTAGGAGCCAGACTCTGGAAGTGGTAGGTGAGCATGTGTGTGGGCACAAAGTGGCATTTATGAAAGCGGCTTGCACGTGCAACTATCCTCCCCCCCCCCAATTGTGGCCACCACCAGTCCACCAAACCAGAAAGATTGGAGACCCCTGCCAAAAGTAGCCAAACTGTAATCAAAATAACTGAAGTCGTCTAACTTTGTTGGTTGGGAAATACAGCTGTCTTATCATCAATGTATTTCTTTTCTCCCCTATCAATTCAGTGACCACAATAAGAAGGAGAAAATACAGCATTAAAAAATATTTACAGTTGTTCACTTTTGTATATTCCCAGAGTAACACATAGGAAGTTCTTTTCTAAAGTTAAGAGTCAGTAATTCATTTCACCTACATTTGACTAGTGAGTCATGGTATGTCTGCACTTGAAATAATCTTAAGGAAAGCCTCAGAAGTGCTATTCCAATTTTAATGTTCCTCCTAGGATGTTATTACTTGCTGTTTTTTAAGGAAATACTATTATAGTAAGTTTCAATCCCAAATAATGAAATGGCATTCATTATTTTTATTATATTAGTTTTGCCCTATTTTATAATCTTTCTTGCCACAGTTGTTAAGTGAATCACTGCAGTTATTAAAATAGTAACATGGTTGTTAAGTGAATCTGGACTCCCCATTTACTTTGCTTGTCAGAAGGTCGCAAAAAGTAACCACTTGACCCTGAGACACTGCAACCATCAGTTGCTAAGCATCTAGATTTTCATCATGTAACCATGGGGATGCTAACAATAGTTGTGAGTGTGAAAAACGGTCATAAGTCACTTTTTTCAATGTTGTTATTTCAAATGGTCACTAAACAAATGTCTATAAGTCGAGGACTATCTGTATTGTACAAATGGTAGAATAGAACTGAGCAACTTGAGAGATTATTTTGAAATCCTTGTCATAACAGTTGTACTTTCTATTTCTTCAAAACAATTAGTTCTACCTGTTCATTAAAAAAAATAATTCTAAAAATCCAGGAATTGCTCATCAGTTGGATACTGAACAGAAGGTGTGAGAGGCTGAAAAGCCAAAGCCAGCCTTGATTGCTGTTATATGAGACATGTTTGTTCATTTACTCCCTTAACCATGGTTAATGCGAAACCATGTAAAAGTGATCTTAGGATGGTAGGAACATGAACTTTACTAATCGAGACATGACAAAGTATGTTCTGAGTTTCTTATATACCTAATAACTTTTTTCCTTTTAAAAATGGGAAAAAATCTTATCACTTCTTCGGTACCAGTAAATAAAAATTATCAAATAAAATTTTCCATTTCAAAACTAACAATGCACTTAGTTTTAGAATAACGTTATTACTTATATTTACTCCCCTAACATATATAAAAACCACGGTAAGCATTTACCTTTGACCAGGTCCCACTGACCCCATTCTGGAGTCATGGAAAGATTTTTAGCCTAGTGTTTAGACTAAAATTTACTGTCTAGTCTCTACCAATAATTGTTTGGTTATTCAAGGCTGAAGTTTCTTGTTGATCATGGAAGAGCATGAATTATAGTATTTTCTCTGAGAATTAATATCCGCAAAAAAAAAGCAAAAAAAAAACCCAGCAGTTTTTAGGTACTCTTGGAGTAGAAAAAACTTTATGAACAAATGGATGGCTTCATGGACATATTCTAACATAGTTGCTGCTTTGTTCTGGAAATAATGAATATAAGAAAAATCCTGAATCAACCCCATAACCTATTTTATCCAGCCATTTATGGCAATGACTTAACGATGATGAATTCCACTTCCATTGTTGTTTCCAACAGTATTTAAGGTATGAGGCCTTTGATCAAGGAGGTATCAAGACTAACTTCAATTATCACTGAGAAATGTCTTCAGTAAATATGTATGATCACAAATTACATCTTCTCTAATACATTTTGTGGGTATCTGTGTTTTAATGATCATTGTATGCATTGACTACGGTGGATACTATTATTTTCTCCTGTTACCTTAAAGCAGTAACAGTAAAAATAGGGAAAAGAGAGCATTACCTTTTTTTTTTTAACATTGGTGAAATTCATATGATTCCGTTGGCCAAAGTAAGCAGATAATAGAATAATTTTATTCTACAGAATAAATAATTTTATTCTACAGAATAAAAGGTTTCCCTGTCAGTTGTGTCCAACTCTAGAGCACAGGGCTCATCTCTGTTTCCTAGCCAAGGGAACCAGCATTGTCTGAAGATGCTTCCATGGTCATATGGCATAGCTATATGCCAAAGGCTTAGGAAACGCTGTTATCTTCCCACCAAAGTGGTATCCATTAATCTACTTACATTTGCATGCTTTCAAACTGCTAGGTGGGTAGGAGCTGGGGCAAGTAATGGGAGCTCACCCAGTTGCATGCAGCTCGGCTCTCAAATCTGAGCTGTCAGTTCTCCAGCTGACAAGTTTTGCGTCTTTAACCGTTGAGCCATTGTGCCGCATTCTACAGAACAGGGAGAAGAAAAAGGCTATACACAAACCAATAATTACTTAAGTGGAATTTGTATGTGGATACACTACAATAGGTTAAAACCTACTGGGTTAGAAAGAAAAGCTGTATATTTAGTAAATAAATACATTTACAGGTTACAAAAAAAATTACAATTGAACACTTATGCTTTAATGGCATTTGGTTCATTAAAAACAACACACAAATGCATTATTTCATTTCACACATAAGGGAGAGAGGCTTACTTCAAAATTTCCCTAAGTAAAACAAGTAAAAAAAATAGTTATCACACTTGTGGCATTCGAAATAGACTAAGCCGAAGTCTTCACTCCGGTCCGTGTTTCCAGCGGGAACACGGACCGTTCCTATTGGCTGATGCCGTTTGACAGCTGGCTATAAAAGGGAGCTGTCAAACGGCATCAGCTGTTGTCCGCCAGCTGGCTGCCTTGTTAGCGCGGCAGCCGCGGCAACCCTTTATTGTTTCAATAAAGTAACAGCTGAAGTACGCTCCGAGTTTGCCTCAGGTTATTCCGCCGCTCTACAACACTGGCGACGAGGGCGAGATCCCCATAAGAGGCAAAGAATCGCTGAGCGAAGTCACTACAAAAAGAGCCGAAGTCACTACCAAGCTGAACGTCACTTTAAGAGCTACTGTCACTATTTGCGAGCGTGAATTTCAACTTTCTTCGAAAGATACAGCACCGCTGAGTCGAGATGACTTTGAACCCTGCATTCCCACCTTTCAGACTGACAGCGGAAACATGGGAGTCCTACAGAAACCGATCTGACTTTTTACTAGATGCCATAGATCTTGTTGACATTTCCGACCATAGGAAAAAGTCCTACTTTTTAAGTTTTTGCAGAGCCACAGTATTTGACACTGCTACGGCATTATTGGCTCCATGTTCAGTTAAGACTGTTCCATGGGAAGAATTGCAGGAAATTCTTTCCAACCACTATTCCCCTAAGCCATCCCAAATAGCCAGGCAGGTGGGAAGATTCTGTGGCCCCTTGGTCCCGGGTGCATATTGATCTGGCTGGCCCCATTCATGGGCGTACATTCCTGGTCATGGTTGATTCTTTTTCTAAATGGGTAGAACTGACCTTGATGACCACCACAGCTTCAGAAGCTGTCACTAAGGCTCTGTCAAGGATATTCTCTACCCATGGCCTCCCTGACACCATCATGTCTGATAATGGCCCCCAGTTTATTTCCTGTGAGTTTAAGGTCTTCCTAGCCAACCTAGGAATAAGGCACGCACTTACAGCTCCTTTTCATCCTGCCAGTAATGGCCTGGCTGAAAGGGCAGTCAGATCAGTTAAGGAGGCCCTGGCAAGGTTTGGGCCTATAGATTGGCACTCTAGGCTCACTAAGTACCTCCTGACCCAGCACACAACCCCCTGTGCCACCACTAATAAGTCTCCAGCTGAACTTCTCATGGGTAGACGTCTGAGGACCAGCCTAGACAGAGTCCATCTGCATTATGCCCCAGTCACACCCCTAGGGTCAAAAAGCCAGGCAAGGGAGTTCGCTGAGAATGACCAGGTCTATGCCCGGAACTATGTGGGACACCCTTTGTGGATGCCTGGGCAAATTGTGGCAGTAACTGGTCCTAAGTCTTACAGGGTTCTACTGCAAGACGGGCGCATCTGGCGCTGCCATATCGACCAGCTTAGAAGGCGTTGGAGTGCATTTGCAGATGGCCCTCAAAACGTTCCTGCAACGGAGAAACTGCCAGCGCCCAAAGAAACTTCCCTCGGATCCGACAAGAACACAAGCCTACCTGAACTGCCATCGGTCCCTCGCCCAGAAACGTCTGAAGCCAAGATGCCAGCTTCGTTGGCACCAGAAGTTGCCCAGCAAGCAGAGAAGTTCCTTCCAGCAGCAGCTTCGTCAGGACTTAAAAGATCTGGCCGCCTGCGCAAGCGCCCGAGTTATCTAAAGGACTATGCATGCTCCGTTCTGGGGGAAAGGAGTGTGGCGTTCGAAATAGACTCAGCCGAAGTCTTCACTCCGGTCTGTGTTTCCAGCGGGAACACGGACCGTTCCTATTGGCTGATGCCGTTTGACAGCTGGCTATAAAAGGGAGCTGTCAAACGGCATCAGCTGTTGTCCGCCAGCTGGCTGCCTTGTTAGCGCGGCAGCCACAGCAACCCCTTATTGTTTCAATAAAGTAACAGCTGAAGTTTTCCTCAGGTTATTCCGCCGCTCTACAACAACACTGTTTATGTGACTGGTTCATATCACTCAAATCTGGTGCATCTTAGTCTGAGCTTTCTCTTTCTCCCCTCTCCCGGGGAAAAAAAATGGTGCAGCTTTTAAGTAGATGGAAGTTACTACCCCCTGCGGTAGAGTTTTTCAGAATTTATGATGACTATAATGGAATATTGATAAGATTTGTAGATAGCATTTTAACTCTGTGAATGGACAGTATCTGAAATCACTATTGGGAGTTTGTACTCTTTTGTTCCTGGAAATTCTTTTCTTGGGAAAAAATTGGGATGCTCCTTTCTTCACTCTCCTACTTTCAGAGTCCAGACCTTAAATTTTATGTGAAAAATAATCAAAGTAACAGACAACAAAACCCAATTTGACAGCCAGTAGCATGCAACAAAAATGATAGAAAGCAGATATTACTTTCCACAATGGAATCTTTTTGCTTCTCTTGGAATTTCAGATTGCATTGTAAACTTTATAAAGCATCTTTATTCCTGAAGGCTTGTTTAAACAGTTCTTAATACAATCAATTAAAAGGGATTCAATTAAATTAAGTCAATGAAATGTAGTAGCTTAATAAAAATATTTTGATTTCAGAGTTAATGGACAATTGTTTGTGTAAAACTTGGGCAGGCAGCCATATTGATAAATCTTTGGTCTTATCTGCATAATTCCAGTTCTACACATCGGATGCGCTCTCAACTGTTTTTTTTTTTTTTTTTTGCAGATGTTTTATTACCAAACTCACAACTGATGTATGTTACCTATTTTGGTAATGAAACATATACAAGAAAACCACCAAGCTCATAGACCATCCCCATAGCTCAACCCTGAGCTACAAATATTCTCTTCTATCAATGAAATGTTATGTATTGACTAATATTAAATGGAGGTAACTTTCTGGATTAATCTTCGCTCTTTCACTAATATAAGAGTGCCTTCTGGTTGCAGAAGAGTCTTTGATTTAGCAGAGGCTTCTTGAAGGTGACTCAAATTTTTCAGCATCACCTTTGCTCTGCTCAGAGGGCCTCCAGCCTTGCAGAGAGATTTTCAGTGGATTACTAGGGGGCTCATGTACTGCAGAGTGTTTGTTCTGTAAGTCTTATTAGCTCCAAGAGTAATCTTTTCTGTTTTAATACAGAAGCCCCTTGATTAGTCATCTAACAAATATATCCTAAAGCAATCAAAATCAAATCCTGCTACGAATGTCTCCAATGCCGTTGTCAGAATTCTCATATTAAAAATATTCTCATATTAAAAATAAATTGAACTGGCTGTTATGTAATATTGATTTTATGTGGCCTTGCCTGTTTATGTAAGAATAATGATTTCTAGCAGATAGTTTAACTGAAAGGAATAATTACAGATGTTTGCATGTCCAAAGATAGTAAGCCAGAAATTTATTCCAGATATATGAAAATAGGTATTACTTAGTAATCGGTGTGCCGACCACATTTTGTATGCTGTTGAGATGAAATAGCATAATTCCAAGTCTTTTAGGTACTGGTACTTTATGATAAGATAATAGCTTGCAAGCTTCCAGGTAAATGTATAATCACGGATACCAGGAATGAAAGAGGCTTATATGCTTCATCCTGCATAGCCATTAATCCTTAGGTTTGTGGTTGCTTGTCAATCACTGTTTTCTGAGATTTGATGGTCCTATGTTAGGAGTGTCAAACTGGATTTCTTCAAGGGCCGTATCAGTGTTGTAGTTGTCCTCCGCGGACTGGGCTGGGCCGGGGGGGGGACAGAATGGACACCTCCTGCAGCACCCTGCCAACCAAAATGGGGCACGGGGGGGCCCACATGGCCCCCCGTGCCCCATTTCAGCTGCTAGAGGTGCACTGGGCCAATTCTTTGCTATTTCCAAGCTGGCCCCATGGGCCAGATTTAAGCACCCAGCAGATCGAATCTGGCCCACGGGCCTTGAGTTTGACACCCCTGTTCTATGTTTCTTGATGGAACACCTGTGTTTGGCCCTTTTTATACTGTGCTTACCAATCCTTTTGTTGCTGATTTTACTTCTCATTCAATTTGCTTCCAAAGTAGTAAGAGGCTCTTCCATCTTAGCAGGATCTTGAGATTTAAACCCGCCTCCCTCCATAGTATGCTTATTCAATTTTTTAAAAAATGGATAAAAATGAAATAGTGCACAGTAACTGTTCAATTAAATAGAAAAATTAAGACTAGCTCAGTAAATAGCTGCTTCTCCTTTGCAGTCTTAGCACCTCCCCTAAAATAGTATAGCGTATTGATGCATGGGTTTATATATGAAGACCCATTAAACCTTATATGGGAAACTGTAATTGTGGAAGGTATGCACTTATTTGGACTGAATTTATATGGAAATCATCTTTATATTGATTTCTTTAGAAAAATGGATAGCCCTTCCCCACTCCATAGAAAGTTTTATTATGGAAATGGAAGATTTCTATGTTTATAGCTCTCTACAGGAGTACACTTTCAGATGTCTCAGGATCACAACAAAAATATTGGTGACATATGCTGGATAGCATTTGTATTTTTGTTTGTGCCATAACAGATTGAATTGCTTTTCTGGAAATAAAAATATTCCCAATGTTTTATTAGCTCAGATTGTGTTAAAATTAAAGCTTGTAATTCAGTTATAGAGCATTCCGTGACAAAATACTTTACTTGAAATTTTTCACCAGCCAGAGAAAATATCTTCCAGTTACCTCTACAGCATTTGTATTCTTTTTTATAATTGTTATACTTTTGGCCAGCAATCCTGATGAATCAGAAGTGGATTATGTAGGTTTAATGTTGTTTGGGTTCTGTTACAGCACTGTTTTTAAACCTGTATTCCTGGGAATCTTTGAATGTTTTGGAGGCTTTGGGGGCAAAGATGGTTTTCAGAGTCAGTAAAGCAATTAAACCCTTTCTCTGTTTTGTGGTCTCAACCAGACACAAGAAGTTTGGATGTATAGATTTCCTGAAGGGAATTAAGAAACCATATATATCAAGGAATATTCTGTCTAACAACATAGTAGAATCATGCTGTCTATGTATGCTAGTCTCCAGGTTTCATTCTAGAGCTCTTCTTGCCTTTTTGAACCAAATGTTTGTTGTGTAACTGCTCAGTTTTGAGGGTTTGTACCTTCTGTCTCTTGTTTACAATATGGCTGTCTTAAGCATGAGAATCAGAGATTCCAGCCTCACTGACTTCAGTTCTTACACCATATCTCCCTTTCTCTTTATCCTTTTCTTGACTGAGCAATCATATAGTAGCAAGTTGCAACTAGTTTAATAATGGGATTGTAATTCAGAAAACAAAGATGAGAGTAGAATACTCAGCTTAAACACTCAGGCACAAACTCCAGGGAAGGTGAGATCTTGTCTGGTAGCCAGGGTACTGTGCCAGCAGTGCCAATGCAGCTTGAAGCAGAGAGTCCAGAGGAAAAAAATCCTAGAGATTTACAGTCCAAAATTGTAGCCACAACAAACAAGAGGCAGGGATAAAAGACTGGCAGTTAATGGGAAGCGGGTCCAGATAAAAGGTGTGAGGTGAGGCAGAGAAACAAGAATGTTCTGTATCAGCCTAAGATTCAAAAACAAAGGAATTCCACAAGCCAGTTTGAGTCATAAACTCTTGACAAGAGAGTAAAAATATAGGAATGTAGGCCTGATTTTGGGGGACTTGTTTACAGTGGACACCGAGGTTCTGGTACTACTGCTATGTAGCTCCAGCTATGGGCACTGTTCAGTTAGCTCATTGTCATCCTTGCCAAGCAGATTGCCTTTGCTTTGTCCTTCATGCCCTTTTTCTGGGTGACCTGCCAGAATCTGGCTCCATATTATTTGAGTCTGCCATTATCTGCTCCTGCTCATTGCCTCTGTGACCAGCTTCAAAGATAATTGATTGCTTCCTGATGTTTGACCCTGACAACTTGTCAGGTCAGACCATTCAGCCTCTGCTTCAGAAGAACAGGAACAGATCATAACAAACTTTACTACATCCTTCAGTGGAACATCTGCCTCCTTACTCCTTCACATCATTGAAGACTGGCACAATGGGACATGTTGCGCTCTTCCTTCCATTTCCATTGTTTCATCAATTGGAGCTATCCCTTCAGCCTTTTCAGTCTTTTCCTTCTGAGGATCTGGAGGGCATATGTGTATGAATTTTCATTTCTTTCTTCAGTTGGAACTGTAAAGAATTTTATCTTTTGCCATTTTCAACTCTTTCCTCTTGACTAGAGTTCAATAGGCAGTGTCCATTAATTTTTTGAAGTTGGAAATTATTTCCCTTGTATGAGCTCTTCTATCTTTTTGTCGAGAATTCTTTCTCTCTATTCCTTCTG
The DNA here is from genome assembly GCF_049901715.1 of Pseudonaja textilis. Classification (NCBI taxonomy): domain Eukaryota; kingdom Metazoa; phylum Chordata; class Lepidosauria; order Squamata; family Elapidae; genus Pseudonaja; species Pseudonaja textilis. The sequence continues at coordinate 119,722,648 of NC_141991.1, read as the reverse complement.
GGGTTGATACTGTAATGTGACCTTTTCCCTCTATAAACCAGTCCTCTTCAAAAATCAGCAATTGCTGGAAGTTACTGAGTTGGGAGACCAGTCAGAAAATTTATGGAAGTGTTTCAAATGGGATTGCTGAAGGATATTCCAGGATTTTTTCATTTCTGGACAGCTGTTGCCAAAGAATCAGATGCTCCAGATAGCTCTTCCTGTGTTGGTAATCCAAAATGAACCAGTTGATCCTTGAGAAAGTGTAAATTGTTCCATACAGTAGAAGGCAATGTAGCTGTCAAATATTTTTCCCAGCCTACTGATTACTGGTAATGATCTTCCCCAGCTCTTTAAAGCCATGTTGGTGTAGTGTAAGGATCTAAGGTAATTCCATCAGAATGACTTGTTTTTACTGTGTATTAATTTTGCAGTGGAGAACATATTTTGAGAATATTCTTCAATATTTAAAAGTTCCTCTGGAGGCAAGCTAATTGGAAAGGTTCCATGAAGGTAGAATTCATTAAAAACGTTACATTTTCTTGTAATTTTAAAGTTGATTGAATACAGTAATTTCATAACATAATAACTTGTTTAAGCATTTCTTCGGTTTTTATATTATCTGATTACTGAATGAAGTGGCACTGCCCATTTCACAGTTTTACAATTTAATATTTACAGCTGTGTGAAAAAGTCCTGCACGGTTTACAGTTTATGACTTTTTTGGATAGGCCATTGATTTTATGATATTTTATGCTAACTGCTATGCAAATATTGTTATATTTAAATAAATACTGGTGGTTTTGAAGTGAAAAACATAAGCTTTTTGCAATGTGGTGCTGTTTGGTTGGGGATTGTGAATTTTCTTGCATGCTTACAATGCATGCTTACAATGACTATGAAAACAGATTAATTGATGCATACCCAGTGGCATACGTGTTACTAAGGCCGATGCTAGTGTTTTGTTAATATTTTTATTGTTTGTAGCCCTGAAAAGGACTGTTTAGGTAACCAAACATGGTTACTAATATGAAATTGGCCAGCCCTTATTGCTTATCTCCAGGTGGCATCGCTTCGGCAGACTGTACAACATGCCAAGTGGACCAACGAACAGTGGGCCAAGGTCATCTTCGGTGACGAGCAATTTCTACTTGACTGGGAATCAGTGCAATAAGTATGTCAGAAGATTTCCAGATGAAGAATTTAGGCCGTACTGCCTGCATCTATCTATCTGTAAAGCATCCATTGCAAGTGATGATCTGGGGCTGTATTGCTGCTTCTGGTATTGGTCAGATACAAATCATGCAGGGAATTCCAAGCAGTATGTTGAAGTCCTGGAAAAGACCATGCTTCCTTCAGCTCAGCAACTTGTAGGGAAGGACTTTTACTTCCAGGATGACAACGCTCCTTGTCATCAAGCCAAGTCCGTCCAGCAGTGGATGAAGAAGCATGGTGTTCGACTCCTGGATTGGCCAGCTCAGAGCCTGGATTTGAACCCAATTGAGAACTTGTGGGCCAAGATTGGTTATGAAATAAGCAAGAAGCATCCGAAGACCAAGCAGGAGCTGTTTGAATCCATTATTACAGCCTGGCACCACATTGTCACCAAAGATCACGTGCAAAGGTTTATACAGTCTATGCCAAAGCGATGCCGCCTGGTAAGAAGCAATAAGGGCTGGCCAATTTCATATTAGTAATCATGTTTGGTTACCTAAATGGTCCTATGAAAAGAATGGATATCAAACACTAGGCTGGTGGATACAGAAAGCTGCAGTTCCTCAAATATCTCGATTTCAGGGGCATCTGCAGAGAGAAAAGAAACAGGAAATTGGAGGTCATCATAGCACAATCTAGGCCCCTCCCTTTTGATATATGTATCAATATCAACACATATACAAATGTCATCTTATCTGGGTTTTTTTTACCTTTCCCTGCAGAGTGTTTAAGGCTTTCCATATTTTAAGGCTTTCTATATTTTCAGCAGGACTTATTTGTGCCCAACAGCAAATTGGAAACTTATAATTGTTTCAAGAATAAAATAGCAATAACACTTAGACTTATATACCGTTTCACAGTGCTTTACAGCCCTCTCTAAGCAGTTTATACAGAATCAGCCTATTGCCCCCAACAATTTGGGTCCTCATTTTACCCACCTTGGAAGGATGGAAGGCTGAGTCAACCTTAAGCCTGGTGAGATTTGAATTGCCAAATTGCAGGCAACCGGCAGTCAGTAGAAGTAGCCTGCAGTACTGCACTCTAATCACTGCGCCATTTTTTACTTTTAAAAACCAGTCTGCCCCGTGTATCCTGTCCTGTGTCCTGTGTTCAATGTTCTAGAGGTCATAAATTAATCAAAGCTGTCTTGATCTTTTAATGCTGGTTTGAAATGAAAAAAAAATCATAGCAACTGAGAGCTAAAGAGCTTCAAAAAGTTTAGAGATTAGGCAGAAATTCTATGGTGTGTTGGCAACTGTTTGCCTTAATATTTTGACTAGAGTTCCCAATGTCTTTGGGGCAATGGAATTATCTGAAATTTTAAAAGAATTTTATGGAAAAGCAAAATACCAACATTTCTGTATAATAAGCAAACACCCTCCATGTATTTTTAAGCTGTGTCAGAGAAACTGATGGAAATGCAAGTTATGCTCGAGGTTAATGCTTTGTGGCATGTTAGAGTCCCATTCTGTGAATGGGATGGGTGGGTATATTAAATGACTACAAAGTCTTTTACAACTCTTTGCATCTGTGTTGTGCCTTCTTTGAACAAAGCATATAGGCCCTTCCATATACCATCTGTATGAAATGTAGCTGGCTATTAGCAGTAGAATTGCTTCCATCACACACACACACCCTCCACTTTGCTAGAGAGTTGAGGGGATTTCTTAAAGCAAGTTATGGGAGGAGATGGGGAATGTAGTGGAGGAGAAACTCCATCACAGTATAAACATTGGACAGGAGTGTTGAATATACTAGGATAAAGTATTTCATACCAGACTCTTCTGGTGCAAGAACCTTGATAGGTTAAAAAAAAGAAGAAGAAGCAAGCAATGTCTTTGCCAGCAAATATTGTGTCTTCATGGGAGAGATTGTGCAATAGAGAGAGTAATGTAATATCTGTCCTTTTATGTCAGTGATAACATACTTGTTTACCAGTTGATTGGCCTGCTGGAAGGTGAAAATCAGAAGACTTCCAACACAATTCCCATTTTATCTAAACAGTGCAGCAAAAACTGAAATGAAATTGTGAAAGCAGGGAAGATGGGCTAATTTTTTCAATGAATTTTGGGGAGATATTTGTAGAATCCAGTCAAAGCCTGGAGTGTATAGCAGTCCTAAATCAAGTTACATTACTCTGTTATCCAGAGAAGCATTATTGTTTGTTACAATAATGAAAGCGAGTGCTTGAAGGCTGAGAAATAATGACTAAATTTACTTTTTGATTCCCTGGTTGTGCATAAATAGCTGGTTAGTCTGCTCATTTCTTATATTCTTCCAGTACATTATAATTTGTACCCTATAAATGCAAATTTTCATTTTTATTACATGCTTAAACAGATTGGTTTGGGGAGTGATTAATTTAAGAATTAGTGCAGAGCCACCTTTATTATTTTTATGAACAACTCAAATACGTATCTAATATTGCTTCCTGCTATTTTCCTCACAACAACCCTGTGAGGTGAGTTGGGCTGACAGTGACTATCACAAAGTCACCCAGCTGGCTTTCATGGCTAAAGTGGGATTAAAACTCATGGTTTCCTGGTTTCTAATATGGTGCCTTAAAATCATGTAATATATATGACAAATATTGTGCAGTTTATATGATAGTATATATGCAGTGGCATGTGAAAAAGACCTTGAGAATCAGGAGAAGAAAATGCTGCCTAGGTCAGATAAAAGAGGACATAGCTCACAGTGGCATAATGGGTGGAGGAAGAGACTCAGAACGGACCCTCCATAGCTTCTCAGTCTGTTATGGAGCGGTTCTGGGAAACTGGTACTTTCAAACTTGTAAGATTCTGTTAATATACTGTAGTTTTACAATAAAGGAGAATTAGCCCATCTGGTCATGCTTCCTGTCTTTTTACATGGGAAATATATCATAATACGTGTCTTATTTAGACAATATATAAGACTAAATTCTTAATATTGTGTTATCTTAAAATATTGTAGTACTTTATTAAGGTCCATGCCAGTGTTTACATTAATGCTTTTTTTGGCTGAAATATCAAGTGTGTGTGTGTGTTGCATGACATAATAAGAATTTAAATTTCCTGGATTTAATTCCTAACCCCCCTCCCCCGAGTTTTTACAATTATATCACTATGAATTAGCTGTGTGGGTTATCTTTCAAAACCATAAAGCCTTCAACTATGAAATACTGAGATTTGTAAAATAACTAACAAAATACTGGGTTGTTCTTCTAAGCATTTTTTGTAGAATAAATATTTTACTCTTGAAAGAAATATAGTATCAGAAACTGACTTTTTATTTATTCATTATTCGATTTATTAATTTTATTGCTTGAGTCTTCCTAAACGCCCTAACTCCCAACTCCTTTCAAAGAAAGGGGTAAAAATGTTAATTAGATTTATCACACTTTGCATGTAATATGCTGCTATCTGGCCCACAATTAAATTACAGATTTATTTTTATTTCTGTTCTGCACTGTAAGCGTTCTAGTGATATAATTTAGATGTTAAAGTGTACTTTGAAACAGTCTGTCATTCTCCACCCCCCCTTTTAGAATGTTTGTGCATTAAACAAGGTGAGGAATGTTAATAGACCATTGCTGTCAATTTTCCAGAAGCATCCTAATATAAATTCTGGAGTTTCAGTTAATTAATTTGCATCAAAGAGACTAAAGAGGTGATTCTTGAATTATTTTTTAAATGCCCTTGATAGAATGCTGAAAATTGCCTAGAAGGAGAAGTAATTTTTCTGTAGAATAGCCAGAAACCATACCATATAAAACAAAATAGTTGGAAAATACTTTGCAGGTCTTTACAGGGAACTATAGGTGTGAGAGTAAGCAGTTCTGCAAGTGACTTTGGCCTAGCTCCGTAAAACTTTGCATATCAAGGTGAGTATATTTGGGATTCAAAAAACAACAGCCATTGGTACACTGGCTTCAGTACAAGATTGATACAGTACTTCCAAATGGTGCCACTCACTACCAATAGCACTTAGACTTATGTATGCTTCACAGTGCTTTACTGCCCTCTCTAAGCAGTTCAGTCAGCCTGTTGCTGCCAATAATCCGGGTCCACATTTTACCAATCTTCCATTGGAAGGATGGAAGGCTGAGTCAACCTTGAGCTGCTGGGAATCGAACTGCTGCAGTCAGCAGAATTAGCCTGTAATACTGCATTCTAACCACTGCACCATCATGGCTCACCGCGCCAGCTAGGCTGCTATATTGTGGGCTAGTTGCAGTTTCCAGTATGTCATTCATGACTATCTCACAAGGAACAGCTTGCAAAAATTGAGCCTTGAGATTATCAGTTCATCAATCACTACTATCAGGTCCTTTGTGGATAGACTCAGCTGTTTTAGATGCTGAAGGTGATTTAAAAAAAAAAAAAAACTTTCCCCGCAACTGGTCTTATGAGGCTGTTTAGTATTATTGCTAGTCCTAGCAGGACCCTCAGACTGCAAATCAGTTACTTAATGGAGAGTCTGGGCCCATTCCTCAGGCTATAATTCTGACTTCATAACAGAATTTGAGTTTCAAGAAAGGAAAAGTATAGCTGAATATCATCAGCATTTAGGCAACTGGCTCCAAAACAATGTGATCCTTCTCAGTGGTTCCATATTGGTAGTAAGGAATAAAAACTTGTGGGGCCGCTATGGATCTTTTTGATTGTGGCAGATGTAAATCCAGTAAATAAATCAGTAAAATCCCAAGGGCCAAGTAGATATCTCCCAGTCAAGAAATCTAGGAATATTAACACAATTGCCCTCTCCCTCTCTGAGATCATCCATCTAACTCTACTCGTGGCTGTTTCTGTACCAAGTTTGGATCTAAACCCTGATTACAAATGATGTGTGTAGGTGCAGTTTGAAAGGAAGCCTGTCATTTAGTCTGTTGTTGGAAGAAATATCCTTCTGGGTTCAGTTCCAAGTGGGGAAAAAGACACTGGAACCATGGAGGCTGTTTGGAAGGTTTAGTGGTGGACAGGACCACATGGCCTGGAGCTCCAAAGTGAAAAGGATGATCACATGCTCCAAGGTGAAAAGAGAAGATCAAGAAGGGCTGGTACACTGAGAGTGCCTGGGTTTTGTTGGGATTTGAATTGGAGCTTATATTCTGATTGGTTGTCAGACTCCCATGGGGCCATGCAGGGGAAACTCTGTAGGCTGTCCTGAGTTCCAGGCTTGGTTGAGCCTTGCTGGATGATGCACTGGAAGGGCTTTTGAGCAATTGCTATAATTTTACTTGGAGATCTTTGTTATGTAAAGTACTCTGGCCCAGGCCTTAATGACCCACCCTTTAACAAAGGTGTGGGTGAGTTTTTGCTTCTGAGGTGAGTTTCTGCTCTTGAGTTTCTACTCTTTTTAGGGGAAATATTCTGCCTTTTTAATATTTCCCAGGATATTTCATTTTTCTAGGAGAGAAGTGGGTGCTAACTTCCTACACAATGATGGCCACAGTTGTTCAAGCCCCTGCCCTCCCCGCCCCCACGATCTTCATTTCTTGTGCCAAGACTCTGACATAGAAAACAAGCTTTTACAAGTAGTCCTCAGCTTATGACCACAATTGAGCCAAATTCTCATTACCACGCAAGACAGTTGTTAAATTAGTCATACCCTATTTTACGACCCTTTTTGCCATGGTTGTTAAGCAAATCACTACAGTTATTAAGTGAATCATGTGGTAGTTAAGCAAATCTGGCTTCCCCATTGACTTTGCTTGTCAGAAGCTCTCTAAGAAGTTTGCAAATGACTACCCCAGGATGTTGCAACCATCATAAATACATGCCGGTTGCCAGCCACATAAAGTTTGATTGTGTGACTGAAGCTGCGGTGGTCGTATGTATGAAAACTGGTCATGAGTCACTTTTTTCAGTGCCATTGTAATTCTGAACAGTAATGAAATGAATGGTTGTATGGCAAGGACTACCTGTATATATTTTCAAGTTACATGTTTGCAAGCGTGTTGTACATAAGTAAACATAATTCTGAAGACATACAAACTTTCTTCAATGATTCATTGCATCATTATTAAAAAAAAAAAGAGAAAATATGTTTCCAATTAAACATTGATTTAGAGGCATAAAAAATAGGAAATACTAAGAGATGAAATATGTCCTGATAAATCTTAATTAACCGCAGGGCATAGCAGGAGGCCAAACAGATTGCAGTGTATATAAATATTAAATGATATTTATTATTTCTGTAGCATGGTAGATTGCACTGCACAGTCAACACCATAAATCTAAATATCTACAAAAAGATAAAAGTTTCTGATGGTTTCATGACTTTCCTTTGATTTTGCTCAATTTTAAATTTAGTTAGGCATCTCAAGTTTGGGTATAAATTATATAAACATTACTAGTTAATATTCTATCAGTATCATCATTCTAATACATGCTTAGGGCAGAGACTGAAAACTCAAATAATGCCAAGCCCTGTGGGCTGGCAGAGTTTCAAATACGAATCACTTGGATTTCTGGAAAGACTTTTATTTCTAATAGGGAAATGTAACAGAATCTTGAGGGCCTGCCAAAGCAGTTCTGCTCAACTTATACCTGGAGTAATTAGGGTGGAATTGTTCTGAATATCTCATGTTCGCTCATTCCTCCCTTGTGCTGAGGCATTGTTTTGCAGTTGTCCTATTTCCTGATTCACTTTCCCAGGGTCTGTTTGACATTTCCATCATAAATAGTCACAAATATTGTATGAGTTCATTAGCTTAAGAATTGCAATATTGAATGTTTTAATGCATTGATGCAAAAGTCTCTAATGAATCAGAAATGAAGAATATAATGGTATTCTGTTAAACATAAATATTTAAGTAAACTACTGCAAAAGGGTTATTTTTCATTACTTATTGATTTAATTTGATTTTTATGGCTGTCTGTCTCATTTAAGTGACTCTTAAATGTCATAGTGTCACTTAGTTGTCATTGTTTTTCATGTGTTAGGTCTCCAGTATTTAGTTCGAGACAAAGAGACTCTTAGTGTTGCTTGCAAATGTTCCTCAATACAGATTTGTTAACATTCATAAAAAAAAGAAAAAATGTATGTATGTATGTATCCACAAAGAAATGTGTGAAAATATCAAACTCCAGCATTTATATTCTTCAGATGCTGAAGCTGAACTAACTCCTTTTGCGTTTCCTCGGCAGCATTGTGAATTTCTACAGCAAAGAGGTACAAGGAAGTTGAATTTGTGGTTTAAGTGCTATAAAAGCATTAAACTATGAACAAAAGTGTTTTACTAACTTAAGAATTATATCTGACAACTCTTTTTTAAATATTAGGATTTAGCTTTAATTAAGGAAGTCCAAGTGTCAAGGTCTTGGACAACAAAAAACAAGATTCTCATAAAACTTTAATTGGATTTATTGAAAGGCAAAATGCAATAACTTACAGAAATCTTGATAATTAGATACTCCATTTTAATGCTATATTTGCTATGGCAAGGCCTTTCTAATTTCTTGTTTGCAAAGTGTTTCATGGATGGGGAAGTGACCTACCTTTTTCCTGATAATGGAGCAATATGCAGACCTTCTATGAAGTAATGATTTGCAAATTGTTATCTGTTTACTTTGGCTCTGAGAAAGACATAACAAAGTTGGGAGATGGATCAAATTACTGGTTATTCGCCCCCCCTCCCATTTATTAACTCTTAATACATCTATGCAATTCACCTCTAAAATTTTAAGTTCAGTGCATTCAGGTGATAAGATACATCTGCTAGAAAAGCAAGATCGCCCATAGAAGTAGTTATGGATGGTTGCATAATCAGCCAGATGTTTAGACTGGATTTGGCATTTTTGTCTACCTATCAAGTCCATTGTTGTTTAATTAAATATTAAAGGTATTGTCACTGGAGATGCTCCAGATGTATCTTTGCTTTCTTCTGTCATTCTCCAGCATGCCTTTGGGATAATACACACATATGGGTTGAATCTGCCTTTCTGCCCAGAGACTTAGGCATCAATCTTTGCCACACCTCTTCCTGTTGGGGCAGGAAGCCCCCTAGCCCCAGTCACGACTCAGTCTTGGCTCTATAGAGATGTGGCAAAGTTTGGCTCCAACAATTTCAGCAGGAAGCAGCAGTTTAAAGTGTGGATTCTCCCAAAGGTTTGCAACAACTCCCTCAAAGTATCCAAATCATCGTAAACAGGCAGCAATTGGAACTTTTGCCTGCTCTGTTTTTCACAGCCCCCCTGAACTACCAATTGAAGGTCTAACAGCCCAGGCAGTGAAGGGGGAGACCCAAAATGATCCCCCATCCCTGGGGGGGGGGGCGTGCTGAAGCTGCAATTGCCCCCAGCCAGTGGTGGGATTCAATTTTTTTTTACTACTGGTTCTGTGGGCGTGGCTTGGTGAGCCTGGCAGGGGAAGGATACCGTAAAATCTCCAGTCAGAGGTGATATTTGCCGGTTCTCTGAACAACTCAAAATTTCTGTTACCGGTTCTCCAGAACTGGTCAGAACCTGCTGAATACCACCTCTGCCCCCAGGGCATCATGGAGCTCCTAGGCTTAACCGGGTAGCTCCAGAGCAGCTGCTTTCGTTTTCAAGGTCTCCATCTGATTTTCAGGGCAGGCGGCAGCCATTTTGGCCGCATGGCAAGTTGTGCAGGCTATCCAGGAGACTGGTAGGGCTGCCACTGCCACAGCCCAGGGAAGGTTTCCGGGCCTGGAATTCCCCTTGGAGAGCAGCAGGATTGGAGGATTGAGAGAGCTCTCCTCCCTGCAATCTGGGCATTAGCAGCATGGCTGACCAAGGTAGCATGGAGCCCATGAGGGCAAAACGATCCAAGCAGAGTCCCAGGAAGGCCAGATCTGCAAGTAAGGAGGCTGCTAACAAGATAAAGGCCAAGACCCTTTATTCCAGAAAGCCCACAAGAGCAGAAGAAAGGAGGCAAAGTGCATTGGAAAAGCAGTTCTCCAGAGCTCAGAAACAAGCAGACCAGGAGAGGTATACTCCTTCCCACAAGCCAGGGCCTGTTAGCCCCCTCCCCCAGCAAGCTTTTTGCACAGGAGTTTCCTGCCGTTCCAGATGGTTAGTCACCAGAGGGAGATAGGGAGCAGGAATTTATCCCTCCTGCTGAGGAAATCCAAACTCAAAGAGATTTCCTTTTGACTGCATGCTTCCTAGTCCTGCAGATTTTCAGATCAGAGACAGGACTGGAACACCTGAGGCTACTTTTACTCCAACTGCAGTGGGGATGCGCTTACCAGATAGGGTGGCCCCTGAATTATCAGAGGATCTTAAGGCCCTTATTGCTCAGGCCATTTCTCATGGGGTAGCCTTCTCCCTGATGGGGAGGAACCAGTCTTCTTCCCCAAGATCAGATCCTCAGCCATTGCAATACCAGGCCTCCATGGGTTTTTCCAGGCACCAGAGGGAGGCTTCTCCAGCCCACTTCATTAGAAGCAGGGCATCTGGGATGGAGGAGGAAATTCAGGAGGAGCAGGGGTTCTCATCAGATGAGCACCTGTCATCTGATCCACCCCTGTTCACAGGTCTGTTTAGCCCAGGACTGTTTAAATCCCTCCTCCACAAGGCTAGGACCACTGCCCAAATCGATCCTCAGCCCCCTATACCAGCTGTTTCACCTGATACTCATGGGCCCAACAGCAGGGTTTTTCTGAACCTACAATTCTCCAACAGGAGATTCCTTGTCCCAAGAGGCAATGGGCACAGCCTGGATCCTTCCCCACTCCGGAGGGCAATGATAAAAATTCACTTAGCTCTCAAACACTTCCAAAGCACAGTGACCGGCCAACATGTACTGATTCTAACAGACAACGTGGCGGCCAAAGGACGCATTGTTTTTCATTTTCATGAAGAAATTACTTCTCTTTCTAAGGCAAATATCTTCAGCACTCATACATCTATGAAAATAATACAGGTAGTCCTTGACTTACAACAGTTCTCTTAATGACCATTCAAAGTTACAATGGCACTGATTACAAGTGACTTATGACCATTTTTCACACTTATGACCATCCCAGCATCCCCATGGTCAAGTGATTTATATTTGGATGCTTGGCAAGTGGTTCATATTTACTATAGCTGCAGTATCCTGGGGTCATGTTTTACAACCATCTGACAAGCAAAGTCAATGGGGAAGCCAGGTTCACTTAACAACCGTGTTACTAGTTTAACAACTGCTGCGATTCACTTAACAAATGTGGCAAGAAAAGTCATAAAACGGGGCAAAACTCACTTCACAAATTTCTTACTTAGCCAGATAAATTTTGGACTCAGTTGTGGTCGTAAGTTGAGGACTGCCTTTAGTTCAATAACTCTGTGTCTGGGATGTAAAAAGCGCAGGTAGCACCTCAATGGCTATTCCCCACTCTTCTTCCCCGACATAAAGAGGCTGGCCTGGAAATCGTGACTTTATTTCTGGGTAGGGGAAGGAAGGCTAATGTAGAGAGGTAGAAGGTGGGACGATGGCTGTTTTGCCAGGCTTATTCTCCCCAGTCAAGTTGATTTTCCCTGCTCAGGACTCTCGAAAGAGAGAGGTAGTGAAGACTGCCATCAAAATACTTGCGGGACTGCAGTTGTCTCTGACAAGTTGTGCTATCAGGATATAAATACAGAGAGCCAGGGCACTGGCCTTGAAGTAAATCTTCAGAAAGCATTTCATAAACAACAAGGACAGAAGCATTCTTTCGGTTCAGGAAAGGAAAATATTATTACAAAGAGAATCAGGGGGAGTCCGCTCTGCTCACTGAAGAATAGGAGAGAAAAGCCGCAGATAAAAGCACAATCAGATTTGAAAGATTCTGTCACTTTAGCCAGCCTTGATGAAGCATAGGTAATCCTCAATTTACAACCATTGATTTAGTGACCATGTTAGCTTGATTTGTTATTAAGAATTGGAAAAGTACAGATGACTTCAGTGGCTTTGCTTTTTTACTTGCCATGGTTTTAATTGAGTTCTTGAACTGATTTACCTATTAGTCTGATACGTCATAGCAGGTCATCTGCTTCCCAAATTGTACAAGTGTGTAATTAAATGGTACTATACACACTTCCTTATACAGAACTAAATTTGGATTATTTCTGAGCTATTTACCCACTGATAAACTTCTTTCACAGCTGGGAAGAACACGTAATATTTATATTAGTGTCAGTGAGCTAAATGCTTCTTTGTTTATGCACCTGTTCATCTTCAGGCAATAATACCTTCCATTCCCAGGACACACTGTGACTCCTGTGGAATAATAGAAACTATTTTCTGGGTTTGCTTTTGTTTTGTTTTTTTATCAGTTCTTTTAAGTGCTTTCCCCACTATTTTCAGTTAATAGTAATAATCTCCTACCCACTAACCACTGAACACATCCCAGTGCTTACAGGTTGGGCTTAGGAAAAGCCTGTTTTGAAGAAAAAGAACAAAACAGGAGATGTTGCCTAGTCTGTCTTTTGCCATTGCAGAAATCTGGTCCATTGGGATAGACACGTTTGACCATGTTGACTCTTGATCTTCCAACCTTGGTAGGCAGGCAGTTTAATTTTCTAGCAGTGATGGCTGCAGATCATATTCAGTGTCTAACTTTCGTAGCCCGCCTTCTCTTTTCTGTTTTTGTACTTTCCTAATGGAGACCTGCAGCAAAAACAACAACAACAAGGAATAATAGAAGCATCTGCTGCTTGTTACAAATAGTTGCCTGTTTAGTGCATGTCACTTCTTAAGATGCTGTTATGCTCCCAATAGATGGCCACTTCTGATTTGATAGTTTGTTTAGCCTGATGGTTTGTAGCTTCTGCAGCAGTTCTATTTCCCTCCAGTTATCCTACAGAAATGAATCAAATTGTACAATAATAGAAAAGCAATTACCTGTAAGTGAATCCACTGTAGTCTTATTTTTTTTCTTCCCAATAAAATTTCTTCTCATAATAAACTCCATCTCAATTGTTGTGTCTCATCATTACTTAAACATAGCTTAGTATTAGATAAACTTTTATTATATTCAGTGTAACATAAGACCATAAAGGACAAAAAAATCTAATTCCCCCATATACACTTCTTTCTTTTGACATCTGAAATAGATATATAAGTATTATGTATAATGCCAGCTTAAAACATGAGCCGTTAAAATCTGCTGAGTTTAATTTACCGTGGGTTTTTTTCTAACATGACATATAGTTGTACAAAGATTACAGTGGACCTTGGGGGTATTTTTATTCCTTATCTATCGTGACAAGTATACAACTTGAGTTGAAGGGTCATATCTGTTTTTATGTATGACATGTTGGCTGTGACACTTGCAATCTAAGTGTGGCCAAAGTCCATTTTGAGATAGGAGTTCCAGAGTTTTCAAAGTTAAAAATCCACCAATAAAAAGGTCATTTCTGATCAATATGAATATAAAATAGCTTTCAAATACCAATTGTATAGGTTTTATCTGTCCCAGTGTTTATCTGCCTTGTGTGGCTTCTAAGTAGAAAGATACAAACTACAGATCAAATAAACTGGACCTTTGATTTGTGACTTTCTCGCTACTTATTTTTATTGGTGGTATCTATAAGTATTTAAATTGAAAAGATGAAAAGAGTTTAGAAAAATACGTCCTTAGGAAAATGCATTTAAAATGTAAAATTCCTCATATAAATTTTATGTATCAATTCTGATGCCAAATACTTGGCTATACGTAAGTATTTCCATGTGATATCTTTGTGTCACTCCCAGTCCTCTTTGCCTTCCAGTGTTTCCTTATTGGGATCCTTTTGGTAGCTGAATTGTCTTACTTTTGGTTCACCTGCAATTTCAATGGGCCTGCTCTGAAGCTCATCTTCAGCTGGAGACCTGGAGAATTATGCCATTTTTTCATTAAGGGGAACTGTTTGGTCTTATCCTTCCTCACTTTAATGCATTAAACTCTGAGTTACAGTCACCCAAGGAAATGCTGACCACGTAGCTTCTTTTTGGCAACCAAGACAAAATGAGGTGGCAAACTGACAAGATATAGTTAGTTTTTAATTTTCTCTTCACATCTGTAAAAAAAGAACCTGCTTGGATTGTTTTTCTCACTGAGTGAATTTTGGTTGCTATAGGAGCTGTCGCAGCTTGGGTTCCTGATTATGTTTATAGCTGTGAAATTCTGAATAAATCAAAATTTCTGATGAAAATAATTTTAATTATTTAAAAAACACAGACCTACTGGTTATAAATTAATGGCTAACCATTCTTTTTCCTTTTTCACAGAAAAACTATGGAAAGGCAGATGAAGACTGTAGGCATGGTATGAACATTACATTGTTTCTTCAAATTTCTAAACATTAAGAAATGATTCTGCATTTAATCTGCAACTGAAATAGAATTATGGGTCTTGTCTGAAATGCTTGCTTGAACTACATTTCTGCCCCGGGCTCAGATTTCTTTTATCTGACCATTGTTTTCATAGTAGTTCTTCCTGTTCCTCAGACTTATTCTTTCTACTCATTACAATAATTGACACTTGCACAGATGGAGGTAATCTGTTAGAAATAATATTGTTAACAGAATGAAATAAAAATAGATGTTAAATACAAGACTAAGCCTGATTATTAAAGACCATTCTTGCTTTAATGTGCTATTTCCTATGCACTTAAATACCATTAATCCCCCCAAAATATTATTGTAAAATAATAATTAATAAGTGTTACTATGCAAGATTGTCCCTTCTGAGATTTATAAAATGTGCAGTTTAAATTAATTTTTGTTATTTGCTACTAGAAAGGAAACAAATATGAGATATAATCTATTATTTGTGTTCAAATCTCTATTTTTAGACAGGGGAAATTAGTCTTCATTTCTTATTTCATTTAATCCTAGATGTAATTGATATCTGTAGCACCTATAATTGCTTGTTCTTTAAAAATTATGGATAGTTTTTCTAAACTAGAGATACATGAATGCACTTTATCTAAATTAAAGTTTGTATAGTTTTTTCTCTACTAAAGGGATATATTTTTTCTGAACTGAGGTCTGCAATTTGTCTTTGAATAATAGTGTATACGGAGCCACTCTCTTACCAAGAAGTGGGTGAATAAGTAATAAGGGCTCTGTTTCTGGAAATAAAAATTGGGAAAGGTCAGATTGAATGATAGATGACCAGATTAGCTGTTTTTGAGAAGAAGAATGTTGATGAATGATGGAAGAAAGTCTGTGGAGCCATTGGAGACACAAGGCTCAGGAGAGAACCAGGCCATGGTTTTAACTTAGATGTCTGTAGGCAGAAGAAGGAGTGCATATACAGGTAGTCCTTGACTTATGATCACAATTGAGCCCAAAATTTCCATTCCTAAGCAAGTTAGTTGTTGAGTGAGTTTTGCCCCATTTTACGATCTTTCTAGCCACAGTTGTTAAGTGAATCACTGCAGTTGTTAAATTTGTAACAACGTTGTTAAATGAGTCTGGTTTTCCCATTGACTTTGTTCATCAAAAGGTCGCAGAAGGTGATTACATGACCCTGGGACACAGCAACAATCATAAGTACATGCCAATTATCTGAATTTTGATCATATGACCATGGGAATGCTGCAACAATTGTAAGTGTGAAAAATGGTCATAGTCACTTCTTTCAGTGCCACTGTATTTTTGAACAGTCACTAAACAAATGATTGTAAGTTGAGGACTACCTGTACACATCTGTGGTTAGTACATGTATTTCAGCAGATTCTTTACATTCATGTAAAGGTTATTAACATTAATTCTCTCCATCTTATGCCATTACATGTAAAAGTGCCTCAATTAGACTAGGAAAAAGTATTCTATTAGATTCATTACAAGTTCTCTCTCCAAAACTTGATTGTAGTGGGAAAAAGAGGTCTAAGCCAGTCCACTTCAAAGGCAATGCTCATAATATTCCCCTTCCAGGTTCAGACTTTCAAGAAGTCTTTATTCTTACAAATGAACACTAACAGTCAAGTCTGTGCATGTAGAGGCCACAGGCCATATTAAGTGCTGCGTTGGATTTAATTGCTTGTATTTGTGGATATCACTTGGTCTAAAATGCGTATTTATGTAAGAGTATTTTCATTCTAAATTGGTTATCTTCTTTAATTTGAATGAATAATGGATAGTGAATTATGTGAAGTGTCATGGCCTCAAAAGGCGATCCAATTAATATAATCCAGGATTCATATTTCCAAACTGTAAACATTGGGCTTTCATGTTTAGTAACTCTTCATACATATCATTAGATTAGCTATGAAAAGACGTGAGTAAATATTTGAATCACTTCCTTATTTTTCCAAAATGTGTAACTGGGAACAACTCCGTAGTCTCCGTGCACTTAGTAGTCAATAGTGGCTTCAGATGCACCATAATATTTGTGGCCACCTAGATACTTTTTGGGAGATGGGTAAATTCATAAGAGACAGATGAAGTCAACTGTCTCGTATATTCCTAAAATTCCTATCAGGAAAATTAAATTTTACATTATTAAAAGGGCGATATTGCACTTTAGTTGGCTGATGTGGCAGAGGAATTTTATATTTCTATATAATACGGCAAATAATATGGAACCTGCTTTTGATTGCAGTATTGGGAGAAGGACTGGACAGGGAAGGGGATACTTTCCGTGCAGTGCTTGGCTGCGTGCATCTTAAAGGGAAGCTACAGGCTGTTTCTAACGCTCTTTCTAACTCACTGATGGGTGAATCACTGGTAAGTGGCAATTGAATCTCATTACAGTTTTCAAAATACTAGACTTTAGAGTCATAGCAAGAAGACTTGTGTCAACCTGCTAATGCCTTGTATTAAAATATTAACATATTTTCATCTTTATATATGAAGAAGCAGGAACCCTAGTTTTGTTCATGAGTTTGTGCTAGCAGACTAGCAGTTGTATCATGTGATACAGGCATGGATTTTAAATGCTCTCAAGTAATTTTCCCAGTATGCTAATTAGTAGAACAGAGACATACGCTTTTCCATTTTTATTGCTGTATTTTTGTGTTTTGAGAGCTGGGTGGAAATAGGTTGCAAGTTTTTTCTTGAGTTTATTTTCAGAAAGAAACAGGTGACTTAACCATCAGCTTGCTTCTATTGTGACCACTATAGTAGGGCAGCCATAATTAGACTGATAAAGCTGACTGATTGATAATGCCAGCAAAGAGACATAGTTAGTGGTGGGATTCAGCTGGTTTGCACCGGTAAATTACCCCTCCCCCGCTGTCAAAATGGAAACTGGGTGCTGCATTGCACTGCCATGGAGAAATGGGCAACAGAGTGGCTGGCATGAGGGAAGGACAAGGCCGCTTTCCTTCTTTCTTCTCCCTGCTCCTCCTCCTTCCCTTGTGCTGGCCACTCTGTAGCCTGTTTCTCCATTGCAGCACAGTGCCCAGGATCCACTTTGATAGCGCGTGGTGGTGGTAATTAAACTGCTGGTTCACCCAGGGTCTGGTTGGCCATCGCGGGAGGCTCGTCTCGCATGTGCGGCAGACTTGGAGGACAGGGATGGGCCATACTTCCCACGGCAGACAACCTGAGCTCAGGTGAACTAGTTGTTAAATTTTTTGAATCCTACCACTGCTTATAGTGTTATGTAGACCTTTGCTGGCATCTTGTGGTTAGCCAGAGTTTTGCAGCCCAGACAAAGCAGATGTAGGCTAGAATATGATTTATTTATAGCAGAGGTGTCAAACTGGTGGTCTACAGGCCAGATGCATCACCCCAGGCCACACCTATTCTTGCTCCACAAAGGCAACAAATGTTGCGATATGCCATGTGACGCGATTGAGTTTGATTTATAGCATCAATCCCTACCTGATCTCACCCTACCCCACCTACCCTTCCCTATAAAAACTTTTGAAGTCTGGCTTGCTGCAATTTCAAGTGCTAAAATTCAACATATTTTCAAAAACAGTTTTTAAATCCTAGTAGATTTCAGAATCTTCTTATAAAATAAGACTGATCAGTAGTTAAAGTTACCACTTTGTTCCGAAGGAGGCGAACAAAGTAGGGCAATGGTAGGGAATATTTTGGAGTGGGAGGAGGCAATGAGGGGGCTGTTGACTCTTTCAGAGTGTAAGCCTCCATTCTTTTGATGTGTATAGTTTATTTGAGTTCTCTTTTTTTGGTTTGCTCTTGGCTTTTCTCTCCATTAAACTCCTGAAAAGCATTAATTTACTTTTTGTGAAATTGCAAATATGAGCCTCATACATATTCTTGTGTGCAATTTCTTGGCCACATTCCTTTTAATTTGCATCTCTGAAGGCAAGCAGAAATCTACTTTTTCGTATGCGGTGTAGTTGATTTCTCTTAATTTGTTCCAAGTTTCTTTTTTAATCAATTCCAAAGAGTTCCTCAATCTTCCAAAATAATTTTTTATGTGAAGGAGGTAAAATATCTCAAAATGGAAGAGAAGAAATCAGATAGCTGAGTGATGTACTACTCAGATTCTTTTGCTTTCTCTAGATTCTAAACTGCAATTCGGGATTTAAATAACATTA
Source organism: Pseudonaja textilis (assembly GCF_049901715.1). NCBI lineage: Eukaryota > Metazoa > Chordata > Lepidosauria > Squamata > Elapidae > Pseudonaja > Pseudonaja textilis. The sequence goes on along the minus strand of NC_141991.1, from coordinate 119,704,043 downwards.
TTTATGCATTTTATCTGACTCAATTGGGACCATTTATGTTAAGAACTTAAGGAAGTATATCCAAAGGTGATATTAAGTATGTTTGAATTTCTGTTTATATAATCAGAATCTTAAATTTGAACAGATTATATCTGCTTGTACATTAGGCTTAAGGAAACATTTGCTAACAGAAAATACATGGTAAAAATGGATTTTATATAATAAGGATCACACTAATCTTATTATAATTGAATGTAGTTGTATAGAATGTATTAATATCAACAAATAATGCAGAATTGTGCTGCAGTGTAACACATTACAAAGGTATTAGCCTGAGAGAGTGTTAAAATGCCAGCTGAATGGTTGTATGTTGGTTTGACTGGAAAGTTTATGGCTTGTATCACTGTTTTATTTTGTTTTTTTCCATTTAATAAATTACCTGATATTACCTGACACTAGTCACTTTCATACATAGAAGACACTTTGATTATTCCTGACAGAAATCAGTACAAATGTACGGGGCACTAGCAGACCATGTTTGTGTTTATCTGTTTATAAAGCATTAGGACCATAAATAATCCAGTCTCCAAATCAAGTCATTGATTTGATTCAAGAAGTTGATTTCATTTGAATTGTTAATTCAGTAAGTCAAATGGATTCGATTTAGAAAAACATGTATATTCAGCAAATGGTGAATCTCCAAGTTGATTTAGACGTATGATTTGGTCGTATTACTCTTTAATCAAATCCCCATGCATCTCTATTAATCATGTTACATTGGCTGTGCTGATTAAAATTGAAGACCAAATTTGGCAAGTGATATTATTAGTATGGCTAAAGATCCATCTAGTTTCAGTTGGACTGCATTCATTTTTAATAACTGATAATCATAAGTTTCATAGAAGAGCATCATCAGTAAATTTAGTAATTGTGTGGTTTCTCCCTGAATGTCAATTATTTTCAGGGTTAGATAATGTTGGAAAGATTATCAAGCTGGGAACTTAACACATAAACTATGGGGATTTATTGATCTCTTAAGGAAACCCACAGAATTTTCCTTGCAAATTACTTGTCTTCAGTTATCTACTTGAAATACCTATGGGCACTTTCTGGGAACTTACATTAATGTCCTCCCCTTTGATATTTTTAGAGAGTATATAAAATGTATCCCAGAGATTATGTCCCTGAAACTAAGACACAAATAAACATATCCGTTAATGCTACAGATTTTTTTGCTGCTTCTCATTTAAGGCTTATCCAGCCTTTATTAACTAGTTTTCCAGGTGATAACTGATGATTTTTCTATGAATTGTTTGGTAAGAACTAGAGAGCAACTCTGTTACAATTTTTTTTGCCATTTTTGCACCTTGAACGTTGTATTTTTCAGTGTGTCTCAGAGAAGCAGATTGCTAATTATATTACCTGGGATATAGGAACTGATATTTACTAAACTTATTATTGGTACTGTGTTTTTGCTGTTAGTAATGTTGTTTAAGGATGTAATAAAATTACTTTGTATTGAATTAGCCATAGATAGTTGATCTTATTTTATTGTCATAATGAGAACATGCTTATTCTTGATTTAATATATATATAAATTCACTAACTCCAATTTGTCAACTTTGTGTGTGTGGTTTTGGCTAGCTTTCACAACAGATTAAGGTAAAATCAGATTATGGGATAAGTATTGTATTGATACAGGCTATGATAACAGAATATTGGAAACCTGACAGCCTATAGCAGGGGTGTCAAACTCTCGCCATCACAGCAACGTCACGTGATATATCAGGACTTTTTTCCTCTTCGCCAAACTGGGTGGGGGCAGGGCCAGCACATGACGCATCTGGCCTTTGGGCTGCGAATTTGACACCCCTGGCCTACAGTATCCCTTACATACCACAGAGGGTTCTGATGGAGCCAGGTCTGAGTTGTACATGTTGCTGAAACTATCTCTGCGTAGTTTCTCTAGGGTCATCTCTTAGATATTGGAAGCAGATGCAGAAGAGAAAATGTATTTGTGATAAATGCCCCATATGATACGTCACACTTTTGCCATAAGCTGTTTGCAAGTCCTTAATCCCTAATATCTCTAATATACATAAGAAATCAGTTCTCAAGCAATAGATTTTTTTTTTAAAAAAGTGGATAATGGCTCAATTTCAGTTAGTACCATCATGCTTGGAATGGGAAATACCTGTTTAATGACCAATTTCTTAATTAGGGAGACAAATTTTCTATATGGGGTAAAATTTGGAGCAATACACAGGTTGCTACAACATGATTCTACTATTGGGGGAGTAGTTTAGGTCAAAAGGGCTGCCAGGAGAATTTTCTTTCTTTTTTAATAGTACAGAACCATGGCCGAAACAGATTAATTTAATGGAAGCTCCTGGTTCAATTTTTAGCAAAGTTTCTCTACCTTTACCCAAATTTTATTTGTGGTTCATATTTGTACCTGCGCCAAAGCTTAGGCTTTCTTCAGCAGTCAATGTTCGGATTGATATTTATTTGTACTAGAAATTGTGAAGAATTGCAGAAGGCTTAACCATAGTGCAAACTGTATGTGACATGGCAAATCACAGTTGGCAGTGATTGCAAGCCTTTGCTTCCTTCCCAGTGAGCATTGAAGTGAAATCATTGCACAATAAGCGAAAAAGGACTACAGAAAGCAAAGTTAACTTGCATCATTTATCCTTGCAATCTTATCCACTGAGATGGCCCATGCAGACTTTTGCTTTGAAATATTCATGTATCATAAAGTTATTGCTAGTTTTTTTTTTAGATTTGTGACTGTCATTTCATGTTTGAAAGGTGCATTTTATGAAACAAAAGGGAGAAGTACTTTCAGCAAAGTAGAAAAACTGGCCTCTTTAATTAAATTGATAGGTTATATTTCAAACTGGTCTATAGTCATTCCAAAGCATTCAGACAAACGGTGTCGTAGAAAAAAACACTAAAAAATTGTCTGCATCTCTTAAAACTAAATTTCTTACATGTGACCATGAAAAAAATCTGATAGAAAAAACGTTTCAGTTTTTATTTTTGTAATAGATAACAAATAAGAAGAATGTGACAATATTCTTTCTTAGCAGAATGGGATGGTAACTAAAGATCTGACGAGGCTGAAAAACCTTCTTGTTGAAACAGAGGTAAGAATATCTCTCTTCCTGAAATAAAGGAATTGGTTTTTGTATCAGACACAGTTTTTGTTTTCCCAATTTGAAGGTGACTGCCATAATTTAAGGAGCATTTTTAATATCCTCTTTTATCTGTTGTTTTATAGCCATTATTCTCTGTGGCCTACTTTACATTTTATAGTGCAATTGAGTAATGGTATTCTTGATTTGGGTTTATATTTTTAACGTTTAAATATTGCTGAAACAAACCTATACTGGCCTTAGTGTCATCTGCCCATTTCTTTTCTGCCTTTATAGGAATAAGGATATCAGAAACATGTGATATGTGCAAATAAGAGCTGCCTGTAATGTTTAATGAAGGATTTAAAGTGTTGGTAAATAAGCTGGCATTATAAAATATGATCCAAATAATGCTTGTTGGAAGTCACCATAGTTGAAATTAAAAGAGGGTTATAAGATAGCCCATAGTGGAAAATATTGCTTACAATTTCTAAAGGCACATCTCCTACTTATGATTTTCTCTGGAGAATTTTATTCTAATATCTGTCTTCTGTGATTAAATAGGTGATAACTAAAACAATGTCATTATAAAACACCAGGTTAATTCTTCAGAGTAATCTAGTTTAGCGTTCCTTCGTGGACATCTAGTCCACCATAGAAGTTGGATATTTTATTTATTTTTATAGACATAGTAAATAGAAGCATATTTGAAATTGATTTTGATCTTTATGATTGCAGGCAGCAGCTTGTAAAATACCCTCGGTACATCATGTGGAAGAGGTGGAAGAAGGTACGCATCAAAATATTAATGCCTTAATTTAAGTAAACTTTGGAATTGCTAATTAGTTGATAGAAAAAGCATGTTTGTCTTGCTATTCTGTATCAGACAAATTAAAGAAAAGATTAATTGGGTTAGGAACAAAATTAAAATTGACTCAGTTCTGAATTGCACTCACAGATGAGGGAATCCTTTGATTCTGAGGGAGGGCTTTGCAGGGTTTTCACCTGGAGTCATCAGAAAAGCTGGTTTCTCACTGGGGCTTCTTTGAATCTTAAAAGTAAGGTTTGAAATGTTACCATTAGATGATTTTGCATATGTGAGAAATAATCAGAACGTTTCCTTAATTTGTTGGTGTATTTATATTTACAGGCAGTCCTCGACATACAACCATTCATTTAGTGACCTTTCAAAGTTACAGTGGCACTGACAAAAGTGACTTATGACCGTTTCTCACACTTAACGACCATTACAAAATCTCCACGGTCACATGATCAAAGTTTGAAAGCTTGGCAACTGGCTTATATTTATGATGGTTGCAGTATGCTGGAGTCAAGTGATCCCCTTTTGCAGTCTTTTGACAAGCAAAATCACCAGGGAAGCCAGATTCAATTTACAAACCATTTTAATAACTTAACTGCAGGGATTCACTTTTCAACCGTGGCAAGAAAGGTCATCACATGGGGCAAAACTCATTTAACAACTGTCTCACTTAGCAACAGAAACTTTGGACTCAATTATGGCCATAAGTCGAGGACTAACTGTATTTAAAACAATATTTCTCTTTTTTTCTATGAAATGAGTTCAAAAACGTTTATTTAAAAACTAATAAAATGCATAATGTCTCAATGTTTAATAGATATTCAGAATATACGAAGCTAAAACGATTTCTTTAGTGTAGATAGGAAATAAAAGCAACATAGAAAAATAAATGGTTTTTAATATGGTTTCCAATCCAGAGCAATTAAGTGGTAATCTTCCCTATTTTTGGAATTAGGTTCTGTATATTGTAAAATTTGTGGAAATTGTGCCCTAACCCTAACCAGAAAAATAACTTGCATTTTATCATCATGTGGCAGGATGTCATGATGGCTGGCAATTTCGCCCCCCACCCCGGGGAGTCACAAGTAGTGAAGAATACACATTATGCAAAAGGTAAAATAATGCATTTTTCCATATTTCTCAGTTTGAAAGCATTAGTAATGGAGAGAGATGGTTTGATATTTGGGAAACGTTTTTTAAAGATATCAGATATTCTTTGATCTTGTATTCATTTTCTGATATATAAGCATCATTCAGGAAGTAAGAAAGGTATTTGTGAATGAATAAAAAAGAACAAAGTCAGGGAGGGATATTCCCATTCAAGTATAGGATGTAGTTTTGGATGAACTTAGTGTATTGTTAATATATAGGATAGTAAAAATGAAATGTACTGTATAGGAAGGGGAGACAGGATTTGGCAGCAGAACACTTGGAAAATATTTAGGGTCTATGTGCTATGTGCACAATGGGAGCATAATGTGGGCTACCTTAACAGACACAACTGAGTTCTGGTAACAGGAGGAAATACTTCTATTTACTTTGCACTTATTGGGTGACCCTCTACATTGTCTTCGGCCTGCATTTTAAAAATGCCTTGAAAAGTTGGAGCAGGTTCAGAGAAGTCCCACCGGGTTGAGAGGTTTGAAAAGTAAGCCCTATCAAGGATGATTAAAAGAGCTGGGCGCATGTCCTTGACAGAAAAAGAGACCAATGGGAATTCTGATGGTTTATAAATATTTTAAATACTCTTATGTCCAAGGGGGATGCACCTGTTAAATCTGAGGGGAGGACAATGATCAACAGGTTGAAATCTAAAACAAGGATTTCTTCTGAAAATTAGGAGGAATTTTCATATAATAAAAACCATGAAGCACTAAAATAGTCTGCCTAGAACAGCGATCATTTCTTATTGAAGATTTTCAAAGGCACTAAAAAGCCACATGGCAAGGTTAGGTTAGTAGATTTCTTTATGGAGGAAAGTGGAGTAGATAACTAGTAAGACCCATTTCTACTCATACATCTTAAGCACACATAAAATCTACTGTTCTAGGGTTAGAGAACTTCCAAGATGAAATTTTCTGGAATACCCTGTTTTTCTTCTGGGCCATGTCTGTTTTAGAATAGGTCTCTAGAAGTGACTTCCTAGAATTGCAGGCACCAACCATCCATACTTTTTTAAAATTTACTATTCCTCATCCTTGAGAGAAAGTTTTGACTAGACACAATGGGGGAATTGTTTAATATTTTTCACTGACCTTGTGTTGGAGTCTCTCCACTATCTTTCAGTGTTTTGGTAACTGTTATGGCTATGAACCAGCCATTGATTTCAACAATTAATGGATAAATATGTTTTAAATTCTTCTTTTGAAACCAATGTGACATAAAAGACTTTTGGCTGGTCTCATGACACTGTTTATCACATCAGTTTTCTTTTTTAATGTTAAGGAGCTGCAAAGTCAAATATGTGCTGCTGCCAGAAGGATGAAAGGCAGCGAGGAATTAGTTGAAATAGCTCCCTTTTTCGGGGGCCTTCTGAGTAAAGTTTCTTTTAATCTGTGTTTGAGATAATAAAAGGATTTTCTTTTATCCCCTTAATTAGTAAACTTAGAGGCATATTGGATGGTGATGGTATTTGGCCCTTCAATTAGTGCCTAGTGGCTTTGTGTGTGGTAATTCATATTTTTTATGCTTGTACCACACTGATTTGGTTTCCCTGCAGATGGTATCTTTCTCCTAGAATAAGCTGCAACCATCAAAAAAAACCTTTAGTGAAGAATGTAGCTCAGAGGCACGCATGTGCAATTATGGACACCACACATGATATCTCACTCTGATTGTTAGCCTTTGAGGGTTGCTGGATTTCTTTTTAAAGACACTCCTGTACCTTTAATAGCAGCCCAGTATGCAGAAACTAAACAGGGGAATCATTTCCTTGCATGGTAATAAAATGCCAGGATAATCTCTTGTTTAGTGTTTTTATGTCATAGTTTGCATTCCTCAACAAGGAATTGAATGATGGTCCATTCCTCCCCCCCCCATCCTCAAAATGCTCCAGCTAGTGACAGTTTGCCCCTTTTCCTGTAATAAGTGATTCTAAAAGGCTGGATTGTAACCTTATAAAGTTGTTAATGAAATGCTAAATATTGCTACCTGGTGTTAATTAAAGTATAACTATTGCTTCCCATTTTTATATTTACAAACTAATATTTAAGCTTGCTTCCAGTTCACTGATCATTTTTGTCTTACATTTTGAGAGTTCTCAGCTGTAATATCCAAATCTTCATTTAACCATGCATATTCATTTGCAGTTTAACACAACCTGAATTCTTCCCTGTAATTGCTTTGTTTGTAAGATCAACAGACTTTGTAGTGTCTGTTTAATTTGTAACTATCCGATTGATAAACCTATTTGATAGATGATAGATTTGCATAAGTATCCTGAAGTTTTAAAATGTTATTGTGGCTTGAGTTCAGAAGTCTGTATGAAGGTATTTTGTGATGATTTTAGAGAAATTCTCCCACCCCTCCATTCAGACGGTATATTTAAGTTGACTTGAAAACCAACACATATTTGAGCTTTTTAAAATGTATATTAAAAGTGTTATTTAATCGTTTTAAAACAAATCTGCATTTTCTCATTGTTACGATTTTATCTTGCCTTTTCACTAAAACTGCCTAATTATATCATTTAGAATTATAATTAAAACATAAATACATGAAAACAAAAAAGGACAGCAATATTCTTTATTTATAAATTATCCAAATTAAATGAATCACTTTTACTCGGTGACAAATGTATTATAACTCCCATATAAGGCATAAAGAAATGGCAATATAGCAGTGCCTGAAGACCTAGCAATTAACTCCTGGGTTCTTAGAATCCC